>NC_056051.1:1886061-3086061 GCF_004379255.2 Salvia splendens | reverse complement strand
TATATCTACCAACAACATTTGGAGATCTACCAACACCACTTCTATCCACAAGACTTGTATCTACCTTTTTGTATGCTTAGATTAGTACATCTTTATTTATCGTAGTTATCTTATATTCCTAGGCAGAATTGGGTTTTCTTTATGATTCTTTCTCGAATCTTGTCATTTTTCAGTCTGTTTTTTTCTGTATTTTTCTCAATGGTTTATAAAAGTAATTCATTTACAATTTCTTCTTTCCATCTCTTCGTGAACCTTTAGTCCGTGTAGAACCATTTAAAGAGCCATTTTGATTTGACACAAGTTTTAATAAATTGTTTGACACTGTTAAGAAATGTTAACGGAAAAAGTTAGTGAAATATAACTCCATTTTTGGTTAAATTTTTAATGGAAGGTGAGTGAAAAAGTTAGTGAATGCGGGGTCCGCAACTAAAAGTGGAAAAAAGTAAACGGATCTTTAAATCGTGAATGTCCCAAATCGGCAAATATTGTGATTTAATCTATAATATTCAGATGAGATATGTTTGGCTTTTCTGATTGCTAGACAACGTTTCTTTACATATGTCGAAAATAATTGTGATTTGTGAAAGGGTTTTTCTGTTTGGCTTTTTTGATTGTCCGTCAACACGGATTTTGCATGTTTTTAAGGCCTAGATTTGGCTAGCTTTGAATGTCATTCATGCAAATATGTTCTTAAATTACATATTTTATTCTATTTGGTATTTTGACATGTCATGTGAGTAATGCATTAAATAGACATAGAAAAAAGTCAGAAAATGTCAAAACGGAAGTTCAACGACTTCAGGCCTACTCAGCGGCCCGCTGACCCGAAGTCAGTTGTCGAGCAAGGGTTAGCGGTCGACGGAGGTATAACGGTCCATTGCGGAAATGCACGACAACCAGCTTCCCATCCGGTGGTCAGCTTGTTAGAAATTTGGGCTTCCACATTACTAATTTAATTTAATGTGTATGACTATTTATATTTTATGTCTTGGTACACTGGTTCTTTCCCGAATTACTAGTAGTCGAACGAGTAGTGGTATCTTGTAATGGTGGTACTTTATTTTAATGGATCAATTTTTTTCTAGTATCTATTGTTCTTTATATGTATACAAATCGAATGTTAGTTTTAATCATCGGCATCGCCATCGGCATCGGCATCGGCATCGGCATCGGCTGCTCTATATGTAGCTTTAAATTGGGATTTTGTGCCTCAAATTTGAAAACAAGAATTGAGAGCAAATTTTGTGTCACATACACTCATATAATAACTGAACTGGTGTTTTATGCAATCAGTTTTGGTCGATTCAATACACCCATACTAAATACGATGCCACATCAGCAACAGTGGTGCTTCTCTCGTGTCTGCTAAATTATGAGAGTCGCTCAACTATATCTATAAGTTTTTTTTTTAATTAAATTTCTGACTATATTTTTATGCATAAAAATAGTGACAGTAATTAACATGTTCTACTAATTGGAATGGAGGGAGTAGTATCCATAACTTTTGGGCCTATTGGGCTTAAGAGAATCCTAATGCGTAATAACAATAAACTGTGGCGCCAGTGCAAAAACTAATAATAAAATAAAATGAATTAAGGAATAAAAAAGAGAAAATCATCTATTCAATTTTTCCCCAAAAAATATCATTGAAAACAATTTAATCCACGCAAAAAGCTGAAATCATGAAGCCTGACAATATAAAATCCCGACTATTTAAAGCCAAAAGGGACTTGCGTTATTGCACCACTATTTGCGCTTACAAATTAATATTGGAATATACCAAGGTTAGAAATATCGGAACCGACCATCAATCAAACCTTGCGCTTACAAATTTGGTCAGCTTGATGGTCGGTTCCGATATTTTTTTCCAGTAAAATATTTTTTGCGCATGCATAATGGCCATGTTTGGTTGCCAGGATTCTGTCTGGGAAAGTAATCTGATTCCTTAAATTTTAAATTCCTGTGCTTGTTTCTGTTTTTAATCAAACTGAGAAAGTAATCAAAATCCTGAAACAAGGAAAGTTAGTACAACTTTCCACGATTCTAAATCCTAACTTTTCTTAAGTATTCTTTTTCCCAGTTTTAGAATTCTTACCTATTTAATGCAATATAGTACAGTTTATTATTATTATTATTATTATTATTATTATTATTATTATTATTATTATTATTATTATTATTATTATTATCATTATTATTATTATTATTATTATCATTATCATCATCATCAACAACAACATCATCATCATCATTATTGTTACTATTTATTAGTATAAACCATACTTAATTTCAGGATAATAAATAACTATAATTCAAATTATCATAATTATAACTATATTATTAATATTTATTTTTATTTTTATTATCATAATAATAATAATAATAATTTATTAAATAATTAAATATAATTATAATTATATAATAATATAATAATTATTAATTTATAAATTAGTAATTAACAATAAAATTGTAGTGAAATTTTAAATTATAAAATTTATTCAATTAAAAATTAAGTAAATATAATAATAATAATAATAATAATAATCTTATTTATTATTATATTATTATATATTATGATGTATAATCCATATTTAAAGTATCCATCGTAATAATAAATAAAATAATATAATTATTATCATTTATAATTAATAATTTATTAAATAATATGTATTATTATTTTTTATAAATAAAAAATGATAAGTATATTTTTAGTTTAGTGTTTAAATCAAATATATACTTTCAAATCTTGATATTTTCCAAACACGGGAAAGTAAAGTTATTAGAAATTATATTCCCGGGATTCATTTTCCCAGCATTCATTTTCCTTGCCAACTTTACTTTCCCGCCAACCAAACATGGCCAATGTGTTTTCTATGGTAATGTATTTTTGTACAATTAGAACCACACACAAGGACATAGTTTTGGAGGGGTTAAAATTAAAAAAAAAATCCAAAATAATAAGAATTAAACCATTTATGATTAAAATAAGCTTGTGTTCCTTGATTTTTTGTGCAGCTATATATTTAAAAGTCAAATTTGCAAGTAAATTAATTCTATAATTCATTATTTTATTTCATTAAAGTATAATGTAATATTAAGTGAATGAATGGTGAATCCATGTAGAGGATCGTCGTTTTTGATGAATTTGTGCATATTTGCTTAGTTACAAACCCGTCCCATGTCGGATGAGTGAGAGAAGTTGGAAGGTGTATATAATTTCTGTCCAACCCCAATTAGTTTGAGGCCTTTTGGGAGTGACCCAAAAATAAATCCGTGTGGGCTTGACCCTAAGCGGACAATATCAAACTAATATTGCAGTCGACGATCCTAACAAGTGGTATCAGAGCTCATGTGGCTATAGGTTGTGCTTGACGATCCTAACAAGTGGTATCAGAGCTCATGTGGCTATAGGTTGTGCCTGGATGAGCCCCGGTTAGGGTCGGGCCCTGAAGGACTCGGGTTAGAGTCGGGCCGAGGATGACCCAGGGGCCAGGGTTGGAACGACCCATGTTCGTGTCAACTGCGTTCCCGATGTGGTCTCGGTTTGAGGGGAGGTTTGTTGAGTTACAAACTCGTCCCACATCGGATGAGTGAGGGAAGTTGGAAGGTGTATATATCAGAGCTCATGTGGCTATAGGTTGTGCTTGACGATCCTAACAAGTGGTATCAGAGCTCATGTGGCTATAGGTTGTGCCTGGATGAGCCCCGGTTAGGGTCGGGCCCTAAAGGACTCGGGTTAGAGTCGGGCCCAGGATGACCCAGGGGCCAGGGTTGGAACTACCCATGTTCGTGTCAACTGCGTTCCCGATATGGTCTCGGTTTGAGGGGAGGTTTGTTGAGTTACAAACCCGTCCCACATCGGATGAGTGAGGGAAGTTGGAAGGTGTATATAAAGGTTTGTTGAGTTACAAACCCGTCCCACATCGGATGATTGAGGGAAGTTGGAAGGTGTATATAATTTATGTCCAACCCCAATTAGTTTGAGGCCTTTTGGGAGTGACCCAAAAATAAATTCGTGCGAGATTGACCCAAAGCGGACAATATCAAACTAATGTTGCAGTCGACGAATTTGCCACATTAAAAACTTGATGAAAAACATGTTGGTGTTTGTCAAATCATCAGAATTTGCCACATTAAAAACTTGTTGATGAAAAACATGTTGGTGTTTGTCAAATCATCAGAATCTATTCGTCTTAATTATCGTAGGCATGTTTATAGTTTGATAGTGATACTATGGTGACTGTAGGTATGTTTAAAGCTTGATAGTGATACTTGGTGATGTCAATTCAGATGGGTAGCTTCATAATATAAAAACGTTATATGATCTTAAAGTTGAGCTTTGAAAATTGTGATGGGTGTCACTTATTGCATCATTTAAAAAGTACTACTATTATTTTTTGTTGAAGTCTAATCATTATGTGAAGTAAGATACTACTAGTATTTAATAAACAAATATCTGCTAAATGACTAACATCGTTTTAAACTATGATCTATAAAATGTTACTAGGAATATGCACGTAAAATAGGAATATAATATTGGAACTGACAAAATTAGCCCCACTTCTTGGGCCGGTTTAGTCCACTCAAAGTTAGAGCTTGAAAACTGTGTACTCCTATATTAAAAAAAGTGTTGGACTGATTCGGCTTTGGTACTTATAACCTTCTCATCCATGCTCTTGCTAAAGAGCATGGATGTAGGTTCGGCCCTATATTTATTAATTTTTTACATTTTATTTTTTTCTAAGAGTACAACATCCACATTCATGCTCTTCCGCAAGAACATGCTCAAGAGTCTCACTATTCTTATTATTTAATTTAAATATTTCAATTACTAAAAAATATTTCTACAAAATAAGAATATATTAAAAATACTCAAACTACTATTACAAATTTAAAAAAAAATAAAAATTACATACTTAAATACTAAAAAATAAAAATTACATAATTAAAATCCTACAAATTAAAAACTACATACTTAAAATACCTTCGTGGAAGACTATTCTATCCCCAATATTTTTCGGAGACCTCGTATCATTGCATAATGTGCATCAAGTTGCTCGGGAGACATGTGCGACGTATTGGCCATATTGAGTTGAGCCAAAATGGTCCACAACGAGTTGGTGGGCGGTTGAGGTGGCACAAAGGGAGAAGGAGAGAGAGCGGTGCGACGGCGGTTGGCCGCCGCATGTTTCCTTCCTTGCGGTCGGCGTCGGGGCTACCCAAGTTAGCTGCGGCAAGCTGGCTAGCCACATCATCCGAGCCGACGTCGGATAACGACCTCGACCGTTTGTTGGAGGAGCTGGAGGAGGATGATAAGTCTCCCTTATACTTCGGATGCGTACGCACCTCCTGCCCAGCGCTGAGGTACTTGAATGCTTTGTAATAATAAGATTGGTAGATCGCCATGGAGGCACTGATGATGTCGAGCTCGCTCTTGCCGCTCCCCGCCGACTCCTGTTCTTGGAGGTAAATCCCCTGGAACTTTTGGATTCTTCGTTGGCTCTAAAGATGACATTGCGCACCATACTCTCATTGCGCTCGATGGTTCGCTTCGGTCGGGTGGCATTGTACCGGCGAGAGATGCGGAACTGATAAGGCTCGTTTCATGCATTTGTTTTAGATCTAAATTCTGTGTTTTCCATGGTGCTAACGTATAATTGTAAGTCCAGATGCGTGAATTATCTGCCAGACCCAGGAACAAGTATCAATTACCTGGGCAGAGGAAAAAGGAGCAAAAGAGTGAAGAAAAAGAGCGGAATCCTCAGGGGCACAAACGTCAAATCGCAAAGACCTTTGCCCTAGGGATTGGAGCCACGCCTATAAATACGAGGAAAAATAGCTGAAAAAGGAGGACTCTCTCTTTTAGTTAGAAAATCCTTAGGAGCTATCTCACTCGAAATATTTTACTTTCTTGGCTCTTTCACGCATTTGGCTCAGATGGAAAATCCGGGGTAGTGTGGTGTTGTTTTGGAAGTGTAACACCGTCCTGATAAGGGTGAAGAAACAATTTACTTTTCCGCACGTATTTTCTCTCTCCAAGACTTCCTTGCCAGAAGTTCGATGACTGTTTTGTGACTAACATTTGAAGTTTTATGGTTAATCTAGCTTCTGTTTTCTATTTTCACTCTGATTCTCAATGTTTTGTGTTGCTTTACTGATTTGGATGCTTTCGCAATTGAATGTTCATATGGAGTTGAGATCAGAGAGATCTGAGTGAGTTTGTTGGTTGTTGGTTTGAATCGGAGTTGAATCGGAGTTGAAAGTTGTGGATGTGGTTTTGTTGAAGTTGAATCTGTTGGATCTAGAGTAGATTTCATTTTTAATGTTTGAATCTGAGTACGTACTTTCTGGATCTGCATGGATTTTCTATTTTGCTTGACCTAGTAGATTAGATCTGGTAATTTTTAGCATAATCTTCTTGTTTAACGTTTGATTTGAAGTATGCTCAGTTTCTATGCTCTGTTTTTGTTCTAGTTCGTGTTTGTTTGCTGAAGAAGATGAAGATAATCGGTAGTTAGAATCAGATCCGCCGTTCGTTTGTTAGTTGCAGCTTTTACTGTCGGTAGTTATTTAGGGAAACCTGTCCTGTCACTTTTCATGCTCTTTTGTGTAGCTGTTTTAGGAAACTTAATTTTTACCTGACCCAGTAGTTTGATAAATGTGCCCAAGTTAATTTCCAGTTTCGAATTATGCATGCGACTATGTTTATAGCACTTTTAGTCTTTGGACCCAGTAGATAGAGTAGAGTAAGTTTTATTTCCCAAGTCCATTAGATTAAGTTTCAACCCACTTGTTGCGTGGCAGCAGCCGAATCTTCCCAAAACCCTCTAAATGCATGCTAAACCCCTCCGTCTTCGTAGATCGATCCTTTACTTCCCTATACTAGCCAATAGTGTAGTGGGTTGAGGTTTTTGAAGCGGGAAAGTGCGCGTCCAACGACTGCATATCCAAAGGTTCCACGATCTCCTAGACCCTGTGATCTAGCGAATCCTCTGGACCTAGGGGTTTGTAAATCATAACCACCAAGCACACGCCTTTCAGCTACTTCAGGAACCAAAACCTATCATAGGTTTGGTTCGTGCCAACCTCCGGATCTTCGGAGATTTCCAAATAGGCTTTGAACATCATATTCATCTCCCTCGGAGTGTACGGGGTGCGGGCGTGATGATCGCCGCCACGACCCATGACACGAGTGCTACGAGGAGGAGGAATAGGAGGAGTTTGGGAGCCGCCGCTCCCTCCCGATCCTGTTCGGGTGCCCACCCGTATCGCCCATCAGGGGCATCTTGCTCGTCCACTGGGTAAGGACGGTAGCCACCCGGAATTTGAGAACCTTGGATTAGAGGAGGGGGCGAGAATTCCGTTTCCGGACTAGGGAACCATTCGTGGTTCCAACCACGGGAGCCGGAGGGTGATCGCCGGAGCCGGACATTTTTTTCTCAAGAGTGAAGTGAAAGATTGAGAATTGATGAGAGAATTTAGATGAGAATTGTATAGTGTGGTGTAAAATTTTTTGTGTGAAAATGAGGGTATTTATAGATGAAAAATGTGAATTTTGGGGAAAAAAATTTAAAAATAAATTAAAAGTGATGAGAAAACGGATATAATTTATTGGGAAGTGGGAAAATATTTTTTTTAAACGATTTTGAAATTAAAATTCGATTATTTTAAACGGATACAAACCCGGAAAGCATTCATTCACGCATTGGTGGGGAGACACAGAAGGAGGTTAAAAAACTGAAATTTGAAGAAGATATCGTAAATTCTGAAAAATATGTCTCACGTGGGGAATGAGTAAACTTTTTGAAGAGGTGGCGACAAAGCTTAAACTGGAGTTTGAGCACTTTCACATTGAAATACAAGGATGAAGACAATGATGATATCTTGTGATTTGCAACTTTGTCTAAAGAGTCAGACCACAACAACCCCACTTTTTATTATATGTTTGGTGGATTAGTATTTCCTTATTTTTCATAGTTATAGTATATTCCTCTACTCTTGTACTTGTCTCTATGTTCTATCTTTTCTCCTCAAACCCTGACGCCAAGATCTTCTTCTCCTCATGTTCATCTTTAATCACATTTCTCATAAGTGCACTTTTTAGTTTAGTTTTAGCAACAATTGTAATTGTAATAATCATATACTACAAACAAGATATATATATATATATAGAGAGAGGTGTGAGTATGATTAAAGTTTGTATAGTTTGTATTTTAGAGAGTTTGTATTTTATCACACCCCTATATATATATATATATATATATATATCGACACAACAATTATGTAATAAATAAACAATTCCGTTGCCGGGACTTGAACCCGAGTCTCTCGGGTGAGAGCCGAGTATCCTAACCAACTAGACTACAACGGAGTCGTTGTCTATAGTCATGTTTAATTTTTTGTTATCTGAGATCTAAAAGATGACTACCACAGAAGTTACTTATGTGTTGAAAAGACCGAAGGGATGGTGCAGAAGGCAGATCGATCGTTTGTGTTGATGGATCACGAGCATGATGACAACATTTTAAAGTAACTAGAATATGAAATTTATTTCCCGACGCATGTTTGAGCAACTAAAACAAACAAGTTCCATGATTAAAAATCTGTTTGGTCTGGTTGATAATGCTAAATAGAAGAATTAACAAGCATGGTCCCATTGCAAGTTACAACACTTCCCTCCATCTTCCTCTATAACCTTCTGCGATCGTTATAGATCACGTTACATCCTGGCAGCTGAGAAAAAATCATGGATGAGCAGTCAGTTTGGGGGTCATCTCAGTTTATATTTACTTTTTCAAGAAATTATATATGTATAGGCATCTTGGCTCACCACAACTGGCACTACTGTTTAACTTCTAGTGAAGCTTCTATGCGTTCGATAAGCTTGTCTTTGCCCATTGCACCTTCCTGAAAATAGATATGTGTATTAGGGAATATAAGAAATAATTAGCAATGCAACAAGAAGGAATGAACAATCTAAATCATTCTCAAGCATGAGTATTCACATTTCTAACAAAATACCAACTTTGGACCGATGCTCATACCAGCTATATTAGTGAAATACTGAGAAGTTACTAAAATACAGTTGTTTTTTCTTGGGGTGGGGATGGGGGGTGGGGGGGGGGGGGGTGCCTTTCTCTAGCACCAGCCCTATTTCTATGTATACATAACACATATATGCCCTTGGATGCATGCAAAACAGGTTCATCTAAGCAAAATGGAAGAGATACTAAAAAGACTTTCTCAACAGTTGATGTCCAATTCAGCTGTTATATGCACCATTTTCCAGCTGACCCAAATAGTAATAGGATTTCAGATAACATATATCACAACTATTATGGATCCATACAATTCTCAGTCCAGAATCTCTAATGTCATTTCATGTAGGCCTTCCTCTATATATACCACCAAAAGGGATTATTTTAGTTTTTGTGTGCCCTAATTTACACTTGCAGACATTTGCCCAAAGCAATCATTCACTCATCTTCTCCTGCTAAGCATTAAACTATAACATGAATTCACAAATTTGACCAGCGTTAAACAAATGCAATTAAAAACAATTACTTACAAAGCGATCGAATGGTTCCCCATCCTTAAACAAAATGAATGTTGGCAATGCTTCTATTTTGTATTTGTTTGCAATGCTGGGATACTTCTCCGTGTCAATTTTAACAATCTGGATCCTATCATTCATTGAACTACCTACTTGATCCAGAATAGGAACCATAAACTGACAAGGACCACACCTGGAAAAGGAAAAACGGAATAGCATAACTGTATTAAGGCATCTCCAACTGAAGTGTATAAATGCAGCGCTGAAGAACTAAACTTCAAGACTCTAGTGGGGATCCAGAGTTTATGGGAAGAGTCACTGAAGGGGGAAATGTCCATTTAGTTAAGACAACATCAATTATATGACTATTAAACAATCCAAGAGTAAATCAACACCATACCCCTTGGACAAAGATATATAGATAGATGAAGGTAAACAAGTACAAGAGGCACTACCAAGTAGCATAGAAGTCAACCAGAATCGGCTTATCAGAATTCTCCAACAACTCCTCGAATGAAGTGAATGACTGCTTCTTTGACGCAACCTTATAGAGTAAATTGCAAGTATTAGATGAGAAAGCCAGATAGAGTCCAGTTACCATGCACAGGTGGAAGAACTTTAAGAAGAACAATTTGCAATAACTTAAGGACACTTGAAAGTACAGTGAGAGTGACGAGTGATGTGTACACTTTGATTCAGTCATCCATTTCTAACTTTCTATTCCTCGCATTGGCCTTTACCACCTTTTAAGGGAACAACCTTTAGGCGAAAAGAGAAAAAAACAACCAAAGGGACTAGAAGACACACATATATGCGCGCACGCACGCACATTTTTGAACTTGCTGATTAGTTGCCCACATACAATTTACTACGTGTTGTATGACTGATAGAGCCTGAAAGACAGTGAGCTTATCTTATAATCTAAGATTCTAAGCCCAGAAAACAGATCAAAATGTCATTTCCACTTTTATTTCTTCTCTTTGAGTTTATTTAAATGAAGGCTAGAAATCCGGAACTTTTGAGGCAAAAAAAGAGACACATGAGCTTTCATCAAAACCATATTTACGTTAAGATATATTTCATCAAGATTCTTTCAGAGTATCATGCTCACAAACAAGGGAATGAGGTGCAGCTACGGTATGCAAATATCCTTAGCTCTATATATCAAGTCCATCAAGCTATATTCCACAAGAACTGAACATAAAGCCCAGCATTAAAATGCTCAACAGTTGAAACTCCAGATCTCCCAAAAGCCTTCTTTTTGTATGTTCTAATTACAAAAACTCACAGCTATTCAATTTTCTAATAACGACAACGAAAACCAGAATCTACAGAAATTCACGTGCAGCTTGGAAACTCTGCATCACCTTCTTGTTTGCCAAGAGTCAAATCATTCCACTAAAAACGATAAACAAGTATGGACAAATAAATCAAACATCAACGTGATTATGAGAAAAACACACTTTAAACGATTCCACATATGCACGAATTTGCAATCAACGTTTTACAACAATTCAAACAGAGATCAAATTCGAAACAGAATGAAAGTTATATCTAACTAATTTTACTTTCTTCAAACAAACACACACACACGACTAATTACCGGCGTAAGCGTGGAATGGCGGGGCTTAGATTTGAGGCAACGGTTTGAAAATTGAGAAATGCGGAGCTCACTGGGGAAGTGAAGAGAGGAGAAGTGAGCGAGCTTGGAATTGGAAAACGGCGACGTTTCAGCGACGATCGGAACTGCCGCAGTTGTGGAAATCGCCATTTTTCTGCGCTTTGTTACAGATGGGAGAATTGGAATCAATTAACAAATAATGTAGTGTGATGTGCTGGTGATTAAAACAAGGCTAATTATAACACGCATATATTAAAAAATGGCATGTGAAATGGCGTGTTGGTTGAGCCTAATGTTATGATGAAGAAACACCTATTTCGTAAGAGAAAGCAATCTATAATTATATTATTTTAATTCCATCAATACAAACCAAGTCCGTTAAAAATAACGGATATCAAAATAATTAAAATGTTTTAAATACAAATATTGACATAAAAAATTGACAAAAGATATTAGAGCATCCACATCCATGCTCTTGTCAGGCTCAGACCCACTTTTATTAATTTTTTACTCCATGTTTTTCTCAAGAACACATCTCTTACATCCATGTTCAAGGGTTTCACCATTCCATTATTTAATTTAAATACTTAAATAACTAAAAATACATTAAAATATAAAATTACATAATTAAATATTAAAAAATAAAAATTACAAACATAAAATCCTAAAAAATAAAAATTACATAATTATATCCTAAAAACTAAAAAATACATAATTAAAATCCTATAAGTTAAAAATTACATAATTAAAAGCTAAAAAATACCCACTGTGGAAGACTAGTCCTTTGGCCCTATCCCCAATGTTTTTCGGAGACCCCGTATCATTGCCAACTGTGAATCAAGTTGCTAGGGAGTCATCCGAGACCTATTGGCCAAATTGAGTTGAGCCAAAAGGGTCCACAACGAGTTGGTGGGGGTTGAAGTGGCACAAAGAAAGCGGGAGCGGGGGCGGATGGAGTCGCAGCGCGACGGCGGTTGGCCGTCGCCTTCTTCCTTCCTTGTGGCCGGCGTTGGGAACTGCTCGGATCGGCTTCAGGGCTACTCAAGTTAGCTCCAGCAAGCTGGCTAGCCACCTCATCCTCGCCGGCATCGGATAGGGATACCGACCTCAACCGTTTGCTAGAGGAGCTGGGGGAGGATGATACGCCTCCCTTATACTTCGGATGATGTTTGCTGGAGGAGCCGGAGGAGGATGATACGTCTCCCTTATACTTCAAATAATGGCGCACCTCCTGTCAAGCGCTGAGGTACTTGAACTGTTTGTAATGTTGGGATTGGTAGGTCGCCAACGCGACACTGAAGATGTCGAGCTCGCTCCTGCCGTTCCCCGTCGACTGCTCTTCCTAGAGGTAATACACTTGGAACTTTTGGATTTCTTCGTTGACTCTGAAGATAGCATTGCGTACCATACTCTCATTGTGCTCGATGGTTCCATCCGGACAGTTTTCATTGTACCGGCGAGAGACGCGCCACCAAAACCTATCCCGCTTTGGTTCGTGCCAACCTCTGGATCTTCGGAGATAATCAAATAGGCTTTGAATAACTTATCCATCCCCGCCGGAGTGTACGGGGTGTGGACACCACGAGGAGTAGGAGTAGGAGTAGGAGTAGGAGTAGGAGGAGTTTGAGAGCCGCCGCTCCCTCCCGATTCGGGTTCGGGTGCCCACCCGTATCGCCCATCGGGGGCATCTTGGTCGTCCACCGGGTAAGGCCAGTAGCCACCCGGAACTTGAGAACCTTGGGTTTGAGAAGGGGTCGAGAATGGCGTTTCCGGACTAGGGAATGGTTGTGAGCCGAACCATTTGTGGTTCCAACCGTGGGAGTCGGAGGGTGATCGTCGGAGCCGGACATTTTTTTTAAGAGTGAAAGATTGAGAATTGATAAGAGATTTTAGATGAGAATTGTGTAGTGTGGTGGGAATTTTTTTGTGTGGAAGTTGGGGTATTTATTTATAGATGAAAATGTGAATTTTGGGGGAAAAAAATAAAAAATAAAATAAAAGTGGGGAGAAAACGGATATAATTTATTGGGAAGTGGGAAAATATTTTTTATTTTAAAAAGATTTTTTAAAATTAAATTCTATTTTAAAAAAATTTGAAAATGCCAACGGCTTTGCCGTTGGCCAATCCCGTCGTGCCACGTCAGCCTGCTCAGCGGCACGGACGTGCTCGATGTATCGAGCAGAGCCGTGACAGCAGCAAGAGCACAACGGCGGACAGTGGAGTGCCGTGCCAGCGGCACGGACGCCGTCATCCGCATCGAGCACCGATGCGGATGCTCTTACATTTATAGAAGTTAAAATAATAGTACTCCCTCCGTCCCCCCAAATATTGTCTAGTGGAATGTGGGTCCTACTTTTATATGTACTCTATTACTTTACTTTTATAATAAAATGTGAGTATGAATGAATTAGTGGTATATGAGGTCAACTACCAAAAAAGTAAAAAGTGAAATGAGATTAATTTTGTAGGACAGACAAAAATGAAAAAATGGGACAAACTTTAAGGGTCGGAGAGAGTACTACGACGAATATTATTGAAATTTCACAAAAATCAGCCATGTATAAACTATTTTCACAAGTATGTCATCTTATCCTAATCTATTAGGGTAGCGTTCGGTTGCCATGACTAATATCATGAGACTATCCATCTAGGATTAAGTTGTGAGATTATTTTAGTTGGAGGGGGAGGCTATGATTAATTATCATGAGACTATCCATCTAGGATTAAGTTAAAGGATTCAATCTTATGAACCAAACATGATACATATTTAATCATGAGATTTAATCTTGCGAACAACCCGGATGAACATAAATATGTCTATTGTTTTAAACGTCACCATGGCCCATGGCCCATGAATCAATTAAATAGTGTCTTTCCTAATATTTGAAGGATAACCAAAATCAGTGATTACATAAAAAAATGTTTTTAGTTGGATTAAAATTCAGAATTTTGTTTTATTATACATGAGGGGTCAGCAAAAGTAAAATTGGAAATAATAAATAAATAAGTTTAGGGCGAAAACTAAAACCCTCTTTCCTCCAAACCTAGCTAAAACCCAGACTTGGGGCTTCGACGGAGCTCAGTGAGCGGCGTTCAATTTCACGCATTCCGGCCGCCACTTCACTTCAGAATAATTCAATCATGGCGACTTCTTCCGACGCTCGGGCAGTAAAGTCTCTCAATAAATCCACCGGCCGCCGCCGCTTCGTCGTAAGCTTACACCAACACAATTCAGTTTTTTTGTGTGTTTTATTACTGTTTTTGGATTATTTGAGGGGAAAATCGGGTTTATGGGGCACTTTACACTAAAGATTACGTAAATGTACCCATTTTGTTATCTATTCCAAAAATGGGAAAAACGCCAACCACATTGGCGTTTCTATTAGTAAAAACGCCAACCTCATTGGCGTTTATCTTCGCGTCGTATTGGAGGTGTATTTTCGCCAAATACAGCGGCGGTAAAAAACGCCAACTTCATTGGCGTGTTTTAAGCTAAAACGCCAATGTAGTTGGCGTGTTTAATTAATAAAACGCCAATGCAGTAGGCGTATTTACTAATAAAAACGCCACTGAGGTTGGCGTGTTATTCTTAAAAACGCCAATTTGAGCGGCGTGTTTCTGTTGAACCATATCCTTATCAGATCTCCCCCAACATCGCGACCCTAAACACTTTCCCTCCCCAAAACGCGAAAACCCTTCCCAAACGCATAAAAACCTTTCGCTCGGGTCGACCCGGTGGTGGATTTAAGCGTGGATATTTTGAATTTGGCTAATTCTTTCAACCATTAGTCCTTCTAATCGGTTAGTCTATCAAATTTCAACCATATCCTTATCAGATCTCCCCCAATATTTGATTGATTGTTGTGATAATATATATTGTAGTGTAATTAATATAATAGTTTGACCAATTATTATGGGTACACTAATATTTTGATGGATTATTATGATAGTATATATTTTAATGGAAATATTTTGACCAATTGTTATGCTATTATATGTTATAGTATATTTTATGGATTGTTATGATAATACATATTGTAGTGTATTTAATAGAATTATTTTGTCAATTTTTTGGCTAACTCTACATAATGATGAATGTAAAAATAATACATATTTATTTGTGTTTTACATTATTGCAGATAGTATGACGTGGTGTGTCAATTTATATTGGGGTGGAAAGATAATTCCCGGAGCAGTTATTTCGTATGATCCTCCTTTTGCTAAAGGATTCATTATGTTGGATGAAACAATTTCGTACGATGACCTTGTGGAAAAAATTTGTGAAAGGATGGGGATAAGCATATATGAAAACAATATTCAAATAATATGGAAACGTACTATATGCTTTGGATCCGGAGTCACGTTTATAGGTGTTCAACTAGAAGAAGTATGCATGCAACTAATGTTTAGTGAGAGTATGGTTATTGGAGGTGTAATTGAATTATATGTTGAGTATTCGGCAATTACTCAACATCATAGTCATCATGTCATAAGTTATGATGCTGGTACGTCAACGAGAGCCCAAGAACCATATTTTGCTGCAACACAAGATTTTGATGTTGGTACGTCTACGAGAGCCGAAGAACCATATTTAGCTGCAACACAAGATTTTGAAGCTGGAGGCGTGCATTTAGGGGATCGTGACAATTGTGATGTGGTGGAGGACATAATAGGTCCTGATAAAGCCGACTTTCTTGATCCACAATCACCTTATAATTCTGAAGATTCCGACACGGTTAGTACAGACTCAGATGGTGATCCGTCGGATGATGAACAATTTGTTGCTTCAAGACCATCCATTCCACTTGGAGAAACAGCAGTTGGAGAAACATCAGTTGGTGGAAGGGCAGTTGGAGGAAGAGTAGTTCCACAGTTCCCACAGCCTGGAATCAACTACTTTCGCACCTTACCAGGTCCATATGATAGTTTTGATCCCAAAAACTTTGAGCGTGATGATCCCAGTGTGCATTATTGGAGTGAAAAGGATCCTACCAATGTCGGTTTGCATACTAAATTTAGAACGAAGTTGGAATTGAAGGCAGCTGTGACTCATTGGCATTTGGAAAAAATCCGACAATATACAGTTGTTGAAAGTAAAGGAAAGAGATGGCATGCAGTTTGTAAGTGGCCACAGGGAAATCCGAAAGATACGTCCTTACCTAAATGTTTGTGGGAGTGCCGAGCAACACTGAGGAAGCATGATGAACACTGGCAAATTAGAGTGTTCAGCACTGCTCATACTTGCATGGGGGATCGTAACTATAATGGCCACGCTAATCTTTCGTCGGGTATGATAGCGTTGAGTGTTCGCCATCAGATAGAAAACGATCCTTGCTACAAGGTAAAAGCAATTGTGGCGGATATTGAAAATAGATTTCATGTCAAAGTTAGTTACAAGAAAGCATGGTATGCTCGGAGGATAGCGATTGAGCTTGTATACGGTGGATGGGAGTGGTCGTTCAAAGTTTTACCAGCTTATTTGAATGAAGTGCAAAGACAAAATCCTGGCACAATTGTGGAATGGATGCACGATGACATATTAAGCAATGGTATGAACAAGGTATTCAAGTACGTATTCTGGGCTTTTGGACCAGCTGTGGAGGCTTTTCAACTATGCAAACCAGTTTTAACGGTTGATGGAACTCATCTACGTGGACGATGTCGAGGTAAAATTCTTATTGCCGTTGGATTTGATGCTAATAAGAAATGTTTGCCTGTTGCATATGCCATTGTTGATGAGGAAACCAAAGAAAGTTGGAATTGGTTTATGGAACGCATTAGACTTCATGTAGCAAAGCATGAAATATGTGTCATATCTGATAGGCATGTGGGAATCATAGATGCAATGAATTCTCCCATATGGAAAGAAGAACCCAATGTGGGTCATCACAGATTTTGCTTGGTACATGTTAGAAAGAATGTTTGCAGAATCACAAAGGTATCATGGTCAAAAGACTTGTTTGGAAAATTGGTATTGCTACCAAGAAGCGCAAGTTTAAGATCAGACGTCGTTTACTTCGAAACGTCAACAACGAGGCTTTGCAGTACCTTGATGCCGTGGAGTTAGAAAAATGGAATCTGGCGTATGACAAACACAAAAGATGGGGTGAGGTTTCCACTAATATGGTGGAATCTTACAACAATGTGTTGAGAGGCGCAAGACAACTCCCAATTAAAGAGACGCCTACTTAATTGGCGTCTTTTCACTTTAAAACGCCAACGTGAATGGCGTGTTATTGCTGAAACACGCCAACGGGACTGGCGTGTTTGTTCAGAATGTCCGCTTTCGGCGTAGAAAAAAGGAGCAAAGAAAAAACTAACTTAAAAACGCCAATGGCGTTGGCGTTTTTAAATAACACGCCAACGGGAATGACGTCTTAATTAAAAACGCCAACGGGAATGGCGTGTTTGTTCAGAATGTCCGCATTCGTTGTAGAAAAAACGGGCAAAATATAAACTAACTTAAAGACTTAATCATAAAGACTTAAAATCAATGAGTTCAAATCAAATGAAAAAACATCAATATCAAATTACAGTAATATCAAGAGTTCAAATTAGTTCAATCGTCACGACGTTTCCGCATAAACAGACGCCGTATCCCCTTCCCAATAGTGGATGTAGATTTAGGGATCCTTGAGGGAGGAGTATCTTGAACAACAGCGTTCTCAAGATCCTCCTGCACAGACGACCGCGGTGGAGAAACGGGGACATCACTGAGGCCAATATCTTCTCCGGTACCACCGGTATGGCTAATAGAATGACGGCCTCGAACTGCAGAGCTCGGCGGAGGTGGTTCCTCAAAATCGTCATCGGAGTTGTGTACGAACTGAGATGACGACTCTCCGCGGGTGGTTTTCTGCTTGGTTCGTCGTTTTGCCTTTTGCCTTATGGGTACGTCCACGTCCATTGCAGAGCGCTGCGAAGGAGGATAGTCCATCAGCTGAGGCTCCCCGGATATCTGCAGTCCTTCTTCAACCATCCTCGAAATGGTTTCCATATCCGGACAGAAATGTCCTGTCGCAGCTCGGCCACTTAGAAAGTGGCGTATATTGTGAAGCGTCTCCACCTACAATTTTTTAAAGTTAAGTACATATCATAATATGAATTTAAATAAGTAATCAGGGTTTAGTTAAGTATAAATAATGTACCGTAAAGTTATGAGAAGATGCCGTTTCGTGGAATCCCTGTTCAGCATGCACGCCGGGTTTGGTTAAATACACCACAGTGATCTGGCGAAACCAATTCATATATTCTTCCGTTGCAACAGGCTCAGTACTGTCCTCCAGATCAGTCCATATCGTAAAGTGTCTGTTGTCCCACTCCTGTATATAATTGGCGTGCCATTGAACCCAATTCCGACCAGCTTTTCCACGACGATCCTGTTTCAAAAAATCAGAACCGTGGAACCGGGGGAGATCCGGGATATACGGTTGGACAATCCCGAATTGGCGCAACACTCGGTGTGGCAGGTGTGGCTCAGCCAGATTCCAACAAATAAGCGTTGTGATCGACATCCATATAGGACGACCGGCATCACAACTTTCCGGCAACTCCCGGTGGAGATAAGGCCTCCAAATAAACTACATGTGATACAAATTTTTCAAAATAATTTCCATAAAAACAAAAAACAAAAAAACCAAAAACATTTTATAAATATATGAAGTACCTGATTAGGATGCATCATGGAGAACTGATCTCGGAAATTTTCAACACAATGTCCGGGTGCTTTTACATATGACGCCGGGCCATTCCATCTAAAAAATTTAAATTATGAGCGAAGAACACGAAAATTGATGAACATTAAGTTTAAAAACGCAATTAATGAACAACTTACGCGCTTGCACATGGTAGATAGTCTGTATGCACGGGATCTAGCATCCTCGGTCTAATATTTAGGATTCTCTCCCAAGCCCAAAGTTGTAATAGAGTTAAGGCTCCCCCTACATCCGTCCTCTTACCAACGGCCGCTTCACACAAATTGTGGTACAAGCAAGCAAGCGTCGCCCCACCCCAGCTATATGTAGAACACCGTTCTATATCCATGAAAAAGTGTAGGTAGAAGAACGGAATTTTATTTCCGGTGGCGTTGGGGATCATCAGACCACCAAGTAATAGCAGACAATAGATACGAGCCCGCTGAGCATATATGTAGTGTTCGTGGTCATCAGACAGCTCAATCCTCAATTGGCGCGATAAGCTCGTCTGCTTAAAAGCCATTTCCTTCAACTCGGATGCTTCCGGTATGAATCCTAGAAAATCCATACACCTGTCTGTCCAATATCCCGCGTCCGTCGGGGGGATGTAAGTTGTCAGAGCCTCTCCATCAACTTTCAGGCCCCATAAGACCTCCACGTCTTCCAGTGTCACAGTCGCTTCACCGACTGGAAAGTGAAACGTGTGAGTCTCTGGCCTCCAACGTTCAATCAGAGCTGTGATAAGATGGTGGTCAATTTCTTTTGGTTTACCACACCTTAACATACCCCCAAACCCCATCTGGTCCACTATTGCCAAGACATGTTGCTGGATGGGAACATCCCAAATTTTTCCTTCAAATCGTCGGCAGCGTACATCTTCGGATGGAACTCCTGCCCATATGTTGTTAGAGACGTGTTGTCTCTGAAAATATAATACAGATGGATCCGCAGGACCACATGCAAGCCGACGACGAGAGGTTGAAGATGATGCCATAATTTACCTACATAATTCAAATTCAACAATAACCAACCATAACATTTAATCCAATTTCATAAACCAAATTCAACAATAACCAACCATAAACCATTTCAATAATTAGATACAATTTAATCCAATATCACAAAATTGAACACCAACATCAAATAAGCAAGTTACACAACATTGCACATTCAAAATCATAAACCAATTCACCTACACAAAATTAACAATTTCAATTAACAATTCGCCCAACCTACCAATTTCAATTTTGCCTAACCTAACATTTTCAATTTGTCCAATTTCAATTTGACAAACCTAACAATATAAACAAATTTAACAATCTAAACTAATCAACCAAAACCCACATAAATCAAAACAATTTGCCCAATTTTTTAGCTATAAAAACCCTAGGGTTTAGGCTTATAATCAAATTTATACACAAATTAACTTAAACCCAACACAATCCAACATAATAATCAACAATAATATCATTCAACCAATCCAAAATGCATAATATTTCTACTCAATTCACAACCCATTACAAACCCTAGCTATCCACCAATTACTATAATTATGTAAAAGGTAAGCATACTAACCGAATAAAATAGATGAATTTGGGGGAGAATAGCACCGATTGATGAATGTAGGCCGAAATCACGGAGAGAAGGCGCGCAGCTGGAGAAATCGCGAAGGCTGTGTGTTGTGAGGTTTTCGCGATTTGGGGGAGGAACGCCTGATATATCAGTCTGATTAAACACGCCACTCAGGTTGGCGTTTTTCATGATTAAGTAAATACGCCACTCCGGTTGGCGTCTTTTACAAAACGTCAATATGTTCGGCGTTTCAACAAAGAAAACACGCCATTTACAAATGCGTTTTTTTATTTATACACGCCAACCAAGTTGGCGTGTTTAATCGTAATTACAATCCGAGAGCATACACCCAAAATACGGCACAAGTATAAAACGCCATCATCGTTGGCGTATTTACCTTAAAACACGCCAATGACGTTGGCGTATTTACTAATAAAAACGCCAATGTGGTTGGCGTTTTTCCCATTTGTGGAATAGATAACAAAATGGGTACATTTACGTAATATTTAGTGTAAACTCCCCCATAAACCCGAATTTCCCTTATTTGAGTGATACGACTTGCTAGAAAAAGGTTATTGTGTTTTTCTGTGATTACATTTGTGATTCATTGTTGCATAATGAATACTATACTAGAATTTTCAAGTCAGGAGATTTTTTTATTATTGCTTGTGTATAATTGTATGCGAATTGATTAATGATGTTACTGCTTGATGCAGTTCAAGACGTTTTCACAAAGAGTTGAGGAAATTGACATAGATGTATACCGAAGTCTGGACCCAATGAAATCTGTACCCTCGGGAGGCTCGTCCTTTTTCTGTGATTGTCTTATAGAATACAGAGTACGTTGCTTAATCCCTTTATATGTTTCATTTTATAGTCGTTTTTGGGTCTTTTTTTTCGCTATAATGTTTTGGTTTTGGAATACTCTTATTGATGCCAAAAGTGATGTACATTGAAAAAGAAATATGAGCACTTGCAACTGGCTTTAACCATTTGGGTTGAGAAATTGCGTAGAGAATGAGACCACAGACTCTTTAGATCAAACAAACTTTAGCTTTTTTGTGCACTCGCCTGCATGGATTAAAGTTTACATATCTGCTTTGAAGTCAGTTCTATGGCATGCTTTGCCTTGCCTATTGTAAAATCTACTCGTTTTTTTTTGCAATTGCATGGTCTTTCTTGCCTGCTGTTACTATATCATTTAGCAATATGTGACTACTCTAAATCCTGCTAAGATTTAAGCAATTCTTCATTTAGAGTCCAAACTGCAGTCTTTTTTTTATAATTTTTTTCTGGATATCTTTCTCCTGTCACCTTCTTCAAATTGTCTGCCACCATATAGCCACTTCATTGTTTTCACCATGAAATTTATCTCGTCTCCTTCCATACTTGGGTGTCTAGTACCTCAAAGACTAATCTGCAGGCTGATTATTGGAGATACTTTCTACAAAAAATCAGTTGATATTAATCTTTTTTTTATATGCCTTTAGTGTTTGATATCCTCATTCTGCAACTTTTGTTATACAGGAGCTGAACACTGCTGAGGATTTTATATCATTTTATGAGGAGATTTTTCCTCTGGTACAGACACTTCCACAAATTATCTTGCAGAAGGGTTTGATTATATCAAGACTTCTGTCTGGATTGAAAATGGAAGGGATGCTATCACTTGAGCCAATGCTGAGGTATGCATATTCATTGAAGTTATTACATGAGGTATACATATTTGTTTTCGTATATGCGATGATGATGGTGAATAAGGACTTCATTGTCTCTTATAATCTACTTTAAGCATCACTTACCTATCAGTCCTTCCATTTTCTGTAATTGCTTGTAGTGTATTTAATATTAGAGCAGTGCTGCTAACCTTTTTTTATGCTTATGTTAGTTGTAGTAATTGATCTAAATTCTTGTGGTTGAAGTTTCTATCTTGATCATATTCACGTCTTTATAATTTGGTGCAGCATTATTCTTGATAGTTTAAAGTCCTTATAATTTAGTCATATCTGATGATCTTACTTTTCTTGGTGGGATTTATTTTGTGTGTGCCAGACTGATTTCTGCTTTATCTAGAGATCTCGTGGAGGATTTTACACCGTAAGTTCCCCTTCACTTTTATTTTCTGTTGTTCAGTTATTCAAGTCTCTTGAGTTTGTTATAATGTTCTCTAGATACAATTTGTTATAAATAGTGTATGCATGCTGAAAGCATGTTTTGCACCAAGATAAGGAGTCCACCATTCGAGTTCGACACGGGATTTAAGAAACATAAAGGAAAGTGGGTGGGAAAAGATAGTGGAATGTGAGATCCATTTTTATATATTAGTTTTATAATAGAATGTGAGTGGAATGAGTTAGTGGAAAGTGAGGTCTACTTACCATTTATAGTAAAAGTGAACCAGGACTCCTAATAACGGATGGACTAAAATGGTAAACCAGGACTCCTAATGGCGGACGGAGAGAGTAAGATATAACTTTTTGATGATGAAAATTGTATATTTATTGGAAACTCGAGAGCCCATGGGCTGGGGTGTGTGTGGAGGCTGGGAAACAACTCATGTTCCTGGCCTTTCTATGTTGCAATTGTAGAATCGAAACTCCAACTGCATGTTAAGTGTTTGACTTTGTTTCCCTTCATTAACACTGTCTTCCAATATGTTCACATTAATTGTATCTTGCCTTTTGCAGATTTCTTTCAACAATTATTGATTCTTTAGAATCGCTTCTTCAAAGTGGTGCTGATAAGGACCCAGAGCTAATTGAGCAGGTCTAAGAGTTTTTCATGTACCTATGGTCCATTTTTTTTTTCTTATTTTGGAAACATCTGATACGAGATTTCTGTTGTTGCTGCAGATATTCACATCATGGTCGTGCATAATGATGTACCTGCAGAAGTATCTTATAAAAGATGTTGGCCATATTCTAAGGTAGCATTGTTTGTATTGGTGGTTTTAAAAGTTGATTTGGTTTAATTACTCATTCAGCTCTGATTTCTTTATCTAAAATAGAACATAACTGGTTCCTTAAATTTGATTTTATTAGAATTATTCATTGAGCTCTGAATTGTCTGAATTAACATGATATATCACTGAATATGAGAACCAAATAAAAGTCTTGTATGTCCAACTGTCCATGCATTTCTATGTTTATGGGTTTCCTATAGATGTCATATACTCATATGCATGATATTTTATTGTTTTTGATCTATTTTCTCCTAACACTAACCAAGCAATCTCCGATTCTTAAAATAACAAATCCAAAGTTAAATGGTTATAGTTGGTTTTCATATATGCATAACTTTTCATTTCTTCTATTGATTTTCTCCTTTCCTGTTGTATTCTTGCAGTATCACGGAAAAGTTAAGATACTACCCTAAAGATTATGTTCGAGAATTTATGGCTGAGTCGGTGTCATTTTTGCTTAGGAAAGCACCAATTGAGCAACTAAAGAGAGGTATGATATCTTTTCCAGGTGAAGTTGTCCTTTACTTTTCTCTTAAGAATATTATTGACTATTGACCAGTCCCTGGTGCATATGCCTTGCATAAAGCATCCGTTTATCTGATTTCCTAGTCAACATTACATTAAGTTCTTTTATATTTCCCATGTGCTATGCATGCTAGTGACATTTCTGATAACTGAGTATGCAAGAACTTCTTTTGAGATGGATGTAGATTATGTTTACCCATTTTGTTTTGATAAATCATTTGATATCCAAGTGTCACCTATTATATGTGCTCTTTAGTACTTCTATGTGTAGTCTATTCTCATATTCTTCTGAAGAGATAATTTCTTATCAAATGTTGGCAGGTATTGAGAAACTTATGACTGAAGTTGTTGGGGAACCATCAGAAATTAGGAACTCTGGTGTTAGTGTTCTACTATCTCATGTTATGAGAATCACCTCGTCAAGATTGCACTCAAGGACCGAGACAGTGTTGCCACTTCTGGTTGATGAATCTTCCTTCAATATTGATGGCCAAAACTTTAAAGGTCTGTACTTGTTTTGCATGCCCTTATTCAGTTATACTGCTTGGTTTTGGATATTGCTGTGTAAGAAATTCATTAGAAATTAGCATAACATTTCGCTAATCTTTGTAGTTTCAGTTATTTGGTTGAGTAAGTTGCCATTTGAATCAGAGTTCCTTGAAAGTTAATTAGCCTTTAATTACTGAATATTACTAATAAATGCTCATTAGTGATGCAAATTTGGTCTTTCGCCATCCTTTTATAAGAATAGTGGAATTTCTCATAATTATGATGTAAATTTTCTAGTGCACAAATATAAATGAAAACAAGCACATTGTATAACCTTTAAAGTTATGAAGTGCTGTTTGATCTCCTATGTCTGTGATCTTGGTATTACGTTACCTCATCACATTCTATGCATTTACCATTTCTTTTCCCCTGAATTTGTATTGTAATCCATTCATTTGTTCCTAAATACGGACATCCAGATTCGGGACCAGTTCTTGAAGCTCTTATTCTAACCTTTGAGAGACTGCATGTGGAGCTAGATCCAAATGAATTTTCTTTCATATGGGAATGCTTGCTGGAAAAGTTAACAGAATCTATGACGAAGGAGAACTTTATACACCTGACTCGTCTTTTGGCCATGCTTATTTCTACCTTGCAAAATGATAATCTTGGGAAAATGACAGGTGGGCTTCAAGTGGCTAGCATTGTTTCTTGATTCCATTTACCGATTCTGTTGTTAATGAAGTTTTATTCTGTACAGCTTCTGAACCCTTGGTCAAACTCGTCGACCAGCTTGTGGAAACTTTTGTTGTTCACTCTCTTGCCATGAATTACATAGACCCACACTCCGAAGTTATTGAAAAAGTTCTGCAATTAATACTTTGTGTAATTGGTGGTCTCTCTGATACTAAGAATATGCCGGCCTTGCTGCGGGTTTCTGTAAAGTGGGAGTCGGTGTTTGATATAAGAAGTCAAAGGTATGCTTTCTAATTTTTTAATAATTCAACAATTTTGTTCTCTTCTCTTTGTGCCTCACATGGATGTTTCCTTACAGTCTACTGACTTTCCTTGGAGATCTTCTCTTGAAGGACCCCAGTATTTACCATGTCTTTGGAACAAATATAATGCGGTAATTTAGCAGCCACCTGTTATTTTATAATTCATTAGTTTTGCTTTCTTTATCTTATTTATTTTTCTGTACTGCAGTGCATTAACTAATTTAATAAAAGTATATGTTGAAGAAGTCATGTGTTTGATGATGAAGTTCTGTGATAAACTGGAAGTGAATAGCTCTAGCTTTTGGGAAGGGAAATCCAAGGAGAAGTTCTCAAGGACTTTTGTGTTTTTTGAAGAGACTCTTCGTTACTGGAATGGAGAAATCAGTAATTCTGTAGAAGGGAAGTTGTGTCCTGCTCAACCGGATAAATTGGCTGTCTTATGGGCAGTTATTGGTTGCTATTCTCATTTAGCAGATGTCCAAGAAAATCCTTCTGTACTAATGGATTTGATAAATGCAATCGACAGGCTTCTAATAGTCGAATCCAGTAAGTCGATAACTGATGCTTAGTCGTCCTTAATAGACAGCAATTCGTATTACTCATTGTACTCATTTCGCTTCAAGAACTTTGTATTCTGCTTCAACTTGAGTAGACTATAGAAATATATTCTAATGATCAGTTCTATCTTTCTATTTACTTTTTTGCTTAATTCACATATATTTGTGGTCTTTTTGTTGAGGCAGGCTTACAGCAAGACACTTGGTATTGCTTACTTGGGGCTGCCTTGCGTTCTTATGACAAGTTGGTGTCTAGGAGGGGTATTCCTTATGAAGTGTCTGCAATGACAAAGTTCTTGGATCTTGCTAAAAGATATAAGTTGTCACCTCACATATTATCTGCTGTAGCAGATATATTGGATTCAGTCTCCGGGTAAGCTGTTATTTTCCTCATAATTATATATTTTGTGTCTGTGTTTGTTTTCTCCTAATTCTATGACACCTTTCATGACATGGCAATGTATTCTGTTCTTTCAGGGAATCACATGGGAGATGCCAATTTTATCTTTCGGAGTCTATAGCTGGAAAGTCATTGGCTGCTCTAGACATATTCTCTGAAAACCTGAGCCATGCGAATAGAGAGATCCGCCTTTCTACCCTGCGCATACTGTGTCATTATGAATCTGTACATGATCGAGATTCAGCTAAGAACCATCCTGTCGAAAATAATTCAGGAATTGATGGTGTTGAGACTAGTCTAGTAGATGACTTCCATAACAATGTACTATTTCTTTTACATAATTTGTGCCTTATTATGCAATATCTTGTGTCAGGTGCAATATTATCAGTTTTTTTAATCCTAGGTTCTCAACCTACTCAGATCTGTTGAAGAGACAACTCTTTCAATCGCAACAAGCCGTAAAGTTATTCTCCTAATTTCTAAATTACAGACGATTCTGAGTGGTCATAGAGTTGCTGATCAATATGTCATTGCTGCTTTAAATGGAATTTTTGGCATACTTCATAACCGATTTAGCTATTTGTGGAATCCAGCTTTAGAGTGCCTCACTGCCCTCGTTGGCAAATACTTCGGGGTCGTGTGGAACAGATTTATTAATTATCTTGAACAGTGTCAGTCTGATTTTCTAGCATCTCATGGTCAACATGATAGAAAGGATAATGACTCTATGGAAGACGCTGGTAATTGTTTCTGGAAAATTAAATTTATATTTTTGTGTTTCTAACTCCTCTCTTTTCTCTTATGGACGTATTGTCTCTTCAATACCTGCTAACCTCTGTGCTTACAACGCCATAACTATTGACTTTGTGGTGACTATGTAGGTTTGGTTGGATGCTTCAACTCTGATATCATTTGTGTATTTGACAGTACTCCCTGCGTAACAATCTTGTCCCTCTTGATTCAGTCTTTACAGAAAGTACCTTCTATGGCTGAATCTCACTCTCGGCAAATCGTACCTCTGTTTCTTAAATATCTGGGTTACAGTGTTGAAGAAGTCACTAGGTGCTTTTATGCTTATTATTTTCTCTTATATTTGCTTATTCTTCTTGTCTGTATGAAATTATCATAGTTGACCAATGACCATCTGTAACTTTTCGTTTCAAATTTGCAGTGTTGAATCATATACACTGGATCATAAAGGGAAAGAGTGGAAGGGAGTTCTTAAAGAGTGGTTGAGTTTGTTCAGAGTGTTGCGGAATCCTAGGTCTTTTTATCAAGGCCTATTTCTGAAAGATGTTCTTCTATACAGGTTGGTTTGACAAGTGGCTGCAGTTACATATTAGTATTTATTTTATTTCGCCTGTTCCTTTTTCCCCACATTCCTTTTATCTTACTTTTTTGTGTTTGGGTTGGGCTTGTTTGTCATATTGGTGTTACAGGCTTCTCGACCAAAATGATGCTGATATACAGAGTAAAGTTCTTGACTGCCTGTTGAACTGGAAGGATGACTTTCTACTTCCATACAATGAGAATCTGAAAAATCTAATAAATGCAAAAAATCTGCGGGATGAGCTTTCCAGGTGGAGCTTATCCAGGACCTCGATGGATTCTGTTGATGAGCGACATAGAGCTTATCTTGTGCCTATAGTCGTACGGATACTGATACCAAAAGTTAGAAATTTAAAGATGCTTGGTACCCAGAAGGTATTGTATTTAGAACTTGGATGATGGATGGTCTTGACTCCAGTTTGTAGCATGCTCTCTTACTGTGTGTTGCTTTCATTTTAAATTGTCACTAATCTGATCTAATTCTCAATGAGGTGTCTTACCTTTTCAGAATGCAAGTGTACATCATCGAAAGGCAGTTCTAGGATTTTTAGCTGAGCTTGATCTTGATGAGCTTCCTCTTTTCTTCTGGCTATTAGTTAAGCCCCTGCTTCCCGTCTCTCAAGGTGGTGATGAAATGAGCAAATTTTGTTGGGCGTCATCAAAAAGTCATCAATTTGAGGTTGACGCACCTGAAATCCTGAATCTTTTAACATCAAATACCATAGAAAGCCTATCTTTGAAGAAGAAATATGGTTTCCTGCACGTTGTTGAAGATATTTTGGCAGTTTTTGATGAATCGCGCCTTAAACCCTTCCTTAATCTACTGATGAACTGTGTTGTCCTCATCTCATTGAGCTGCACATCAGCTCTTGGCAGTAAAACAAGTGAGTCATCTCCTGTAGAGAACTCTTCTATAGATCCGGAGGTGCATGACAATGATGAAATGGATAACAAGGTAATTATTTGAAGTCAAATTGGATTGATTAACTTTTCTTTTTCATAACACTCTACTTTTCTAGTATGGAGAAGATTTGAGGACTGATCTGCTTAATGTCCGCCTTCCCCCCTTTCCTGTGTCCTGTCTGCATTTACATGTTTATCAGGAACTGTTTTTATATTGATGAGAATGATAGAAGCTGTAGACAGTTTTTCCATATTTTATGCTTAATGATTAAATTATCTGCATTTCTCGTATAAATCAAAAGCGACCCAGTCAACATGGAAATTTGACATCAGAGCCATTTAAAAATACTTTTACGTTATATCAGGGATTTCAGGAATTATTTTATGCCATCTTGCTTTTGTTCTGTAAAACTCTAGTGTTTTCCATGTGTAACCCGTATGATACTTGGATTTCTGCATCTTTTGTGTAGGATAGACCTGTATGCTTTGTGGAGTCACAAGGATGAAATATTCCTTTTTTTTATATTTTTTTTTCTGTGGGTTAACTCTTATAATTCTGCTTTTCTTTGTAAATTTCCAGTTGTTTTCAAGACTTCCTTTAAATCCAGCAAATTACCTTCTCTGCAATTGTATTCAAATATTTTATCCAACTGCTAACGCAATTACTTTCTGTTGGGTATGACTTATTCTTTAAATTTTGGTCATTTGCAGGATAGGAAGCAAATCAGGGAGTTGAGGTCCTTAGGCCTTAAGGTCGTAAATATTGTTCTTAGCAAATACGATGATCATAATTTTGGAGGTGCATTTTGGGAAATGTTCTTTACATCAGTAAAACCTTTGGTTGCTAAATTTAAGAAGGAATGCCTTCATAGCCAAAAGCCAAGTTCACTGTTTTATTGTTTTATTGCAATGAGTAAAAGCTACAAACTTGTTCCACTATTATCAAAGGAGGAGAATCTGGTACCCGACATTTTTTCTATGCTTAGTGTTCCTCCAGCTTCAGAATCCATTTTGTCTTGTATCTTGAAGTTCACTAAGAACTTGTTGAAGCTTGACAATGCACTGGATACTGAAGATGCCACAGTCAAAAGAGTTTTACTTCCTCATCTTGATAAGCTCATCTGCGGCTTGCATTGTATTTTCACCAAAACCAATGCGACTAAAAGGTATTCATTTCCCCATCGCAGTCACTTGATAGTGGAAGCTTGACAATGTTGTGTTTTTGTGCATTGATATTGACTTGTGATTGGCTTCAGCTTAAAGCTATGCCATGATGTTTTCTTTCTCATATATTTTTTTTTCTACATGTGCTCCATAATTTCTCTTCTTGTGGAATATGTTTCTAAACCCAATTGTATTCTCACAACAGAAATTTGAATGTCTCCAAATATATAGAACAAATTTCTATGTGTATTTGAAATTTCTTTTGATATTCTATATTTGGGGACCTTTGACCTATTTTCTCTGTAGGCCTTTGATTAAATACCCTGGAAAAAGAGAGATCACTATCTTCAACTTTTTATCGGTGTATGTGAAGGAACCATCAGATGCTAAATCATTTGTTGAAATATTGCTCATATTTCTTGCAAAGAAACGCCTCAATTTTGGTTAGCTTCTTGACCATTTCAATCTTTTGAGGCATGGTTTGAATTGGTTACCAACCAATGTTTTTTCTCTTGCAGATGCTTGTGACCATGTATTGAAAATCATTGGCCGAGTGGTGACGGTCCTGGGCAGTGGAATCAGTAAAAAGATTTTGAGTTCACTTTCCCCACTTCTTATTTCAGCTGACTTGGGCATCCGTAGCTCTATATGTGATGTTCTTGACATTGTTGCCTCCAGTGATTCTTCTCTGTTAACATTGGTAATGCAATCCTCTTGATAATTATCGTAGATAATTTATATTCTAATCCCTGGATGAAAAAGAAGAATAAGCCTCTCCTATATGTTGTGCAGGCAAATATTCTTCGAGGGCTAAATGCAACCTCTGCAATGGAGATGGGTGGTCTTGACCATGACACTGTACTCTCTACTTATGAGAAGGTTAATGTGAAATTCTTTTATACTATTGGGGAAAAGCATGCATTGCCAATCCTGGCTCATGCGGTACATGATATGTCATCTGAAGAAATGATATTACGTCAAAGTGCATTCAGATTACTTCTATCCTTTGTTGAATTTTCTGGCGAGATCCTAAATGCATATCCAGAGACTGACCGAATGTGGTCTAGAGCAATAGTGAACAGTTTTTTGTTGAAACATATGGGAAATGCAATGAACAAGGAAGGCACTGGTAAAAAGGTACTGATGTGTATATTTTCACTGTTTCATTTACTTCTATGCCTTTCCTCTGTCTTAGTTACTTCTATGCCTTTTCAGATGTTTCCTGCCAATTGCAAGTCTTAGTTATTTCCCCCGCTCTTGAACATTTATCCTGCTACATTGCGCCAATCAGGCTGTTTGTTGATAATTACTGGAAGCAACAGTTTTTTTATCTAACACATATTTTTGGTTTTAGGTATGGATTGATCTGCTTAAGGAAATGGTGCTGAAGCTTCCCAATGAATCAAACCTTGATTCATATAGGGCCTTATGTAGTGATGATGCTGAACAAGATTTCTTCAATAACATAGTACACTTGCAGGTAAACCTCTTCTTAATTCTTTGAAAAATTATATATTTAACTTAGAGCAATACTTAAGTGGTCCGTGCTTTATGTCATTCTTCTCAATGTAGAAACACAGGAGAGCGAGAGCGGTGTCTCGCTTTAGCAACATTGTCAGTTCAGGGAATCTGTCGAAGGCAAGCTTATCAAACATGTTTTAGATATGCTGACTAGTAGTGCAATTTCTATGTTATATTACTAATCTTTAGAAACTTACAGGTCATCACCTATGAAGTGGTTGTCCCACTGCTCTTTAGCATGCTATTTGATGCACAAGATGGGAAGGATGAGAATATAAGAAGTGCATGCATTGATGCTTTGGCATCAATATCTGGTTGCATGAAGTGGCATCAGTACTATGACTTGCTAGTCAGATGTTTCCGCAATTTGGCACTAAAACCAGATAGGCAAAAACATTTGTTGCGACTTATCTGTGCCATCCTTGATCGTTTCCATTTTCAGGAGTCCTCTTTGGTACAGGAGAGTTTGCACAAAAATATTTTCCCCAAGGTTCAAAAGTTGTTGGCCTCTGATTCTGACAGTATCAATGTAAACATCAGCCTGGTTGCACTAAAACTTCTAAAATTGCTCCCCAGTGACATCATGGACTCTCAACTTCCTACTGTCATTCACCGTATTTCAAACTTCCTGAAAAACCGGCTTGAAAGTGTACGTGATGAGGCTAGGTCTGCGCTGTCTGCTTGCTTAAAGGAACTAGGATTGGAGTATTTGCAGTTTATTGTCAAAGTCTTGAAGGGCATACTGAAGAGAGGCTATGAATTACATGTGTTAGGATACACACTCAATTTCTTGCTGTCTAAGTTCCTCACAAGTCCCATCTGCGGGAAATTGGATTACTGCTTAGATGACCTCCTTTTTGTTGCACAGAATGATATACTTGGGGGTGTTTCTGATGAGAAAGAGGTTGAAAAGATTGCTTCTAAAATGAAAGAGACAAGAAAGCAGAAATCTTATGAAACTCTAAAATTGATTGCCCAGAGTGTCACTTTCAAAACTCATGCTTTAAAACTTTTTTCCCCTGTTACTGTTCATCTGCATAAGCAGCCCAACCAAAAGCTTATGTTGAAATTGGAGAATATGCTGAAACACATAGCTGCTGGCATTGAAAACAATCCATCTGTGGAGCAGACTGAACTATTCATATTTGTGAATTGCCTCATTAAAGATGGTATTGGTGATGAAGGTAATGAACATGGAAATGATTCTATTTGCCAGGCAGATAATAGAGATGCTGAGAGTATACAAACAATTGAAACGAACAGATTAGTGACTGTGGATCGGCAATTTTCTCATTTGATAACAGCATTTGCTCTTGGAGTTCTGCATAAATACTTGAAAAAATTGAAGCTTAGCGCAGATGATGGACAACTTTTATCATTGCTTGACCCTTTTGTAAGTTTATTGGGTCAATGTTTGAGCTCCAAGTATGAAAACATTATAACATCTGCATTTAGGTGCTTTTCTCTGATAGTGCGGTTGCCTTTGCCATCCCTGCAGTGGCAAGCTGATAAGATAAAGAATTCTTTGTTGGTTATAGCACAGGGATCAGTTAAAATTAACAGTCAGTTGACTGAGTCATGTATGAAGTTGTTAACAACTCTTCTGCGAAGTGAGAGAGTCACACTTTCTACTGATCAGTTGCATATGCTGATCCAGTTTCCATTGTTTGTTGATTTTGCAAAAAGCCCCTCATTTGTCACCCTTTCACTGTTGAAGGCTATCATACACCGAAAGCTGGTAGTTCCCGAGATATATGATCTTGTCCAGATTGTTGCAGAGATGATGGTACAAAGTCAAGATGAGCCCATTCGTAAAAAGTGTAGTAAAATCCTGCTTCAGTTTCTACTCGGTTACCAGCTTTCTCAGAAACGCTTGTTACAACATCTTGATTTCTTACTTGCAAATTTAAGGTGAAAATACTCAATTCCAAATTCTTGGTAATTTTGCACCCAATATTTTAATATAAACATAATTTGTGTAACCAATATTTCCTACAGTTACGAGCATCCCAGTGGAAGGGAAGCTGTCCTAGAGATGCTCCATGCTATTATAGTAAAATTTCCGCGGAATGTTTTGGATGCACAGTTCCAAACACTGTTTTTGCATTTGGTCGGAACCTTGGCGAATGATGATGACAAAAATGTTAGAAAGATGTCTGCTGGTGCAATAAAGTGTCTCATTGGGCATGTTAGCTCTCATTCCCTTCACTCAGCACTCGAGTATAGCCTGTCTTGGTACCTTGGTGGTAAACAGAATCTATGGGGTGCTGCAGCACAGGTAAAATCAGTGTAATAATTTTTATAGCTAAATTTTTTCATCTCTCAGACACTCACCTTGTACCACCCTGTAGTTTGGAACCATTGGAGACCTCATGTGGGAGTTTTTTTTTAATCATTGGCCATGTGGAATGAGTTTTCTACAACTATCTGTAGTCGTTAACAACTGCATAATATTTGTTGGAGAAAGAACATTTTTCCTTTTTCCATGATCTTGTTATATGTTCTGATTTTTGTGGAGTGAGGAGCTTGGGGTCAAATACCTAAAGCTAGCTGTATCCATTGGATAACAAGTTAGAAGACTATTGCTTCTGGACTTCTTAGCAACCATGGGTTTTTATTGGATTAAGATTAAGGTTTAAATTAAATTAGGATATTTAGGTCTTGAGTGGTAGTTCAGATGAACCGTTGTCAATTCTTAATATAAAATATAAACAAAAGTGGTTGTGATAAACAGAAGTTTGCATCGCATTGTTTGGTTAAATTGCTATTGTCCGATGCATTGCCTTGTACTCGTCAATAAGGAAAATGCTGTAAAATTTTGTAATTTTATCTGGTCTGTTTGTCCAGCATGCTTCTTGTGCTTGCTTTCCTTGTGGAGATTAGTAACAAAAACAAAGCATTTCTTAAGTTTGTGTTATTTTCTGAAATCTTTTGAGATGTAATTGTGTCTAATGTCTATCAGACAGGTTACTGGGTGAACCCTAAACCCTATCAGACAGGTTACTCATGAACTTTGAATACTTTAGGGAGAAAACACATGAACTAGTATTAAGATATGTTATGGAAGTATGGAACTGAGTTTGATGTTTATGCTTATCATGCATAGTATAAGATCCTTATGTAGATAACTATTCATGATTTATGTATCGTTCTAGCTATTCTTGAACATGTGAATTTTTGTTTTTGATGTTATTACTGGATTACTACTTTTTTCAAACTTAATCCCGAGGTCAGTGATTCCTGATTTTGGAGCACTTTAGCATCCTAAAGATGCCCTTCATGGTTTTCAATTTGGGTTATGGTATGATCTTTCATCTTATAATTAGTTATAGTTCTTTGCTAACAGAGAAGTTTTATTGGACAAAAGACCTTGGGCTTGTGGTTTTGCATGTCCTTCTGTTCTTGCTCTAGGATTATCTCTGAATAAAATTTTGCTTGACAGGTTTTGGGTTTACTAGTTGAAGTTATGGGAATGACTTTTCAAAATCACCTCATTAGAGTACTTCCAGCAATGAGAAACATTCTTCAGTCTGCTGTCAATGCTCTTGCATCAACTCAACAAGATTTATCAGATGTTTCAGTGATTCCTTCTGGAAAGAGGCATATTATTCTCTTGTTATGTTAGGGAAGATCCTAAATCAATTTCATTATTTGTTCCTGGATAGGGAGCTAGAGGTACAACTCACTCTTCTATCTGTCATTGTACTACATATATTCTTCTTGTTTATTTCTGTTTTAGAAGGTTATGGGTGTAGGTTTCTCCTAGATCTTCAGATCATAAGCATGACTTTTTTTTCATCATTTGTTAATTTATTCTGTTATACCCTTGTTTGGTACTTTGATTATGTTTGTTTGCTCCAAATTCATTTTATTACTTATCTCAACGAACAAGGATATTTGCTGTCCGAACATTACTATGAGCCTCTCATGGACTGACTCACTCTTTGAAGCTTTCAGTGAACTTTTCGTTAAAATTTGACATCATTCTTTTACATCTTTAGTCTTCGTATTATGCAATATTTGATCAATGATTCTGTTTTTTCTTTTAGCTTCTCATATTTGTTTCAATAACTTCTCACAGGCTATTTGGGAAACCATCTGTGAATTCCTCTTGCATCCTCACTTGTGGTTGCGAAACATATCATGCCAGATTCTGTCTTCTTACTTCACAGCAGTGGATAACAGCAAAGCCTCAGCAGACGCATTCTATCTCATGAAACCGAGTACACTCTTCCATCTAGCTGTTTCTTTATGTTGTCAGCTGAAGGTGCCATCGAGTGATGATGCTGGCAAAGTTATCATGCAAAACCTCGTGTTCTCAATTTCCCATCTTCATTCTTTCTTCGAGAAGAATGAACACATGGATGTTTCTAGTTTCTGGTCAAGCCTTGACAGTGCCGAGCAAGACCGTTTCCTAAAGGCTTTTGGTATTCTTGATCCAAGAAAAGGGAAGAGAACCCTTAAATTGTATATTTCTGACAGTGACCAACATGATAAAAATCAGCATCCATTCATTTCCTATTTTCTCCAGAGAATGGGGAAGCTTACCTTTCAGATGGAGGCCAATCAGGTTTGTCTATATATACAGAAAATAACACTCTTGATAGCTATTGAGATTATCCAACATACAATTGATTCCTTTTTTTTTTGCAAAATAAACAATTTCTTCATTTTATGGATTTATGATACTTCAAGATTTATGAGTGAGCACTCTTGATGACCTATTTGTTTTTTTTTCTGCAGATGAAAATTGTATTTGCCTTTTACCAATCAATATCACCAAAACTCCTCCATTTCTATAAAGAATCTCCGCCTACAAACTTTGATGATGTCCGCAGTTTTGCATATCAACTACTGCTGCCATTGTACAGAGTCTGCGAAGGTTTCACCGGGAAAGTTATTCCAGGTAACTACTTCTCTCTCTTTTCCGCCCATACTACAAAATGCTAAAAGAAAGACATTGACTTATGACGTTCTGTGTACTCCCTCAGTCCCGGGCTACTCGCCCCTTTCCTTTTCGGCACGGAGATTAAGGAATGAGTGTATAGGAAAGTCAAAAATTACGGCTGTAGGTGAAAATTTTTACTAAAAATGGAAAGAGTGCAAGTAACTTGGGACGTCCAAAAAGGAAATAAGTGCGAGTAGTGCGGGACGGAGGGAGTACTATACAAGTAGAGAGTAAACACTAGGTTACAGTCCGAACATAAAATAAACTTACCTGACTGCGTTACAATGTCTATCTAAATAAGTGGAAACAAATGCAAGAATACATACATAAGAAATAAACTCTTCATCAGAAGGTTTATTGTTGTTCAGTTTTATTTCCAAGATTTCATGCGTAGTTGAATCAGTTGTGACTATTGCTTACCCGTTTCAAATCATTAGAAACCAACTTTTATGCATCAAACTCTGACGTTCTTAATCGTGTCAGATGACCTGAAACAACTAGCGCATGAGGTCAGCGAAAGTATAAGAGACCGCATTGAAGTGCAGAATTTTGTCCAATTTTACAGCCAAATACGGAAAAACATCAAGGCGAAGCGTGACAAAAGGAAACAAGCAGAGAAGGTGATGGCTGTTGTGAATCCGATACGAAATGCCAAGAGGAAGCGCAAGATTGCTGACAAGCATCAAGCTCACAAGAAGAGGAAAATGATGACCATGAAAACGGGTAGATGGATGCATTAGGATAGCAGCCAAATCTGTGATTTTAGTTAGTCTGTAGATGGAAATTAGTGATCTGTCCATTTTTTAAATGCTAGTTTGTTATCATGATGATTTAAAGGAGTTGTTAAACATTGTTTTTACTATTCAATATCTATTTCATTGTTTTGTTTAATTTGATATGCTATTAAAATTAATTCACTCCCTCTCTCACACATGCATATAATTCTTCTTTCTTATCATATGAAATGTAGGCTACTAACCAAAGCATGATGATGGTCTAGCAACTCACTCATCCACGAACAACTTAACATCGAGCTACTCATCTTTCTATATATTTCGGAATGATCTAGTCTTAGTGTGAGAAATATGTGCCCTGATCGAACTTCAATTGTCTCAGGTTGGCACTGTAATAACCAATGATCTCGACATCGTACGCGAGATTCTATGGCAGTAAGACGATGTATTTGCCTCACGATTTCGGACAAAAAAGGCTCTAGTCGACTGACCTAGTGAGGCTGAACAATGTATGGGCCTCCCCCTAATAAGAAAATGAACTACTTCAAATCGAATCTAAGCATGTATGTCAAGATTGTGTAAAACATGTTAAAATAGAACTCATCGATTTCGCCCGGTTTTGATACTTTCATATGTGCATATGTTACGTTGTTGCTTATTTTTTAATATAAAATTTATGCACAGATGACCACATATAAATACTCCCTCCGTACTACAAGAGTATGGACTTTTGGTTGTACACGAATTTTAATACACAATTAGTAAAGTAAGAGAAAGATATAAAGAAAAAGTAATTAAAATATTGTTAGTGAAGAATGAGTCCAACCTCAATAGAGAGAAAAGTTTACAATATTAGAAAGTGAATACTCTTGTGGAACGGATTAAAAAGGAAAAAATGCGTGCTCCTGTGGAATGGAGGGAGTAATCATTTTTTATAAAATACGTTTAACTTCAACAGGATCGTATCAAAAGCAGCAATTCATGTGTAAAATAAAGAAACTTACATCATTCTCAGGTTGTTGGAGTGATATAATTCATGTGCAGCACTCAATATCAGTCGAGCACAGTTTCGCATTCTGCGTGGAAGTGAATTAAAATAATTTCATACTGAATTTATGTTAGAATTAAGAACGGTAACTCAAGCATTTTTCAATGCGTCTAAGGTGACAGTGAGGAAATCCAAGGAACTCTGGCACACCATCGCACTTGTTACTGTTTTCAACATTAAAAATATGGGAAATACAATTATACTCTTTCACTACAACAACACACTGCAGAACTTTTGATTGAAAATTCTTCTCATGTGTAATGGAAGAGGTCATTGGTGATATCAGACTACCTATTACTGAAGACTCGTATGGGAGGTCCAAGTTCCTCTTTTTTGGCTTCGTCATCTATTTAATAAGAATGTGTCATACATATTTCTTCATAAAAGAAACCAGACCACTCACAAGACTTACAACTTAATGTTGATTTTGTTGGAATAAATGAAAATAAACTTGAATTTTGGAGTAAATATTATGTACTCCCTTTATCCCACTTTAGATGACCCACTTTCCTTTTTGGATTGTCTCTCACTCAAAATGACTCATTACTGAAAAATGAAAACACTTTTTTATCTCTACTTTATTCCATCTCTCTTACTTTACTCTCCTCACTTAAACTTAAGGTAGTAAGTGTAAGAAGCACATAGCATGGTTATATTCTTCCTTATAGGGCTTGGGTAGAGAAAGAATTACATAACATAAACAAGGTCACCGGGTTCTGAAATTTGCAAACAAATTGCAAAACAAGAACCACACTCCAGTCCCTCTTTCTTCACCCCTTCCTTATTTGGCCATTGCTCCTCAACCCAGTTCACTCGCCCAATTTCCGTCACGCTCCTCCACCACTTTATTTGTCCATTGCTCCTCACCCCAGTTCACTCGTAGAGGCCCATCCCCTTGGACGATCACAGTTGGAGCCCTTGTCATCTCTGTTCCATGGTTGAAGTGTTCCTTCGAGTTTTCTTCATTGTTAGTTGGCCGAATAAGCGTCATAGACTGAACCCGGATATTTAGAATTATTTTAGCAGTTTGCCGAATTTATACTTAACTGTTACCATCTTCAAGGCACGTATGTAGGGGTAGGTCGGTACGGTATACGAGAACGCTATACTGCATACCGTACCAAAAACGGTGGTATGACAAAATATCATACCGATATCTTACCGCATTTTTGGTATAGCGAAAATTCGGTATGATAAATTTTTGATACTGTTACCGTATCGTTATTGCGGTGTACCATACTTTTACGCTATACCAAAATATGATATGGTATGTTTTAATACCATAATACATGTGTTATACCCAAAAAATATGTTTTATACCTAAAATACCATAAAGTATAAAATAACAATTTCACTATTTAAATAATGTCCAAGTTCCTCTTTTTTGGCTCCATCATCTATTTAATAAGAATGTGTCATACAATTTCTTCATAAAAGAAACTAAACCACTCACAAGACTTACAACGCTAATGTTGATTTTTTGGAATAAATGAAAATAAACTTGAATTTCGGAGTAAATATTATAAACTCCCTCTATCCCACTTTAGATGACTCACTTTCCTTTTTGGTTTGTCTCTCACTCAAAATGACTCATTACTAAAAATAAAAACACATTTTATCTTACTTTATTTCCTCTCTCTTACTTTACTCTCTCCACTTAAGGTAGTAAGTGTAAGAAGCACATAACATGATTATATTCTTCCTTGTAGGGCTTGGGTAGAGAAAGAATTACAAAACATAAACAAGGTCACCGGTTTCTGAAATTTGCAAACAAATTGCAAAACAAGCATTGGAAAAAGAAGATTCTTGACAGGATCACGCTCCAGCCCCTCTTTCTTCACCCCTTCCTATTTGTCCGTTGCTCCTCAACCCAGTTCACTCGCCCAATTTCCGTCACGCTCCTCCACCACTTTATTTGTCCATTGCTCCTCACCCCAGTTCACTCGTAGAGGCCCATCCCCTTGGACGCTCACAGTTGGAGCCCTTGTCATCTCTGTTCCATGGTTGAAGTGTTCCTTCGAGTTTTATTCATTGTTAGTTGGCCGAATAAGCGTCATAGGCCGAACCCGGATATTTAGAATTGTTTTAGCAGTTTGCCGAATTTATACTTAACTGTTACCATCTTTAAGGCACGTATGTAGGGGTGGGTCGGTACGGTAACGCTATACTGCATATCGTACAGAAAACGGCGGTATGACAAAATATCATACCGATATCTTACCGCATTTTTGGTATAGCGAAAATACGGTATGATAAACTTTCGATACTGTTACCGTATCGTTATTGCAGTGTACCATACTTTTAGGGTATACCAAAATATGATATGGTATGCTTTAATACCATAATACATATGTTATACCCAAAAAATATGTTTTATACCTAAAATACCATGAAGTATAAAATAACAATTTCACTATTTAAATAACATCCAAGACAATAAAACTCCATCACGATCGAATCTTTTTCATAACATTCAAATCAATTAAACTTTAATAATCAAATCTCTGAAAATATTTCAATATATGCAGCAGTATACCGCATATACGATGTATGCTGAAAATCAGTATATCGCGGTATAGGAAAATTGATATCGTTACCGTACCGAAACCTTTCGTTACGGTATGATACCGTACCGTTGTTGTATACCGAAAAACTGATATTTTCGGTATGATAAGTGCGGTACATCGGTATCTCGGTATGTTTTCCCACCCCTACAAATATGCACTATTAATAAAACTCTTTTTTGGTTAAAAAATATATATTGGTCCCCTCTATAGTATGTCGCCAAGAAGAAAAGAGTAGAGTCAACTCCTCAAATTGCTCATGAAATCACTTGAGTCATACTGTGATCCAATATTTGTCAAGTAGAATATTGCCTCTTTCAATTGCTCACGTGCTATTTTGTCTTCCATCGAATCTTGTTTGAAATAATTTTTTTTATCATAATCGTCGCCCCATTCTTCCTTTTACTATTTACAATACTCTTTTGAAATTCATATTATCCACACCAACCCAAGAAAATACTCCTACTATACTCTAGGATTTTCATAAGGGCACATGAACATGTCTTTGTTTTAATCCTTTTTTTTGCAGGCACTGCATGTACACCTTGTTTAACACCATTACCATTGTAAAATAAAAATCTATCAAAACAAAAAAAATGAAAACTCCATACTACAAGGTGGACTAATATTTTTTTTATTATACTAAATTAATTCAATTTGTATTTATTTTCTAAATAAACTAAGTGGGCTTTTGGTCTGAAAACTTCTAGCTTCATGGCACCCTATAGCCCAATCGGCCCATGGAGTATATTATTGTTGAAATGTGGCAGATCTTAGTTTCACATTACAAACCAAAGTTATCAACCAACAATACACATTTGATGCAAAATGTAATTTGTATTTCATATAACTTATGGTATTATATTTTAATATTTTTAGCTATTAGTTAAATTTGATTTAGATATATGATATATGTATATACTCCCTTCGTCCTAATAATTATAAAATATTTGGTTTCCGATACGTGATTTTATGTGGTGTTGTTTCGTGAGTTAATAAAGAAATAGTAAAATAAGAAAGATGAAAAAGTATTGATGGTGTTATTTATATTTTAGGCAACGTTTTATTCTAATGAGATGTTTCATTTTTAATGGAACAGAGAGTAGTTTATATAGCCTAGAGATATCTAGAATAAATAAATCTTGACCTATAATATAGTACGTACCTCGAGACATTTTTTAGAGAGAGATAAAGATCGATAGTCATATAGAGAAGGTGACAGTGAAAAGAATTTTCATCAATAAATTCATTTTGCTGGAATTGAACTTCTCTTACCTAATTGTTATCAATATTATTATTGGATTCAATCTCGTGAACCATACATAATACTATAAATTTAATTATTGGATATAATCTTGCAAACCGAACATCCCTATTGTACACGAGTCTCACATGCATTTCTATCATGCCGTGCAATTAGGACATTCACAGCACAGACATACCCTTCTTTCATTTATTCTTTCATAGCTTTAGTTCTTCTTTCTTTGTCTACTGATTAATTTTGTTTTCAAAGTTACGAGAGAAGGGAGTGGTAATAAATTGATAATACCAACAGTCCAAATGCCCGTGAGTTTTGAAACTCCAGCAATTCCTGTTCATCTTCTTCTTCACAATATCCTGTTCAATATATGCATATCTTAATGAATGTAAGTATTAACTCAAATTATTGAAAATCAACACAAAGTGTACCATGCAATCAATTCTGAACGTAACGTATATCATGTTTAAAATGCCTTCGATAAGGAAAATGATTTGCACGGGCATAACTTCACAGAGACCATGTGGCTTGACCTCGTGATAACTATCATGTTAGTGAGCTTTGTGTTGTGCTTCTTTCGTAGTTGGCTTCACGAATCACGTGTTTTAATGAAAAATTGACAAAGTATGAGAGAAAAGGATATAATGTAGGTAAAATATAAGAGTGAAACACAAAAAAATATGCAAAGTTAAAAGATTGGTAAAACATTTTAGAGAAACATTCCATTTAGATGACACAATTTTTCTTAAAGGGACCAAAATGGATAGAAAAGATTATTTTTTTTGTTGACAAATGAAGTATATCATTAAGTGGGAAATAGGTTTTTATTTTAACTTTTTATGGCCAATTTGATTGCAGCAATATACATTCTATACATTTAAATTTCAATTTAGTCCCGATCAAATTTTCAGATTTCAGATATTTTGAATATGCTTTTTTGATGGGTTATAGATTTTGTGACGAGGGGTGAATTTGTAATATCCGAATCTATTGGGGCATGTATACAGAAAAAGTGATGTACAAAATGTCAAAATGTATTCAGATAATATGAATTGTAAAGGACTTTTAGATATGACATAATTCTAAATCATTTGAGTAGATATATAAGAAAATAATTTCTACTCCTCCCCGCGTCACACAAAATAATTCATTACTTGATGTCATGAATATTTAAGAAATTGTTAAATGTGTACTGAAGTATCCAAAAGTTGATAATATATATGTTTGTAAAATGTTAAAAACTGATTAAAATGAATTTTTTTTGTAAGACAAAAAAAGTAGGAGTACTATTTTTATCTTTCTAAACTAATCCACATTTAGGCCTGTCAAATCGGGGACCTGCGATGTCCGATCCGATAATTTCGGGTACCCGATCTCGAATTTTCCAAAATCTAATAGCCAATACCCGATCCGAAAATGATTTCGGGTACCCGAATACCCGACTCGGGTATCCAATCCCGATTTTGAATTTTTATTTTATTGTTTTTTAAGAAAATTAGCTACAAACTTATAAAATTACAAACTTGTAGTTCGAATTTGATACAAACTTAAAGTCGTTCGAATTTAAGAAAAATAAACTACTACAAATATTTAGAAATAAAAAATTCATAAGTTATAACACCCCTTATTCATCCATAATAAACATCACAATTCATACATTAGCCCAAAATATAACTTAAGAGTTAAGTATTTTGGGAGTACATTTAATTATTTAATTTTTAAATAATAGAATAAATACATTATTTATTAAATTTAAAAAATAAAATATAAAAAATTGGATATTTCAGGTAATTTGGGTATACCCGATCGGGTATCGGGTTATCCGGTACCCGATAATCCAAAAATCCTATATCCGAACCCGATCCCGAAACCCGAAAAATCGGGTATCGGATATCCAATTCCCCGATATTTCGGGTTTGGATATCGGGTATCCAATCCATTTTGACACCCCTATGACCACATTCACTTAAACTCCAACAATGCAATTAGTACCTCAAAATTCAATGCACATAGCGTTGGATTATTTAGTCAAATCCTAATTTGCAACTCACATTATATAATTAAATGCCTCGTTGATGTATGTGAATTGCGCTTCTGAACTTTTTTCTTGCCAATTTGAATACAAAATATATATTCAATACATTTAAACTTTTACTATATAACAATTCACACCATGTAAAGCACTTAAAAACAAAAGTTGTTCAGTACTCCTTTCGTCTGCTATTAAAAGTCATCAAGTTCGACCCGAGTTTTAAGAAATAAGTGGGGAAAAAAATGATACTAGTTTCGGAAATAAGTGAAAAAAAGATTGTGGCATGTTGTGGATCTCATTTTTATACATACTCTACTAGTTTTATAGTAATAAAATATAAATAAAATAAGTTAGTGGAGTAAAAGTGAATCGGGATTGTTAAATACGGGAGAGACCGAAATGACAAAAGAATAATTAATCTCGAAGGAATTAACTTTCTTAATATAAAAAGTTACTAGTAAATGTAATATTGAAGAATTTGAGCATATATTTTGATGGGTTGTGAAGATTGGAGGGGTGAATTTGAAATATCCGAATGTGTTGGGGCTTGTATGCAGAAAAAGTGAATTAGAAAATCTACGAAATTGACGCAATTTCCCCAAAATCCACTCTCCAATACTGTAATTTTCAATTTCAACTCTGTCGCCCTATGAGAGTGGAGCTAATGGCGGCGGAGAGCAGCAGCAATCGGGGGAAGAAGGACTCTGCGGCCTCGGGGTTGTTGAATTCGCCGACCCGCCCAAACGACGACGTTGAAGATCCCGTCAAATCCCCGCCCCACTCCCCCAACAATTCCTCCACGCGCAAGGTCAGATCACCTTTCCATTATTCACATTTTTCAATTGCTTGATTTTTTGAAGAATATTTAAATTATTTGGGGGGGTTTTACTGTTATCGCTGCTTTCTGTTGTTTACTTGTGCATTGTTGTTAGTTACTTTAGGTGTTTGCGTGAATTGGAGTCGGATATTGGTTGATTAGATCAGTTAAATTCTGAGAGGATAAAAATTGAATTCCTTATATGTAATGATGTTAATGCACACTCAAAATGCTTGAGAATTTAGTACTTGTATACTCGCAGCTATTTAATATGATCCAGTGAGCGATGATATAGTGTTATAAAGTCTACTTTTTCCCACTAATAACCTCTATCAAGTACTAAGATTGGTATTAGTATATTAGGATAGATCATGTTTGTGATTTTGTTGAAGAATTACTCATTTAACCACAATATAGATTATAGAAAGGAAATGTCTTGTAAATAAAAACAGAACAAGGGAGGGGGCGAATTATATGAAATTCTGTAATGCAATATCCTGGTGTAGTGTTAAATGATTGGTGATTCCTGCTGAACCACATAATGAGTGTTGGATTCTGTGTGGATATTACATTGTTAAATGGATTTTGGGCTCTTAAAGATTTTCATTTGTATGTTGGATCATAATATCGGGATGTTGTCGTACTCGAGTTGAGTATTAATTATGGAAAATAAGATGCATTCAAAAGGAAAGTCCCTCTTGGAGATTCAAAGTGGAAGAGTTGGCATGTCGGCTTCTTTTCTGCTTTTTTATTTACAAGTTTATTTCTTCTGTTTTTTGAACCTTTAGTGAACTTATCAGAATTGGTGACAGAGACATTAGCTGATGAATTAATCCTAAGAAAGAACAATAAAGAATGGTAGCTCTTTAGTGATCCTTGTCTGTTGAATGATTTTAATCTAGTTCTGCACTTGCATAAAACATTGATGTAGTAGTTGGAGCCTAAAAGGAGCCCTAGGACAAGGTCACTATTTAAGTAGCAGTTGCATGAATAATTTCTGAAACAAAGGATATGCCATAGGATTTCTCAAGGGCCAAGCATCTAAAACTTAGCTTGAATAACAGCAGTGTCCAGTGAGTATATGATTGTGTATCCACCCAAACCTGTGTGAAAAAGAGAAATGGAACTTAGAAGAGATAGGAAAGGAACACCCTAAATTCCTGCATGTCACGTTTGAGACACCTCTACTAATTATATGTTATGTATCCATATAGAAGCAAAATGTAGGGGTAAAATCTATAAAACCTATGAAATGTTCCCCTTTCTATCCAGCTATTGAATACTTGGATATTGAATACTGCAAAATGCTTGAAGTATATTTTTTAAGTTTTGATTCTCGGCATCTTGCTAACTACAGGACTAATGAGTTTCTTTCCTGACATACTATATTCTATCCCCTCTGTGTTTTCAGTGGTTTGGTTTGGCTACAGTTGTGTAAGAAATCTGCTTATTACAAACACTTCATGTTAAGGTTTTATCCTAGAAAAATATTTTGTGTTATCAGTCTGAATCTAGAGTGTGTAATGTGTCTGGATAGAAATGATATTGATAGAGTCCACTCTTGGGCTGTTCCACCCTGTGGGTGGGTGATGTGGTGTAGATAACTTGTACGATCTAACGCAAGAAAATATAATTATCTAACAACAATTTGGGCAGTTGATTGGTTGGTTGGTTCTCCCATGTACTTTGCTATTTTTTTATCATTTATATAATTTGATAATATTCTTAATTATATTCATGATTTATGATTTTTACTATTGATAACATAAAAAATGACCCAAATTTATTTTGATTAAAATTATTTTTAATAAAATCTTAATTTATAATATAAATATTTTTTTCCAATGTTCACTTGAAAATAACAATCACCCAATTAAGTTCAAGGTGAAATATGTATACCAAATGATGAGGAGTCAGCATGCTTATGCCATCCTCAGTATTAGATTATCATTTAGAAAGTTTGGGTGTTACTAACAAAGCCTATATATTTTCTGTTGAGTATCTTTGATAAATAGCTAGGACTCATGTCGTTTTAAAGGGAAGTCACGCTGATGTGTGTGCTTTATCAGGCTTGCTATGCTGTTCTTCAGAGTTGGGTTTCCAAGAAGTTCATGACTGGATGGTAATGACTTTTGCTTCAATATAGTAATACTATTTACCATCTTATTCACTTCTTTTTTTCTTCCCTTTCTAATAGAAAATTATATTGCAGTGTGGTTTTATTTCCAGTTGCTGTTACCTTTTTTATCACTTGGTGGTTTATCCAGTTCGTTGATGGTTTCTTCAGCCCTATATATGAGAGGCTTGGCATTGAAATATTTGGTAAGTTCTTTGGTCATGACACTATTTGAAGCTGAGTATATATATCCTTGGTCCTGATTAACTGTTAACTCAACATTTTTCATGCGGACCGTTAAATAGTGGCTATGGCGGTGATATGACGCTATATCATATCGGTTAGTAATGAAAACGCCATCGCCACACCGATTTATGACATTTTTCTGTATCGGCCGCCATGCCCGCCACGGTCGTGGCGCCATTATATCCCGCTATGGCGGTGTTTTACTATAATTTTGACTTTTTTTGTTCTAATATTGACTTTTTAATGGATTTTTTTCTTTTTAATTGAATTTTGGTATAAACCCAAAACTGAACCGGCCCACCCAACCATTCTAACCCATTTTATTTTATAATTAAAATGAAAATAGATTAAACTTAAAATAGAAATTGAAACTCTAATTATAGTGATGAAGCAATGGATGCCTATGATAGTGATGAGTAGAGGTGCCCACGGTTTCGGAACCGGCGGTTACGGTTCAGAACCGCCGCTTCTGGTTTTGAGATTGCCGAACCGAAACCGAACCGCGAGGCGCGAGGGTGTTTCGTGATTGCGGCTCCAAAACCGCTAGTTTCGGTTTCGGTTCCGAACCGACAGTTTTTCACGGTTCCGAACTGCCGGTTTTCGGCGATTTTTTGCGGTTTCGGCTCGGTTTCGCGGTTTTCTGTCGTTTTTTCACAGTTCCGGTTTGGAACCACCCGGAACCGGCGGTTCTGGTACGGTTTCGGTTCGAAAATTTTTGAACCTGAACCGAACCACAGTTCTATAATCGATGGTTTCGGTTCGGGTAAATTCTCACGGTTCTGATTTGGAACCGTAACCGACGGTTACGGTTTCGCGGTTAACCGCCGGAACCGTAAACCTTGGGCACCTCTAGTGATGAGGATGAACTAGAAGACTATGTTGAGCTTGATGACTATTGTGTATTGCTTAGGATGGCTTTATGTTTTGTTGAACTAAATACTTTAATTATTAGGCTTATATATAATAGCTTTTTATTTTTTGCTTTATTAATTGTTTAAAGAGTTTTTGAATTTTGATGTTATATTTTTATTATTTTCTAATTTTTTGAATTATATATAAATATTATTTTATTTATTTAATTAATGACTGCCATATCCTGCCATACCGATACACCATATCCCTGTGGCGGTTTTCGGGCGGAAGTTCCATACTGCTTTGACAACATTGCGGACCATAATTCTTTGATCCATTGGTCACAAACATGTGGATTTTCCTCAAGTTCGATTTGTTTGTCGCTGATTTTTCCGTTATATCTGTCTGGTGCAGGCCTTGGATTCATCACATCAATAATCTTTATTTTCTTTGTTGGTATGTTTGCTTCGTCATGGTTGGGTTCCACTGTTTTCTTGATAGGAGAATGGTTTATAAAGAGAATGCCCTTTGTAAGACATATATATTCAGCATCGAAGCAAATTAGTTCTGCAATCTCACCAGGTAATTTTCATTTTCCGTGTTGATGTATTGTTGTCAATAAGCATCATTTTAAGTAAATGCTTGACTAAAGTCTCCTTAATAGTTAGCTGGTAAAGCTATGTTTTGATCTCAGACAATCTTATACTGTTAGATATCACTTTATTTTAATCTCATAAATAAAAAAAATCCAAAAATAATGAGCTTGACCCTGAGTGTGCTGTGTGCTGTTTACTGTTATATCTTTACGGATGCCAAATGTCATGGTATACGCAGGTCTCCTTTGCACACAAGATTTTGTTGTTGATTTTTATTGTGTATATTATTACAGATCAGAATACAACTGCTTTCAAGGAGGTTGCTATTATTCGCCATCCTCGTGTTGGAGAATATGCTTTTGGCTTTATTACATCATCTGTAGTTCTTCAGGTTCGTGAAATATTTGAAGTGTTCTCTTAAACTAAGCTGTAGGTTTGAGACTCCTAAATATTCAAGTCACGACTTGTATTTCACTGTGGCATCAAAAAATTGTTTAATAGTGGTCCATATTTTACAACTTGACATTGTTGCTAAGATAGGCCTTATTGGTAAATTAATTTGCATTAAATTATATCCGTATCACTTAAGAGATTTTCCTTTGAATTTTGTTTTTCATGGCAGAGAGATAACGGGGATGAAGAACTATGCTCTGTGTACGTGCCAACAAATCATTTATACATCGGGGACATATTTCTAGTTAGCTCAAAAGACATCATTCGGCCAAACTTGTCTATCCGAGAGGGCATAGGTAAGCAGGGTGCCTACATTTCATGTTACTAAAGAAAAAAAATGGATTGCAACATCAAATTTACTACAAACTTTTGTCTGCTAAGCTAATTGATATTTTTCTGATCTTGTACATCAAATTTAGAACAAATTTTTGTCTGCTAAGCTAATTCTACTATCCGATCTTCACTCTAGCTGCTGTACTGAATCCATTTCCCCTTTTTGTTTCAGAGATCATTGTCTCGGTGGGGATGTCAATGCCTCAGGTCCTTTCTCCGGTTGAAGAGCTTGCACGTCAGAATGTCCGGATCCCTCCTGGTAGAATGATGATTTAGCAACACATTTCTCCGCGAATGTGGGCGTAATTTAATTTGTTTTGTCCTCTGATAACAATAGAGAATTCATCTGCTCATAGCTAGTCTTTCTTGGTGTAGAAATGGAACCTATTTCGCATATATATTTAGGCCTGATCAGTTCACTATGTCGACAAAAATGTATACCTATTCTGACCTATATTCTTTTGCTTCTGTACAAAGGAAAATGAAATTTTCGTTGCAAATTGTTTGCAATTTAAACTTAGTCGTCTAATTCTGTACAAACACTACAGTCAGGTTGCTTCTCTTATAAATCATGAAGCCAGAAACACTACATTCAGTATGTATTATAAACCTTTCAGTATCGTGCTTCATTATATAAGTTGAGAACATTCTGCCGGCAATAATGGTAGCAATTCTAGTAGGCGGTGCTGGCCTCATGAAGGTCCATGTCGTATTTCCTTGGCCAAATATTTGCTCTCGTGCCATAAAATCAAAGTTCGTGATTTAAAGTGGTGTTGATTATAGCCTCAATTTCAACTTCTCATTTGTTTGTCATGAGCTTCAAAGTCTATGAAGAACAGCATGATTGGATTATATCTTAATTCAGCAGCATTGCTTCCTTCTTATCAATACTAGCTAGTGTCAACGCCCATGCTATACATGGGACAAATGATTTTCGAATAATGGGACAAATGATTTTCGAATAATGAAGAGAAATTTGAAAGTAAATGGATTTAAAAAAGAGGATGATAAGAATATAATGAGATTTATGATTAAGAATATGTGTTAATTACATTAAATATTCATAATATTATAAACAATTAATAACATTAATAACAATAATAAAAGAAAAATACACTCCTCCCAACTCACTCTAAATGCAATATTTCATATTCGGCAAACGATGCCTACAACTTTAATTTATGAAAGTGGAGTATATAAAAAAAGAGATGGAATTAAAAAAATAAAAATAAAAACTTAAGTGGAGTAAAATAAAATAAATAAATAAACCATGTATTACCAATGCTATGTACGGGACATAAAAAATCTGACCTTAACCCTACCCGAAACCCGACCCTAACTCGACCCGAAATCTTGGAGTTCTTATTGGGTCGACCCCTATAAGGTCCTAAACCCTAAACGTACGTGTTCGTATCGAAGTTAACTTCGTGCAGATTCGTTTCGGATAAAAAAAATTGCCAGCCTTGCTTTCTTTTACCCATTTTCTTTCATTAATTAAAATATTCAAAGTTCATACTCTTTCGGGACGGAGGGAGCCCTAATTATTGAAAATTTAATATGCATATTGTATATATTTAATAAACATTAGTAACATTTAAATTAAATTATACATCAATCCGTCTATGAAATATTGTCCAAGTTTGACTTGACACAAGTTTTAAGAAAAATGAAGAAAAGTGAGTTAAAAAAATCAATGGAATGAGAGTCCCACATTTATACATTAGTTTTATAATAGAATGTGAGTGTAAAAATTTAGTGGAAAATAGTGGGGTCTATTCACCAAAAAAAAAACAAAGTGAACAACTTTCTGCGGACTGACCAAAATGGCAAAATTGGATAACATTTCACGGACGAAGGAAGTATGTATTTGAAACAAACATTCAAAGGCCAAATGCATATTATTGGATATAGATAGAAGGATGAAGCTTATCAGCATGAAGATGACACTAATAGTATGGGATACTGAGTATATGTCATACAGTAATTGATATAATTCCTTATAGTTACACAACTTAGGAGGCATGTTCAAAGGCCAAAGGCATATTATTGGAGATATGCAAAATGTTTTTTAACCAATTAAAATACATCCCCGACATAAATTATATACAATGAAAAAATTATAATGTTCCTTATTATGTGTCAAACCTTATGTGTTGCACGACTCAAGTGATTTCTTCACACTAACTTGAGATTATCAACAAATCAAATTAATAGAATAATACTAACATTAAACAGGGATTATAAATCAATATTTATTTAAAAAAATAGATTAAAGTACTTGAAATCAATATATAAAAAATCAACTACACTTTAATCATAGAAAACGTTTTAGTAAACATCATTGTAATAGAATCAAACATCAACATCTATCACTTTTTAATAAAATTTTGTGGCTCTTTAAAATACAACATACAGTTGCCCATGACTAAAAATATGTCTTTTTAGAAATAGGCCAACATGAGCAAGCAAAAATGAAATACAGTAAAATTTTCACAATTAATATATTTGCTTTAGCCAAATTTAAATTGAATAAATAATATTTATACACACATATCTCAATATTTTGATAAGCCTAAAATTAAAAATGTGAGTAAATATCTTGAATAACAATATACTGGAGTACTATGTTATAGAATAAATCAAAGTCAACTCAATTCTAACTATGTATACTATCTTTAGTAATTTAAATATAAAAAGTCAACTCAATTCTAACTATGTATACTATCAACTTTTCATTTTCCTTCCAAAAAGGGTAAAAATGTCTTTTTAACCAACTGTCACTTTTAAGTACTCCCTTCGTTCCATAGTAATAGAGTCATTTTACCATTTTGGTACGTTCCATAGTAATAGAGTCATTTCCATTTTTAATTAAAGTCAACACATATTTTACTCTCTCTTACTTTTTTCTCTCTTCATCTCTCTACCTTTTTCATTTTCCACTTTATTCTCCCTTTACTTAACTCACCTAACACAATTTTTCTTAATCTCCGTGTCGAAAAGAAACTTCTCCATTACTATGGAACGGAGGGAGTAGTATTTTAAGTAGTATAGATTAGGTTTCAAGCCTATGTTGATTTTAAGTAGTATAGACTAGGTTTCATGTAACACCCGACTTTTTCTACCCTTTTTATTTGTTCTTGTAGTGAAATCGTTTGTGCACCTGAAAAATTCTTGCCTTTTTGTTTCGTTAGTCGAGAGAAGAATTTTATATTTGGACCTATTACAATTATTCTTTTACAAGTCCAATTATTTTTTTTCTTGAGTAAGCCCACCTAGTTTTGAACCCAAGTCAATTTTATTATTTCTACAAATCAGTTATGGAAGGGAGATTTAATAGTAGTATCTTAAGAGACGGATATACATGAAACCGCTGCAGATAATCTTTCCACCAACAATTAAGATCCACTCCTCCAAAAATATAGCAACAAGTATATCCCACGTTTTCACAATCTATCACCCACTTTCTTCAAAAAATAAATATCTAGAGAGATACCAGAGGCAGCAGCAGCGACCAGTTTCGGCGGATGGAGGGAGGATTGGATTTTTATGAAATTCAAAAAAAAAAAAAAACTAGAGAGAGGTATGGGAGTGAACGTCTGTAACGAGAGTGATTAGTAAAGATGAGTTCTTGGATTCCCAAAGCTTGAGATAGAGAAGTTGCTGTACAATCTTCGGAGAATTGTATTTGAAAAGATGAGGAAAAAGGCGAGGGTGGTGCTAGAGTTTCACGACGGTGATGACAGTGGCTCAGGCATCGCTGAAATTTTGTTGAGAAGAGAGGGAACGCAACAGCGAGACCAAAGATTTGAATGAGGGTTGGGGCGGCCGAGTTCCGGCAAGGACGACGGTGGCAGCAACCCGTTTGAAGGAGCTGCTCGATGGCGAGCTCACTGGACTGTAGTGACAGCGGAGTTCGCGACATCAGCGGCAATGATCGACGGAGGAGAAACTTCTCTGATCGAACAACAACGAGCAGCAGCAGCGCAGCAGGCTGTCCCGGCGGTCTCAGCGGCTGCAGCGGGGCGGCAACGATTCCGACAGCGGCGCGGAGGAGAGGCAAAGGCGGACAACAACTGATCCTTGACCGTGGCGGCGGTGATCGATTAAAGGCGGTGTATCGGTGGCCGAAAGAGAAGGCGGTGCGGCGAACTCACCTCCGTGACTACCACGGCAGAGGTACTGCAAATTTCAGTGAAAGGAAGATGAGCGCAACGGAGTCCAACGTCGAGAGTTTGAGAGAAAGAGAGAAAGAAAAGAGGAAGAGGAATGGAGGCACCGTCAATTTCCCTCAAGTAGGATTCTGTTTGGAAAAAAGGATGAAAGGAAAGGGACGATGGAGTATTTTATGAGGTATTCTTTTTTTAATGTTTTAGGCCATATGATTAAATCAAGAAAGTGGCCGATTCTATCAAATTAAAGAAAAAAGTTGGGGATGTTATTAGGGAATTAAAGTTTGGGCCGAAGTACATTAAATCAATGGATGATTTCACGCACGCTTTTCAAGAACGAAATGGAGCACAAGTTAAGGCTTTAAACGAATGAGGTGGGCTTTCGAACTAAATACTTTTAAGAGCTTTAGTTTTAATATATTGATTCGAGCATCATTTTATGTGACAAAATTCCTTTTAATTGAGATTGCAAATATTATTAATTTTATTCGATGATGATGTGATTTATGTGCTTAAAGTGAAAGTGATGTTATGTGATATACGTGTTGATTTAGCGAGTGCTTTGTGATTTGCTCGACTTGTTGATGTGATGTGAGATGATACTCGACCTTGACAGAGAAAAATGATTTTATGTTTCAAATACGTTTTTGAGGAAAATAAAGTTTGCAAAGGGAATATCATGCCATGTGTTTGTTTTGAGAAATGTCTATCTGTTTGTTTAGCAAGGGAGTTGTCCCTACTAGACCTATTGAAATCGAATTCGGGTCTGACTAGGGAGTGAGTCCCTACTCAGGCTAGTGTACACCAATGGGGATCGTGAGCCGTCTTTTGGGTCGGCCGGTCTAGTGATCGAGTTTGCGGCCACAAATCTCGTTTCACAGTATGTTGTTGATGTTGACGAGGTTGATGTTGATGAGGTTGATGTTGATGAGATTGATGTTGATGAGATTGATGTTGATGTTGATGTTGATGATTATTTAGTGGGGAGTGAGTCCCTACTATGAGTTTAATCGAATTCGGGTCTTAGCAAGGGTGCGTCCCTACTCGGACTAGTGTACACGATGAGGACCGTGAGTCATCGAATGGGTTGGCCGGTTTTCGTGCTCGTGGAAAGTGGCCCCTTACACGGCACCCTAAAGAACAGATATGTCAGTTTCTTAAATAATCAAGGAGAAATGGTTGGTTTGAAATGATGAGAAAAAAAGATTTGAGGATGAGTTGAAAGTTTGTGTTTGAAATATTTTTAGTGTCTCGGGCCTTTTCAAGTTAAAACCCCGAGGTCACTCAATGGTGGCATGATATACACAACTGTTATAAAAATTGTTTTGGCATTTGTTCACTGAGTGCATCAAGTACTCAGCCCTGCATGTGTTTTCCCTATGTGCAGGTTGAGCGGTGACGAGTGCGGTGGGTGTTGAGCATAAAAGGTGAAGAATGTCTATCAAATGTCTAGAATATGTTGTGTCTTCATACATAGCATTATTCTACTCTCGAAATGCTTCCGCTGAATGTTGTTTCTTTTGAGTTTATGTATTGTTGAGATATAATCCATTTGAGTTCTCAATTGTTGAGATGATACTCTGATTTTTATTCAAGCTATTCCCGTTTGTTTCGAGCTATGGTCGAGTTGTGTTGTTTTCCCCCTTTCTTCCCCGCTTCTTTAATCCTCCCCTAGTCGCGATCAACCGTGTTTTCTATCCTTAGAAAATGCGGGCGTGACATTTCAAGCCTACATTCAAACCTTCAACTTGTATTGTTTTGGACCGGATTGATTTTTTTGCTAATTTCATGTTTCCAAATTTACTCGGATGAGTATACTACACTTCAAATTATAGAATTAACAGAGTTTGGAATTGAAATTATTCCAAATTCAAATATTGTTTTAGAATTGACGTCTACAATTTTAAACTCAAATCCCTATTTGATGGTATAGAAAAATCAGTTCGAGCAATTTAGTAAAATAATTTAGTCTCAGATAAATATACAAGTACTTACGAATTTATTATCTTTAGTTAATCTGAAGATTTACTTCTGCAAACCCGGTTAACAAATTTAAAAAGTGATAAACTAGAATTAGTTGTGATGTCAAATAGACAACCCTCCAAAAATAGGTGTATGCCGCTTAAATAGCGACGAGCACACGGTATTCTTTAGTAAAAGGCGAAAGAATAGTTCGCTATGTGCTCAACGCACGGCTGCATGATCTTTACTAGAAATTCGATTCTCATTTTATAATACATACCACGCTACACAATCTTCCTACTCTCTTCGATGTGGGACTTGCCACTCATTCTTCTGATTTATGAATTAAATCAACATCAATATGAATTGTCTCACTCATAAACTAAACTATTCTTTACACAGAAGAAGAGGAAGCAAGTATATACATGGATAAACCAAGGCACATGAGCTAATGCAGGCGCAAGATGGGTTTTGATGCATCAGCGCTTCCTTCGCGCTGTAGGGGGTAACTTCTCCGAGGGGCCAGTGGGAAGCTTTTCCCCAGTTTCGCGTTCAATTTTTCTCTTTAGCTCCCTTAGTATTTTAATCTGACCAAGCTTTTCTGGAGATAATTTGTCCCAGTATATTCCTTCCTATAAGCAGTAGAAATCAAGTTAGGCTGTCATTTCCTTTCATGATAAAATGCAAGAGAACAATCTTTACTTGCAGGTTGTTTTGAACATGTTCGTTGGCGAAAATATTAACAGAGGGAACTGACCTTGAGGTTTTGGAATGGAGGTGTTGGTGAAGATAACTTGGGTTGGAGTGCATATGATGTCGACGGGTACATCGTGCACCAGCAGTCTGTCGATGGGTATGTCATCCACCAATTGCTCATCGTGAACTTTATACGTAAAATGAAATGGATGATCAAATGAAATCGTAGAAGAACATTAAGGTCGTCAAGTCATTCACAATGGAAAATTATAAACTATTATAAGAAAGAAGATAGTGAATGCAAGGAGTCATATCTAAGTATGACTGTATTAATTCGAAAGGCTGTGAACTAAGATACGTAATTAACATGGAGACGATATAGAAGCAATGAATTGAATCAATATCAAGAGAAAAATTAATCAATTGTCATGTGTATTTGAGAACACTTAAGGAAAAGCCACAGAGAACGGACCAGATGTGACAATTGGTGTCGAGTCATCAATGGAACCCATGTAACGTAGCATACCATATTCAAGTTCAGCAAATCCCTGCACCATTAAATAATTACCATAACTCCAACTGCAGCCAATGTTTACAAACAAGACAAATCGCGTATATGGATCAAATTATGAGGAGAAGGACTATCATTATCAGAAAACATATGCAAAAAAGATAGCATCTTATACCTCACCCTTGCCAAGTCTGGCTCTGGTCTTTGGGTCTACAGCAACAGAACCAACAACAATTAAGTCCACTTTTATCTTTTCCTCCAATCCTATCGGCTTGCCATACTTGGCAACACCGACAGAAGTGCATGACTCCTTAATAGTGTCAGGACTTAACATTGAGTACTCGAGAACAGAAAAGAATCCTGTCCTCAGACGTGGCTGTGGAGTCAAAAGCTTTTTGCCACCTGCCCGCAGACACAAATAGTAAGCACAACCATGATCCCACCATCCAACCATCCAAATTTGATAAATGTTTTGCGCATAACGCAAGCCTGATTATGCCGATACTTGTAACAAAACATAAAATCTTATCTAAGCTAATAGATAAATCCTAAGTGACGTTTACTTTCCCCGATTAACCTAGATCGATCGACATAGCATAGGTTAATCCATTGTTTACTAAGATGGATTAGTAAAATAAGCTCTTAAACAATTTATAATAGCTAGAAAAAGCTCCTGCAACTTATAAGCTTTTGAAACATCACATCTTCATTAGTAAAATTAAGCAACAGCTACCATTAAGTGTGAGGAATCGGACTTGTTTTTGGGGCGTATCCGGATTAACTTTCACACATTTCGCCTCTTTAAACACCTGCAATTCACTCAACTGCCACAGTCGAGAAGAAGAAATCAGCCATGTATGTTTAATCGAATTCGGGTCTCAGTAGGGCCGCAAACCTTGCTCGGACTGGTGTACACCCTGTAGATCGTGCGCTATCTCTTTGGAGTTGGCCGGTTTAGTGACTTGGTTCGTGGCCACGTGTATGTTCAGATATGGTGATGGATGAATGTGGATGGAAAACGGTTGCAACCGAATTTTATGTGAAATATTTTTAGTGTACTTGGGTTCTTTTAAATTAAAACCCCCAAGATCACTCGTTATGGCTTGACAAACTGAATTTGGAATGTGTCCACTGAGTACATGATGTACTCAGTCCTGCATATTTGTTTTCTTAATGTGCAGATTGAGCGGCGACAGATGTGGACGATGTTGAGCAGAGTTCATGGTTAATCATGTCTGTCTAGTATTATTGGATATGTCGTGTCTTCATACTTGACATTTTTCCGTATCTTGAACGCTCCGCTAGGTGTCTTATCTTTTGAATTGTTTTATCATTGAGAGTCAAACTCTTTTCAAATTGTTTACTGTCTAGTCTTTATTTTCTTAGAATTGGTACTATGTTGATGCTATGTCGGTTTCCAAGTTATTTTAGTTATTAAAATATTTTGGACCAATTTGTTTGTTTCCCCCTTTCTTCCCCGTTTCTTTAATCCTCCCCTAGTCGCGATCAACCGTGTTTTCTATCCTTAGAAAATGCGGGCGTGACATTACTATTTTGCAGAGTTTATTTATTCAATTTACTAGCTTTGGAGAAATTTTATTTTCTCTAAAATAAATAATTGGGCACTTATTTAATAAAATATGGATTCTTGGAAAATCCCTTCTTAAATCATTTTTCTTCGGATCTTTCTTAAGGCCGCCCATGGCGTCGCGGGGCGACGCCGGTCGGCTTTTGAGTCTCCCGCTTCATTACTTTCCATCTTTGAGAACTTAGTAAATTATTCGAAAATTAGTTATTTGAGCTCCAATCCGACATAAAAATCTCTCCCAATTATTAAAATGAGGCAGCCCACTTCCATTGATTAATTAAACTGGCCCAGAAATACAGCCCACTCCTTAAATAAAATAATACTTGGGCCCAACTTTTAATTTTAGTAGAAGGCCCAAATAAATGAATTCATCAGCCCATTTTCCTTCTCCTTCTATCTCAACCCATCGATCAACTCTCCATCCCCAAATCCTTTCTTCACAGAAATCCCTAATTCAAAACATATAGCAACGCCTCCTCCCCCGGGTAAATCGGGTATATAGGCTAGTATACGTTTAAAATAACAGTTAAACGTAAATGTACCCGTTTTGTTATCTATTCCATATATAGGGAAAAACGCCAACCGCATTGGCGTTTCATTAAGTAAAGACGCCAACTTAGTTGGCGTTTCTTTAAGTAAACACGCCAACATGGTTGGCGTGTTTTAATTTCAACGTATTTTAGTCGTATTTTTTATAAATACAGTATCGAATGTAACACGCCATTGTGTTTGGCTTGTACACTTATAAAACGCCTTTTAAGAGGGCGTGTTTATGAAATTAGAAACGCTGAGTAGAATGGCGTTTTGATAAAAGACCCCAACAAGGTCGGCGTGTTTTGAAGAAGACGCCAATAACAGTGGCGGCTTTATACAGATCTGATATTTCACCCTTTCCTCCCCCAAATTGCGAAAAACTCAGCCCACACACTCGCGATTTTATCCAAGGCAGACTGCTCCACGAAATTCGCCCTCCATCCATCTATCGGTGCTATTTTCCCCCAAATTTGTATATTATTTTCGGTTAGTATGCTTATCTTTTACATTATTTGAGTAATTGTTGGATAGTTAGCTAGGGTTTGTAATTGGTTGTGAATTGAGTTGAAATATTGTATTGAAATAGTGTGTTGAATTATTATTTAGCATATTTGATTGTTTGGATGACATTATTGTTGCTTAATAGTTGAGATATTGGTGTTGAGTTAGGGTATAAATATGGATTAACAATCTAAACCCTAGTGTTGTTCTTGCTTAAAATTCGGGCAACTTGTTTTGATTTATATGGGTTTTAAAGTGCATTGCATTATTTGGGTTCAATATTGACAAATTATTGAAATTGTTTATGTCGATGTATATTGGTTAGTTTATTTTGTGTAATATTGTGTAGGCGAATTGTTATTAATTTTGCGTAACTTTGTGTAGGCAAATTATGACATCATCTTCTAGTGCTCGCAGAAGACTATTATGTGGTCCTGAGGACCCATCTGTACTATATTTTTAGAGACAACACGTCTCTAACAATATATGGGCTGGAGAACCCTCACAAGACGTACGCTGCAGAAGGTACGAAGGTATCATTTGAGATGTTCCCATACATCCTCGTGTGTTGGCGGTTGTAGACAGGAAGGGGTTTGGCGGGATGTTGAGGTGTGGTAAACCGAAAGATATTGACCACCATCTCATCACCACTTTGATTGAACGCTGGAGGCCAGAGACGCACACGTTTCACTTTCCAGTCGGTGAAGCGACTGTGACATTAGAAGACGTGGAGGTCTTGTGGGGCCTCAACAATGACGGTGAAGTTCTGACGGGGCACCTAAAATGGTGAATGCTAGGTTGTGTTTAGTCACTGCAAATCAGCCTTACGTTGTTAGTGATGCGAGTGGTATGCTTCCTTTTAGGATCAAATGTGTGGCACATCGTTAATTAACAAAAAACATTACATAAAACTCGAGGGAGTAGGAGCTAGGGTAAATATTTACCATATGTATTGGTCTCTACACCTAATTAAGGATTGGATGAATGAAAATGAAAGTAAGTTGAATGGAAAACCTATATACGCGTTTTAACAGGCCGTAAATACTTTTTAGTTTTTTAATACTTATATGGCAGTACATGGAGAGTTGCCACTTGGCAGTATATGTAATATTTGGTAGTATATATTTTACTTTATAGTTTTTTAATACTACTTATTTGGCATTACATGGAGAGTTGGCACTTGGTAGTATATGTAATATTTGGTAGTATATATTTTTAATAATTGTGAAAGGCTCATTTTGTGTTTAGTTTTATTTTTTATTACATGTTTAGTGTAATTTTTTAAATATATATTATTATGTTTAATTGAATATGTTTAAACTTTTTCATTCTCTACTAAATTTGTAGAATCTCTACAAGACTAAGCGAAAGAAAACCTATCATATCTCAACCTACGGACACGCAACAAGATGACAACATCAACATGATTCAAAATGACCAAGATTTAAAAGATTTGTCCATATTAAAGGATATGGAAATGGGAGATGATGATGTAAAATGTCGGGTATCCGCGGGTATGCCGTGTGTGATGCATTTACAAAATGGAGAAATTTATGCAACCACTTGGAAGACTTGAACTCATTTAATGTTAATAGCTATACTTGTTACCTCAAAGGTGAGCATTCCCAACACCTTCCTTGCTGATTTTTCCTTAATCACAAAGTTGAAATTTCTATATATAGTTAGAGCTACATTTACAAAACGGATTTCCAAATTTTAAAGATAAACTTTGTTTCAGCGGACAATCTTCCAGATATCCGGAGCATTGGGAAGATGAAAGTCTATGCGGAGGTTTCCCTCAACGGAGAGCCAGAATCAAGCATTCGAACCACCTTGGACATGGCTGGAGGGACAAACCCTAAATGGGGCCTCCAACTCCTTATGATGTTAATGAGATATAATTATGTGTCCTTGCGGATAGAAAGAGGGGATAGAAAGAGGGAGAATCTAATGTTCAAACACCCTAAAAATAATGGGTAATAAAAAAAATTGGCCTTGCGGTATAATGATAATGTTTAAGGCCAAAGTTCTCTGATTATATTCAGGATCTCCCATTCTACTCCTAAAAGAAATTTTATCTTCAAATTTCGTATCTCCTTTATAAACAATTCAACATATATTTTAAGTTATATTAAAGGTGTAATAAAAAATAACTAGTATCTAATTAATAACAAATAATTATTATATAGCCATTAAATTCTGTATCTAATAGCTTAAAATATTGTCATGTGGAATTTCAAAATAGTAAACTTATTCTAAAAGTGTAACAATATTCTGATACAATATAATACTCCATATGATATGACAATATTCGAAGCATGTTAAAATATGACAATTGTTTCCCTTATCATGCTGTTTGTCATGAAACTTGACAAAGCTATATCCATCTTGAAAGAACTCAAACAAAATCAATCAATGGAAAAGTTTCTTTCGATAACTTCGTTTTTTTTCCGGGGTTACTAGTTTAAACCCTGTTTCTTTAGATAATTAAGTTAATTGTTGAAAAAGGCATACATGGAGTGTGTAGAAAAACTAAATCAGGAGTAAATTTGGACTAAAACTAATTCTGACTATTCCTAAATTATTGGTGTATAGCATAACGTGCGTTGAGTGTGTAAATATTATAGTATGTCTGTGTTGTGACATGTGAATGTCCTAATTCCACGGTATGATAAAAAAATGTATCAAACACTTTTACTAGAAAAATAGTACTTATCAATGTTTCCCTATATTTCATTTAAAATATTTTTTAAAGAAGTTAATTAAATACACCTACCTACATGATATGAGTATATCACATGGTACTAAGATTTTGTACAAAAATAGGCATGTAGGGAGTGTGAATAAAAAACAAATATGGATTAAAACAAAGACATGTTCACCTACTCCCTTCTGCAACAATTCGTTGAGTATTGTAGAAGTTAATTAGAGAATAAATATGCTCACTAGTTTGTATTACTAATTGTTACTTACTCCTACACTAGTTCTCATGTATATATGAAATTACTAGTATTTTGAGTGTCAAAATAAGAGATTGCTAGAATTTGAAACTATATCTTATTCATGACAGCAGTGTGGTTTGTCATTAAAAAAGTTTCATATTGAGATATTTTTTTAATTCAAATACTTAAATCGTGTAAAACTCTATTTTTTCAAGAAGTAAATGTGAAGTTCACTTTTACATCAATTAAATTGAATAGTATAGAAAACAGGAATACCTGTAGAAATTAGAACGTGGACATAATCACATGTGGTAGGTACTATGACTATGGTTGTACTCAACCAAATAGTCGAGTAATACTAATAATTATGTAAAATAAAATCAATTTCAGCAAAATGTTTTTTTTTGGACAACTCTAAAAATAACTCCTCTGTCAAACAATATTCGCCATTCTCTCTCCACTTATTATTTTCCCTTTTCGCATTTTTCCTTTTTTTTCCCAATCGAACATGTGAAACTGACTGCCATGTTCTTAAATTACATACACTTAGACCATCCACAATAGGAATAGCCCAGCAATAGCCCAGCCACTGCCACATCATCAGCACTAAAAATCCTCATGCCATATCATAAATAGCCCAGCCATAGCCTAGCCACATCATAAATAGCCCAGCCACATCAATAGCCATATCACTAATAACAATTATATAAAATGACATAATTAACAATCACACAATATACGAAATTTAATTTACGAGACATATACGGGAAAAGTTTAATAATACTATTAAAATTTAAAAAAGTACAATAATTTAAAAAAAGTACATTAATTTTAAAAAAAAATACATTAATAAAAAAGAGTGACAATTCACTCCTCGTCTCCGTCGTCGTCGCCTCCGTCGCCACCATCGCCGCCGCCACCATCGCCGTCACCTCCCGGAACTAGGCTCGTTGTTGAGATCCATTTCCCGTTGTTGATCTTGAACAGAAAGAAAGATAGCTCGTTAAAACAAGTGGTGCGAATGAAAATGACGAGCAAAACGCGTATATATAGTGTTTCGGAAAAAAAAAATTAATTTTCGCGCTGGGCGGTGCGCTGGGCGATCCGGGAGCTGCAATAGCGCCGAAAGGACCGCCCAGCCGACCCGCCCAGCGCCACGCCACCGCCCAGCGCTGCGCGGTTTCTCTCTCCAGTCAGCGGCTGGGCGGCTGCAATAGACCGCCCAGCGAACCGCCCAGCACCGGCGCTCGGCTGGGCGGTCACTGGGCGGTTATTGTGGATGGTCTTAACACACTAATAATCTTTCAGTTATAAAACTAATTAACCACTTGAGTTGTCAAATTTATTCTTATAAAGAAAGAATATAGTAGAATTTGAAAGAAACAAAAATTAGAAATGGTGGTAGTAAAATTAAATAAAATTAGTGGGCTCCACAAGTTAATTTGTAATTGTTATTACTTACTTGTACACTAGTTGTCATGTGGAGTATATTTGAAATGAATATATTGAGAATGAATTGGTAAAATTAATAGTATTGAAAAGTAAAGTTCCCAAATGAGAAGAATAGTAGTTAATCTAATAAGCACATAGCCTTTTGTTGTTTAGTTATTAAAAAGGTTTTATTAGTATGATAATGGTGGTGGTGAATAAAATGATTTAAGATTAAGAGATGTAATTATAAGAAAAAAAGGGGCATGAAGGGAGTGTGAAGAGAAGAACAAAAATAGTAAGTAGTAAAGATGGAAAACAAGGACATGTATGTTGACCAATGAGTATTGTAGTAGAAGTTAAGAGAAGAGAGAAGTGAAAAGATAATTTTTGTATTGTTGAGTCTCTCCTCTCCTCTCCTCTCCAACTCCAACTCCAATATGGATTTCGAAAGTGCTTTGTCCATCGTGAAAGGAAGAGATGGATGGAACGAATGGTATGAAAAAGTTTCTGAATTCAAAAGAGATTTGGGGAAGGAAGAAGAAGATGCAGTAGGGCATGAGGAATTGAAGCATGGGCGGATTTTTTGGGAGAAAAAGAAGCAGCAGATTTTATTATCTTATGATCATTGGAAAATCCAAAATGTATTGAAATATGTTGGATCAAAGTATGAAGGAAATGATTACATGATTCAATTTTGGGGAGATGGAAAGGTGGATGGGAGCCTCATCACATCGTCATTCTCCTTTCTTCTTGGCAGCAACCTTTGGCAGGGGCATTCTTGGTACAGACAGCTAACCAGCGATCATGTCTACAATGTCGGAGACGAGCTTGGACCTGTCGGACGTGCCTACCGCAGTAAGCTTCCTGAATCCACACCTGATTTAAGGCTTTATTCTTCCCACGAATTTCCTCTGCGGGACGAAACTGCGCGCTGCGGCTATAGAGCTTACATGGTACTGCCTCTGCTCGATCTCGATACAAATCATTGTTATGGTGTGCTGGAGTTCTTGTCACCATTTCTTGTGGCGGAGAAGTTTGAGCTATTTGCTGCACTGGATCAAGGATTACAGGTACATGTTTTTAATTTAATTTAATTCTATTTTTCTAATAATAATCACTTTAATTATCATTTCCAGATTGCTGATTTGAGCTCCTCTTACAGTTTCAAACCAAAATTGGTAGTACCTCATTCTTTTTTTTCTTCAAAATTAAATATCATAAAAAATTGTTTTTAATAAATGAATGTCTCTGCTAAGCAGGGGCAGCCTGAGAGAGAATTTGTAGAAATATTTGAATTGGCTGTGAAGAATGCCCCGATGCTCTCTCTGATGCAACTTATGGTTCCTTGCGGCAAGTGTGCTAACACATGTTGTATGCAGATGAAATGGTTCATAGACTCTCATTCTAGGACTCCCAATACATTTTCTTCGGAAAACCATTTTTTCTCTCAATATCTCATTGAAGCTGCTGCATATTGCCATCAACAAGTGGATACAAGTGTTTCCCGTTCAAATTTGTGCGAAGACGCTATATCTAACAATCCATTGGCGCACTATGCCCAATATGCTAAGTTGTCACACTGTTTTGCCGTTTCTCTGAATAACAGGTGCACAATTCGATTTTTCCTGGATCCAAGCTGTAGAGAAGATGCATATAGTGATTGCGGTCAGCAGCTGCTCTTAAGGATAATGGAGACGAATCTCAAGAGCTTCAAGATTGTAGAGGCTTCTGATACAATTGGAAGCAGCAGATCACTTGGTGGTGGTGGTGTAAATGTGATCAAGTCGTCGGGGATTGATGCTGACCTACAGGGATTGCTTTTCAATGAAAGTTTGTTTGGAAATCATCTTCAATGTATCCCAATACCGATGAAGGAGATAATCGAAACTGTTATGAGTAGAATAAAAGGATATGTTTGGAATCCAGACAAATGGATAGTACAATGTTGGGCACCTAAAATGGTGAATGCTAGGTTGTGTTTAGTCACTGCAAATCAGCCTTACGTTGTTAGTGATGCGAGTGGTATGCTTCCTTTTAGGATGAAATGTGTGGCACATCGCTATTTGGCAGATGATGAAGCCAAAAAGGAGGATCTTGGACCCCCCGGACGAGTCTTCAGAAATAGGAAACCGGAAATCACTAGTGACCTTTTCAATTACTCTGCACAAGAGTTTCCAATGACAAGTTTTGCAGTGTGTGGCTTCACTGAGAGCGGATATTTTGCTTTTCCCGTATTTGATGTTGCAAACAACAACAAGTGCGAGGGCGTGCTTGAGTTCATCGGATTTCCTGGCTGTCAACTTAGACGCATTGCAACAATGCTCGAGGTAATCTTACTGTCTCTGTCTCTTCTTAATTCAAACTGAATTCTAAATTTGTTCACTTCACTTCCACGCGGGCTGCAAAACTGTGCTCGGCTGCCATTGACTTCAGCCCACCAATTCTACGACTGCCTGAGAATGATGTAAGCCTCTTCATTTTATTGAATCAATATGCTGCTTATCTGTTTCTATATTTGATTCCGACATTTTTTGCATTTGGAAGTCCTCTATACGCAGAGATGCTTTGGCTGAAATTTGCAATGTCCTTCAAATCATTGATTGGGATATTCCACAACTTGAAGCCACACATGTTTGGGTGCGTAATGGAAAATGTATTAGTGTTACTGATACTAATGTGCATTGTATGGAACTTGCCCTGTCTTATACATATTACAACAAATATGTGGATGCGGATGATGTGCATACAATCCACGTTAGGAGCAGGAAGGGGATTGTTGGGAGTGCAATGGCGTCTGAAAACAAAGCTTATTTTTGCCCAAGTTTGTATGAATTCGGTATTGATGACCAACCATTGTTTGAGAGGAGAAAGAGTTCTAGTGCTTGTTTTGCAGTCTGTTTGCAGAGTTCTCACACGGGTGGACTTGTTTATGTCATGGAGTTCTTTCTCTACCCGGGACCTTCAACATATAGTTATGTCCGGTCCTTCTTGGAGTTGCTACTGCCAATAATGAAGCATGAACTCAAGTCGTTTAAGATGGCAAGCGGGAAACAACTTGGAGAAGAGTTGGTGGTCGAAGTTATTGCTTCTGAAGAACGAAAACTAATTGGTTCTGATTCTGATGCAGCAGCTATGTTGTTCCCAGTCAGATTTAAGAGAATGCAGTATGGTGAGCAGTCAAAAGCCTTGACAATGTCAAGCCACATTTCGGGAAAAGTTTGGGATTTCAACATAACGGAGAATAGAAAAAGGAAACGGGGTCTCAATCTTAGCCTTGAAGATCTCAAGCCACATTTCGGCAAGCGCCTGAAGGATGTTGCCATTGAGCTTGGCTGTGAGTATAAATACTAGTAGTACTATATTATATTCATATTAGATTAACAATCTATTTCTTCTTATATAGGTTACCAGTCAGCAATACGGACTGCATACAAGAAACTTGGACTTGAAAGATGGCCAACCAGAGAGGATCTACTCAACAATCCTTTCCTCTCTCAAGGAACAAGCTTTGCAAGAACCACTACAAGTGGTGCTAATCCTTAGCTTATTACTGCTTTCTCGTTTTCGGGTCTTTCCCGAATTCTATCCCGAGTAGAACCATATATATAGTACTCCAGTATTTAATGTTTGTTGTGTTGGTCACTCTGCTCTATCAAGACTTTGTTTCTGTTTGTGTTGAAAACTAGTATTCAACTTTATTTGGTATGTCAAGTACTCTCCTATCTAGTTTCTTCTTGGCTTTTGTTATGGCTTTATATATAAGTTGAAAATATATATATATATATATATATGGTGTGATTTGTGAAAGAAGAATGTTGAAAATATATATGCTTTTGTATCCAAGATACATTCCTTACATGTCTTCAAGTCCACTCAGCACTCAGCAGCATTAATTCCATTAGCCCTGCTTTGTTTTGCTTAGTCCACAATTGAATCTACAAGCAAATAACAAAGACTGTTTTTCCTGTCTCCCTTCATCATCAGCCTTGTTCCATCTATAACTACCCTGCATCCATTATGGGATTGGAAGGAGCATAGGATTTATCATGCATCTATAATCTTATACTATTTCCTATTCCCTCTATATCACACACCTGATCATTTTCAAGGAGTTTGTTCGAACCATTCTTTAGTACAGTCCGAGTCCAAGATCCATGAATATCTCTCAACACATTAAGTACCTCAGCAGTTTCAATCTCCTCTTCCTAGAATGAACACATCCTTCTTCCCAAACTCCTTTGTCTTTTTTCTTTTCTTTAGATCTTTTGGCTGCTGGTATCCTGCTGAGGTTCCTTGACTTCCTCTAGAGTTATCCTAGTGTCTCTCCCGTATAGCATTGCATCTTTGGACTTAGTCATGTAGATTGACTCGAGCTTTTTCCAGCAATGGCTTCCTTGGGCCCAACAACTTCACCTGCATCCGAGACTGTTGCTGTGGACATGATACGCGAGAGCGTATCGTGATAGAGGACTGGCGGCTGGGAATCTTCTTGGGTCCGAGGCGAGTGTTGGTATGGTTTGTATCGACGATGAGATTGCCAAATTGTGGGCGGTTGGCCCATGTCCCCTTCAACATATTCTGGATAATCAAATGGAGGATCATGTTCCATATTCGTGAGCCGATGATCAGTAGCATCAATTCTCGATTCCAATTTGGAGAAGAAACGATCAAGGGTCTGACGTTGTGTAAATCAGGAGAATCAGTCCCGTCGGAAATATTATGAATACGAAGAGGTCCTAGACTCTCTGTGCCCGATTGACGGCCCGACCAAAGGTTTAGACGTAGGAAGATCAGGGGGTATACCCCATTGCGGACCAGGTTGTGCCATGAGTTTCGGGATGAAAGCACCAAAATGATACGCGAGAGCGTATCGTGATAGAGAATCTCGGAGGTTCTGCGTGCGAGAGAGAATCTCGTCGGGCAGTTGAGAGCAGTTTCAGAAAATGTAAAGAGAGATTAGATTGTGGAGAATAAACTTATCATTCATTACTATGCATGTTGACAAGTCTCCCCTTTTATATCTGGGTGGTTCGACCTCCTACCTCCCGGGAAAGAAAACCCAAGATGGGGCTTATAATTACGTCCGACACTTACAACCTATTAAACCAGAAAACACCAACGTACAAGATGAAAATACAAAAGCAATCCTATCACTAAGCTAGCTCACTTCGGCACACAATCGTCAATGTGATTGGGTGGCCGTGTCTTCCTTCTCGGACAAGCAGGCTTCTTCCTTTCATTGTTGGGCTGTTGTCCCTGATCGATGTCGCGAGTGTCGACATTGTCCTCGTGGAGCTGAACCTCTGGAATGGTTTGCACACTCGTATCAGGACACATAATATCGATGAGTACTATAATACCCTTCCCTCCGTCCCAACTAAATTGAAACATTTTTTTAGCACAGAGACTAACGAATTGTGTTAAATAAAGATATATAAAAATGGTTTTTGTGTTAAGGCTAGCTTTATGTATAGGACTAAGCTGTCATCGTTACTTCCAATTAAAATTCTTGGTTTGTAGTGTCGAGGGTAGATATTTGTTAGGTCTTGGTGAAGAAGAAGAAGAAAACTGATAATTTCATAACAAATTTACAGTCTAATCTCGTACAAAATTGACAATAGATGATCTTAAATCATTTATGTATGCAATCTATAATATCATACAAATTGACAATAAATGATATAATAACAGATCTCGCGTGGAGAACATTTATTTTCTCCTATTTTTACTCAAATATATTATATCAATATGGAGTATTAATTTCACAATATTTTTCTTGTTAGAGAACATGATGTATAAAAGGAGGGCCACAAGTAAGGGGGATTGGTGTTAACTCAAAAAACTTTTAAAATGGCATGTGGAAAACAACTAGGTGAAGAATTGGTGGTTGAAGATGTAAAAAATGTGAAAATTGAAGATGGAAGTTGCACCCAAGAAAAGAACAAAATTGAGAGAGGTAAGTGGTAATATTATCTAAATTAAATTACAATAAAATGAAAAAACAATTTTATGTGAATTATATTTGCAATTTTAAATGTGCATCAACAAAAGTAGAAGAATTGGAAGGACCTAGTGCAGAGACAAAAGAAATACTACTCCTACAAAAAAGGAAAATGAGTAGCATTGAAGTATTCAATCAATATTTTTGCAAGATTCCGATTCCAGATGATGATGGAAAAGAGCTTGGTTGTGAGTATAAATATTCATTTAATAATTTATTCTCTCAGTTTTGTTGATAATGATAGTAAATGCAAGATTGATAGAAAGTAATTTACTTGTGTTCTTATATTTATATATAGCTAAGAGATCAACAAAGCGTGCATGCAGAAAAATTGGCATTCCAAGATGGCCAAACATAGAAAGCAGTAGCAGACATCCTCGCATCGATGAGATTGAGACAAAGGAGTTGATTACAAAAGTGAAATATGAAAAATACTACTAGTAATTTATAAATTTTGAATCATGTCTCAAGTTGGGAGTGAGTAAGCTTTTAAAACAAGTTGCCACACAACTTAAACTCAAGATTGAAATACAAAGATGAAGACAATAAAATAATCATACCCAAATGATGCTGATTCAAATAGCAACCGGCATCACTTACTATGTTTAGATTAGTCTATCCTAATTATTTTTTATACTTATCATTTATTCCAATAGATAATCCAGTCCATATTGTTAGAAAAGCAAAATATATTAGTTTGGAACCCAAGAAAGATATTAGCTTGGTGTTCAAAAAAATATCTATACATTTATACATCTATCTATACATATATAAAAGCCAAGTCTTCAAGAATCCTTTTTCCGCCCAGTTTCATGAAAAAATTGTTTGCTATATTGTAAAATTCCATTAGCATATATACTATATCTATATTAACACAAGATTAATATGGGTATATATCATAAGAGTTGTCAGATCAGTCAAATCACACTTACATTCCTCTATGGATACGAATGAAATTTCTCTTAAATAGTTAATTGGTTATTAGATTGCTGGTAAAATAATGGGTCTAAAACATTGATATAAAATCGAAATATGAAAAATTCCAACATAATAAAACTGATTAACCTATACAAAAATAAATTTTAAAATTAAGCTCTAGCCTCTAGGTATGAAAAATTGACATAAGTTAATTAAGAACAACTATATATATTTCATAATATTCTTATTTTGATCGCTGTAAAGATTAAAAATACAAATAAAATTCATAAATAAAAAGTTTTGGTGCATATAAAAGTAAAATAAAACAATAAAAATAATTAATCATGGATTGGGATTATTATATGCTTGTAGCTGATTTTGATATGATACCAATAAAAGTAAAGAGGAAAGAAACAAAAAAAAAGAAGATTAAAAAGGAGTCCAGAATCCTCAGTTGTGGAGTATATAAAGGGTGGTGCACACCAAACGGTAGCGTTGCATCTCCATTTTCCCCACTTGTAAGGGCACCCGCAACGCGTGCCGCCGGCGTTCCGCGTGCCGTTCCGCCGGAACGGTTTCGCCGCGGAACGCGTTGCGGCGCACCATTCCGCTCTCATTCCGTTCCCATTCCGTTCCCATTCCGTGCCGGGAGCCGGCGGAACGTAACGCGGCACGGCTTGTGCCGCCACGCGCTGGGGCGACGTGGCGCTCCCCGCTTCGTGCGTGCTTCCCACTCGCCGGCCCGCGAATGGGACACGTCAGCAGATGACGCAATAATAATTTTTTTTTAAAATCGATTTTAAAAAAAAAATTTAATTAACGGTAATATTACCGTTTTTTTAACTTTTTTAATTTTTTTAATTTTTTTTTATTTTCTTATTCTATAAATACTCCTACTTCTCATTCTCATTTCACAAACAACTACACATTTATTCTTCTTAAATCAACATCATTTCCTCTCCAATTTTCATATTCAATCTCTACACAAAAATATCCGGCGACAGCAACTACGGCGGTGGCGGCTCCGGTGGGTGGGATCTCAACGCGTTCGGCGATTGGGAGACCATGTACAACACACTTGGTGGTTCCGGGTCGTCGACGCCGGGCACCCAGGGGTCGGCGACGCCGGGTGGGTACCAACCACCCACTTTCGATGTGGATGCCTACGCTCGCGGATTTCTCAGGGTTTGTCCCAGATTCGGGAGGATATCCCCGTTGAACCCACACAGGGAGGAAGCCGAGGCGGTGGAAGCTCCAGGGCTGCGTCTGAGGCGGCCGAGGAGGAGGAGGAGGAGGAACCGGAGGATCTGGGCCGGCATCCGTACAACAACGAAGAAACCAAGGCGGTGTACACCGCCTGGCTCACCGTCTCGTACGATCCCATCGTCGGGAATCAACAAGCCGCCAAGTGCTTCTGGGAAAAGGTCCGTGATGTCTACCACCAGACTAAGCCGAAAGGGGCTCGGAAGCGCAAATATACAATGCTCCGTGCTCACTTTGGCCGAGTTGACGCACAGGTCAAAAAATTTTGCGGCATCTACTCGGCCGAAGCGGCGAACTACCAAAGCGGAGCTTCGGGCGCCGACATTCTGAGGGCGGCTTTGCGCGTCTTCTACCAGGACACCGGTCTACAGTTCAAATATGTTGATATTTGGCAGCTCGTCAAGGACGAGGAAAGGTGGGCCGGCGGTGTCCGCTCGAGCTCGGGCTCAACCTCAAAGCGCACGAAGCACACGGCGACCGGCAACTACTCGTCTGGTGACACCGGTGAGGCCAGCGAGGGTGCACCGCAGGTGTTTGGGGGTACGGGGGATCCAACGCCCGACGAATACGGGGGATCCAGCCGTGGGCGCCGTCAGCCGCAAGGGACGAAGGCGGCGAAGACGGCTAGAGCGAGGAAGGCTCGGACACACTTATGGTGGCGTACATAACCGCCACAATGGCGTACACTTCCCGCTTTTCGTACGCCCAATTCACGGCCTGGTGGAACGGAATTGTGCATATGGCAGGACTACTTGGTCTTCCTCCTCCCCCTAAACCTCGACCGCCTCCGAAGGATGATTCGCCGGCGGAGTAGTTTTTTATTTTCCCACGTTTAATTGTGTGTTTTTATTGTGTGTTTTTAATTTTTTTAGGATTTGAATTGTGTGTTTTTTTTTTATTTTTTTAAAGTTTAAGTTGTAATTTTTTTTAATGTTGTGTGTTTTTTTAATAAAGTGTGTTTGTTTTTTAATAAAGTGTGTTTTTTTAGTTGAATTTAGTTGGAAATAAAAATAAAAAATGAAATTGAATGAATAGTAATTTAAGGAACGGTTAAGGAACGGTTAAGGAACGGAAGGTTGCAGGTTCCGTTCCTTAGTTAAGGAATGGAGTAAAAAAGTACAGTGGGGCCCTCAAATAGTGGTTTAAGGAACGGTATAGGAACAGCGTTGTGGATGGCCTAATAAACATGATCGGTTCCTAATTCCTATCACCCAAAACAATTTATTTTATTTTATTTTATTTTCTTTATTCATTCCTTTTTCATGAAACACTTGCACATAATCTTTTCAAATTGAAAAATCAATCAAGAATATCAATATTATCGTTCATTCTCTTCTCTAAAGTGAGAAAACCGTCTTGCTCGAAGACGTTTGCCAGACATTTATCGATTGCCGATCCACATACGCAATCAGCCCGATAGGAGGTTTATTCTATCAAATTGGTGCTTTCATCGTGATCTCACCCTCCAAAACACTGATCGAATCACAACTACATCGCTGTCCGATGGGAATCCACGGCGCACAACAAATAGCCACACCGATCGGACCATAGCTACGTCGTTGCCCGACGGGAATCCACACGCGCACAACAACTAGTTATGCCTTCCCACCATCTCGAACCAAAATTGCGTTGCTGCCTGCCGGAAGACGTTCCGCGCACAACACCAGATTTGGTTGTCGAGTCCCGCCTCTAGCCGCCGCCATCACACCGCCAATAGCCGGCCAAAGCTGATGTTTTTTACTCTCTTCATTGTGCCATAGGTCCCACCTTGAGGACAAGGTGGATTTCAACTGTGGGAGAGTTGATACGAGCATTATTTAGTTAGTTAAATTAGGGATTTGTGTATCTTTTCCATATCTTTGTTTTCTTGTTCATTAAGTTAGTTATTAGCATTATAAATAGGAGTTATTGTAATCATTTGGAAAATCAATTAAGAATATCAATATTATCGTTCATTCTCTTCTCCAATGTTAGAAAACTGTCTTACTCGATGGGCACTTGCCCGCGACAGACATTTATCGATCACCGATCCACGGACGCCGATCAGCCCGATAGGAGGTTTATCCTATCAGGAGGGAGTAACATATTGGAGGGATCTAACTGTGCTTTTATACACATTCACATCAACTATAGAATTTTCAACGAACTTACTGAGTTCACAACTTGACACCTTACGAGTGGGGCAAACCTTTAGCCTCAACCATTTTCACCTTAACAAAATAGAAAGAACGAAATTGAAAGAAACATAAAAACGCAACTAGATAAAAAAAAGTAGTACCAAGTCATAAATATTTTGTCACGACCGCACTTTGCTAATGATAGCAAAGGCGGGAAATCCGTGACTAATAAGCGGAATTAACGAAACGAGGAAAGAACTCAAGGGACTTGCCGAAACGCCAATCAATTGATACCACAAATTAGAAGCCAAGTATTACAAGCTCTCAAAATAGAATCATTCACCATAGCAACTAAATCAGAGTTCGAAGGTGTGACTATCAGATTCTTCTAAAAAAAATGCAGCGGAAAGAGGTCCTTATTAAACGACTTCGTGTATGAAGACACGAGTCATCGAGAAATCCACATGCTTATTTAGTAGCATCGACTCCGATCAATTCTTCTCCATCTTGACGTTCAACCTGCACATTTATAAATACATGCAGGGCTGAGTACATGAGTACTCAGTGGACACGTGCCGAAAACAAAACATACAAATATAAGTTGTCATCCATCAACAGTATCACACGGGGGTTTTCTTAAAAGACCCGAGCATACTAAGTTCTTTTGTGAGCTAAAAGTCCATCTACTGACTAAGTTCTTTCCTCATTCATCGTTCATCGTTAATCACCGAATATGTTCATCACCGAATTTATTCAACACCGACTTCATTCATCACCGAATTCGTTCATCACCGAATTCGTTCATCACCGAATTCGTTCATCACCGAATTTATTCATCACCGAATTCGTTCATCACCGAATTCGTTCGTCACCAAATCTATTCATCACCGAATTCGTTCATCACCGAATTCGTTCATCACCGAATTTATTCATCACCGAATTCGTTCATCACCGAATTTATTCATCACCGAATTCGTTCATCACCGAATTCGTTCGTCACCAAATCTATTCATCACTGAATTCGTTCATCACCGAATTTATTCATCACCGAATTCGTTCATCACCGAATTTATTCATCACCGAATTCGTTCATCACCGAATTCGTTCGTCACCGAATCTATTCATCACCGAATTCGTTCATCACCGAATTCGTTCGTCACCGAATCTATTCATCACCGAATTCGTTCATCACCGAATTCGTTCATGGTTTGGCATCGCCAGAACCCAAGGCATATAGCCCTCACAGACAGGTCTCGAAAACAAACATTTTATGGCATGACAACAACTTTAAAAGAAATGATCACATATTTATTTTGAGAAAAAGGTATTTCATAACTTCAAAACATTTGCTTTATATCCACACTATAGTGCTGGATATTAAAAGAAAGCCCACCTGGTATGCTTATCTCCAATTAAAATTCCTCGATTGGCCTCACTTGCCCTTGTATAATTTTTTCTTTAGAAATAAATAGCGTAACACGCTAATTAGTACTTGAATTATTTTTCTGAAAAAGAATGCATGCACCCTATAGGATAGCATCTATCTCTTAGTCTCGGCCTATAGGATTTTTCCTTAAATCCTAACTCGGCTTTATTGTGCGGCCGCATTTAATTATTCGCTTTACTTATCTTGGAGAAATTATATTATCTCTTAATAAAATATGGATTCTTAAAATCCCTCCTTAAATTCCTTTTCTTCGGATTTTCCTCAAGGCCGCCCATGGCGTCGCGGGGCGACGCCGGTCGACCAATTCGCGTCTCCAACTTCAACATTTCTCAACTTCGATAATTTAATAAATTATTCGGGAATCAATTAATTAATTACGCTCCAAGCTCAATTCCTTAAGTTAGTCCCTATAAATTCTCAAGCCCAACAATTAAAAGTTCTCGATCCAAGCTTATTCCACCAATTAAATCCAATCACAACATAGATAATCTCGGCCCAATTTAATTAAAGGGGCAGCCCACTTTGCTTTGTCAAAAAGATGGCCCCAACAACACTCTTACTTAAATAGATGGGATTTAGCCCAACAGTCAAAAGGCCCAAGTCAATTAAAGTGGTCAAATTTCTCATACTCCCATTTCTTTCAAAACCCGTCGGACACTTTCTCTCTTTCTACAAAACTCAAAATTAGGAAATCCCTAATTGAAGAAGCAGCGGTGGCTACCTCACTTCCATCCATTCCTCGGCGAAATCGCCGTCCCGACGGGTTGTCGGAGCTCCACCGGCGCCTACTCCCTTCCCACTGATCCGGATTTCCTCTCTCTCTCTCTCCGGCGAGCTCTTCCTCCTCTGCAATTCACTCGTCACTTAGCTCACCCCTTCCATCGAGCCCTCTCTTTCTCGGTGGTTAGCTCCGCCGTTTGCGGCCCTTTGTCGCTGAGTCGAGGCTGGCTAGCGAGCGCTGCTATTGTCGATCCAGCCCCCGCGGCGTCGCTCGGCTTCCTCCGTCGTCGCCGGACTGCCCCACATATTTAAGCTAAGTCCCCTTCCCTTTCCCCCTTTACTTAGTTTTTCCTTTGAGCCTTAAGTTTCATTAGTGCAGTAGCTATGTTGGGGATTTCATCTGATTTTGTTGGGGGATTTTTGTTCTTATGTTCTAAATTCTTGGGAGTTTGATGAAACGAGTTTCTGTTCCTGGTTTGATTATTTCTCTTGCAATATTAGCTACTGATTCATCATATGTCATGTGTTCTAGTTACTGTATTGAGGTTTCATATATGTTTCTAAGTTCTCATTGATGAATCCGCGAATTTCTGATGTTAGCAAATGCTGGTAGAGAATAAAGACTACGTCACAAAGAATTTACGTGGTTCGATTTACTGAAGTAAATCTACGTCCACGGGAAGAAGGGAGGGCAAGATTGTATTGCTTGATCTGGGATTACAGCTTACAACACAAACTTGCTATATGATATTTTATCTCTAGAGAGCTTAACCCTCGTCTATCAGATCTAAGTTCTATTTATATATTGAACTAAGATCGTGGCTTGCATCACCACCCTAAGTCGTGGATGTCGTGTAGGTCATGGCCTAAGATCGTGGATGTAGCGTAGGTCATGGCCTACGATCGTGGCCTGAGTTGACACCACGTGGTAGTGGGTGTGTTGGAAGTTGTGGAAATCCTGTATGGGTCCACTAACTCCTTGTTCGGTCGAATACTGAGACCGAACTGCTTTGGTTGCCGATCTGAGAGTAGAGCTTGATGCCGACCTGAGAGCAGAGCTTGATTGGTTGGCTTTTACCGAGCTGTAGGCTGAGGCCGAACTCTTTGGTAATGCCGAACTCATACTCTTCCTTGGGCTTTGGGCTGATGGGCCGTCATTGCTGTTGGGCTTGTTTAGTACGCACCCCATCACTACCCCCCCGAAGGGCGAAGTGAATCACTTCGGCGAAGTGAGTCACTTCGGCATTCTGGATAAAGGCAAGGGGGAGGCTGATGTCAGGGGACGTGCCTTGCACGTGACTGCATTAAATGCGACAGTAAAATCCGGCCGTTGAATCCTGAAAAGGTGGGATTCGAAACGGTGCGACGATTTTCAAATCTTCGCCGAATCTGATAAATACCTCCTTTCGTCATCATTGAAGCACTTTTGCGACTGCTTCTTCTGCACTCTCTCTTTTTTGCGAAAATTCTCTCTCGGTAGTCTGGTAAGGCTAATTACCGATAAGGGCGAGCAGGGGGCCGACGTCGTGCTGCCTCTGTACAGCCGAGAGATAGCAGCTCGGCTTCAGAATCTGCCGCTCCTTGAGGAGCTCGCTTCATCCTCGGTCCTGCTTTCTGCAGACCGAGTCCGGAGTTGTCGAGCTGATCGGGACGAGAACCTGGAGGCTATCTTTGCCTCCGTGGGACCCGTTTCACCCGCTTCGACTTACAACGGAGAGGGTGAGGCCGAGCCGCTGGAGCAGGAGGCCGAAGTCGAGCGGGCCGGGCATCCGGAGAAGGAAGCCGATCAGGAGGCGGAGGCGAGGCCGGCAGGATGCGAGGCCGAGGCTGAGGTAGCTCAGGAGAAAGAAGCTGAACCAGACCGAGGAGCCGGAGACGAAGCTGGCGGAGTATGATTTCGTCTCCCTTCTCTTAGTCTAGTTTCTTCCTTGTAAAATGGCCTTGAAGCCCTCCTAGTGTAAAAAATTTTCCTTGTGAATGAAAAATTCTCTACACTTGTCTTCGTATAGCTTTTCGTACTCGCCTTTATTCCTGTTGTATTTTACTATCTGCTCGGTACAGCTGCCGAACTAATATAGCTGCTTTGTACTCAAGGAGATGGAGATACTTCACTGGAAACGGCTGTACTCTTCGGCTTTAGACGAAGCTGAGAAAAGAGCTATAGCCGATCAGACGAAGAATGACGAGCTTCTGGCTCGTTTAGTGAAGCTGGAGGCCGATAATAAGGACTTAGAGTCCGATAAGAAGGATCTGGAGGCCGAGCTGAATACGACCATTGCTGAGAGGACTGCGTACGAGGATTACATCCGTGTGCGCGGGGGAGTGACCATATCAGATGTTCAGAGTCGAGTTGACGAACTGTGGGAGGAATATCATGTACTCCGGAGGAACAATGCGCTGGAGAGCTCGGCTTGCCAACAAGTTGTGAAATCATTACGGCGCTGGGCTTCTCGGTACGACATCATTCTTTCCCGGCGTCCCTCAATCGAGAGATTCCTTAGGCATTTCCCGCCAACAGATGCTCGCATTTCCTTAGACAGCTCATCTAGAGAAGACAAAAAGAAGCCCGATCATAGCGATCAGAGGCTTCCTCGCCGAACACCTTCCCCACCAAAGGAGGGATAGCGGTCATCCAAGGTGATCGAAAAAGAGCAAGTGTGTTCGCAGATTGCGCTTAAAAGTGCCGAGCAATCAGTTCGGCACCATCAAGCATAGCAATCACAGCAGCCGGAGTCAGAGGCAGGCGAAATGACCGAAGTCACACCGGAGCCGAACTCGATGGTGTACGGCACTGAAGCCGTGATTCCGGTTGAGATCGGCATACCCAGTCCCCGAACTCAATTTCTCCTCAGAAATGAATGGTGACGGACTGAGAGCCGAACTAGATCTTGCCGAAGAAAGAAGAGAATTGGCCTGCATAAAAGCAGCCAAGTACAAGGAGCAAGTAGCCCGGTATTACAACCAAAGGGTGAAGAAGCTGCAGTTTCAAGTGGGAGATCTCGTCTTGAGAAACAACGAAGTAAGCCGAGCAGAAAAGCTGGGCAAGCTCGAACCCACATGGGAAGGTCCGTATCGGGTGTCAGAAGTCCTCGGCAAAGGGTCTTACAAATTGGCTCACATGTCAGGAGAACAGGTACCCCGAACATGGCACATTTCCAACCTCAAGAAGTTCCATTTGTAAGAGACAGTCCGGTCAGTCAGTCTTGAGTCCTGTTCGGTCAATGTGCTTTCTTTGGTTTGCTTGGTCTTTGTTTGTCTCTGTGCGTTTTGTCTGTGTGTTTTGTCTGTCTCTGTGCGTGTCGTCTCTTACAAATGTTACTGAGGTATCTTGTTCTTCGAAGGCTGATCCCCTTCTTAGAACATATACAAGCCAACGATTGTGAGTCAAAGCTTCTAAAGAGGATACAAGACCACACGATTGTACGTCAAAGCTTGATTTGGAGTGCGAGCATCTGTTGGCGGGAAATGCCTAAGGAATCTCTCGATCTAGAGAAGACAAAAAGAAGCCCGATCATAGCGATCAGAGGCTTCCTCGCCGAACACCTTCCCCACCAAAGGAGGGATAGCGGTCATCCAAGGTGATCGAAAAAGAGCAAGTGTGTTCGCAGATTGCGCTTAAAAGTGCCGAGCAATCAGTTCGGCACCATCAAGCATAGCAATCACAGCAGCCGGAGTCAGAGGCAGGCGAAATGACCGAAGTCACACCGGAGCCGAACTCGATGGTGTACGGCACTGAAGCCGTGATTCCGGTTGAGATCGGCATACCCAGTCCCCGAACTCAATTTCTCCTCAGAAATGAATGGTGACGGACTGAGAGCCGAACTAGATCTTGCCGAAGAAAGAAGAGAATTGGCCTGCATAAAAGCAGCCAAGTACAAGGAGCAAGTAGCCCGGTATTACAACCAAAGGGTGAAGAAGCTGCAGTTTCAAGTGGGAGATCTCGTCTTGAGAAACAACGAAGTAAGCCGAGCAGAAAAGCTGGGCAAGCTCGAACCCACATGGGAAGGTCCGTATCGGGTGTCAGAAGTCCTCGGCAAAGGGTCTTACAAATTGGCTCACATGTCAGGAGAACAGGTACCCCGAACATGGCACATTTCCAACCTCAAGAAGTTCCATTTGTAAGAGACAGTCCGGTCAGTCAGTCTTGAGTCCTGTTCGGTCAATGTGCTTTCTTTGGTTTGCTTGGTCTTTGTTTGTCTCTGTGCGTTTTGTCTGTGTGTTTTGTCTGTCTCTGTGCGTGTCGTCTCTTACAAATGTTACTGAGGTATCTTGTTCTTCGAAGGCTGATCCCCTTCTTAGAACATATACAAGCCAACGATTGTGAGTCAAAGCTTCTAAAGAGGATACAAGACCACACGATTGTACGTCAAAGCTTGATCTGGAGTGCGAGCATCTGTTGGCGGGAAATGCCTAAGGAATCTCTCGATTGAGGGACGCCGGGAAAGAATGATGTCGTACCGAGAAGCCCAGCGCCGTAATGATTTCACAACTTGTTGGCAAGCCGAGCTCTCCAGCGCATTGTTCCTCCGGAGTACATGATATTCCTCCCACAGTTCGTCAACTCGACTCTGAACATCTGATATGGTCACTCCCCCGCGCACACGGATGTAATCCTCGTACGCAGTCCTCTCAGCAATGGTCGTATTCAGCTCGGCCTCCAGATCCTTCTTATCGGACTCTAAGTCCTTATTATCGGCCTCCAGCTTCACTAAACGAGCCAGAAGCTCGTCATTCTTCGTCTGATCGGCTATAGCTCTTTTCTCAGCTTCGTCTAAAGCCGAAGAGTACAGCCGTTTCCAGTGAAGTATCTCCATCTCCTTGAGTACAAAGCAGCTATATTAGTTCGGCAGCTGTACCGAGCAGATAGTAAAATACAACAGGAATAAAGGCGAGTACGAAAAGCTATACGAAGACAAGTGTAGAGAATTTTTCATTCACAAGGAAAATTTTTTACACTAGGAGGGCTTCAAGGCCATTTTACAAGGAAGAAACTAGACTAAGAGAAGGGAGACGAAATCATACTCCGCCAGCTTCGTCTCCGGCTCCTCGGTCTGGTTCAGCTTCTTTCTCCTGAGCTACCTCAGCCTCGGCCTCGCATCCTGCCGGCCTCGCCTCCGCCTCCTGATCGGCTTCCTTCTCCGGATGCCCGGCCCGCTCGACTTCGGCCTCCTGCTCCAGCGGCTCGGCCTCACCCTCTCCGTTGTAAGTCGAAGCGGGTGAAACGGGTCCCACGGAGGCAAAGATAGCCTCCAGGTTCTCGTCCCGATCAGCTCGACAACTCCGGACTCGGTCTGCAGAAAGCAGGACCGAGGATGAAGCGAGCTCCTCAAGGAGCGGCAGATTCTGAAGCCGAGCTGCTATCTCTCGGCTGTACAGAGGCAGCACGACGTCGGCCCCCTGCTCGCCCTTATCGGTAATTAGCCTTACCAGACTACCGAGAGAGAATTTTCGCAAAAAAGAGAGAGTGCAGAAGAAGCAGTCGCAAAAGTGCTTCAATGATGACGAAAGGAGGTATTTATCAGATTCGGCGAAGATTTGAAAATCGTCGCACCGTTTCGAATCCCACCTTTTCAGGATTCAACGGCCGGATTTTACTGTCGCATTTAATGCAGTCACGTGCAAGGCACGTCCCCTGACATCAGCCTCCCCCTTGCCTTTATCCAGAATGCCGAAGTGACTCACTTCGCCGAAGTGATTCACTTCGCCCTTCGGGGGGGGTAGTGATGGGGTGCGTACTAAACAAGCCCAACAGCAATGACGGCCCATCAGCCCAAAGCCCAAGGAAGAGTATGAGTTCGGCATTACCAAAGAGTTCGGCCTCAGCCTACAGCTCGGTAAAAGCCAACCAATCAAGCTCTGCTCTCAGGTCGGCATCAAGCTCTACTCTCAGATCGGCAACCAAAGCAGTTCGGTCTCAGTATTCGACCGAACAAGGAGTTAGTGGACCCATACAGGATTTCCACAACTTCCAACACACCCACTACCACGTGGTGTCAACTCAGGCCACGATCGTAGGCCATGACCTACGCTACATCCACGATCTTAGGCCATGACCTACACGACATCCACGACTTAGGGTGGTGATGCAAGCCACGATCTTAGTTCAATATATAAATAGAACTTAGATCTGATAGACGAGGGTTAAGCTCTCTAGAGATAAAATATCATATAGCAAGTCTGTGTTGTAAGCTGTAATCCCAGATCAAGCAATACAATCTTGCCCTCCCTTCTTCCCGTGGACGTAGATTTACTTCAGTAAATCGAACCACGTAAATTCTTTGTGACGTAGTCTTTATTCTCTACCAGCATTTGCTAACATCAGAAATTCGCGGATTCATCACTCATGCTATCTAGTGATTGCCTATCATGATGTAACGAGGGTGTTGTTGAGGGGATTACCTCTCGGACCTCGGTTGTGGTTACTCTCTCTCCGCGTTGTCACTGCCTCCCTCGTTCTCCTCCATAGTCCTTGCTGAAATTCTTATGTGTGGTGAAGCTTGTGGTGACTCAATGGTGGAGGGAATGGAGGTGGGGGGCGGCTTATATAGGCCTCGATTTTGGCCTCTTGCGTCTGAATTTTGGGGGGATGATCCTTCCATTTTGGGCTATATGCTTGGTTTCCTTTTGAGCTTTGTGACTATGTTGCTCATACTAAATTTGTGTAAGTTTTGGGGGCTGAATTTCAGTTCTCTGCTGGGTCTAGGTGCCGAATTCAACTCCTACTCCCCATTGTCTCTGTTCCCCTATGAAAGATTTGAGGATAACATATCTTTTGTCCATTCTTTTGGACTTGGCAGAAGATAACATGCTATACTACTCAACTTACTATGTTTAGGGAAGTTCCAAACTCTAGCTTTTATGTGATCCATTTCTAATCCCTTTTTCTTTGTCTTGTAGCCTTTCTTGCAGGGTCCTTGGAGTAGCTTGGCTGTCAAGATTGGAGCTTGTGCTGTCCGATCAGGAGGGAAGAAGTAGAGAGAATCTTGTTCCAAGCATGCCTACATTTCCATTCCTATTTCTAGCTTGAAGCCAAGTCTTAGGCCTTGAGACCATTAGGATAGTAGTAGCTGTACACTATGCCTCTCTGTACCAAAAGAGTTGAACATATATCTCTATTTATACACATGTACGTGTAATTCAAACGGCTAAGGCATGGGCATGAAATCTCATTCTACTTCCATGTGTGTATGTAGTCCTCAATGATATTTTAGAAAATTTCCTTTTATCAAAACCCTTTCTTTTGCATCGATAAAGATTCCTCCCCTTTTATCTCTCCACACAACATGCCCGTTTCAAACAAATGTCGAGATTATAACGAGAACTCTACGATTACACGTCTTCTAAAAGAAATTAATTAAGCTAACCAATCCGATTTATCTCGAAAGAAAGAAATGAAATTTCGGGGCGTCACATATTTTCTTGCACAGGGTCATTGATAAAAAATAGACAAGAGACTAATATAGTAAATGGTGTTTCTTTCACCTTCTAGTTAAAAGGATCCATTCACTTTATAATCTTCGTAGTCACACAAATCTTCGGGATTCTTTTTAACCAGTCACACCATCGGGAAACTCCACCATCTCAAAATACAAATTCTCAATTGTCAAATAGTACATTACGCTCTGAACGAATTTTGTAATGTCCTTCATCACCTTCATCACCTTGAGACATTTGAGGTTCGGAAATGGAGGACTTTGCTCGATTGGACCACCATCTAGTTCAAGGACCTTTTCAATTTCAAACAACCATTACCATACATATATACATGGTTATAATAAATGTCGAACTAATTTTTAGTGCCGAACTGTTGAACCTGTCATTTTTAGTTTGTTTTAGGTCATTTTATAAAATCCGGATTTAAAAAATAATGTCATTTTTAGATCATTTTAGGTCATGCTTACTATCTGGTTCTGCAGTAAGATTGAAGATTGAGTTTTGCTATATCACTACTTTAGGAATGTGATCAAATGCAAACTCATATATTGTATAAACTCCAAACTATCATCTGGACCGTTAGAAAATCAAAATATGATAAAATAATAGCAACAAAAAATATCTGGACCGGCAAACGTCTCCATCCCGTTGTCATCATTGAAGGTCGAATGGTCGTGTCGTGGAGGTGAAAGGCGCGGCGGGAAGCCTCAGATCAGTATTGTAGGCGCGGAGGCGGAGGGATTGAACGCCGTGATTGATGGCGTAGAGCACGCATTTATTCACGAGTTTGAGATTAAATTCGTCGTCGAGTGAGAGGTGGAGGCTGTGGCGTCGCGGTGGGAGAGGAAGTCGGAGGAGACGACGCGGCTGAGGTGGAGGCGGAGGGAGCGCCAGAGGTTTTTCCATCTCAAGAATTTCATCCGGGAATTGGTTGATTCTGTCTTCCTCCATTTTTTGAGAAGATTGATTTTGGTGATGACTTTTGTTTCATTGGTGATTATGTAACAAATTTTTCTTGGGGTCCAAGTTTGACTAAAACAGCTTATAATTCAAGTACTATTTTTTTTAATACTATCATTTAATAAGTATTATAATACGATGATTTTGATCAAAATAAGAATTGAATTCTTATTGCAAATCTGATACTCAATAAAAAATGCATGTGATATGGATATCATTATTAATTATTTTTAAGTCATTTTATAAAATCTAAATTTGAGATTTTTTTATATTTTATGGTCATCTTTCTAAAATAAACTAGTAAAAATTAATTTACAATAGCCTTTATTATATCTAAAAATGACTTTCGTGTGTTGGTTTTGTGTTTTGTAATTTGTATAGTACTATTGAGATTGAGTTTTGTATTCATCATCAATGAATTATATATGAACCCTTAATCGAAATATGTAATGTCTTTTCAGAGCATGCGCATGTAAATATGTGCATCTAAATATATGAAATATAATATAGTACTCCATTGAGCATCCACTATCAAAAATAATAAAATATAAAATGTGACAAATTTTGTTAGACGGATGGAAATATAAAAATGTACAAAATTTTAGGGACAAAAGGGTAAAACTTGACAAATTTTGTGAGACGGACGGAAATAAAAAAATGTGACAAAATTTGAGGGAGGGAGGGAGTTTATAACTATTGAATGCGTCCAACGTATACATTGAGCATCGAACTTTGATCAATTATAATAAGAGTAAATGTCAAAATTGGTCCTGAACATATGATCATTTTACGTTTTTTGTCCTAAACATTATCTTTTGGATTTTTTGGTCCTGAACATATAAAAATTTGATTATTTTGGTCCTGGACTAACTGTTCCGTTAAAAACTAACGGTCATGACGGCGAATCCAAGGCAGACGACGGCGAATCCAAGGTAGACACGACGGAATCCTTCTCGACGAACCCTATTTTCTCTGCGGAACGAAGAAACCATAATCGAATTTTGGTCACCACCCTACCCAGATTCACATCCCTCGAATTAATTACTGGCTAATTACTGGTCAAAACCAGGATTAAACCTGTTGACCGTTAGTTATTAACGGAACGGTTAGTCCAAGACCAAAATGATCAAATTTTCATATGTTCAGGACCAAAAAATTCAAAAGATAATGTTTATGACCAAAAACGTAAAATGGTCATATGTTCAGGATCAATTTTGACATTTACTCTTATAATAACTAAAACGGAGTCCAGAATCCTCTGTTGTGGAGTATAAAGGGTGGTGTACACCAAACGGTATCGTTGAATCTCCATTTTCCCCACTTGTAGTAAACGTGATCGGTTTCTAATTCCTATCACCCAAAACTATTTATTCTATTTTAGTTTATTTTATTTTATTTATTTATTCCATTTCATGAAACACTTGCACATAATCTTTTCAAATTTATCTATCAAATAGAATGAGATCTGATTTAAATAATTATCCTCTTATATAAAAGCTTCCAGTATATACTTATCGGACAATATTCTATTTTTATACTCACTGGTCTTTTATGGTATGCAATATATAATTTCGTAGAAATCGAGAATGAATGATCTTAAATGCAGTAAGAGATTTGGCGTGTAGAGCATATATTTTTACTACAATTTATGATGATATTATTAATGTGATAATATATTTCTTGTTAGAGAATGTGATATAAAAAAGGACGAGGAGCATTGGTGTTGACTCAAAAAGAGTTGTACGGGTATGAAGGACAAAATAGAAATATTTCTGAAGAAGACATCAGAAGATGATTGGAAACCGGAGAATTGGATAGTACAGTTGTGGGCACCTAAAATGGTGTTGAATCGGTTGTGCTTAGCAACTAGAAATCAGCCTTATGCGGTTGGTACTCTTACAAAAGACATAGATTCTTTTAGGAAGAAATGCATGGAACATTATTATGTGGTAGATGACGAAGCCAAAAACGAGGAACTCGGCCCCCCTGGACGAGTCTTCAGAAATAGGCAGCCAGAAATAACTAGTGACCTCTTCCAGTACACTACACAAGAATTTTCAATTAGGAGTGATGCAATGTATTGCTGTAATGAAGGAGGATATTTTGCTTTCCCAATATTTGATGATGAAAACAATCACCAGTGTGATGGTGTGCTGGAGTTTGTCGGATTTCCTCACTGTCACCTTAGACGCATTGCAAGAACGCTAGAGGTACTGTCTCTTCTTACTAATTCTTAATTCTCACATTAATTATCTCCACTTAATTCCATGCAGATTGGGAAACTGTGGTCGACTAACAATGATTTCCGCACCAATTTCTTACCAAGTCCACGACATGTAAACCACGTTATTTCATAGAAATATGCTTATACTGTCAATCTGCTGCTGCTGACATAACTAACATGTGTTCTATTTGACTAGATTCTCACTGTTAAAGAAGAAGCTTTGATTGAAATTTGCAATCTCCTTCAACAGTCATATGGGTACCATCGCCAAATTGTTGGGGCAAATGTTTGGGTCAATAATGGAGAATGTGTTAGTTCTTCAAATACTAATATGACTTGCATGGAGCTCGCACTGTCTACTGATTACGTCGGCATATACTTATCTACAAATGTTGTGCCTAGAGATGAAAATGTTCACACGATTCACGTAAATGGCAGAAAAGGGATTGTTGGGATTGCATTGGTATGTGAAAGCAAAGCTTGTTTTTGCCCAGATATTGAATCATATCTGGGTTGCCCATATATTACATCATCTCGATTGGATCCGGGTTGTGTTGGTTGTTTTGCAATTTGTATGCAAAATTCACACACTGGTGATCTTGTTTATGTTATGGAGTTCTATATTTCACACAATAATAATAATGGTCGCATCCTGCAATTCTTGAAGTTCTTACTGCAAAAAATGGAGCGTAAACTCAAAACGTTCAAGATGGCATGTGGGAAAGAGCTAGGAGAAGATTTGGTGGTTCAAGTTATAGATATTAATGGCAAAAAAGTAGAAAAATTTGTTCTTAAAGTTAAAGGTAAGGTACGCATTCGGCAAAATAGAGAGGAACAAATGCAGAATCATCCCCTTTTAGAAGGAACAAGTGCCGGGGAACCTCGGGGAGATACAAACACAGAAAGCATTCATTCACGCATTGGTGGGGAGATAGAGGAGGAGGTTAAAAAACTGAAATTTGAAGAAGATATCGTAAATTCTGAAAAATATGTCTCACGTGGGGAATGAGTAAACTTTTTGAAAAGGTGGCCACAAAACTTAAACTGGAGTTTGAGCACTTTCACATTGAAATACAAGGATGAAGACGATGATGATATCTTGCGATGATACTGATTTGCAACTTTGTCTAAAGAGTTGTATCCACTTTTTAGTATGTTTGGTGGATTAGTATTTCCTTATTTTTCATAGTTATAGTATATTACTAAAGTCGTTATTGTTTTCAAGTTTTCTTTATGGTTCTTTCCCAAATCCTAGTATGAGTCGAACCATATAGTTAGTAGCATTAAAGTGTGTTTTGTGATTGTTATTCTCAACAGTTTATCAATGTAATTCCTCTACTCGTGTACTTGTCTCTATGTTCTATCTTTTCTCCTCAAACCCTAATTAACGTCAAGATCTTCTTCTCCTCATGTTCATCTCTTGTTTCGTTCACTCCGACTATATATTACTCGTATCAATTTGCTTTGAGTGACCAATCCCTAGAAGTAGTCAATGACATATCTCATAAGTGCACTTTTTTGTGTAGTATTAGCAACAATTGTAATAATCATATACTCCAATATAAGTTGCACATAAAGTTCTCCAAAATGTTAACTAGCTTGTAAGTAATGAAACAAGATATATATACACACAACAATTATGTGGCTCGACCGTAAGGCTCATGTCCACAGAGAGAATGCCGATTGGTATTAATATTATTGCCTAATGAGGAATACATGATACAAAATGCAAAGTCAGGATTTTAATATATGGGCAATTATTCCACAAAGAAAAAGCTTGGACAAGTGAGATTAAATTTATATACTAATACTCCTACAATATATAAAATTGGCCACGTGTTATAATCACTAAATGCTTGAAAAATTGACTCAACAGAGATACTAAAAAGACTTTCTCAACAGTTGATGTCCAATTCAGCTGTTATATGCACCATTTTCCAGCTGAACCAAATAGTAATAGGATTTCAGATAACATATATCACAACTATTATGGATCCATACAATTCTCAGTCCAGAATCTCTAATGTCATTTCATGTAGGCCTTCCTCTATATATACCAACAAAAGGGATTATTTTGGTTTTTGTGTGCCCTAATTTACACTTGCAGACATTTGCCCAAAGCAATCATTCACTCATCTTCTCCTGCTAAGCATTAAACTATAACATGAATTCACAAATTTGACCAGCGTTAAACAAATGCAATTAAAAACAATTACTTACAAAGCGATCGAATGGTTCCCCATCCTTAAACAAAATGAATGCTGGCAATGCTTCTATTGTTTGCAATGCTGGGATACTTCTCCGAGCCAATTTTAACAATCTGGATCATATCATTCATTGAACTACTACTTGATCCAGAATAGGAACCATAAACTGACAAGGACCACACCTGGAAAAGGAAAAACGGAATAGCATAACTGTATTAAGGCATCTCCAACTGAAGTGTATAAATGCAGCGCTGAAGAACTAAACTTCAAGACTCTAGTGGGGATCCAGAGATTATGGGAAGAGTCACTGAAGGGGGAAATGTCCATTTAGTTAAGGCAACATCAATTATATAGAACTCTAGTGTTTTCCATGTGTAACCCGTATGATACTTGGATTTCTGTATCTTTTGTGTAGGATAGACCTGTATGCTTTGTGGAGTCAGAAGGATGAAAAATTACTTTCTGTTGGATATGACTTATTCTTTAAATTTTGTTCATTTGCAGGATAGGAAGCAAATCAGGGAGTTGAGGTCCTTAAGCCTTAAGGTCGTAAATATTGTTCTTAGCAAATAAGATGATCATAATTTTGGAGGTGCATTTTGGGAAATGTTCTTTAAAACCTTTGGTTGCTAAATTTAAGAAGGAATGCCTTCATAGCCAAAAGCCAAGTTCACTGTTTTATTGTTTTATTGCAATGAGTAAAAGCTACAAACTTGTTCCACTATTATCAAAGGAGGAGAATCTGGTACCCGACGTTTAGCGTTCCTCCAGCTTCAGAATCCATTTTGTCTTGTATCTTGAAGTTCACTAAGAACTTGTTGAAGCTTGACAATGCACTGGATACTGAAGATGCCACAGTCAAAAGAGTTTTACTTCCTCATCTTGATAAGCTCATCTGCGGCTTGCATTGTATTTTCACCAAAAACAATGCGACTAAAAGGTATTCATTTCCCCATCGCAGTCACTTGATAGTGGCAGTTTGACAATGTTGTGTTTTTGTGCATTGATATTGACTTGTGATTGGCTTCAGCTTGAAGCTATGCCATGATGTTTTCTCTCTCATATATTTTTTTTTTCTACATGTGCTCCATAATTTCTCTTCTTGTGGAATATGTTTCTAAACCCAATTGTATTCTCACAACAGAAATTTGAATGTCTCCAAATATATAGAACAAATTTCTATGTGTATTTGAAATTTCTTTTGATATTCTATATTTGGGGACCTTTGACCTCTTTTCTCTGTAGGCCTTTGATTAAATACCCTGGAAAAAGAGAGATCACTATCTTCAACTTGTTATCGGTGTATGTGAAGGAACCATCAGATGCTAAATCATTTGTTGAAATATTGCTCATATTTCTTGCAAAGAAACGCCTCAATTTTGGTTAGCTTCTTGACCATTTCAATCTTTTGAGGCATGATTTGAATTTGTTACCAACCAATGTTTTTTCTCTTGCAGATACTTGTGACCATGCATTGAAAATCATTGGCCGAGTGGTGACGGTCCTGGGCAGTGGAATCAGTAAAAAGATTTTGAGTTCGCTTTCCCCACTTCTTATTTCAGCTGACTTGGGCATCCGTAGCTCTATATGTGATGTTCTTGACATTGTTGCCTCCAGTGATTCTTCTCTGTTAACATTGGTAATGCAATCCTCTTGATAATTATCGTAGATAATTTATATTCTTATCCCTGGATGAAAAAGAAGAATAAGCCTCTCCTATTTGTTGTGCAGGCAAATATTCTTCGAGGGCTAAATGCAACCTCTGCAATGGAGATGAGTGGTCTTGACCATGACACTGTACTCTCTACTTATGAGAAGGTTAATGTGAAATTCTTTTATACTATTGGGGAAAAGCATGCATTGCCAATCCTGGCTCATGCAGTACATGATATGTCATCTGAATAAACGATATTACGTCAAAGTGCATTCAGATTACTTCTATCCTTTGTTGAATTTTCTGGCGAGATCCTAAATGCATATCCAGAGCCTGACCGAATGTGGTCTAGAGCAATAGTGAACAGTTTTTTGTTGAAACATATGGGAAATGCAATGAACAAGGAAGGCACTGGTAAAAAGGTACTGATGTGTATATTTTCACTGTTTCATTTACTTCTATGCCTTTCCTCTGTCTTAGTTACTTCTATGCCTTTTCAGATGTTTCCTGCCAATTGCAAGTCTTAGTTATTCCCCCCCCCCTCTTGAACATTTCTTAAGTTTGTGTTATTTTCTAAAAGCTTTTGAGATGTATGGTCTGAAAACTTAAGAAATTTTCTAATTTTATCTGGTCTGTTTGTCCAGCATGCTTCTTGTGCTTGCTTTCCATGTGGAGATTAGCAACAAAAACAAAGCATTTCTTAAGTTTGTGTTATTTTCTGAAAGCTTTTGAGATGTATGGTCTGAAAACTTAAGAAATTTTCTAATTTTATCTGGTCTGTTTGTCCAGCATGCTTCTTGTGCTTGCTTTCCATGTGGAGATTAGCAACAAAAACAAAGCATTTCTTAAGTTTGTGTTATTTTCTGAAAGCTTTTGAGATGTATGGTCTGAAAACTTAAGAAATTTTCTAATTTTATCTGGTCTGTTTGTCCAGCATGCTTCTTGTGCTTGCTTTCCATGTGGAGATTAGCAACAAAAAACAAAGCATTTCTTAAGTTTGTGTTATTTTCTGAAAGCTTTTGAGATGTATGGTCTGAAAACTTAAGAAATTTTCTAATTTTATCTGGTCTGTTTGTCCAGCATGCTTCTTGTGCTTGCTTTCCATGTGGAGATTAGCAACAAAAACAAAGCATTTCTTAAGTTTGTGTTATTTTCTGAAAGCTTTTGAGATGTATGGTCTGAAAACTTAAGAAATTTTCTAATTTTATCTGGTCTGTTTGTCCAGCATGCTTCTTGTGCTTGCTTTCCATGTGGAGATTAGCAACAAAAAACAAAGCATTTCTTAAGTTTGTGTTATTTTCTGAAAGCTTTTGAGATGTATGGTCTGAAAACTTAAGAAATTTTCTAATTTTATCTGGTCTGTTTGTCCAGCATGCTTCTTGTGCTTGCTTTCCATGTGGAGATTAGCAACAAAAACAAAGCATTTCTTAAGTTTGTGTTATTTTCTGAAAGCTTTTGAGATGTATGGTCTGAAAACTTAAGAAATTTTCTAATTTTATCTGGTCTGTTTGTCCAGCATGCTTCTTGTGCTTGCTTTCCATGTGGAGATTAGCAACAAAAACAAAGCATTTCTTAAGTTTGTGTTATTTTCTGAAAGCTTTTGAGATGTATGGTCTGAAAACTTAAGAAATTTTCTAATTTTATCTGGTCTGTTTGTCCAGCATGCTTCTTGTGCTTGCTTTCCATGTGGAGATTAGCAACAAAAACAAAGTATTTCTTAAGTTTGTGTTATTTTCTGAAAGCTTTTGAGATGTATTTGTGTCTATCAGACAGGTTACTCGGTGAACCCTAAACCCTATCAGACAGGTTACTCATGAACTTTGAATACTTTAGGGAGAAAACACATGAACTAGTATTAAGATATGTTATGGAAGTGTGGAACTGAGTTTGATGTTTATGCTTATCATGCATAGTATAAGATCCTTATGTAGATAACCATTCATGATTTATGTATCGTTCTAGCTATTCTTGAACATGTGAATTTTTGTTTTTGATGTTATTACCGGATTACTACTTTTTTCAAACTTAATCCCGAGGTCAGTGATTCCTGATTTTGGAGCACTTTAGCACCCTAAAGATGCCCTTCATGGTTTTCAATTTGGGTTATGGTATGATCTTTCATCTTATAATTAGTTATAGTTCTTTGCTAACAGAGAAGTTTTATTGGACAAAATACCTTGGGCTTGTGGTTTTGCATGTCCTTCTGTTCTTGCTCTAGGATTATCTCTGAATAAAATTTTGCTTGACAGGTTTTGGGTTTACTAGTTGAAGTTATGGGAATGACTTTTCAAAATCACCTCATTAGAGTACTTCCAGCAGTGAGAAACATTCTTCAGTCTGCTGTCAATGCTCTTGCATCAACTCAACAAGATTTATCAGATGTTTCAGTGATTCCGTTCTGGAAGGAGGCATATTATTCTCTTGTTATGTTAGGGAAGATCCTAAATCAATTTCATTATTTGTTCCTGGATAGGGAGCTAGAGGTACAACTCACTCTTCTATCTGTCGTTGTACTACATATATTCTTCTCGTTTATTTCTGTTTTAGAAGGTTATGGGTGTAGGTTTCTCCTAGATCTTCCGATCATAAGCATGACTTTTTTTCATCATTTGTTAATTTATTCTGTTATACCCTTGTTTGGTACTTTGATTATGTTTGTTTGCTCCAAATTCATTTTATTACTTATCTCAACGAACAAGGATATTTGCTGTCCGAACATTACTATGAGCCTCTCATGGACTTACTTACTCTTTGAAGCTTTCAGTGAACATTTCGTTACATCTTTAGTCTTCGTATTATGCAATATTTGATCAATGATTCTGTTTTTTCTTTTAGCTTCTCATATTTGTTTCAATAACTTCTCACAGGCTATTTGGGAAACCATCTGTGAATTCCTTTTGCATCCTCACTTGTGGTTGCGAAACATATCATGCCAGATTCTGTCTTCTTACTTCACAGCAGTGGATAACAGCAAAGCCTCAGCAGACGCATTCTATCTCATGAGACCGAGTATACTCTTCCATCTAGCTGTTTCTTTATGTTGTCAGCTGAAGGTGCCATCGAGTGATGATGCTGGCAAAGTTATCATGCAAAACCTCGTGTTCTCAATTTCCCATCTTCATTCTTTCTTCGAGAAGAATGAACACATGGATGTTTCTAGTTTCTGGTCAAGCCTTGACAGTGCCGAGCAAGACCGTTTCCTAAAGGCTTTTGGTATTCTTGATCCAAGAAAAGGGAATAGAACCCTTAAATTGTATATTTCTGACAGTGACCAACATGATAAAAATCAGCATCCATTCATTTCCTATTTTCTCCAGAGAATGGGGAAGCTTACCTTTCAGATGGAGGCCAATCAGGTTTGATGATGAAAATTGTATTTGCCTATTTCCTATTTGTTTTTTTTTTCTGCAGATGAAAATTGTATTTGCCTTTCACCAATCAATATCACCAAAACTCTTCCATTTCTATAAAGAATCTCCGCCTACAAACTTTGATGATGTCCGCAGTTTTGCATATCAACTACTGCTGCCATTGTACAGAGTCTGCGAATAGTTACCTGGAATAACTGTCCGCAGTTATTCCAGGTAACTATTTCTCTCTCTTTTCCGCCCATACTACAAAATGCTAAAAGAAAGACATTGACATATGACGTTCTGTGTACTGTAATAACCAATGATCTCGACATCGTACGCGAGATTCTATGGCAGTAAGACGAAGTATTTGCCTCGGACCTTGTCAGTGGAGCATTTGTGGACTATAAAAAAGGCTCTAGTCGACTGACCTAGTGAGGCTGAACAATGTATGGGCCTCCCCCTAATAAGAAAATGAACTACTTCAAATCGGTTTAAGTATCTAAGCATGTCTGTCAAGATTGTGTAAAACATGTTAAAATAGTACTCATCGATTTCGCCCGGATTTTGATACTTTCAGATGTGCATATGTTACGTTGTTGCTTATTTTTTAATATAAAATTTATGCACAGATGGCCACATACAAATACTCCCTCCGTACTAACTTTCGGTTGTATGCGAATTTTAATACACAATTATTAAGTAAGAGAGATATATAAAGAAAAAATAATTAAAATATTGTTAGTGAAGAATGGGTCCAACCTCAATAGAGTGAAAAGTTTCCAATATTAGAAAGTGAATACTCTTGTTGAACAGATTAAAAAGGAAAGAGTGCGTACTCCTGTGGAATGGAGGGAGTAATCAATTTTTATAAAATACGTTTAACTTCAACGGGTTCGTATCAAAAGCAGCAATTAAGGATTGAACCCCACATGACTGTTACTAGACTCAAAAGTTCCTAAATGAGTACTCCATTCGACACTTCGTCCATTTGCGGTAGAGGTGTTTCTTTTAGGTATGAAGATTAAGAAATGAGTGTTTAGTTAGTCTAGTGGAGTGCGAATAAAGTATATAAATGAAAAGAGAATAAAGTAAGTGGGAGATGACGAGAGTAAAATAGCAAATAGAATATTAAGAGATAAAGCGTGTGTTTTTTGCCATAAAAAATGACTCAACTAATGTGAGACAACCCAAAAAAGAGTACGACTCAACTATAGTGGGACGGAAAGTATAGAATTTTGGAGAAATTTGATAAAATTAAAATAAGAGTGAACTTTGCATAGTCCCTAAATTAGAAAAAATATCGCCACAAATATCTGAATTTATATATAAAAAAAATAAAGTCCTTAATTTTTTTTGATTTTTCCCCTAAACTCTTAGTCACATAAGAAGTCTCCAAAATAGATACTCCCTCCGTTCCATAGTAGTAGAGTCATTTTGATACGTTCCATAGTAGAGTCATTTCTCTTTTTAGTAAAAGTCTAACATATTTCTTATCACTTACTTTACTCTCTTTTACTTTATTCTCTCTTCATCTTCTACATTTTTCATTTCCTACTTTATTCTTCATTTACTTTACTCACTTAACATAATTTTTTAAATCGCGTGCCGAAAAGAAATGTCTCCACTAGTATGAAACGAATGGAGTAATAAGTTAGGCTAACCCACCTTTTAGATGTCAATACCGTCCCAACAATCCCTTTTCTTCTCCATACGTGAATTGTATGAACATCATATGTAGACACAAATTGGCCTTAATACATAGTAGACCGTGCAAGTTTCAAGCAAGCCATCATGAAGGGACACGTGCTTACGACACACGCGCAAAACCCTTTCTCGATGCCAAATTTATTTTGCATATACATATAAATTAGGGTTTAGGGTAGCACAACTTGGCCTCGATACATAGTAGACCGTGCAAATTTCATGCAAGCCATCATGAAGGAACACGTGCCTACGACACACGTGCAAAACCCTTTCTTTCAAGTTACTAAAACACCACCTAGTCAGTTCAAAAAGGACATGACATAATTATATGTTGCAATTGTAGGGGCCAGTGTAATAAAAAAACCTCCATAACATAAACAAGGTCCCCAATTTGTGAACTTTGCAAATTGCAAAACGAGCATTAGACCACCTCCATCCGTGACAATGGAGGGAGGGTCACCTATATAGGACAAAAAACAAATAAATAAAAATAATTCTAAATTATATTAACCCAACCCAACCCAACTTCCTCTTCCATTGTCAACCTGCCGGCCCAAGCAAAAAGTGGAGGTCATGTACACATGGCACAATCCTATTGGTCAATATTGAAATACTTTTACTTTTATTTATTGATTTATTTTATTACTAGTTGTACAAATTTGGTAATTGTATAAATTTGTACTTATATTTTTATTGCAATAAGAAATATATTTATCCATATATAGATTTACATTTTTAATCTTGAACATTTTACACTAAATTAATTTTTGATTTTTTTATTACTTTTAGTTATGAATTTGTTTTATTCAATTATTATTATATTTATCCATATATCCTTCCAATACTCATTGTGAAACGTTCTTCCAAAAAAGCCATTTGAATTAATTTATTTTAGTTATTAATTTAATTTATTTAATTATTATTATTTTGTCTTTATATATCATTTTAAAACTCATGTGAATTATTCTTCCAAACATTCATGTGAGCCCCTCTTCTGAAAAATTCACGTGAACTAGTTCATTTTATTATGATTAATTATTATTTTTTATTATTTCTTTATTATTTAGTACTTTTTTATTGTGCTTCATTTTTTCTATATATATCCCACTAAGCATTGCAAAACTCTTCACAAACAAACTAACTTTCTTTTCATTCTTGTTTTGATAAATTTGGTTTCATGGATCCAAATTATCCAGACTATCGTCCCTATTTACCAAACTCCCAATTTTTTTCTAATCCGGAGTATTCACAAAACCTTGAATTTTCTCCAAATCTAAGCCAAATTCCTACATCTACTGAAATTCCCACGTCTGGAAATATCACCCGCAATTTGTTCGGAGATGTCCAACGAGCGAACAAAAATCAGAGGAGCTCAAAAAATGTGAGTTGGGGTGTGAAAGAAGATATAACACTTATGTCTTCTTGGGTCTATGCAAGCGAAGATAGTGTGCGTGGTAAAAATCAGAAGGGAGATACATTATGGCTAAATGTCCATAAATTGTATCATGAATGCCAAGCAGAAAATCCAGATGTAATTAACAAAAGAAATATGGACTCTTTGAAGGGTCGATGGAAACGACTTAACGGAAATGGCAACAAATGGGTGGCTGCTTGCAGAGCTGCCAACGCCCGAAAGAGGAGCGGAATGAGCGACCAGGATGTTGAGAATGAAGCTCATAGCATCTACAAAGGCGACGGAGGCAACGACTTTCAAGATTTTATAGTGTTTAATGAAGTTATGAGTAAACATGAGAAGTGGAGTGTTCATGCTGCAACACAGGTATTTCCTGACAATGAATATTTTGCTAATGAACAGGATGATAGCAACTCAAAGAGGACAAAGACTTCTGAATCCAGCGAGTATATTATCCCTTCAAATCCGGAAACCCCCACATCTGGACATTCAACTAGTTCCCGACCTAAGGCAGAGACAAGGCAAAAAGAAAAGGAAAAGGCAAGGTAACACAATCTGATTCTATTAATGCACAATGCGCTGCAGATCTTCATGCACTTAGGCTAGCTACAGATAATGAGAACGAAATAGCAAGGGCTCGACTGCAGCTAGAACGTGAAAAGCTGGATAGGCCCTCTATGAAGATGTACCAAAAAATGTTGCTTAAGTTGTTGGAGAAAGAGCACTTGTCCCCAGAAGATCAAGATATGAAACGCAACCTAACAGAGATTGTGTTTGGAAAATGAATGCTTTTAGTTTGAGATGAGTTTGGTGTGAGAATAAGTTATGTAATATTAGTTTGGTGTGATCTTAGTTGTAGTAATATTTGTATGGTGTGCTTTTAATTATGTAATGTTAGTTTTGTGTAATCTTAATTTTCTTCATTTGGTGTGATCTTTGTTTGCACTTTATGTAATATAAATTTACGTTATATAAATTAGTGTCACATGCATTTTCTGCAAAAGTTAGTGGGATGTCACAAACATCATTTTTGACCACATGCATTTGCAGAAATGATTTTGATATCACATGCATGTACCCGTAAAAATAATTATTAAGATGTCAGGAAGATTACTTCTCTATCACATGCAAAATTAAGTGGGATGTCAGTAATTTCTTTATCACATGCATTTTCTGGCAAAAGTGATTGATATGTCACAAGCGTAATTTCTTTATCACATGCATTTCCTGGCAAAAGTGATTGATATGTCACATGCATTACTGCAAGTGTGTCTATCACATGTGGAGGTGAAAATATGAATTCCGTGCCACTTGTAAACAGTATTTAGTTTATAAATAGCTTGTGAGTTCTTTTTGAAGATAACACCAAATACTCACTCCATTTCCAAAAAATGTCTTCCATTGAAAACTCATCACTTTCATCAGATTCAAGTTCTGATGATTCAAATACCATTGCACTCAATCAATGGGAAGAACGAGTTTCTCAACAAAATCATCAAATTTATACAATTGTTGAGAATATGTTATCTAACATTCCCAATCTAATTGCAGGGGTCCAAGCTTCTAGAGTCAGAAAAAGGTATTGTGAAAGGCAACGCGAGATTGGTGCTGAGCGTTTGATCAATGACTACTTTGGTCCCAACCCGACGTACGGACCAGAGGTGTTCCGATGCCGATTTCGCATGCACAAATCCGTATTCCTTCGGATAGTTGAAGCTGTAACTGCTAACGATGAGTATTTTCAGGAGAGACGCGATGCTGCTGGGAGACAAAGTTTGTCCTCTTTACAGAAGTGTACAGGAGCTATGCGGGTGTTGGCGTATGGGACATCATCCGATGTCGTCGATGAATATTTGCGGATGAGTTCAACGGCGACAAGAGACTCTCTAATGCATTTTGTTGATAGTGTTATTTCATGTTTTGGTGCCACATATCTTAGAAGACCTACTGAACAAGATATGGCTAACTTCTATATGTAGCAGATCAACGTGGTTTCCCAGGCATGATAGGGAATATAGACAGCATGCATTGGCAGTGGAAAAATTGTCCTAACGCATGGGCTGGACAATATACAGGGATAAGTGGAAAACCAACGATCATTTTGGAAGTTGTGGCATCATACGACTTATGGATATGGCATGCATACTTTGGGACTCCAGGTTCGTGCAATGATATTAATGTACTTCATCGGTCTCCTGTTTTTGATGATGTCTTAGAAGGTCGAGCACCATATGTTAATTACGTTGTGAATGGTCATCAATATAATAGGGCGTATTATCTTACTGATGGCATATATCCTGCATGGGCTACATTTGTCAAGTCAATCACTTCTCCACAAACTCAAAAGCATAAGTTGCTTGCTCAACACCAAGAGTCTATTAGAAAAGATGTTGAGCGAGCATTTGGAGTCCTACAAGCACGTTTCGCATTTTTGCGAAGGCCGTGTCTTGTATGGGATAAGATTTTGATGGGAAAAATTATGATGGCTTGTATCATCATGCATAATATGATAGTAGAAGATGAACGTGATACATATCAAAATTATTATGATGCCACTGAGTTTATTCAAGATACGCATACAAGAGTACATGAAGAAAATGTTGAAGCCTTTCGCTATTCCACTCAACGGATCGGGAGCTTGTCATCATATATGACTAATCGAGCTCAACTCCGCAATAGAGAAGCTCATATTGCTCTTCGAGAAGATTTGATTGAGCACATTTGGATTAAATTAGGCACAAACAATTAAATATGTACTAATGTTTATCTTGTTTAAGCTAGCTTTTTTTTAACTCTTCATTTGTATTTTGGTTTATTTATTTCTATTATCGCCTTGTATTTTTTAATGTGTGTAATTTATTATTATATTGTGCTTTAATTATTTGAATATCTAATATTTTCTGTTTTAAATTTGAATCATATATTTTTTTATTATAATTTTTAGACATTATTTAATATATCTAAATTAACTATAAATTAAAATATTAATATAAAATATATGATAAAGAAAATATTTAATTGGGTTGGGTTGGGGTCACTGATGGAAGTAAAAAAGTTGATGGGGGTTGAATTGGGGGAGAGTTGTGTATGTGGAGGATAGAGAAATGAATATTTTATTAAAAAGTTGATTGGGGTTGGGTTGAGTGAGTGTCACGGATGGAGATAGTCTTAGAGCTCGCTTTCATGACAGAGTGAGGTTAGCATCAATGCCTAATTCCTATAAATTCGTGCAAAAACAAAATTTATTTTAAGATACCAATACCTTCCCAACAATCCATTTTCTTCTAAAGGACTTTTAGATATGACATAATTCTAAATCATTTGAGTAGATATATAAGAAAATAATTTATACTCCTCCCCGCGTCACACAAAATAATTCATTACTTGATGTCATGAATATTTAAGAAATTGTTAAATGTGTACTGAAGTATCCAAAAGTTGAAAATATATATGTTTGTAAAATGTTAAAAACTGATTAAAATGAATTTTTTTTGTAAGACAGAAAAGTAGGAGTACTATTTTTATCTTTCTAAACTAATATACATTTAGGCCTGTCAAATCGGGTAGCCGCGGATATCCGATCCGAAAATTTCGAGTACCCGATCCCGAATTTCTCAAAATCTAATACCCGATCCGAAAATGATTTCGGGTACCCGGATACCCGACTCAGGTATCCAATCCCGATTTTGGATTTTATTTTATTATTTTTTAAGAAAATTAGCTACAAACTTATAAAATTACAAACTTGTAGTTCGAATTTGATACAAATTTAAAGTCGTTCGAATTTAAGAAAACAAAACTACTACAAATATTTAGAAATAAAAAATTCATAAGCTATAACACCCCTTATTCATCCATAATAAACATCACAATTCATACATTAGCCCAAAATATGACTTAAGAGTTAAGTATTTTGGGAGTACATTTAATTATTTAATTTTTAAATAATAGAATAAATACATTATTTATTAAATTTTAAAAATAAAATATAAAAAATCGGATATTTTGGATAGTTTGGGTATACCCGATCGGGTATCGGGTTATCCGGTACCCGATAATCCAAAAATCCTATATCCGAACCCGATCCCAAAACCCGAAAAATTGGGTATCGGATATCCAATTACCAGATATTTCGGGTTTGGATATCGCGTATCTAATTCCCGATATCCATTTTGACACCCCTGTCCACATTCATTTAAACTCCAATAATGCAATTAGTACCTCAAAATTCAATGCACATAGCGTTGGATTATTTAGTCAAAACCTAATTTGCAACTCACATTATATAATTAAATGCTTCGTTGATGTATGAATTGCGCTTCTGAACTTTTTTCTTGCCAATTTGAATACAAAAATATATATTCAATACATTTAAACTTTTACTATATAATAATTCACACCATGTAAAGCACTTAAAAACAAAAGTTGTTCAGTACTCCTTTCGTCTGCGATTAAAAGTCATCAAGTTCGACCCAAGTTTTAAGAAATAAATGGAAAAAATAATGATACTAGTTTCAAGAAATAAGTGAAAAAAAGATTGTGGCATGTGGTGGATCTCATTTTTATACATACTCTACTAGTTTTATAGTAATAAAATATAAATAAAATAAGTTAGTGGAGTAAAAGTGAATCGGGATTGTTAAATAAGGGAGAGACCGAAATGACAAAAGAATAATTAATCTCGAAGAAATTAACTTTCTTAATATAAAAACTAAAAAGTTACTAGTAAATGTAATATTGAAGAATTTGAGTATACATTTTGATGGGTTGTGAACATTTGAGGGGTGAATTTGAAATATCCGAATGTGTTGGGGCTTGTATGCAGAAAAAGTGAATTAGAAAATCTACGAAATTGACGCAATTTTCCCAAAATCCACTCTCCAATACTGTAATTTTCAATTTCAACTCTGTCGGCCTATGAGAGTGGAGCTAATGGCGGCGGAGAGCAGCAGCAATCGGGGGAAGAAGGACTCTGCGGCCTCGGGGTTGTTGAATTCGCCGACCCGCCCAAACGACGACGTTGAAGATCCCGTCAAATCCCCGCCCCACTCCCCCAACAATTCCTCCACGCGCAAGGTCAGACCACCTTTCCATTATTCACATTTTTCAATTGCTTGATTTTTTGAAGAATATTTGAATTATTTGGGGGGGTTTACTGTTATCGCTGCTTTCTGTTGTTTACTTGTGCATTGTTGTTAGTTACTTTGGGTGTTTGCGTGAATTGGAGTCGGATATTGGTTGATTAGATCAGTTAAATTCTGAGAGGATAAAAATTGAATTCCTTATATGTAATGATGTTAATGCACACTCAAAATGCTTGAGAATTTAGTACTTGTATACTCGCAGCTATTTAATTTGATCCAGTGAGCGATGATATAGTGTTATAAAGTCTACTTTTTCCCACTAATAACCTCTATCAAGTACTAAGATTGGTATTAGTATATTAGGATAGATCATGTTTGAGATTTTGTTGAAGAATTACTCATTTAACCACAATATAGATTATAGAAAGGAAATGTCTTGTAAATAAAAACAGAACAAGGGAGGGGGCGAATTATATGAAATTCTGTAATGCAATATCCTGGTGTAGCGTTAAATGATTGGTGATTCCTGCTGAACCACATAATGAGTGTTGGATTCTGTGTGGATATTACATTGTTAAATGGATTGGGCTCTTAAAGATTTGCATTTGTATGTTGGATCATAATATCGGGATGTTGTTGTACTGGAGTTGAGTATTAATTATGGAAAATAAGATGCATTCAAAAGGAAAGTCCCTTTTGGAGATTCAAAGTGGAAGAGTTGGCATGTGTTACGAACTCAACTCAATCACGAGTAACGGAGGAGACTACAATTGAAGGCAAGGCTGCGTCGCCCCCGACGCAGAGTTCGTCGACATCAGAATCCGTTCAGGAGCTGGAGAATCAGTCAGTCGAAGACTCGCAGGTGGACACGGCGAGGAAGCTGAGACCGACGAAGGATATTAAGCAGCCGGAGCGTTACCACGACTTCGTCCCAAGTAGCGGACCAGCTGCTCGACGGAATGCCTAAGAGGATGCTGATTTACGTCTTTTATTTTTGCACTAAGTACTTTGTTTTACATATTTCTTTTATTGTTTTTCTTTTTTCCTTATTTAAAACAATTATTGTCTCGAGCGTTTTATAAGCTCTGTCGGGTTTTCTTTGTTGGTTCTTTCCCGACGTATAGGTTTAGGTCGAACCAACCCTAGGGTCTAGAATATTATAAATAGGGCTTCTCATTAATTCCGCTTTCAATTAATGAAGAATTATTTTGCCCACATACTTGTGCAATACATCAAGAAAACCCAATCGCTGCCGACGGAGAAGATCTCCGCGCCAGCCGTGTGTGAAACCGCCGACCTCAAGGTTTGGGGCGCCGGATTGATTGTGTTGTTCGCGTATTCGACAAGATATTCTTTGTTAAGAGATTTGCACTCCTAACAACTGGTGCTTTCACCTTGAACTCATGGATATAGTCGAGGAATTGCAGCGCTCCCCACCGGTATTGACGGGAGGAAACGCGCAGGAGGTGGTTCTCGGTCCGACGCGCCGGCCGCCTTTGGGACATCGTCGTGACGGAGGAGGCCCACCCCGACCACCACCCAGGGGGGATCCTTCTGCTTCGGGCCGCCAATGGAATGATTCGGGTGGAGTTGACCCGATCACGCAGGGTTTTGATCGAATCATGGCAAGATTTGATCAATTGGAATTTATATTGGATGCGAGGGATAGAAGGGTTGATAGGTTGGAAGCCAGACGCCTTCCCGAACCGGATCTGCCCTATTTTTCGGACTACGCGGACTTGGACGGATATCGCTTCCAGCGTGATGTATGGACGGCCAACGAGGATGTCCCTCGGAATTTCAACCACGGCCAGCGTGACCGTGGTGGGGATATTCGGCGTCGACGAGGCACCGTTCGCGTGACACACCGGCCAGAGGGCCGCCCTCCACGACACAGTACAGCAGCAGCCCCCTACCGCGCTTGCCGTGATTCGTGGCATGGCTCGAGCTGGGAGAGGCCGGCAGATCGCTACCCTCAAGGACCTGATAGGGACGGACATGACCCCTTGCACTGTTTGAGCCGTGGCAAAAACATGTTATATGTGGAGGGGACTAGCATAACACCGATGGTTGATCATGAGCATCACCACTCTAGGGATAATATCTGCGGCTACGGTGTTGTCTCCAACGATGATAAGGTTGTCCCCGATGCTGAGTTGTCTAGAGATGCCATCACCGATGCTGGTGTGTTTCTTTTGCTGAAATCCTCACAGCTTCGAAGAGTTCCTGTAGTTTTGGAGTCTTTGTCCGAACTTGGCACCATTATCATAAATGTGGACCGAGATGGATGTAGACGAGGCAGTGATGACAACATGCTTGGTTTAATGATGAATGATTGGGGGAGGCCTAGTCAGGAACATGAGTTTAGCATTGGAGGCTCTGCACTTGGCGGGAATTTTCACTTGGATGCAGCATTGTTGGAAGCTCAGGGGAGGGGAAGCAACTATGCGTATAATACTAATCTGAAGCATATCCGACGTCTTGAAGTTGGACTCAGCCACAAATTAAATATGTCGATTGGGTGGAAAGTAGTTCTAGGGATGACTTTAGTAGTACATGAGTCGACAAGAATGCTTTATCCAGCTACACTGACTCTTGATCTGGATGATCTAATATATCAGTTCGCAGTTTGGATGACGCCACACCAGTGGGAAGATGTGAAGCAGCTCTGGTTTCCGCACACACCCGAGCTGGTTAACAAATGTGAAATCAATTGGACAAGAAGAGGCCACAGGCTGACCGAATTGCAATATTATGCAGGCAGGCCTAATGGAGTTGGATTTATTGGGTTGTTTTGTGTGGAGGTTTCGGATTTTGCCGACCAGTTAGCTTCTAGGCAGGGTAAGGAGTTCTAGAAAAAGTGTTTGGGGATCTACTATTACATAGCGTATGCTTATGATATTATTAGCCTCTGTTGTATGTTATGGAATGGTGTTTTGATTGACGGTCAGCAGGCGCAGCAGTTTCCCGGTGTTGGTATTGATAACTACATCACTCTCTCGTATTTTGACTTCGATAAGGACAAGATGGTGTACATCATAATTCTGGTGGTGGTTGAATTAGTACATACCCACGTTGTAAGTGGGGAGTTTTACCAATTTGTATTCCTACAATTGCTACCTTTAGGCATAAAACACAAGGTGGGCAGTGGGTTTCTTCACATATTGCAAAAAAAAACCCACTTGGAGGGGATTGGAGATGTAGTCATCGTTGGAGATGGTTCCAATCTTGATGAAGGGCTAACTGGGGATGTTACTGTCTCAAGAGAGTTTGAATGCGTTGTTCTTAACATAGATGGAACTGCGGGCCGAGAGGCGTGCTACATGGCGCATGTGATTCACGCTCCAGCTACAAAGAGGGCAGAGCTTCTCATCGAGCTGCGCAGAAACCTGTCCCGCGCGCAGCAACGGATGACCGCGTCAGCCAATCGGCATCGACGCCATATCGAATTTGAAGTTGGAAGTTTTGTGTGGCTGAAATTACAGCCATATAGCCAGCATTCTGTAGCGAGGCCCATCTCGGCAAAGCTCTCCAAGCGTTTTTACGGTCCCTTCGAGGTGGAGGAGAGGATTGGACCAGTGGCATACAGACTGTGTTTGCCAGAAGGAAGTCGTATTCACGATGTATTCCATGTAAGTCTTCTGCGAGCTTTTGTGAAGGATGATCCAATCGTGCCCCTCCCAGAGCAGTTTGTCGGGAATCGACCTGTAGTCCATCCAGTGGCTATATTGGATTCGAAAATATTGTGGCACAAGGGCGCTGGGGTGGAGCATGTGTTAGTAAGGTGGTTGGATGGTTCGGATTCTCCTTCTTGGGAGCCATTGGCGGATTTGATGAAACGATTTCCCACCCTCTCCCTTGAGGACAAGGAAGTTTCTAAGGACGGGGGAGTTGTTACGAACTCAACACAATCACGAGTAACGGAGGAGACTACAATTGAAGGCAAGGCTGCGTCGCCCCCGACGCAGAGTTCGTCGACATCAGAATCCGTTCAGGAGCTGGAGAATCAGTCAGTCGAAGACTCGCAGGTGGACACGGCGAGGAAGCTGAGACCGACGAAGGATATTAAGCAGCCGGAGCGTTACCACGACTTCGTCCCAAGTAGCGGACCAGCTGCTCGACAGAATGCCTAAGAGGATGCTGATTTACGTCTTTTATTTTTGCACTAAGTACTTTGTTTTACGTATTTCTTTTATTGTTTTTCTTTTTTCCTTATTTAAAACAATTATTGTCTCGAGCGTTTTATAAGCTCCGTCGGGTTTTCTTTGTTGGTTCTTTCCCGACGTATAGGTTTAGGCCGAACCAACCCTAGGGTCTAGAATATTATAAATAGGGCTTCTCATTAATTCCGCTTTCAATTAATGAAGAATTATTTTGCCCACATACTTGTGCAATACATCAAGAAAACCCAATCGCTGCCGACGGAGAAGATCTCCGCGCCAGCCGTGTGTGAAACCGCCGACCTCAAGGTTTGGGGCGCCGGATTGATTGTGTTGTTCGCGTATTCGACAGGATATTCTTTGTTAAGAGATTTGCACTCCTAACAGCATGTCGGCTTCTTTTCTGCTTCTTTTTTATTTACAAGTTTTATTTCTTCTGTTTTTTGAACCTTTAGTGAACTTATCAGAATTGGTGACAGAGACATTAGCTGATGAATTAATCCTAAGAAAGAACAATAAAGAATGGTAGCTCTTTAGTGATCCTTGGCTGTTGAATGATTTTAATCTAGTTCTGCACTTGCATAAAACATTGATGTAGTAGTTGGAGCCTAAAAGGAGCCCTAGGACAAGGTCACTATTTAAGTAGCATTTGCATGAATAATTTCTGAAACAAAGAATATGCCATAGGATTTCTCAAGGGCCAAGCATCTAAAGCTTAGCTTGAATAACAGCAGTGTCCAGTGAGTATATGATTGTGTATCCACCCAAACCTGTGTGAAAAAGAGAAATGGAACTTAGAAGAGATAGAAAAGGAACACCCTAAATTCCTGCATGTCACGTTTGAGACACCTCTACTAATTATATGTTATGTATCCATATAGAAGCAAAATGTAGGGGTAAAATCTATAAAACCTATGAAATGTTCCCCTTTCTATCCAGCTGTTGAATACTTGGATATTGAATACTGCAAAATGCTTTAAGTATATTTTTTAAGTTTTGATTCTCGGCATCTTGCTAACTACAGGACTAATGAGTTTCTTTCCTGACATACTATATTCTATCTCCTCTGTGTTTTCAGTGGTTTGGTTTGGCTACATTTGTGTAAGAAATCTGCTTATTACAAACACTTCATGTTAAGGTTTTATCCTAGAAAAATATTTTGTGTTATCAGTCTGAATCTAGAGTGTGTAATGTGTCTGGATAGAAATGGTATTGATAGAGTCCACTCTTGGGCTGTTCCACCCTGTGGGTGGGTGATGTAGTGTAGATAACTTGTACGATCTAACGCAAGAAAATATAATTATCTAACAACAATTTGGGCAGTTGGTTGGTTGGTTGGTTCTCCCATGTACTTTACTATTTTTTATCATTTATATAATTTGATAATATTCTTAATTATATTCATGATTTATGATTCTTACTATTGATAACATAAAAAATGACCCAAATTTATTTTGATTAAAATTATTTTTAATAAAATCTTAATTCTATAATATAAATATTTTTTTCCAATGTTCACTTGAAAATAACAATCACCCAATTAAGTTCAAGGTGAAGTATGTATACCAAATGATGAGGAGTCAGCATGCTTATGCCATCCTCAGTATTAGATTATCATTTAGAAAGTTTGGGTGTTACTAACAAAGCCTATATATTTTCTGTTGAGAATCTTTGATAAATAGCTAGGACTCATGTCGTTTTAAAGGGAAGTCACCCTGATGTGTGTGCTTTATCAGGCTTGCTATGCTGTTCTTCAGAGTTGGGTTTCCAAGAAGTTCATGACTGGATGGTAATGACTTTTTTTGCTTCAATATAGTAATCTTGTTTACCATCTTATTCACTTCTTTTTTTCTTCCCTTTCTAATAAAAAATTATATTGCAGTGTGGTTTTATTTCCAGTTGCTGTTACATTTTTTATCACTTGGTGGTTTATCCAGGTCGTTGATGGTTTCTTCAGCCCTATATATGAGAGGCTTGGCATTGAAATATTTGGTAAGTTCTTTGGTCATGACACTATTTGAAGCTGAGTATATATATCCTTGGTCCTCATTGACTGTTAACTCAACATTTTTCATGCGGACCGTTAAATAGCGGCTATGGCGGTTATATGGCGCTATATCATATCGGTTAGTAATGAAAACGCCATCGCCACACCGATTTATGGGATTTTTCTGGATCGGCCTCCATGCCCGCCACGGTCGTGGCGCCATTATATCCCGCTATGGCGGTGTTTTACAATAATTTTGACTTTTTTGGTTCTAATTTTGACTTACAATAATTTTGACTTTTTTGGTTCTAATTTGGACTTTTTAATGGATTTTTTACTTTTTAATTGAATTTTGGTATAAGCCCAAAACTGAATCGGCCCACCCAACCATTCTAACCCATTTTATTTTATAATTAAAATGAAAATAGATTAAACTTAAAATAGAAATTGAAACCCTAATTATAGTGATGAAGCAATGGATGCCTATGATAATGAGTAGAGGTGCCCATGGTTTCGGAACCGGCGGTTACGGTTCGGAACCGCCGCTTCTAGTTTTGGAGATTGCCGAACCGGAACTAAACCGCGATGGTGTTTCGTGATTACGGCTCCAAAACGCCAGTTTCGGTTTCGGTTCCGAACCGACGGTTTTTACGGTTTTTCACGGTTCTGAACTGCTAGTTTTCGGCTGTTTTTTGCGGTTCCAACTCGGTTTCGTGGTTTTCTGTCGGTTTTTCACGGTTCCGGTTTGGAACCACCCGAAAGCGGTGGTTCTAGTACGGTTTCGGTTCGGAATTTTTTGAACCTGAACCGAACCACAGTTCTAAAATCGATGGTTTCGGTTCGGGTAAATTCTCACGGTTCCGATTCAGAACCATAACCGCCGGTTACGGTTTCACGGTTAACCGCCGGAACCGTAAACCTTGGGCACCTCTAGTGATGAGGATGAACTAGAAGACTATGTTGAGCTTGATGACTATTGTGTATTGCTTATGATGGCTTTATGCTTTGTTGAACTAAAGACTTTAATTATTAGACTTATATATAATAGCTTTTTATTTTTTGCTTTATTAATTGTTTAAAGAGTTTTTGAATTTTGATGTTATATTTTTATTATTTTCTAATTTTTTGAATTATATATAAATATTATTTTATTTATTTAATTAATGACCGCCATATCCCGCCATACCGATACGTCATATCCCTGTGGCGGTTTTCGGGCGGAACGCCATAAGCCGCCATACTGCTTTGACAACATTGCGGACCATAATTCTTTGATCCATTGGTCACAAACATGTGGATTTTCCTCCAGTTCGATTTGTTTGTCGCTGATTTTTCCTTTATATCTGTCTGGTGCAGGCCTTGGATTCATCACATCAATAATCTTTATTTTCTTTGTTGGTATGTTTGCTTCGTCATGGTTGGGTTCCACTGTTTTCTTGATAGGAGAATGGTTTATAAAGAGAATGCCCTTTGTAAGACATATATATTCAGCATCGAAGCAAATTAGTTCTGCAATCTCACCAGGTTATTTTCATTTTCCGTGTTGATGTATTGTTGTCAATAAGCATCATTTTAAGTAAATGCTTGACTAAAGTCTCCTTAATAGTTATCTGGTAAAGCCATGTTTTAATCTCCTTAATATTTATTTAAAAAAATAGATTAAAGTACTTGAAATCAATATATAAAAAATCAACTACACATTAATCATAGAAAACATTTTAGTAAACATCATAATAATAGAATCAAACATCAACATCATCACTTTTTAATAAAATTTTGTGGCTCTTTAAAATACAATATACAGTTGCCCATGACTAAAAACATGTCTTTTTAGAAATAGGCCAACATGAGAAAGCAAAAATGAAATACAGTAAAATTTTCACAATTAATCTATTCACTTTAGCCAAATTTAAATTCAATAAATAATATTTATAGACACATATCCCAATATTTTGATAAGCTAAAATTAAAAATATGAGTAAATATCTTGAATAACAATATATTGGAGTACTATGTTATAGAATAAATCAAAGTCAACTCAATTCTAACTATGTATACTATCTTTAGTAATTTAACTATAAATATAATTTATTTTTATTGTAAATAATTTTAATATACTAAACAGTAATAAAAAATATTTAGTAAATTAATATATCAATTTAATTACTTAATTTATGATAATTAAATTTCAAATATGTACACATGGTCCAACACCAAATTATAACTCTATTTGGTTTGAAATAATATCAGCGGTAAAATAATATACTAGTAATGAAACTATAGAAAAAAAATCCAAAACAACAAAAAGATTCACAAAAACAAAAATATACTTATCTTGTCATATTCCAAATTAATAATTTTCTCCTTCCTGATAAATGAAACACTTCAAATTCTAAAAATATATTCAATATACCAAAGAATAATAAAAAAATATTCAAGAAATTAATATACAAATTTTATTTGATTTTAAAAATATATACAAAGTACAATAAATTTAAAGTCTAATTTAGAACCTAGCTTTATAGTGTAGTAAAAATAATAATAGAGTTTAACATAAATTCTACTACACTACACTATTAAAACCTAAATTATATGTTACAATAAAGGCCCAACTTAGAGCGCAATTAGAGCATCAGCAGTGGCGCGGAATTCCCAAAAACACCTCCCGCCACGTCATACGGACTTCCCACTCCACTGCCACATCATAAGGACTTTCCACTGCACAGTGACGGACATCCCAAGGACTTCCCACAATTAAAAAACCACAAATTCACAAATTAAACAATTTTCGGAATTAAAATTTCGACACAAATAGGGGGAAAAAATTCATTAAATAAAAAAAAGAGCAGTTCAACGGGAATAAAAATTTTCATTAAATAAAATATTTCGACACAAGTGGTGCGAATGAAATGCAGTTCAACGAGTCGTATATATAGAAATTTTAAAAAAAATAATGCAATAAACGGGAATTCCACGCGGACGTCCGTGGGAGTCAACGCAATGGCGGACGTCCGCACGCCCGTCGCGACAGTATTCCGCGTAACACCGCGAAACTGTGGTGTCCTCGGCGGAATTTTGTATCCGTGCATACCATGCACAATGGCGGACGTCTGCCGCGGAATTCCAGCACGCCGGTCGGAATTCTATTGGGACGGGCGCCATTGCTGATGCTCTTAGCATACAATACCTACTATTCCATGAAACCCTAAATCATTTCTCTCTCTCCCCCCTCAACGGTAATTTACTCCTTCCGCCGCCACCTGCCTCCTTCATGCGCCGCCATTAGCCGCCGCCTCTCTCCCCCCCTCTCTCTCCGCCATGCGCCGCCTCCCGCCCCGCCTGCCTCTTTCCGCTTGCCTCAAAGGCACACTTCGTCGGCACGCCTTGCCTCGCCGTCCACTGCCGTGATTCCCCGCCCACTTGCTTCCTCCAAACCCGCCGCACTGCATAGCTCGCCTAGCCGCCGTTCCCCGCCTTGCTCAGCCTCACCGCCTTCGTCACCCGTCGCGCCTCGTCGCTACCCAGCCGCCCTCACACGCCGCGCCACCGTCCTTCCTCAGCGTTCCACCTATAAGTCTCGTCGGCTCTCTTTCCGGCGCCGGCGAATTGTAGTGTGTTGCAGTTTTATTTTTTAGATTGATTTGATTCTATTGGTTTATAAGGTTATTTATAGAGATTTCAATCTTGTTTGGGAAGCTATTGTCTGTTATTGTATTGGACAATCATTTGGTCCAATAGAATTTTATTTTAGAAGATAAAAAAAATAAAGAATTACACGCTTTTCATTTTCCCTTCAAAAAGGCTAAATTGAGGAATAGACAATTTGATGTTCCCATTTCTAAAAGGTGAAAGCAAATTATCGCATCAGACCTTTTTATTGAGAATGAAATACTATAATTTATAGCGTTCCATTTGTTTTACAGAACACAACTTGATCCAAAGAATACATAACAAATAAAAAAAAACTGTTTGCACGACAAATAAAAGTATGTTAATTTTATCTACACAGACAGCAACACAGTAGGCCACAGTAGAGCTGCAGTTTCCATAGTTTTCCGACCTTCTCGGACCGACCGACGTTGATCTCGATTTCGCAGCTTCTTTACCTACACATTAACTCAGCCACCACCTAAACTTCTTTACCCTTTTGTATCGTCTAATTACAGTCCAAGCCACACACTTCTAACACGATGCCATCCCTCGACAAAAAGGGGTTGATACGAACCCACAGCAACGAGAATATCGAGGCCAAAAGAATCGACCACACAACAATGATGGTCGGGAGGCGGTCCTGCCTCCCCATGAAACCTTTCAGGAAGGGGTACAGATGGACGATCACCCACAGGGCGAAGAAGAGCCTCCCGAAGAGAGGCCCCCACGACTCGTACCCGTTGTTGATGGCGTCCGAGACTCCAACCACGACCCCGATGATGTTGATGATCATCAGCGTCATGGGCGGGATCAGTAGAGTCGTCCACTTGAAGAGGTACAGATCCGAGAACTCTCCATCGTCTGCTGCTTTTGATGTGACGGTGAAGTTTGTGTTGACACCGGCCAGCACTTTGAGGAGGCCTTGGATTAGAGCGAAGAAGTGAGATGAGACGCCTCCGATCACCCAAAACTGCTCGTTTCTCCACAGGTCGTCGATCGCAACTCCTCCCCACTGCATCTCCAGTACGCTAGTCACGGCGATGGATATGAACATCCCCATAAAGATTATACTCGCATAGTTACTTATCTGCAGATACAACGAAAAAACAACTCGATATCAGATTCGACTGAAAAAGAAAAACAATCAAATATCACGTTTGCATAGGAACGATAACTGACCTCTGGGACAATAAATTTGCCAGTAAGCAGGCAGACGGCTGGTAAAGCGCAGTAAGCGAGCAATGGCAGTGAAGTCAATGGATAGACAACCGAGTTAATGTACGAGAATCTCTCCAGTGGTTTAAGACCACATCCGTATCCATACCAGATGGGGCAGTGCCTGCTCAATAAAATTTCGACAGATCCCAAGGCCCATCGAAGAACCTGGTGGAGACGATCAGAAAGATTGATTGGGGCAGACCCTTTGAACGCCGGTCTTTTAGGCATACAGTAGACCGACCGCCAGCCGTGGCAATGCATCTTGAAACCGGTCAAGATATCTTCAGTAACCGAACCATAAATCCACCCAACCTGGCAATATTTAACATTCGGGATCAGAATCTATACATGGGAAATAAATTATCTCAAGCAGCGAGTGTAGTGTGTACCTCTTTTCCCCATTCAGTTTTATCTTCATAGCCACAACTGATCACATGAATAGCTTCTTTCAAGAGCGACGCAGACGTTGCTCCTGCAGGGACCCCACCGTTTTCTAGGATTGCTGAAGCAATGAAAACCGGTGATTGGCCGAATTTTTTCTCGAGTTTTACTTGGGGCATCAGGGCTGACTTCTCACTGCCAATTACTGCCACCCAACAAGGGAGAAAATGTCAACAAATTATACAAAGAAGATATAAACATTACATATACATCTTTTTATATTAGCATGGTATATATAACTGTTGAATTAGATGATCATTTAAGGTATATCCTCACCTTCAGCTCCTTCCTCAATGTTTTCAAGAGCATGAATCTGAGTCAAAGCTTCCTTGTTCTTCGCCTTTTTCTTATTATCCTTCGATTTCCCTTTCTTAGTCTTCTTTCTAGATCCAAAGCAGTAGCAGCACCATTTTGGCCAGCAATTGCACGTTTTTCCCGGCGGTTTTGCTTTCTTGGGAGCGTCGTGTCCGTAAAGTGCTTGCCTTCTGAAGACGCATCCAGTTCCGACATAAATTGGACCTTGGATCCCATCAAGACCTTTCATGTTTATCTGAACAAACATAAATTCAATCATTCATGAATCTAAACCGAAATTTCGAAGCTGTAACACGGGGAAAGGTTTTTGATACATACATCGAAGAAGACAACGTTGCGATTCGAATATCTGTCGTGCCTATCAATGCCGTCAAACCTTTGAGGAAACTGCACGTAGCATATTTTCTTGCCCGCTTGCGGATCCATCATGAAACACATAGATTCTCTGAGAGCCTTACTGTTATTTATGTAGTGATCACAATCAACATTGAGTAGGTAAGGAGCATTTGAGATGACAGCCGACACCCGTATCTTCAATTAGAAAGAAGCAAACTCAGGGTTAGATAGCTTGCCGGTATACCGAACTCCAAGAAAGGAAAATAACAGGAAAGGTAGTTACCAAAGAATTCATGGCACCGGCTTTCTTGTGATGCTCGTATCCAGGCCTCTTCTCACGGGAAACATATATAAGACGAGGAAGCTCGTTACCTTCAATATCCCGAACACCATTTTGACCAAGGAATACCTATCAAGCAAATATAAAGTTAATTCTAGAGCAATTCATTGTGCCCATAGATGGGATGAAATCAGAAAGTCGAATATACCTGTATCATGCCAGGATGATCCCTGACATTGTTTCCCGGCCATGGAGTACCATCTTGCATAGTCCAACCCTCCTCGGGAACCTTCTGCGCCATTGCAACCAGCGCATTTATCCGCACTTTAAACTCTTCATACTCTCTCTGCATCAAAACAAGTTCAAACCCAGTTTTTATCGTTTTCTTGAATGAAAATAACACAACTTGACACATCTTGTAGAGCAATGCAAATGGTACGCAATAGAAAAAGAGGAGAGGATGGATACCTTCATTGCACGACGTTCCCTCACAAATGTCGGTTCTACCTTGTCTCTCAAATAGTCAACCTTTTGCGCAAAATACCATTCGGGAGCACGAGGTTCAATTTTGAACTTTTTACAGAACGGGACCCACTTCCTAGCGAACTCAGACGTCTCTGAGAGAGCTTCGAAAGTAAGCATTGCAGCACCGTCATCAGATACATAGCAGGCAACCTTGTCAATGGGGTAATCCACAGAAAGTATAGAAAGAACGGTGTTCGCTGTAATTAGCGGAGGTTCCTTCAAAGGATCCACCGTACTCACAAATATGTCTATAGGAGCTAGCTCGGAGGGCTTGCCTTCTTTCTCGTACCTGGTAGAGAAGTTTGACATGCATGTCAGTGGTCAGAAGCACGAAGATGCGGGAGCATCTCGCACACAAAAGGAGAAAATGTATACCTTAACGAGAGTCTATCGAGGTACGTTTCTCGCTTGATTGGAAACCACTTTGGGAACTGATCGAAGATCCAGGAGATGGCGAACCATATCTCACATATAATTGATGTTAGCCACAGTCCATATGCATCATTGACGGGGTGACGGATTCTATAATGAAAGAACAATCCTAGAATTGCCATACGCAGCAAAATGACGATTCTGTATGGGCTTATCTTGCTTGAAGGAATCGGTATCTTCCTCGAAAGTGGTTGTCGGCCTTCATCCATCCTGTCAACAAGGACAAAATAGATTTGAGATTACATAAATACAACAAAAAGCTAAAAAGGAAGGACATTCTATATTTTAGAAGAGACCTACATGGCAAATACCAATGATACATTTACCTAAATATATTACTAATGCAACACTGGAGAAATTAGCAGTTTTGACAAATCTAAAATGGAAGAAAGGAGCTGAGTTTATTCATTTATAGGAGTGCTACTTTTGGAGAAACTTTAAGGTTTCGGAAAGTACACTGTAAAATCTTTATAGTTTATCTCTAAGATTATCATACGAGTAAGTTGCATAAGCTAAATTAGCTGTCTTAGTTCCTCCGCCGTATAAAATTTCATCTGCCACATTGTATCGCAGATTTCACATACTCGATATTTCATGCTGTCTATGGATAATAACAATGACGATTCAATCATATCCATGACCAATTCTCCGTTCGCGTTCTCAATATTTACAGGGTTTTGTACAGTTCACTTCCGCAGCCGAAATTCTCAGCTAATAAATAGACTATAAAACCAATATTTCATTTTCTTGCTGAGAAATACCTACTTTACAAGGTAGTTTATTATATCGTTAGCACGTTTAGGTCAATATTAAATACCATTAATTTAACAAGCTTTTACAACGGCTACAAAGCAGTGAAGGCAAAAGCTATAAGTCAAACAGTACACAATTCCATTACAAGTATTAAAAGCATAGGAAATAAAGCCATTAAATGTGAGACAACCGACACTCTGTGAAGCACTTGAAAAGGGAAGGAAACAGAGAATTGGTAAAGGAAGGACCTACTTTGGTAAATCAGCATCATCCAGCTCATCTCCACTCCCTTTGCCTCCTTGATGTTTCACAACTTGAAGTTTCTCATTCTGCTTCCTCTTCCATTCTTCCATCCTCTCCTTCCACGCCACAGTGCCGTAGCCGTACACAGCCAAGTCCTTCTTCGGATCCATCGGCCGCGGTGGAACTACACATCAAAACTCGAGATCAAGAAAACCATCACTAAACAAAAAAGCATCAACAATCACACCACAAAACACTCACATGTCATGGATGAATCAGAAGAGGGCATCGGATGGATTCGCTTCCCACCGTACGGGGGGATAATCAGGGCATGCTTATCGGCTGAGATCGTGTCATCCTTTATCGAGAACCAAAATGCAAACTTTATTAGAATCTTGCAGTTAATTTTTTGTTCACACTCACAAGATACATGACAAATTGACAACTACCTCTTGGCCATAAGTGAGGAGAGGGATCTCGGAGTTGACAGCTGAGGGATCCATCTCCGAGTGAGTGGTGATGCCGGAGGTAGTCCGGCCAATGCCCCGTGAAGAAAAGGCTGTTCCGGCAATGTGGTGCTGCTCATACTCATTGTAATCAAATTCGTGCTCCAAATCATCAAACTCATCCTCATCTTCATCCCCATCCACCCTCGGGCTCCCTGAAAATTAGAAGAAAATTTCAAGAAAATGAGTGAAATAATTCAACAACTAGATTCAGAAGCTAGGATGAGTGATAAAAGAACAAATAAATCACCTTTAATACGCTTGTATCTAGTTTTGCATTGAGGACAGGCTTGATTGCCCTCTCTTCTCTCATACTCATAGCAAGGCCTACAAACAGGGAATGCACATTCATTGCAAGCAACAAAGGGCTCTCCATCTACACTGAATTCAATCTCATCTCCACAAATCTGGCAAATCTGCCCGGTCAACTCCTTCACAGAAGTCACCTGCCAAACAGGGAAATCTTCAGATTAGCACTAGATCAAGAAATTACTAAAATCAATTAACATAAAACTAGATTGGAAACTACAGATTTGTAAAAAAGTGAGAAAAATCCGGAGAGAGCCCAAAAAAACTGAGAAATTCAGTTGAGTGAAAACTAAAAGACAGGAATGTGGAATGGCCCGGAAATCTAGAAAAGTTGTAAAGAGCTAAGAGAAACTAAATCGGGAAAAAAGTTGTTAAACTGAAACATTCAATTATAATGAAAGTAGGAAAGAAGTTGGTTTTCAGATTGCCAAAACCTTGAAATCCCACAAAAAAGATCAAATCTTTAACAAGGAAAAACTCAAGAAAGATGAAAAACTCAAATCTTACTCTTCCAATGTCATCAGCATTGATGAGAACAAACTCATTCCTGTTGTGCGAGCCAGCAACGAGCCTCCCTTTAGTGTCCATGGCGAAGAATTCAGCTCATAAATGGAAGAAACAGAGGCTGAATCAATGGAAAGAGAGGAGAAACGCGAGCCCCATTGGCGCAGACACAGACAGCAAAGCGAGAGAGGAAGAAATGGGGTTTATTTTTATGGTTTTGCTACTTAAATAAACCCAATTTGCATTAACAATGAGCTGAAAACGACGGATTAACAGACGCCCTAGCTAAAGAGAGAGGCTATTATTGCAATGGCATTGGCAATCGGTGAACAGAAGTGTCGGTTTAATATAAAATTTTAGAATTGGTAGGTGGGTATTTTGTGTGGTTTTTCTTGATTCTTTTCTTGAGAGATACCCAGGTAATGATGGAGGAAAACTTCTATCATTTTTTCTCTCTCCATGAGTTGAAATGAGCTGTATGGGATAGTGGTGTGTCCGCAAATGCCAACAAGGACAAAAATACAATTGGCTATTTTTCTCAATTACTATATTTTTCATAAAAACTAAGGGCACCCGCAACGCGGCGCGCGAGCGTTCCGTCCGGGACGGAACACTCGCGCGACGCGTTGCGGCACATCGTCCAGTCCCGCTCCCGTCCCGCGACCCGTGCATGCGAGACACGGGACGGGCTGTCACGCCACGCGCCGTGGCGACGTTGCGCGCCCCTGCGCCATGCGTGACGCCCACTCGCCGACCCGCGAGTGGGCGTCGTCACGCTGACGCAATAAATCAATTTTTTTAAAAAAAAATCAAATTTTTTAAAAAATACTTTTTATTTATAAAAATTATTTTTATATTTAAAAATAATTTTTACAAATAAATGAATACAAGAAATTCGTAATAGCCCATATATATTTGATGGGCTTGCGAATTTATGAAATCATTCTTGGTTGTTTCTCTTTTATAGAGACATCCTTGAATGTTTTATGTTTCACTTTCGATGTGGGACAAAATCATTCTTGGTTGTTTCTCTTTTATAGAGACATCCTTGAATATTTTATGTATCACTTTCGATGTGGGACAAACTCATTCTTGGTTGTTTCTCTTTTATAGAGACATCCTTGAATGATTTTGTCCCACATCGAAAGTGAAACATAAAACATTCAAGGATGTCTCTATAAAATTGTATTTTAAATTATGTCATTTTTATTTTTTAGGATTTTAATTATGTCTTTTTTTATTTTTTTAAATTTTAAGTTGTATTTTTATTTTATGTTGTAATGGTATTTTAATTTTAATGAAGTGTGTTTGTTTTAATTGAATTGGGTTGGAAATAAAAATAAAAAATGAAATTGAATGAATAGTAATTTAAGGGACGGTTAAGGGACGGAGCGTTGCAGGTTTCGTCCCTTAGTTAAGGGATGAAGTAAAAAAGTACAGTGGGGCCCTCAAATAGTAGTTTAAGGGACGGTGGGGAGACAGCGTAGTGGATGCTCTAAAGGCCTATTTTGGTCCTTAACGTATTGCGATATTTTGATTTTGGTCCAAAACATTATCTTTTGACTTATTCGGTCCCTCACATATAAAACGGATCACATTTTGTCCATTTTGGACGGTTCCGTCAAAAATTTGTCGGTCAACGAATTTTAATTACATTTTAACCGGATTAAGTTAATAAATATATTTTATTAATGTCTAATGTCTAATTAACCCAAAGCTAAGTGATTGTAATCCATGGATTCCTCTTGTAGAGAGGTCATACCGTCGAAGAAGTCGGGAGGGACGGAGGTGAACTAGTTGTTGTTAACGGAGAGCGTTTTCAGCGAGTTAAACCTGGCGAGACTCGAGAGGGCGCCGGAGAGCTGGTTGTTTTGGACCTCCAAAGTTTGGAGAGATGTGAGCTTTCCGAGGGAGGGAGGCAGCGAGCCCTAGAGGCCAACATCATCTTTCCCCTTTACCCCCTGCGCTATACCTGTCGCCGCTGACCTCGCCCTCACAGCCGCCACCTCTTACGCCGACTTCTTTCCTAGTCTCCAACAAACCCAAGTCGTCGCTGAATTCCATCAATTCGTTCCACAAATGCCACCACCACGTCAGATTCGTCTGCTCCGCGACGACGAGAATGTAGGCGACGAGATTGTAGGGGCGGGCTGCATACTCGGCAGTGAAAAAGGTGTTGAGCCAACGCCGCATTTGCTTTTGCCGCTCGCGGATCTCCGCCACCCACTTCCCCAGTCTTGCTGCCGGACGTCACTGTGGATTGGGGCCTTTTTTGGGGATGGATGGGATGAGATGATGGATGAACAAAGACAGTATGTTTAGGACCAAATATGTAGAATACATTATTGTGTTAAAATTTTTAATCCAGTCAAAATTAAGTTAACTGGCGTTGACCGTCAAATTTTTGACGGAACCCTCCAAAATGGACCAAATGTGACCTGTTTTTATTTGTGAGAGACCGAATAATTCAAAAGATAATGTTTTAGACCAAAATAAAAAGAATCGCAATATGTTAAGGACCAAAATGGGCCTTTAGTCTTTCATAAATTATATATACACTGAATTTAATTTTATGTTTCTTTAAAAATAAAGTTACAATTTTATAAATATTTGTTTAGTAGTACTTAATTGTTTGGGTATTAATTAGTAAAGTGAAGTTAAGGTTTATTACCGAAAAATAATTTAGCACATTATCAATTTGATTTCCAACATCCTCAATGGTGCGTGCGGATGTCCCGCGCGGACACCCGACAGACTTCCCAAAAACACTTCATGTCACGTCATAAGGACATCCCACTACACTGTCACGTCATAAGGACATCCCACTGCACAATTACGGACATCCCCAAGGACATCCCGACGGACATCCACAATAATAAAAATTCACAAATTCACCAAATTAAACAATTTACGGAATTAAAATTTCGACACGAATATGGAGGAAATGCAACCACTTTATTTAAAACAAAAAACATACATAATTATTATTAAAAAAATACATAGTTAAAAAACAACCTCAATGTTGCGAATGAAATGAAGTTCAACGAGCCGTATTTATAGAGTTTAAAAAAATTAAAAAATCGGGACGTCCGCGCGAGACGTCTGTCGTGGCACCGCAATGGCTGACGTCCCGCGTTGACGTCGCCGGAAGGCCGCGAATATATGCGGTGTCAGCATCGGATGTCCGCATCCGCGCCTCTCACATTTAATGGCAGATGTCCCGCGCGGACACCCGACACTCCGGTCGGACGTCCGCCCGTCCGACGCTCTTAACTTCATTTTGAGTAATCTTTCAATATTAAATCAACTACAATTAACTATGCGACCAAGACATTTAGACTGAAAAATCATTATAAATTTAAAATTAAGACTAATTTAGAGCATCTCCAATGCTGACGGACGTCAAATAGCCGTCAAATAGCCTTCACACTGCCACATCATCAGCACTACAATTCTCCTGCCACATCAGCTTGCCACATCAACTGGACATCAAATAGCCATCAAATAGCCTTCACACTACCTATCCACATCACTAATAACAATTATATAATTTAATTTACACTTGTATCAACATACGGAATTTAAATTACGAGACAAATACGGAAAATTCGAATAATAATATTAAAAATTTTTTATTACATTAATATAAAAAAAAGTACAATAATTAAAAATATTACATTTAAAAAAGTACATTTAAAATTCGTCCCACATGTCTGCCGCGGTGCCGTAGGCCAACTGCCTGATTGCCGCAGTGCACTTTTGAATAGGGGTGTGGCCGGGTCTGCCAACCGCATCGTGCCTGAAGCGGAAATACAGATATCGCTGCTCCAATTCGTTAACAATACGCATAAATAAGTCCCGCCTCATCCTAAAACGACGCCTGAAATGGTTGGCGTCAAAACGCGGCTCCTCTGCGAAGTAATCTGTGAACAGGCGCTGATGTGCAGCGTCATGATCACGATGCACCACTTGTCGACGGTGGACAACTGGTCGTGGGCGAGGTGCCGCCGGCTGCATATAACTCTGCATCCATCGATCAACCTCACGGCTCGTATAGGCATCAAGCTCTTCGTTCATCATACGCTCGTACTCATCCGCATCCCCACCACTACCACCGGCATTACTCATTTCTTAAATTGATCTTGTACAGAAAGTAAGGTAGAGAGAGAGTACTCGTTAAAACAAGTGGTGCGAATGAAAATGAGGTTCAACGCGCGTATATATAGTGTTTTGCGAAAAAAAAAAAAAATATTTAAATCCGACGCCGGTTTGGCGCCGATCCGGGAGCCACAATGGCGCCCGTGAGGATCGGCGTGGGAACCGGCGTCAGCGCGGGAATCGGCATGGCGACGCCGATTTTGACGCCGATTTCGCCCACGCCGGTTCCAATGGTTCGGCGTCAAACCGGCGTGGGCGAAAAATCGGCGCTCCGGTGGTGACGCCGACCATTGGAGATGCTCTTACTAGTCCAAGTAAAGGAGTGTGAGAGATGGGAGGGGTTTGAGAGTTTAACGCGTAAAGAGGGTTTTTGAGGTTGGGCGGCGGCGGCACATGTATCACTCAGTTTTTTATCCACTTTTTTTTTACTAAGAAGTTGTTAGTGCATTTACAATGGATTAAAAATTCTATAATCTATTTAGGCATACCGCATACCAAGTTAATAATATATATTGATATTTTCAATTAATAATATATTCCTATAATACTCCCTCTGTTTTGGACGTCTCAGGCTAGGTAAGGTATTTTCTTTTCTAACAATAATTAAGTAGGGAAAATATAAAATAGAAAAAAAAAAGATTTTAAAGCATGAGAAGACTAATCAAAAAGATGATTTTAAAGTACGAGAAGATGATAAAAAGAAAATGAATCAACTACTGGGGAATAAAGGGAGTACAATTTAACTAACTACACACTACTTAAATTCTTATGTCAAAATTGACATGTAATCACTTTGACCGGGATAAGGAGAGTATGAGAACTAAATACATCTAAAAATGAATTTTTTTCTTAATTTGATATCGGACCATAAAATCACGAACTCTAATATAATTCTAGTATTTTTCATGACCCGTAAAATTGGCCTAAGATATCACATACTTGACATTCCATGTATTATTTCCCAACCCACCCCAATTAAGATATTTTTGGTGAATATATTAATAGAGTTTAATATTAGTAGAGCCCAAAAAAAATGTCTCAACTACCTTGGGACGAAGGGATTAAAACTTACTTTTACAATAAAATGTTAATGTGATAAAGTTAGTAGAATGTAGAGTCTATAACAAAAGTAGTAAAAAAGCAAATGATACATTTATTGGTAGACGGACGAAAATGGCAAACTGAAACGATTATCGATGGACGAAGGGAGTAATAATTATGTGCACAATGAATCTTCTTCAATCTTATATTTAACTAAACTAAAACCCTAAACTGCAACTAGTCGGCATTTTTAATAATATATAAATGTGTCTTAAGTTGTGCCAGCCATCATCTAGTATGAATTTGAACACGAATATGATTTAGCCAATCTACAAAAGTGGTTCCTAAACTTGAGACATCCTCATACATGAGGCAAACTGATTCACAAATTAAACGTGACGAGAACAAAGTAAAGTGAAATAGATCCCACAATGTAGAAACTCGAAATTCTACATACCCATTTTAGTGCGACATAAATGTATGAAAACTTAGGCCAACAAGTGGTCCAAAATGCCAAAAGAACTTTTAATTTCAACAACAATTGTCCAAATATCCCCAAACATGAAATTAAAATTTAGTTAAATTTTGGGTCCAACAAAATTTCATAATATTATAAGTACTCCGTAAATGACACCGTGGCCACACCAATATTTATTTCTAGGAGGCAATTGAGATTTTAGTACAATAATAATTGGAATATAAACAATACAAACAGAATGCGATATTTCGATAGTAAATTTTTTATTCAAGTAGTATAAATTATTAATTATAATTATCTCTGGGTAAGGATTGTTCCAGTAGGTATAATTTAATATTTTGTAGAAAAAAAATCATCTTAGACACAAAATTGCCAAAACATATAAAATAATTAAAGGAGCTCCCTATAAAAAAAACTAAAAAGTAAATAATTGCAATAATTATGAAGAATAATTGAAGAAACTGCAAGGGCAAGCAATTGCATGTTGCAAAACAAGAGAATCATATAAAAGTGATCACTCTCTCTCTTCAAAGACACACATTGCCATGTGAAAAATGAAGAGTTAGATCCACTTATATTCTTTATAAACTATGCTTTACCTATCAACAGTGAAAATGATATTAATCAGAATATAGGGCAAATTAATTCCTTGGACGTATTAAAAAAGGGTGTGACTTTGAGGATAAAAAAAATCAGAAATCCAGAAATCCTAATTATATGATATTTACTTTATCTGCTCTATCAAAATTAACTAATGTAAGTAATATTCTTTTCTTGTTGGATTTGAAAATTATAGCACAAATTAATTTTCATCATAAAATTGAGGAGTACATACTAAATTATTTCCCAAAAATATTTACTGTGAATCGCAGGCGAAATATATGATGAGTTTCTATAGATTTGGATCCATCGTATTTAATTTTGTAGGGGTAGATTACACACCCAATAGTATAATTTATAGGCAATTGCATAATAAATTGAATTTATTCAGTGTACAACAATTTTTTTTTTTGTGTAAAAAACACAGAGCCTTGTCACTTGTGCATACAATATACATGTACGAAATGTTTCAGTCAAATTACCTACAAATTGAAAATTATAAATATGCTCGTGGCAATGATAAGTTAAACATACTTGTATTGATCTAAATATGTCATATTTAATTTTTTTAAAATTATTTATATATAATAGTACTACTATGATTTACCAACTATAAGGGCAGTTTAATAAAAGTATGTTCTTATCATGTTTAATTTATTATTTTCTCTAACAAATTGCCTCTGATAATTTATGTACTACTATAAAAATAACATTGCGAATTTTTGTGAACTCAAAAAACCAAGCAAATAATTGGGGTATCAACTTACCACAATGACCAACCAAATTTCATGCTGCCCAACAAATTCTAATCAACTATGCAGCAACTTCTGGAGCTGGACTTCTTTTTTGTACTATTGTCTTTGCTATTTCAATGAACCTTTGATTTTGCCCTTTTAATTTTATACTAGTACAAAAAAAAATTGATCTTTTTATGTAAGAATTACTCCCCTTGTCTCGTTAAAAAAAATCGTTTTTTCTTTTCAGATTGTCTCATTAAAAATAAATATTTTAAAATAACATCATTTATACTTTTTCATCATTTCTTAATTTATTCTCTCTTCGTTAACTTATAAAATAATAGAGTATTACATGTAGAACCTTGTGCTGAAAAATGAATATTTCATTTCTAATGAAACGAATGAAGTAATTTATTGGAACTTAACAAACTTTATAAAGATTACTAATTCTGGTTTCTATATTATCCACTAAGAGATTAGAACGATGATAAATATACCAATGCACTAGTTTTTTTAATGCTCTCACAATTATTGCATATTAATTGGGCAAGGCGTCAATAAAATTTTGAAATTTGTCTAAATTCTAGTATAGATTCTGCAATTTCAAATAATTGTTGAAAAATTAGTATAAAGTTTAAAAATATTTTCAATTTTCACCCAACATAAAAATCTGATCACTTATGTAGAATACTACTATTACTGAATTTTAAATTAAAAGAATCTGATTTATAACATTGTATAACTCGCTAGTAATAAACAGAAAAATCCTTATGGCCATGTTTGGTTGACGGGAAAGTAAAGTTGGCAAGAAAAATAATTCCTAAGGAAAATGAATCCCGGGAATATGATTCCTACTAACTTTACTTTTCTGTGTTTGGAAAATATTAAGATTTTAAATTTTATATTTGCTTTAACCAAACTAAAAAGATACTAAAAATAATTCTTTTATTTTAAAAAAAGAATAATAATATAAAATTCTTAATAAATTATTAATTACAAATAATAATAATTATGTAATTATATTTATTATTACGATGCATGTTTAAATATGGATTATTCATCATAATATTTAATAATAATAATTATTATTATCATAATTATAACTATATTATTATAATATTTATATATAATTTTTATAATAATAATTATTATTATCATTATTATATTTAAAAATATTATAATTGAATAAATTTTATAATTCAAAACTTCACTAAGGCTTTATTGATTAATTATTAATTTACAAAATAATAATAATTATTATATGATTTAAATTATAAAAACATTTTTTAATTGTTTAAGAAATTAATAATAATAATAAATATTATATATAAATATTATAATAATATAGTTATAATTATGATAATTTTAATTATAGTTATTTATTATACTGAAATTAATATGATTTAGTATAATTTTAAATTATTTTGAAAACATTGTAATTAATAAGAATAGTAATAATAATAATAACAATAATAATAATAATAATAATAATAATAATAATAATAATAATAATAATAATAATAATAATAAACTATACGCCCTCCATCCCACAAGAATATGCACTATTTCCTTTTTAGTCCGTCCCACAAGAATATGCACTTTCCACTTTTGGAAAGTCTTTTCTATCTAATGAGGCGAGACTCATTCTCCACTAACAATACTTTAATTATTTTTCTCTCTACCCCTCTATTACTTTTCCAATTTTGCATTAAAACTCGTACCGAACTCAAAATGCATATTCTTTGGGGACGAAGGGAGTACTATATTGCAATAAATATGTAAGAGTCCTAAAACTAAGAAAAAGATTACCAAAGAAAAGTTAAGATTTAGAATCCTGGAAAGTTGTACTAACTTTTCTTGTTCTCGGGATTCTAATTACTTTCTCAGTTTGATTAAAAACTAAAACAAACATAAGAATTTAAAATTTAAGGAATCATATTACTTTCTCAGACAAAATCCTGACAACCAAACATGACCTATATGTTTTTTCGACGACTCCATAAAACACAATATCTTTTTTCACATAAAATAATTAAAAAAATCTAAAATCTATAACTATTTTATTGTTGCATAAAGGGACCATAATTTTACCTAATTTCATAATTTTATCTATCACAAAAAACAAACATAAATTTGAAATCTGCGACTGTGGTGGAATGCCACGCGACCTATTAATTTAGTTGAAAACCACGCGCGTCGGTGGAAATATTTAAAAGGCGCGCGAATATTGAACTACCAGATCCGACGATGCAGCAAAGGCCACGTGTCAGACAGATGGGCACGTACAGCTAAGTGAAAAGACATGGTCACTGCAGTTTCTTTTAGAGCATCTCCAATAACCGGCGTCACCACCGCGACGCCGATTTTTCGCCCACGCCGGTTTGACACCGAACCATTAGAACCGGCGTGGGCGAAATCGGCGTCAAAATCGGCGTCGCCATGCCGATTCCCGCGCTGACGCCGGTTCCGACGCCGATCCTCACGGGCGCCATTGTGCGTCCCGGATCGGCGCCAAACCGGCGTCGGATTTAAAAATTAAAATAAAAATTCGAATTGTTTTTAAAAATTCGAATTTAAAAAAAAATTAAAAATACTATTTATTTATGAAAATTGTTTTTAATATTTAAAAACAATTTTTACAAATAAATTTATATAAGAAATTCGTAATAGCCCATATATATTTAATGGGCTTGCGAATTATGAAACCATTCTAGGTTGTCTCTCTTTTATAGAGACATCCTTGAATGTTTTATGTTCCACATTCGATGTGGGACAAAAACCACTCTAGGTAGTCTCTCTTTTATAGAGATATCCTTGAATGTTTTATGTTTCACATTCGATGTGGGACAAAAATCATTCTAGGTTGTCTCTCTTTTATAGAGACATCCTTGAATGTTTTATGTTTCACATTCGATGTGGGACAAAAATCATAGGTTGTCTCTCTTTTATAGAGACATCCTTGAATGTTTTATGTTTCACATTCGATGTGGGACAAAAATCATTCTAGGTTGTCTCTCTTTTATAGAGACATCCTTGAATGTTTTATGTTTCACATTCGATGTGGGACAAAAATCATTCTAGGTTGTCTCTCTTTTATAGAGACATCCTTGAATGTTTTATGTTTCACATTCGATGTGGGACAAAAATCGTTCTAGGTTGTCTCTTTTTTATAGAGACATCCTTGAATGTTTTATGTTTCCATATAGAAATATTGTACTTTTTAATTTTTGTACTTTTTTTAAATTATTGTAATTTTTTTTAAAATTAATGTACTTTCTAAATTTTAATAGTATTATTCGAATTTCCCGTATTTGTCTCGTAAATTAAATTCCGTATGTTGATACAAGTGTAAATTAAATTATATAATTGTTATTAGTGATGTGGAAAGGTAGTGTGAAGGCTGTGTGAGGGCTATTTGATGTCCAGTTGATGTGGCAAGCTGATGTGGCAGGAGAATTGTAGTGCTGATGATGTGGCAGTGTGAAGCTATTTGATGGCTATTTGACGTCCAGTGCTATTGGAGATGCTCTTAGGTTTGGAAAAAGGAGTATTTAGTTATTTGACAAAATAAATTGGTTCATGTCATTAAAAATGAGACAATCAGATAAATGAAATCAAAACTAAGAGTAATTCTAAGTGATTAATAAATTTTACTCAATAATTAAATACTATAATTAATACTTTATAATTGTAGCTATTAATTTATAAATTTTAAGTGATGGATAAGATATCTTAATTAAAACTCAAATCCTACCCTACTAAAAAAATTCCTAATACTCTAATAAGAAATGTACAAATAGGGTTTGGTATATATTAAACCTAATAATTAAATAGCTAGTCCGCACACTAGCGACGACAGAGATTATGCACTTTAATTTACGAATATACCATTCAAATATTAATTTAGATTTAAAACTAACGTTGGCTCATAGTAATAAAATGATAACTTATTACCCAATATTTATCATTCATTTGGAAATATTATGTACTTCTAATAATAGGAGTATTTATTTAGTACTCCATTCTATATAATTTTCAAAATATTTAGCTATAATGATATTTTTAGTTTTCGCTACACCAGTAAAACTTTGATGATTTTTTTGAAAGTATTGTTACATAATTAAAATGCAATTTGGCATTAGTATAATGTTTTATACTATAAAATTATATATTTGGATAAACTTCCTATTATTTCCGAGATTAACCCATACAAAGATATTTTATTTTTCTAATAGTGTGTGATGGATAGGACATCAAATTGAATTATTTGATTTTAATTGACCAGTCATCATTTATAGCATCTATAATTTTCTTTAAGAAAAGTCTGAAGTTCACTTTCCACGAGTTGAAACACAAATTTAGTACTGTCAAATCGGTCTGAGTTAATTCCTATTGAAATCAATTTGAATTTGATACGATTAAATCATCAACTAATTAAGAAGTATGGTGTGATGTGCTAAATCCAAGTTTTCTTCATATCAACCTAACCGATAAAGTCACCTTCTATATTAATTTTTGTAAATTATAGCCTTTTAATTTTGTATATATCATGATTTGGGAAATAATTGGAACCGGTCAATCTTCACCAAATACTTAATAATCAAATACAGTAATAAAAAAAACGATAAATATAATTGACTAATGACAAAGTTTGGGTTACAGCTTATGAATGTAGTAGAATTTATCTGCCGACACTCACGTGATTGGCCATCTGAAAAAATTGTATAGTAAAAGTATTACGAAGTAATTTTTATTTATAATCAATTGTTTTATATTTCCACACAATTGACTATATTTATTAAATCAGTTTTCACAATATGCATATGATGACATAGTGCGACAACTTTAACCGATAAACATTAAAAAATATATTTATAAATAAACTTATTATATAGTGTATACATTTGTATGTTATATTTTGTGGACTTTAAATATATGTTTTTTTGGATAACAATCTTATTAAAGAGAATATTGAAGAGGAGGTAGTTTTATGTGCGACATACTCCCTCCGTCCCGCACTACTTGCACTTATTTCCTTTCTGGGCGTCCCAAGTTATTTGCACTCTTTTCATTTTTAGTAACAATTTATACCTACAGCCGTAATTGTTGACTTTGTCTATCACTCATTCTTTATTCTCCGTGCCTAAAAGGAAAGGTGCGAGTAGTGCGGGACGGAGAGAGTATTAAATAAGTAGTATATTAATTTTCAATAGTTGGTTTCTTTAATTGAATAGTTTTCGAGTAGTAAATAAAATTTAATGTTTTATGGCCCAGAAGAGCAATGGGAAGGTAAGAAATGTTTTAATATTCTGAAATTATGTCAGAATAGAATGAATTGTATGCTGTTGTTGCTTCGCCATCATTTCGATTTTCCCTTTTAATAATTACCATGTTTTTCATTTTATTTTATTTTATTTTATAAATTTATCTATGTCAGAATAGAATGAAATTAAGTGGACTTTGTAGTTTATGTAAAGATAATTATAAATTAACTAGTAGTACTATTCTAGAATCCACGTACAATTAGTAACCATTTGTGATCAAATAATCTAAATATTAAAAGTTTAACTTTTAATTAACGAATAATTTAATTTAGTAATTACAAAATTAATAAAAAAAAATTTAAGTGTGGCTGCTGGGATTCGAGCCCAGGTCTCCACGGCCACAACGTGGAATTCTCACCACTAAACTACAGCCACTTAATGACAAAACCGTTAAAATATTATATTTAGTCTAACTTAATTACTACTAGTAGCAAACTAATTAAGTTGCTACAAACCAAAAAAACAAGGAGCTAATTCCAAGAAAGCATTGTTAAATGTGTTGTTTTACACTGAATTTTTTAATTTGCTTATTTAATCACTGACTTTTCATATCTCGAAAATAAAGGTAACTTACAATGATAAGGATTACATGAAAAATGAAAAGTTCTTGGTAATTGCTACTTCTATCTATTTTGCACCAAAACCACTACATCTAATATTGCAATAATTCATTTTCAAAAGAAAAAGATAGTGCTAGTTAAAAAGGTAGTAGTACTAAGTTTTCCAATAAATTCACGGAAATGTACATAAAATTATATAGTATGTAAATTGAATTAGTACACTAATTCAAAACTCATTATTTTATTTTATTATATTAGTACTTCTTAATTGTGAATATTATAAGTTAAATCCATGAAGGTAGATAAAATAATAAAGTTAAAATGAACATTTGGAAACTTTCTTATAATAGATTAGTAGTATTAATAATGATATACCATACACCAATGTTATTAACGCTCTCTTGGAAACCGGAATGGATCACCTCATACTTTGCATAATACATTTTATAATACACTATTAAATAGTTGACAAGTGAAACCTATTTTATGGTTAAAAATGTTATTTTTGGAAATTATTCCCTTTACTTTCTTACTACCATATTTAATTAAAATAATTTTGTTAACTCTGGTTAAACAAATATTATAAGTCAAATTTTACTTTTTTAAAAAGATTTATATGAGAAAATTAACTTTTACGTATTCTGAAAAATATAAAAATGTCAAAATTTTTCCTTTTTATTTATTTTTTTATTTTACTTTGATGATTTATCTTTTAATATCACTAAAAGAATGTCGCTCTTATATAAAATTGTGAATACTAAAGCTTGATCAAATTTTATGTTTTATATCGCTATTATCTCAATATAAAATTTATTATATATATTCTATAAAAATAAATGTAAAATTTTATTAAGTTAAAAAAGGTTGACATAATTAGTTGACTATATTTTTTTAAAAATTCGGTTTCATTATAATAGAATCAACTAATTATATCAAAAAAAATTAATTAATTAAAATTTTGTAATTATTTTTATGGAGTACTATATTTTTTTATATTATTTTGTATTTCGATAATAGCTATATAAAACATGATATTTGGTCAAATTCTAGTTAATTGCATTTTTATATAAGATCGACAAATTTACAATATTAAAAACTATATAATCTCAATAAAATTAGAAAAGAAATAAAAAAGAAATTTTAAATTTGATAGAATACATAAAAAATTAATCTTTTTATATAAATATTTTGAAGTAAATAAAATTTGACTTATTAAATATTTTTAACAATTTACGTAGATTCTTTTATTAAATATAAGCAAAAGTGCATGAAATAACAAAAATAGGGAATAATTTCTAGAAATAACTTTTTTAACTATAAAATAGGTTCCACTTGTCAACTATTTAATGGTGTATTATAAAATGTATTAGGGAAGGTATGAGGTGATCCCTTCCGATCACCGGCTACTCCTAAGTCCTATTACAGTATCAGAAATTAATACGCTAGCAAATACTATTCATTTAATGAGCTTCAGTTGAATTAGTTTGTCATAAAAAATTATTTTATTGATAGAATACTATGTTCTGCAACGGCATAAATCAATTTCTAAAGTCAATGAAATCGAAAATAAACTAAATGTATAAAGTTTAGTAGTTTTAGAACCAGTGTCATTAAATGGATAAATTATTTAAATCTTTACTCATTTTTGTAGTTGGACATGTCCTTGTCATTCATTGGTGTTGAAGACAATTTAACTCATTTGTCGTGCAATTTATGTCGACATTCAAAGTTTTACTGTAAAATAAGTTTATTGTTTTGAAATTAGATGTGCAGACACACCAAATTTTTTATAGAACCTTGATATCTCATGTACTTAGATGAGAGATTTATAGAATAGGTATTTTTTAACCAAAAATGTTACTACTTTGTAGCGTAACCAAAACTTTAAACTAAACTAGAAAGTAATCAAGATGCATAATTCTATCAAACAATAAAACCTATGCAAGATTTCAAAATAATTAAAAAAATAAAATAAACCAAGCAAACGGAATAATTAAAATATAACAATATTATTGACCAGCTTAAGGATATTATAAATAGGAATGATTTGGCAATGAAAAATTAAAATTGAAGTGTGGCTGCTGGGATTCGAGCCAAGGTCTCCACGGCCACAACGTGGAATTCTTAGAGCATCCATAGTGGGACGGATGTCCCAGCGGACATCCTGATCTATGGACGGATGTCCCAGCGGACATCCTGACGAACTTCCCAAAAACACCTCCTGTTACGTCATAAGGACATCCCACTGCACTGCCACGTCATAAGGACATCCCACTGCACAATGGCGGACATCCCCAAGGACATCCCGACGGACATCCACAATAATAAAAATTCACAAATTTACAAAATTAAACAATTTACGGAATTAAAATTTCGACACGAATACGGATAAATGAAAGTATAGAGAGAGAAAATCGTTAAAACAAGTGAAGCGAATGAAATGAAGTTCAACGAGCCGTATATATAGAGTTTTTTTATATATAAAAAAAATCGGGACGTCCGCCGGGCGTCGTCGGAAATCCGCGGACGAAATGAAATGAAGTTCACGACGGACGTCCCGACGGACGTCGTCGGAAATCCGCGGAACTCCGATGTCCGCAAGCGACGTCCGCGTCCACTGGTCGCTCGTCTAATGGCGGACGTCCGGCACGCCGGGACACCCGCCGCTGCGGATGCTCTTACCACTAAACTACAGCCACTTCACGTCAACAACTTTCATTATTAAGTATAATTACCAACCTTCTGCAATTGAGTTATTAGTTTTCAATCCGCTTAGGTAGGTTGCTATCTCATTATTGTATGAGTATGATTATCCCTCTACGTTTAAGTTATGAGATTATTTCAGTTGGAAGAGTGATTATAACTCATTATCATAAGATTATCCATTTTGGATTTAGTTGTTAGATTCAATCTCATGAACCAAACATAATAGTACATATTTAATTATGAAATTTAATCTTTTAAACTGAATGAGCTTTTAAAGTTGAGTCATACTCGGTCTTCAATTATTTATTTTATTTTCTTCAAAAATTTTCACATTACATTATTCTATCCCCTAATTTAATTTATGCCAAGTTAAACTCAACAAACGTTCACTCCTATTTGTACAAAAAAATTAAAAAAAAAACACCTCAATTATGGTGGAACGAAGGGGATAGCATTTTTTATCCGAGCCGAGCAGCTATATTCTTCACATCCAAAATGCTTCAAGTTCAATTATTGAAAACATATAGATAGCATTCTCGTAGAATCAACTTCATAATTGATGCAATGATGATTGTGAATGTGAATCCAAACTCCACCACCCTTTACACTACATCAATAGTTTCTCAAGTAAAAGCGTGTAAAATGTCGTCTCAAATGAAGTGACGAGAGTTATTAAAAAAAAAACAAAAGGTAACATCACTTATTTTAGTGAAATGTGTATTCGACCTCAGATGATTTACATGGTACAATTAATCTATCTATTACTCTTAGTTTTAACTCAATGTTAAGGAGGATCAATTAACTTAACACACAACATGATAATACAGCCTCTGATTCAGATATCTCTTTTGTATTTCTAAATTTATACCACTTTGTCCAGTCTATCTCTCTCTACTCTGCTTCATCACACATTTAATCTTTATCCCACTGCTAAATAAACCTCACAGCATTGGCTAATACTGTTTCTGGAATTCCCACGCTGTCATCGTCATCCTATGTCACCCAAAACACTCATCACTAGATTGACCGAACTTTCTGCAACCGTCGTGGCCTTCGCTTCTCTGCTACCGGAATCACATTCTCCATAAGCTACAACAACATACAAGCACAGCATCACTCGTCAGATAAATATGTATGATCAGCCTATGTGACTCAAAAATCAAAATCACTTGGAGCTTTTTCTAGAAATTTAACAACATGAGAGAGAGAGAGAGAGAGAGTCTCGGTGTTATTGACAAGCTATTCAATATGGGAGATAAAAAGTTACTCCCTCCGTGCCACAATAGTAGAGTTATTTCATTTTCTACACTCGTTTTGGAAAAATGATAAGAAATAGTTAAAGTGGACAAAGAGTAAAGTAAAAAAAAGAATAATGTAGAGAAGACTATTTCTTATCATTTTTTCAAAACGAGTGTAGAAAAGACTCTACTACTGTGGAGCGGAGGGAATATATTTTTGTATGTTGAATATATGAAAATGTAAAAATGTTTCCTGATAAAGCTATTTATGGATGAAAATGCATACCTGCTTAAGCCTCTTCTTTGTCCGCTCTGCCTGTAATTGGAAATGGCATGAACATTATATTTGTGAGAATAGGAAAGTTGTAAAAATATAAGATGGACAATCTTCAGACCAAACAACTATAAATGGCATAAATCAATTTCTTAGACCACAGTAAATATAAGATATGCTGATAGACAGTACCATTAAAGAAATTACATATAGCACAATATAGCTCATCAAAACTAGATTTCCACCCCTTACAAAAAAAAGAAGTTAATTACCTTTAATTAAGCACAGAAAAGTACAAATTGATGAAGCATAGACTATGTCAAAGTAAACCTAGAGTAACAGCTAGAGGCTGATCATAAGCACTTGGATAAATACCAATCAGAAGCTCATAATGATTTGCATAAATCTCAAGTGGCTCAATCCCCAAAATTCACAAACATTTTCTTGTATTCTTATAAATCTAAAATCTATTTTGCAGAACTAGATTTTTTTGGCCATACAGCTTTAAAACAAGTAAGCACACAGCAATTTTGATATCTGAAACGAATAAAAAATGAAACAAAGAAAATCATGACTTAGACACCTTTTCCCTTATATAAACTGGTCTGTCATTAGAATAATGATAATGATTTCAAGAAAGACTTCAAAGATATCGATTGCTTCAATGAAAAAAAACATAAAATACAGTATATCATACTCCAGGCAGTGGTTCAGCCAGGAGGACTACTTTAACTTGCAGTCCACTCTGTAAATTACAAATTAAATTAACTTATGTTATAGTATAATATAATACTCCGTCCGTTTCCAAAGAATATGCATTTTGGATTCGGCACGGGTTTTAATGCAAAATTGAAAAAGTAAAAGAGAGGTAGAGAGAAAAAATAATTAAAGTATTGTTAGTGGAGAATGGGTCCCACCTCATTAGAGTGAAAAGAGTTTTCAAAATTAGAAAGTGCATATTCTTGTGGGACGGACTACAAAAGGAAAGAGTGCATATTCTTGTCGGACGGAGGGAGTAGCATAATACAAACAGTAATATGCACCCACAAAATAACATTCAACTTATGCTTGTCAGCCCGTTTGCCTTAAAACATAGTACTGCTAGTACCATTGAGCCCATCAACATTCACATATAAAAAGCCGAGGTAACGCCATTCAGATCAGAAATGCACTTTTCTGCCACTCTTCTTTATACAAATTTCCACTTCCTCCCAACGTTATCATGGCACTCTCAAATCAGTTAGAAAATCTAGAGCAGATATATATTTCTAAGAAAAAAATTCCTATTTTTCTTCTACCACAAATTAATTTCAAAATGAATAAAATGTAGTATGAATTTAGAATTACCATTGTTGATAAATTTGTGGCTACAGGGATTTCCAAGTTTACTTAAAATTCATGGCTTGGATCAGAAACTTCAATTTGAGAAGATAATCAGTAACCAGTAAGAGAGGCATAAAGCATAACTATTCCCAAAGAATAATCCCTTTTTTCCAGAAATTACTAGAGCAGATCAACATTCACATATAAAAAGCCCATCAACATTCACATATAAAAAGCCGAGGTAACGCCATTCAGATCAGAAATGCACTTTTCTGCCACTCTTCTTTATACAAATTTCCACTTCCTCCCAACGTTATCATGGCACTCTCAAATCAGTTAGAAAATCTAGAGCAGATATATATTTCTAAGAAAAAAATTCCTATTTTTCTTCTACCACAAATTAATTTCAAAATGAATAAAATGTAGTATGAATTTAGAATTACCATTGTTGATAAATTTGTGGCTACAGGGATTTCCATGGCTTGGATCAGAAACTTCAATTTGAGAAGATAATCAGTAACCAGTAAGAGAGGCATAAAGCATAACTATTCCCAAAGAATAATCCCTTTTTCCCAGAAATTACTAGAGCAGATCATCCAGTTTTGGGCAATTCAAAATGGCGTTTCCTGATTAAATCGCAGGATGGTTATTTGGTAGTTGGCACTACTAAACTGGACACTGAACCATAGTCCAGTTAGGAAAAATAGTAGAAGTGCCATGGGTAAATGGGATGGGTTGTAGGTTAATGGGCTGAAAATGGCAAAACGACCGTCATGGCGTCATCAAAATCAACCACAAATCATCGTAGCGATGGCGCTTTTAAAAAGTATCGCCACAGAAAAGCGCCATGGCAGATATTTAATAACACTTCTCATTTAGTAAACAACTGTCACTACCAATTTCCTAAAATGCATTTATATTTCGAATCAGTGGCCATGCTTTATTTAGTAAGCTGTGTGTGTGTGTGTGTGTGTGAGAGAGAGAGAGAGAGAGTTGGATATACATTTTACATAAATGCGTGACATCAATGTTACTTATTAGAGAAAAGCACACACACACTACGCAAATTTGAATTATTATCGTTATATGTAGTACTCCCTCTATTCACAATTTCCACAAATAAGGAAATGGATTTAGTAAACTTAGAAAAGCGAAAGAACCTGCATTTTCCAAGTATACCCTTAATTTACATATCCAGATCGAAAGATCGGTAACTTCAGAAATGAATTGAGTAGGGGTACATTAAGGGAAAAAAATTAATACTCCACCATTACCAATAAAAGTGGACTACAATTATTAAAATGGAAATAACGTCATAACCTAAACTATCTTTGCTGTGATGAGTTAGTATGTAAAAGAAGAACACAATCTTTCTTGCCAGGATGGACTTGATTTCCATTAGCAAGATAGGCAGGCTTTGTTCTTGAGGGACATGCCTAAATCGGATAGACAACCATTGCAGACTGGTTGTCTTGCCCAACTTCAATTCCATAAGGATATTACCCATTCTAAGTAAAGACAGGGAAACTCATCTACGTTCGCCAAAACCCCATTTTAGCCAAATGAAAGGAACAAGATACTCAGTACACATTTTTTGCTCTCTCTACTTATCATACACTCTTTTTCTTTGCTTACACACACTGCTAGCATAACTATCTTTTTCTGACAGAATTACGGCAAGTAAAAATATTGGACACTGCAAGTAGTATAACTAATTAGTTCTGACAATCACGCATACAAAATTGTAGTGAATGATGTGTAAAACACCGCAGTGGAAGAACCAATCAAAGAGATGACTCCTTGCCCTCACCAATAACCTCAGTGTCTAAGAGCATGCTAGATATCCATTTACTGATAAATACTACTACAATGCTCGGGCTAAGAGATCGGGGGCACGCATGGAATAAACTTTGCAGCTTAGTAAGTTATACGGCAAAATACTCGTCTGAGGTGAAAATAGAAATACCAACAGCGAAGGGACCATCAAGATAATTCGACAGCTACAAATGACAAAACAACATACAAGGAAATGCTATGTCCTTACATGGCAACTAATTATTCTTACTTAAAAAAATACGTATTATGTAAAAAAGATGATACTAATTAATAACCAAGCAAAAGACGAAAACATTGCTATGTTCGATTGAGCTTTGATACACTAAATACAAAAATATACTTGAATCATCTCAATAGACCTTAAATACATGCAACGTAAGTTGTTGAAGAGAATTATCAACCAATCCAAAATATTTGCACAAAACAGGAAAACAAGAATTCCATAGCCAACACATGTAAACTGAGATTACCTTCTCTTTTAGCAGCTGCTCAATTTCTTCCTCCAGTCTCACTGCCATTGACTCCAATTCGACTTGATACGCCTAAAAAATCACAATAAAGAAAGATCATTAAAGACCAGGCAAAGGCTCATCACTAGAAACTATCCAGAAAGCACAAATTTCCACCTGCTTACGCTCTCTAGACCTAGCCGCAGACTCCCGGTTCTTGATCATCCTTCTCTGCCTTTGCTGCGCCGCCTTATCCATGGGTTCCAACAAACTCAAACTTCTCCTCCCTCTCCCTCGACCCAAACCCCCAGCATCCAACCCCCCACTCAGTGCCCCTCCTATCACACCCGAACCACTCTCGAAACTGTAAAACCTTCCAATTAAGCCTTCCTCCTTCACCTCCACACTTCTTATCTTCACATCCTCGTCCTCGTCCACCTCATCCTCACCGGCCTTGGCCAAAAAATCCTCCAGAGTCATCATCTCTTCCTTAGGCTGCTTCTCACACTTTTTCCCCGCCACAATCTCCCTCCACACATCATCCACCGTTTTCCTAGCCATCTTCGGCGGCTCCCTCTCTCCATCGCTAATCGGAGCAACCGCCCCAGCCGCGTCTAAACGCGCGATCTCCGCATTCAACAACGTACTCGAACCACTCTCCGCAGCCGAACTTATTCCCACGCGAGCATTGCTCAAAAATCCGGAGGCTAAATCATTGCTGCCGCTATCAACCCTAAGGAAATCTACAGTCGAGGAGGTGGAAGCGCACGCCGAGAGCTTGCGCTTGAGATCCGAATCGCACGATGTCGAAGAAGCCATGAACTCCGACGACGACGCCATTACACAATCAAACCTTCGATCAATTCAGCACGCATCGAACTTGATCGAACCAAGCATTTCCCTTTCACGCGCAAAATGTGTATGATGCATCACCTCATACACACAAAATCACACATACTTTTATACCGTGTGATGGTTGAAGGTATGGACAACCTACCTAGGGTTTTGGAGAGCTTGGATTTTGACAATTGGATGCCAATTTAGGGATATTGACGTGTTCGCTGGTAAGAGGCTGAAATCACTGTTGCGCTGTTTCAAAACGATTCTTGTTGGAACTGGACGAAATTGCAGGACTTAATACCAGAGGAGAAGGCTTCGTTTTGACTGGAAATAGTGCTGATCTTTGGCAAAAAGTCGTGCTTATTACTAGGCGACTTTGGATATACATCTAATCATAATATTGAAGTATAGTATAATATTCATTCTGTTATTGACGTTGATAATAGAGTGTTTTATTGGGGTGAACTAAAATCAAAAGCTATGGTGAATGTTATTTGTATATTTATGATTTTCTCGTGAAAATTAATACTCCCTCTGTCGTCGATTAATTGTCACTCTTTGACCGGGCAAGTGTTTTAAGAAATGTAAAGAAAAGTCGGTTAAAAAAGTTAGTGGAATGTGAGACCCACTTTTTTATATTGGTTTATAATAAAATGTGAGTGAAGTGAGTTAGTGGAATGTGAGATCTACTTACCATTTATGGTAAAAATGAAGTGTGATAATTATTGAGGGACGGACTGAAATGGAAAAGAGTGACAATTAATCGGGGATGGAGGGAGTATTATTAAAGGTTTGTAGTGAAAGGATTTACTATATTTTAGGTATTGTTTCAGTGTTTCAGACATTTTTATTTTATTTTATTTTATTTTATTTGTCTTTTTGTAGTGAAAGGATTTATTATGATTTAGGGATTGTTTTATTCTTTCATACGTTTACGTGAAAATGTGTTGCTTCGTCCGGACCCCTGCAATGGGGGAGGATAGGCTGGGGGATGCAAAAATTGGTTGATCATCCACGGAGGATGGATCAGGCGCTGAGGATGGGGGGAGCATCGTCCGTCCATCTGCAGTGGCGAACAATAAGACGGAGGATGCATTAGGCGGACTATCCTCCGCCCCATTATGAATGCTCTTATTACCCACTAAATTTAGCAAGCTATCAAGTCAGCTAACAAGTTTCGAATCGAACTAACATCCATAGTTACATAATTTTAATATATCTTACATATTTTAGTTCTAAGCATATGTTTATTTTACAGTTTGAGATTTTAGTTCTAAGAAGAAATTTATTAAAAGAAAAACATTTTTATTTATTTTACAGTTGAGCATAAATAACATAAAACAAATGAAAATATTTTTCTTTTAATAATGAACAGATGTCAAAATCTAGATAATTGAAAATAAGAAAATCAAGTCTAAAGAATGTTGACGTGAATATAGTGTTTAAGTTGGTCCGTTGCACGATTCCTCGCAAATACTTCATCTTCCACATGGTTGCGATCCCACGGCATATAATAGCGAATCTCGAAACATTGTGCATTACCGTGTTTGACAAAGTGTTCAATCATTTCAAGATGGTTAAACCCACCATGATAATCAACAAACTCGACTTTCTTGATGTGATAACAAGCTTCCCAAACTTTATTCTCTCTCTTATACTCTACCAAAACCTACCATAGTTGCACTCATAACACTTACTACCATAACACCTTTTGTCCATATCTCGATGTGTTACTGATACAAACCAAACATGAGAACTCATCCCAAAAGACTAACCTGTTAGGAGAGAGAGCCCATTTAGTCTATATACCCCACATCAGTTGTTCTCACAACCGATGTGGGAATTGAGTCCGTAATATTCGACCTTCCTTTAAGGGCCAACGTCCTCGTTGGTCACGGTTGGTTCTTTGCTAGGCCACCACTCCGAGTTCTCGTTGGTCACGGCGGATTCTTTGCCCGGCCACCACTCCGAGCGGTCCCAAACACACTCCTTGGTCACGGCGAGTTCGTTGCCCTGCCACCACTCCGAGCCGTTTGGGCTCTCAATGAAAACACCAATTGATACAGACCAAACATGAGAACTCATCCCAAAAGACTAGTCTGTTAGGAGAGAGAGCTCATTTAGTCTATATACCCCATATCAGTTGTTTTCACAACCGATGTGGAAATTGAGTCCGTAACAGTTACCTTTTGGCTTTTATTGAAAAAAAGCAAGTCATATATATGAGCTGAATAGTGAAGGATGTTATCCATGAGCAGGTTAACGATGCATTTTCGAAGGACCTTCACCATGATAGTCACTTAGCATCCAAGTGAGTCACAAATTATTTTGTCACACCCCTTACTCATTATAGCTTAATACTAACACATTTAACCATATTTCTTATGGATTCTTTACTACATTATCCATGAGGCTAAACTGCTTTTCTAAATAATTCTTATTTAATATATTTATTATTTGTTTTTAATAAAATTTTACAACGCGACTAAGTCATACTTAATACAAATTTATTTCAACTAAAATTCTAATTATGCATCAGGGACAAAAAAAAACTATTTATTTTATTTCATTTGTTTTCCTTTAATTATGAATATACGAAAATTGAAGTGGGTCTGAAAATGGCCCCTAAAAAAGTACTGGAAATGTTATTCTAGATGAGATATTCATTTGGCCAAACGAAGAAATAAACACTCCACGCATAACATCAAATATTGGAGTATTGATCATAATATTAATTGGCTTGAAAGGAAAATATAGTAATACGAGTGGCTACAATTGATATTATTATTTAATTAGACAGTTGTCGTGAAAATGAAAAGCCACGTAGGATTAAACGTATATTGGCCATGTAATCCGTCATTATGAGAATCTAGAAACATTATAGCTTTCAACAAATGTTTATCTGCCAAACAATTTGCACAATCTAGACCATACAATATATTCCTTAAATTTTACTTTATTATTATTATTATTATTATTATTATTATTATTAATTATTAGTATTATTATTAATGACACTCCTTCAGTTCATTTGACGTGTTTTTTTAACTAGATTTTATGGTAATTAATTAAGTTCGTGTCAGTGTATTTGAATCTGCATTAAGAAGAGATGAGATAAAAAAGATTAGCATTCCAGTCAGTTATATGGAGTATATATTAATTTATTTATATATCTCATACTTAATTTAACTATTTTTGAGAAAATTACTATAGAAGTGCTAGTTATTTTGGTGTCTCACCCACATTTCTTTTTATTTTTTATTAATTTAAAATTTTTATATTAATTAAGATAATTAGTTAGGATCTACTAATCCAATTAGGACTTATACTATTTTGTGTTCTTTTTCAATTTTCGACTTACATGTTTATGTTAGAGAATTGAAATTGGTAGTATTAAGTATTAACCAAATTAAGGTCATGACTTAAAGAAAAGGTTACTGGGCATAAAAGAGATCGATATTAACCACATACATTACTTAAATTATTACATCTATACATGCTATGCACCCTCTCTTATTAAATCACCATTCATACAATCCAAGCCACATCTAATTAACTAATTAATCAATTAATTACATCTTCCACAAGTCTCTCTCTCATCATCCACGTACACTAGAAACTTCCCTCAAGTAAATGACGTGACTTGCTTCACATACACACACACACACCCCACAAATAAACATGTAGTCTACCTCAAATTGCATGCTTTCTCCTTTAGCCTTTCCTCCTTTGACACACTAAAACTTTACAAACAAACAAACTAAACTCATCCCCAAAAACAACTATACCATCCTTTTCAAGAAATCAACACAACTACTTCATTCATTATACCCATACCTCAACAATGATGAAGATCAACGTCGACAACGAGTATCTCTGCGCGGTCAGGACAAAATCCTTCGCGGATTTCTTCCTGCACGCCCAGCTACTCCTCTTGCCCTCGTCCCCGTCCGACCTCCTTCTGAATCCGAGACAGGAAACAGTAGCTTCACTCCTGAAGTCCTCGGGAAATTCAAGAGAGTTGAATTCGGTCTTATTTGACTACTTCAGGATCAGTGCAGAGGCCTCGCGCCTCTGCACTTATCTGCTCAAACCCCTAATCCACCTCCAAACCATCTACAGAAATATCAGCAACGATAAAATCATCGATCCAAACACGATATCCGGACTCCTGGGCGGCCCCCTTCCCTCGGGCCTCGACAGGGGAGGGTTCGAGGAGGTCCAGGAGAGGCAGGGGCGGGTGCTGCAGCGGCTGAGGTCGAGCAGGATGAAAATGGCGGGAAAATTGAGGGTTTTGGAGTTTTTGTGGGGGTGTGAAGGGGTGATGAGGGGGGTGGTGGAGCAGCTGGATGTGGCGGCGAAGGGGGTGTATGTGTTGAGGAGGGATTTCGACACGGTGGGGAGGCTGGTGGAGAGGATCGGGGGGGGGGGGAGGTCGAGCGCGATAGGGCGATGGTGGAGAGAGGGGGGTGTCTGGAGGAGAGTGAGTTTGGGGTGAGTAGGCAGGCGGAGGAGTTGGAGGAGCATGTGTATCTTTGCTTGCTTACCATTAACAGAGCTCGAGCTATGGTGGTTAGGGAGATTTGCAGGAGTTGTATGCCCTAGATTAGTAATTGATGGAGTAGTATGCATATATGTAGGGATTCTGCATATATTTTTATGTTTATGTTTTCTTTCATTTGTTTATATCTATTTGTACTAAAGAATATCGAGTTTTTTAGTTATACTCAGTGCGTCCATGAATAAATGTCCCATATTTGATTGGTTCGGGTTTTAAAAAATTGTTTGACTTTTTATGATAAAACAAATGGAATAAGTTAGTGGAATGTGAGACATACTTTTATATTATTAGTTTTATAATAAAATGTGAGTGAAATGAGTTAGTGGAATGAATGGTCCACCTGCCAAATATAGTAAAAGTGAAATGTGACACTTATTGCCGGACGGAAGAAAAAGAAAAAAAATGGGGCATTTAATGGCGGATGAAGGGAGTATTGTTTTCGTTCATAAATTAAAAAAGATGAGAATTTATGTTATGATTATGATGTTTTGATTTAATGGCGGAGGAAGGGAGTATTATTTTCGTTCATAAATTTAAAAAGATGATAATTTATGTTATGAGTATGATGTTTTGAACGTTATAATGTTTTGATTTAATGTGAGTTACATGCTTCCTTTTGAGTGGTATGTTTTGTGGCCTTGAAATGAATGAGAGCTATTGGCGGCTTCATCCAAGTTAGTTATAGTAGTTAACTAACTAATGGAGGGTTGAGATGTAGATTAAGCGATCTGGGCCGTTTATTTGGAAAATATGAATAGATCATTTTCCTTTAAGTTTAGAAGAGAATTAAGGAGAGGAGAAAGAGAGATATCAGCTGAGGGAATTCAATCAGAGAGAGTTTGAGAATTCAGCCGTGAGGTTCGGTTCGGTTCGGTTCATCTTTGCGATTTTGAATCTTGCTCGTAGTTTTCTTCATTTTCGGTTTAGTAAGGATTCTTGATCCGACAAGGAGCGAGCGAATAAAGATTGTTGGGTGCTTTCCCGTGGATGAAGACATAAGTCGAACCGGGCTTATATTCATTCTCAACTAAAATACAATGTTCAAATCTATTGATGGAAATATGTTGATAAGGATTTCATCACACACATAAAACTAAATCATAAGCTCGGTACAATTTGATGGAATAAAGGTAGACATAAATTAAAATAGGAATGAAATCGATAATGGAAATGAACGATCGATAGACTTGATTGAATTTTTGCCTAAGGAATGAAAAACAAAAATAATTGTGATCGATTCATAGTCTAATTTCATTCCTTATAACTAGAAATGAAGTTTAGGACTAAAGTACAATTATGTTATGTTACTAAAACCCTTTATATCATAAGGAGTGGGACTATTTCTTAATAAAATAGGATTAAGCCAGTAACAGAATATTATATAAAAATAAATAAATTTACTTTATAAATTAATGTTCAACAATAAGGCTTTTCGTCTTTAACCCTCTATAGTGGAGTATATTTTTTTTTATCATAAATTAAATGTTATTCTTGCAATTAAAATCAGAGTAAATGTTAATTTTGATCCTAAACATATAACCAAAATATGGATTTGGTCCAAAACATTTACTTTTTGAAAAACAGGTCCATAACAAAAGAAATTCTTGTCGGAATGGTCTTTTTTTACGGTTCCGTCAAAAGAACTGCTACTGTGCAATTATGATTGACCGTTAGGTTTTTGATGGAACCGTCAGAAAAAGGACTACTTCGTTGACATTTTCATTTGTTATGGATTTATTTTTCAAAAAGTGAATATTTTGGATTAAATTCGTATTTTTTTCATATATTTATAACCAAAATTGACCTTTAATCTTAATAGTAAAATGTTAATTTTTCAAACAACAACATAGGTGTACTAGCATTATATCACACCCTTGCAAAACAAGCTCCAAATATATTAAAGAAAGACATTTTTTTGCTGTCAGAAAACTGACAACTAGTCAATGATTAAATATGCATGTACTTTTTACCAAATCTAAGACGGCGTCTACATAAATTAATTTAAAACAATTGCCAAAGCTGACATAGAATCCAGTTAGAATTTTAATTTGGAATTAAATTACAACTTAATAGTGAGTCAACATTGAGTTGCGATTTACAAGGCTAATTATAAATGTAAAACAAAAATGTCCCAGTTATCTTTATTTTAAAATTTTAACAATATTTGTGTCAAATTGTTAATTTATGTAAATTAATTATTAAACCCTTTTGCAATATTGTTGAATTCGCTTGCAATTTCTCCGACATCCTGCAAAGCTTGAAGCTTTCTCCTACAAGAGAAGGTTTGCAGTTGAATCCCTCTTTATTTGAACAAGCAGTAGTTGGGTGTCTTTTATTTATGCTACCAATTGAGATTTTTAGGTATGTGTGAGTGTGATTGTTTTTTACTGCGGTGTGGGGAGGGTTTGGTACTAGCTGTGTGTAAAGTTGCAAAGCTGGAAACTTTTTTGGGAAATTTGAACTTCTGATTGTAGTTGCTGCTATTTGATATGTTGTGATTAGTTAGCCTTGTGATTGCACATTTTTATGCATAGGTTTCTCAACCTGTGGGATTCAGTAGAAAAGTTGTGTATTTGCTGAAGGTATTCAATTTTGTTGGAGTTCTCGTGGTGAAATGGTTGATCACGGGATTGGCAAGGATACAAAAGCTTTAGAAACTCCGATGGAGAGAGGCCAGGATGAGGAGGAGTCTAATAGTACAAATCAAATTGATGATTCTGATGTGTCATTTACATTGAGAGAGAGACAGGGTGAGGGGGACAGTCTCAATGGAAGTTCTAACGATCGACAAGATAATCAGTCTACGGATGGTGAGTTTGATTTGCCTTCGACACCTCTGGCCAACGTTCAACAATCAAATTTGTCCCAGTCATCATCTGCAGTAGAGGTCTCTTCGGTGAATGATCTCAGTCTTACTCCTTCGCCTCGGATGCGCAAAGGTTAGAACTCATGGTTCTCGTTAATGTAAATTAGCATTAATTGCAAGGCCTGGAAATTCAAATTTTGAAGCTCTGCCTGTTCCGTGCCACTTTTCTTCACTGTTAGATCGATACTGTTTTTCTTACTTGAACATTTTCTTTGTGCCTTAAGGATTGGAGCATTGCATTACAGCACCTGTGGAGAGAACCCTCTTCCTTGAAAATGAAGAGCTAGCATTTACGCGGTCAATGACTGAGAAAGGGATGGGCATGGGTAGTCCATTGTCTGCTCTAAAGTTGGATAGACTCTCAGAACGTGAGAAGGTTAGATACATTGCATAAATGTCTCGAATTCATTCTCATTTGTGCTTCTCAACATGCTTCTTTGTATATACAGTGGACAAGTGCGGGCTATACATATCTGCTTTTTCATTTTCTAAAGTGGCATTCTGGTTTAGATTAATCTCGCATAGCATGTATGCTTTACTATGGCTGTGGGTTTGTCTCATTGCTTTTCACATAGCTTATCAAATCTGATTTGTAGTTTGTGAATGCCTTCTCCCAAATCCTCTTTTTAAATGAATCCATTAGTGTAACCTGAGAGAACCTGCGCAACCGAAGTTGAACACCAATGCGAAACATAAGAACACAATGCATGAATGTCAGGTTAAGCTCAAATATTGGTTCCCTACTCATTAATTATAGATGTTGTGCTCGACTTCTTATTTCCTTAGATATTAGACAAATATTTATGCTTCTTTTTTCCGTTTAGTTTGTTTGACCAAAGTAATATTTTTGCGACAGAGAAATTGTTGATGCACAACGCCCAAATCAATGCTTTATTTCTGTGCAGTCTAAAATAACTTCTTTAGTAGTGGATTCTTTGATATTGGATATCTCATTGGCTTTTGTAGTTTTGCCTATCATTTTCTAATGGTGTTATATACTGGGAAGAGGTTCTGAATCTTTGCACTTCCTTCATACTTATAATGATGCAAGCATCCAAAATAAATCGTTTGGTACTCGCTTTTTAAAAATGACGCGATAGATGTCCTTGTTTTCATCACAGAGACATGCATGTTTACATCATACGCAATTTGAAAGATATGCTTATTCAAGGGTACCACCCTTGACTGCTGTTGTTGGTATTTACCATTTATTCACTCCCATCAATAGGCTCTCGAGCTTGCTACTTGGACTTATAAGAAGATGTATTTTTTTTATTGATTTTGTACTTTTGCGTTGTTTTGGTCCAGAAACAATTAATTGTGGAGATAATGAAGATCCAAAGGGATGGAACTGTGGAGGTTGACCTCACTAAGGATTCTCCTGTAGCTTCAACGTTATTAGAGCTCCATCAGTTGGATAGAGTTCCTTCTGCTATTGATTATATTGTTACCGATCATAATAAATCGGTTCCAAAACTAAAGATTGCAGTGCTTGTAGTTGGAACAAGAGGAGATGTACAGCCATTCCTTGCTGTTGCAAGGAGACTTCAGGTAAGGCATAAGTTTCTTGTTAAGCACTCTCCAATAGTTTTACATCCCCATTATTTATTGCTTATTCTAAATGAGAACAGGCATACGGTCATCATGTAAGGTTGGCAACTCACTCCAATTTCCGTGGATTTGTGAAGTCAGCTGGGGTGGACTTTTACCCGCTTGGTGGCGATCCTCGTGTTTTGGCTGGATGTAAGAGGTCTTCAGCATGAATATGCATTCCTAATAATTCTAGAATATTTAATATTAATGCACCATAAAGTAATTAAGTGTGAATGTGTGATGACTCTTCTGTGATCCATGATTCATAATTGTATGTTGGAGCAGAGCATATAGATTCAAGGTCCTAACTTTTTTAAGCGAAGCAGTTACCAAAGTCGGTTTCAGAAATTAATCGAATTTGATGGTTTTGAGCATTTCATAACTAAATCTATTTCATCAACTGCAGATATGGCCAGAAATAAAGGTCTTATTCCATCAGCGCCAGGAGAGATTGCTATACAACGCAAACAAATAAAGGCTATTATTGAATCTCTGCTTCCAGCCTGCACAGAACCAGATCTAATAACTGGCGAACCTTTCAGAGCGCAGGCAATTATTGCAAATCCTCCTGCTTACGGTCAGTTGTGGCATAGTAATCTCATACCGCAGTTTAGAATCCTACTTCAGATTTTGTGTAGAACTTTACATATTCAATCTAAATTTGTTTAACTTTTTTTGTGTGGAATTCTTGACCATATTATAGGCCATTAGATATAATCATTGAGTACCGAATTAATATCTAAAAAATTGAAAACGCATGCCACATTCAATATTGAGATATATACTGATCTATATTTTACATGCCATTGAGATGATTTTCTTGTTATCAGGACATGCACATGTGGCTGAAGCTCTTGGTGTTCCCATGCACATTTTCTTCACAATGCCATGGACGTAAGCTAAAATTACTGTTTACCCTTTTCATTTTTGTGTTGGTTAGTTTATCCCGTTTAAGTTTGAATTAAATTATGTGCTGAATTACAGGCCTACGTATGCATTTCCTCACCCATTAGCACGTGTGCCTCAAAGTGCAGGATACTGGGTATGTGCAATAGTTTTGAGTTGCTCTTGTTAAATTTGGTAAATCCGGATTGTAAATGAATATGTTCTATGATATTTTTAATTGATCCAGCTCTCGTATATTCTTGTTGACTTACTGATATGGTGGGGTATAAGAGGACTTATTAATGAGTTCAGGAGAAACAAACTGAAGCTTCCCCCTATTGCATACTTCAGCTCATATCATGGGTCGATTTCTCATCTACCGACAGGCTACATGTGGAGTCCCCATGTCGTACCCAAGCCAGATGGTAAGGCCGTCTTTGAGTTGCTGAATATTTTTTTTATTTAGTTACATTAGATTTAATGTGTGAATAGCCTAATTTCATCTGTCGATTTGTGTGTTACCTACTCAGTCATTTGGCTAATAAAGCATGATAACTTGTAGCAATCTAAGAATGTCAGTTCGGAATATGGATAATTTGTTTCGTAATATTACCTGTATGGGTTTATCCTGCCAATTGATCTGAAGTTCAAAGCTCATAACTTCAAAGAAATCTATATTTCTCCACTGCAGATTGGGGGAACCAGGTTGATGTTGTCGGCTACTGCTTTATGAACCTTGGATCAAAGTATGAACCATCTGAAGAATTTGCTGAGTGGATACAAAAGGGATCTCAACCAATTTATATTGGGTTTGGAAGCATGGTAGGTGGCAATGTAGCTGGAGACGTGGTTAACTGGTGTTTTTTTGAGTTTCTCAATAGTTTGGCCGAACTCGTTAATAATATGTTTTTTCTGCTTGATAAGCCTCTAGATGATTCAAATAAAACTACAAACACAATCTTGGAGGCTTTAGAGATTACAGGCCAAAGAGGAATAATTGATCGAGGCTGGGGAGACCTCGGTAATTGTAAGTATCTTTTGCTGGTTTGATCTCTTGGTATTTCTTTCTGCTTCCTTTGTCTAATCCACACCTTTTCCCATGACTTTTAAGGAGATTTTTTCCGTTTCAGATTCAAAGATTCCCGACAATGTTTTCGTGCTTGTGGATTGCCCTCACGACTGGTTGTTTCCTCAATGCTCCGCTGTGGTAAGTTTATATCTCAACATAATAATAGTAACTGCATACATATAATGATTACATATCACACACTTATCCAACCATTAGAAACATACTCCCTCTGTTTCCTAAAAATAGAAACACTCCATTTTAAGAAAGTTCTTTCTTTGGGACCCATTTTCCACTAACGCTTTTTTTCTTTGTATCTCTTTCTTACTTTATCAATTTTGCATTAAGACTCGTGTCGTTCTGAAAGTTGCTATTTTTAGGAAACGGAGGAGTATTTATTTCCCTTTTGTGCCAACTTCAATATCGAAATTATTTGCAGGTTCATCATGGTGGAGCTGGGACTACAGCAACTGGACTAAAAGCAGGGGTAACGCCTCTTGAAACACTGTAAAATACAATATTACATGAAGATATGAAATAATTTAGGCCAATATATTTCTAACTAGTATATCTTTGATTTATTCATGAGATATGTTTCCTAGTATGATTACAATTATGTTCTCTATTTTGCTATAGATAGAGGTTTGTTCCCCTCGTTGTACAATTCATCCCGAAAATTATATAGTGAAATATCTGTCTTGGCATCTGAACTGAGTAAACAATTCCTTGTGTTCATCTCGTTTGTTTATATTTGTGACGCATTTTCTAATATCTACGCAGTGTCCGACGACCATTGTTCCGTTCTTTGGGGATCAGTTTTTCTGGGGTGAGATAATCTACCAGAAAGGACTCGGGCCTGCTCCGATTCCCGTATCGCAGCTAACCGTTGAATCCCTCACAGAAGCTATAAGATTCATGCTGCATCCAGAGGTGAAATCCCGGGCAATGAAGGTAGCATCTCGTATCGGAAAAGAAGATGGTGTTGGAGCCGCGGTCGATGCTTTCCACCGCCACTTACCAGCGGAGGTCCCGTTGCCGCCACCGTCTCCGCCCCCGGAGAAGGACGACGGCCCAGATCCTATGCAATGGCTGCTCACTCAGATTGGTAGAATCTGCTGCTGGGCTTGTGGTTCTTAGATTTTGTTACCATTGTACATAGATTTAGGTTACTATTCATTTATTTATTTTTATCATTATTAAATCTTTGGGCGTTGCTCGTTACTTGTAAGTTGAATTTAAGTGAAGTGCATATAAATATGTTAAGTTTTTATACGGAGTATTTGTTAAGAAATGGTAACTCTTAATAAATTTTGTAATTAAAATTTATACCATTATGAATCAACATAAAAGACTGAGTCCTATTATATGCAAATCCCTCCTTATTGCAGGACCATAGAACTACACCAAATTAGAGTTTTTAGATCGAGGTTTTTATGGATGAGATGCACAAATGTATAAATTATTTTCGTTTTCATGTGGAGCCTATTTTACTTCAGCCTAAGACAAATAGGTAATAACATATTAGGAAGATTTAGCTTCATTCCAGAATATTTATTACTTCATTGTGGTAGGTTTTTACTTCATTCTAATATGATTATTTGTTCATTCTAGTACATACGGTTTCGCCGTCGCGTACCTTTCTCTCTTCAATGTTTATCATCGCCGCCACGACGCTGATAACAAAATGGAATGATAGCTTAATTGAATGGTGTAATAAGTACAAGGAATGATAATAAACTATTTGAATGAAGTATACGTAGAAGCATTTGAAATCCTACTAAAATGAAGTAAAAACCTTGTATAATGAAGTTATAATGTTTTTTAATGAAGTAATAAACCTACCAGAATTAATTATTTTTTAAAGTGAATAAATTAAAAACTCATTCAATGAATTGCATATCTTGAAAACGATTTGATGTTTATGACTATAACCTCATTTTTCGACGAAAATAGTGGGATTACAAGCGTGAGAATCGTATAATTAGTTTGTAACTAATAAAATAATAAAACATCCTCGTAATTATGATAATGACGTGGTATGAAAAAAATAAGGAAAGTTACATGTGTTAAGGTTTCTTCTCAGCCCACGCAACATTAGGGTTTATTTTATTGTTACCACATGGCTTAACCTGATGTAGTTGCAATTTTCCAATGAAAAGTTTTACTTAATCACTCAATACTTAATGATTGAATCTATCTTATATACTCCGTATGTGTTTATCACACACTTCGAAATTTATCAATTTTATCCTATTTTTACAACTCTTTCAACTTATCAAATTTTGTCTCCATCTTTTCAATTTGTAGTATCAATTTAATCAATCATTTTTAGATGATATTAGTATTCTCGTATACAAATTATTTTCGGAATAAAATAATATTAAGATGCGTTTTATGTAGATTCCACTGAAATTTTAATAATTAAAATTAATATACGAAAACTAACAAATTTTCAAATTCAGCTAAATTAAATAAAAATTTAGGATACATTCAATAATTAACCTAGTAATTATATGAAATCGAGTTCCAAACCAAACTCAAAATACTAAAATTTCTCGATTTTAATTATTAAGGTGCACAATATACAACATTTCATTTGATACATACAATTACCGTACGTGTCCGTGTATAGTATAAATTCAAAACACTTGGTCGGATATAAAATAAAATACATTCTCCTCTACAGTATTTATACAACATCATATTATATAAAATATAATATCCAACATTTGGTCAAACAATAACTTAACATTACAAATTATAAAACACTTACCACAAAATTTAAATAAAAAATACATGCTAAATATTTTATTCATACATCAATTTCCCACACTAAACCGAAACCGAATGTTTGTTAACAAACTCTTTAATCCGCCGAAACAACTCCGCCGTCTGAGCCGCCGTGACCGGATCCATCTCCACCGCAATCTTATTCAAGTAAAAGCTATGCCCAACTCCCCTGCTCACAAACAGCTCCACCTCCTTCCCCGCCCCCTTCATCTCCTCATAAAACTCTATCTCCGTATCCCACATCAAATCCTCCTCCGCTAAGCAATACAAATACGGCGCCAGCTCGGGCAGCGTCGCCGCCGTCCCCATCGGGCACGTATACGGGTGATCCTTGGTCGCCCCCTCCGGCAGCGCCAGCGCCAGAAACTTATCCATCATGTCCAAAGTCAGAAACGGCGTCTCCTGATTCTCGATTTCCGACCTGCTCCGCCCGCTCCGGCAGAATCCCGGGTGCACCGGAATCGCTCCGGCCACCGGAATCCCCTCCGCCGCCGCCGTGACCGCCACCTGGTGGACAATGTTCCCGCCGGAGCTATCTCCGATCAAAAATATCCGGCCGGAATCGGCGCCGGCGCCTGCGCCGCCGGCGGCGACCCACCGGAGGGCGGCGGCGCCGTCGTCGAAGGCGGTGGGGAGGCGGTGCTCGGGGGCGAGGCGGAGGTAGGGGGACACCACGACGGCACGGCACTCGCGGGCCAGGCGGGTGTATACCGCGTAGTACATGAGCCAGTCGGGCTCGCTGATGCAGAAGCCGCCGCCGTGGAAGTGGAGGAGGACGGGGAGCTTCTCCGGGTCGGCCTCGTGCCGCTTGGGGAGGTAGATGCGGAGTTTGGGGCAGTCGGTGGGGGTGACGTCGGCAGTGGCGACGCCGTCGATGAAGTTGGGGTGTGGGGGGACGGCGTCGGTCATGAATTTGACCTCGGGCGGCCCGGCCCACGTTCGGTCGGCCGAGCCGTCGTCGAAGAGGGTTAGCCACCCGGAGACTTGGTCGATCATTTTCCTTTCTTGGACTTGGGCCATTTTTTGTATAATGGCTTTGTTGAGTAGAGTTGAGTGGTGTGTGGATTTATAAAGTTTGAATGAAATTTGGTGCAATTTATAGTGGAGATTTGAGGCTGGAGTTAGACTTAGGAAAAACATTAGAAATTTCATTTAAATTTACGTGACACTTACTTTTGGAAAATTAATAGTAGTAAATTGTCTTTTCCCACTACTTGTGCAGTTGTGCTTTCTCTACAACTTCCCTCCAACCACGCTGAAATTGTCTTCTCGTTTCTTCATTATTATTTTTTTCCTATAATGAGAAACCATTATTACAATTTTCCTATTATGAGGGAACATAGTGATAAGATAAGAAGAAAAGGAGATATTCATGACCAACTTCTTGTGTATTCAGTAGCGGCAATGGTGTTAAGACCCCCCACCAACCAATAATCTCTTGCTCCCGACGTTCCATAGTAGTAGAGTCATCTTGTCATTTTAGTACGTTCTATAGTAATGGAGTAATTTCCCTTTTTAGTAAAATTCAATACATTTCTTTTCACTTACTTTTTACTCTCTCTTACTATCTTCTCTCTACTTTTTTGTCTCTTATACTCTGCTATTTTTTTATTTAATACATTACACAACTTTTTTCTTAAACTCCGTGTCGAAAAGAAGTGCTCCCACTATTATGGAACGGAGGGAGTACAGTTTTATGTGTACAATTTTTTTTGGTAAAAATAAGTCACTATTTTTATTGATATTTTATATATCTTGATGAATGTAGAATTTTATTTTTCTTGCAACTTTCCTCACAAACACATTTCGTAGGTGAAATAGATTTGTATAGTTGATTAATTGAGGTAAAGACGGGAAAAGAAACGTTGATAGACTAATTTATTTTTTCATTACTATTTTAATTTGACCAAATTAATGGATGGTACAGTTAATTTGATTTAGATAAATATCTCTTTTATTTAAAATCTCTTTTTGTCCTTAGAAAAACAAATCCCACATATACATATAATTCATGCATGTGCTAATGAAATTGACTAATTACATTTCTTTGTTTTACCATTTTATACAATTTTTTTTGTTTGAGATGCACATGTTGTAGTATACCATGTTAGGGGTGCACTATGGTCTATAAGTGAAATCTTGTCAAAAATCAAAGCAAATCTCAGTCATTGGATCCTTAGATTGGATGAATGTGATAATAATATCCGAGCTACATTATTACACTTAAAGCTTTACATTATTAAGCGAGCTACATTATTAGACTACACAATCTACATTATTAGACAAATACGTGTTACATTATTAGCCGAGCTACATTATTAGACTACACAATCTTCATTATTAGATGACACATGACATTAATCTAACGGTTACATCACAAGATCCAATGACTGTGATTTGCTTTGATTTTTGACATAATTTCAGTTATGGATATGAACACTCCCATCCCATGCCATGTTATATATAAAGATGTCAATGTTGAACAATATGTAGGGACAGTACAAATGAAAATAATGGCTGTGTTTCATGTTTTATTAATCATAGAAAAAAGGATTAGTAATTAATTCAAACTTCATAAGTTTCAAACATTTGGCTTATTTAAAATAAAACAAATTTAGTAATGTATGGAAGACCCCAATCATACAATGTAAAGAATAGAAGAGACACACTAACATAGTCCAGCATCAGAATTGGGTACATACCGCTGGCAGCTGGCAGACAATGTTACTAATAATATTCATTAATTTACACTTATTTGAGTTTGTTAAATACTTTTACTATATGTTACTTAGCCACTTTGAAACAACTCATTGTTGAACATTACTTTTTGGTTGTTTGACTATACTTTTAGATATTTGAGCATGGATAAGTAGTGGAGATCGAATTCGTAGCATCAACTTTTTTAAAAAGGATTATTATTGTTATTATTACTATTGTATAATTATTTTTACATGTATGATTACAATTGGATCCTGATTAGTAGTCAAGAGATTGACTTTTTCTATAATAAATATTAATATCTGTAGTATGAACATGATGTGGATCTTAAATTCATTTAAAATAAGAGGATAGAAGGTTAAGCAAAAAACAATCATATCTGTTAACCTACCAATTAATTAATAATTTAATATAAATCGATGGGTTGAGATGATGATTATGATGGCTGAAATAAGGAATCAGTTGACTTGGTAGTTGATATATATTGATTAATAAAGAAAGTTCCATGTGATTAACCTTTTTGAGAGCCATCACATCTTTTTGACTTGAAAATCTTTTAGAGAAGAAAAGGTTTACCCTTAAATGTGTCGTTTAATTCAATATTATGAACAAAAGAAAGGCGTATGGTAATACAAAATACTAATGTAAAACCGTATTGTTAATTAAGACAGTAGACAGACAAAAGAAAACCAAGAAAGAGATTGATGAAAATATAAAAGCATAATTAAATTACGAAAATTACGATTATAGATAAGTTATGTCAAATATAACAACAAATTATTGACAACTATAATTCAATAGTCATCGCCAAAAATAACATTTAATTGAAGGTAGTATAATATGATATATAAGGACAATGTATGGAATACTTTATTTAAAATGCTTATCGAGCACTTAAAAAAATACATTAACATATTAACTTGTTTGGTAGGTATTAAAATAATAAAAAGCAATCATAATTTTACAAGATTAATCATCGAGCTTGATTTAAATAAGTAAGAGCATCCACAACTGTGCTTTTTCCAACGAGCACGATTGTGGGCCCGGTCCCACTTTTTCTGCCTGCTCTTAGGCAAGGGCACAACACCCACAGTCGTGCTCTTCCGCAAGGACGAGCACAAAGGTCCCACCATTCTATTATTCAATTTAAATAAAAATATTTCCATAATATTAAAATTCATTAAAAAAATTGAAATAATATTACAAATTACAAATAAAATAAAAATTACATAATTAAAATACTAAAAAATAAAAATTACATAATTAAAATCCTAAAACTTAAAAATTACATAATTAAACTCCTACAAATTAAAACTTACATAATTAAACTCCTAAAAATTAAAAATTACATAATTAAAGGCTAAAAATACCCCCGTGGAAGACTATTCATCCGGCGACACTACACCCAATTGTTTTTGGAGACCCAATATCATGGCCTCATGCGATCGAAGTTGCGCGGGGGTCATAGTTGACCTATCAGCCATATTGAGTTGGGCCAAAATCGCCCACAACGAGTTGGTGGGGGGTAGAGGTGGCGCATAGGGAACGGGAACGGGAGCGGGTTCGGGAGCATCGCCGGATGGAGTCGCGGCGCGACGGCGGTTGGCCGCCGCCTTCTTCCTTCCTTGCGGTCGGCGTTGGGAACCGCTCGGGCCGGCGTCGGGGCTACCCAAGTTAGCTCCGGCAAGTTGGCTAGCCACGTCTTCGAAGCCGACGTCGGATAGGGATACCGACCTTGACTGTTTGGAGGAGCAGCTAGAGGAGGATGTTACGCCTCCCCTATACTTCGGATGCGACCGCGTCTTCTGCCAAATGTTGAGGTACTTGAACGTCTTGTAGTTCATGGATTGGTAGGTTGACAAGGCAGAACTGATGATGTCGACCTCGCTCCGGCCGCTCCCCGCCGACCGCTCTTCCTGGAGGTAATACCCCTGGAACTTTTAGACTTCTTCATTGGCTCTGTATATGGCGTTGCGCACCATACTCTCGTTGCGCTCGATTGTTCCCGCTGGCCGGTTTTCATTGCACCGGCGACAGATGCGCCACCAATAATGATCGTCGGATTGGTTCGTTCCAACCATCGGATCTTCGAAGATTGACAAGAACGCCTTGAACAATTGCTCCATCTCCACCGGAGTGTACGGTGTGCGGACACCGTGAGTAGGAGGAGTCAGAGTTTGGGAGTGCCCGCTCGAACTCGCTCTAGGCTCGGGTCTCCACCCGTATAGCCCTTCGGGGGCATCTTGGTCGTCGATCGGGTAAGGCCGGTAGCCACCCGGAACTCCCGAACTTTGGGTTTGAGGAGGGGCCGAATATTCCGTTTCCCGACTAGGAAACGGTTGTGAACCGAACCAATCGGGGTTCCAACCGTGGGAGCCCGGAGGGTGATCGCCGTGGCCGGACATTGTTATGTTGTAGGAGTGGAAGAAAGATTGAGAATGGAGATGAGAGAATGTAGATGAGAATGTAGATGAGAATGTAAATGAGAGAATGTAGATAAGAATTGTGAAGTGTGGGGTGAATTTTGGGTGTGAAAGTGGGGGTATTTTAAATGAAAATGTGTATTTTTGGGGGGAAAATGAAAAAAAAGTGGGTAGAAAACAAATAATTTTTTTTGGGAAGTGGGGAAATATTTTTTTAATCGTTTCTTTAATTAAAAACCGATTTTTTTTTAAAAAATCAAAATTTCCAACGGCTAAGCCATTGGCCAATCCGCGCCTGCCACGTCACCTGCTCGTTGACACGGACGTGCTCGAGCGCAGCGGCGGACAGCGTCTCCGTGCCGCTGGCACGGACGGACGGCTTCCTGCTCACCGTTGTGCATGCTCAAAGGAGTACTACTCAAGAGAAACTTAATTTCCAAAATCTAAAAACATCTACCAAAAAGACAATTATTATCTAGAAATTGTGAATGGGCCAATGTGTTCAAAATTTAAAATATTCATACACCAAATTGTTTATTATCCAACTCGGTTAATTGTTTAAAGCTTAGTATATATCCATTATATAAATAATGGCCTAAATTAATTAATCTAACATAAACAGTTGTTTTGAACACCTAATAACGGGCTTTATCATCTCATAAAGCAGTTCAGCCCATTTAAATAAGTCATAACTGCATGCGACAAATTGGTGGGCTAAAGCCCATTCGACGGATAAATTTTGATTAATTTGCAGCTAAATGTGTGTGAGTTCTTTTATTAGTTCACTTTGTTAAGCTAACAACTATGTGCAATGATATATATAAAGTATAAGAACATTAAGCTATTTTGTGACTAATAGCTATATACTCAATTCATTTAAGATTTTCGTTATACCAACAGAAAAAACTAATGTGGTTGAAATTTAATTTAAATTAAAAAATACTATATAAATATTTAATAATTATTTATTGTATCCTTAATTTTAACTTTTAAGGTATTTTTATACTAATATAAGTGATACACCATGAGAATAGTCTCATGTGCGCCAAAAATAGTAACGTGGACCCAAATTAATGATTTCATGTCAATATCACAATGATAGATACTATTCAATCTATGTGTTTAAAAAATCACAATGATGAAATATTCAATTGTGGGCAGAATTTTATACTCCAACAGATTGGTATGGACCGATGTCGACGTCTTTCAATTGGACGGATTCGATACTTGATAGGAACGAATTCTATCACATAACTTGTTGTTTCTTAAGATAGAGACGGGTTGGATCGGGTCGGGTCGGGTCGGGTCGGGTCGGGTCCACACTCCAATAAGAAATAGGTATTGCTTTTCATGGTATGAACATGTTGATAGGAGGAAGGGATCAAATTTGGTTTCCCAATCTTGAAATCTTATACTGTTTTGTTTTGATGATATGATGAAGTCAACTCAACATTCAGTGTTTTAGTTTGAATGGGAACTGCAATATGGTGTTTGTCTCTTGTTTTGATCTTACAGAAATTGAAGAATTTCAAATGAATGGATTTTATACACTACTAAAGAGGGATGGATTCAAACCGATCCACTTCAGTGGAAAAATTAGATTAATTCAAACCTATCCACTTCAGTGGAAAAATTAGATTAATTCAAACCTATCCACTTCAGTGGAAAAATTAGTTCACAAATACTAGGTTTCAATTGGATAGATAATAGGAATGAAATCCAGAGAGAATTCAGATATATTAATTGAAAAGTATTTAATCCACTTGTGGCTGTCCTCTTGTATTGATTTGCAAGAAAAAAAAACAATTTCCATTATATTTGACTATTTTGTCACATACACAAAACCAACACAAACACCACAACAATAAGAATAGAGAAAGGGATAGAAATTGAATAAGCTAACCCCATGTAGTTATCATAGTGTAGCAGCTTGTGAGCTTTCACTCTATTACCACTTTCTTTGAGATTAAATGAGATTCTTTTTCCATGTATTCTTGGTTTCCGACCACTCTCTAATGTTTTTGAGGTTACCTATTACTTATTCTAAAGAGAATGGAAAGTCCCAAAATCACCTACGTAACCACAAATAGTGATGAAGCCAGGAATTTAATAATGGAAGTCCCAAAATACTGTTAACAATTATGGGATATTTTTACTATCTTCGTCTCTCTAAACAATTGCGACATAAGCTGTATGAGCTGTGAGAAATGCATACAACGTGGCTTCGCCACTGTCTACAAACTGAGACGAATAGACATAGGAGCCTTCTTTTCGCATTCTGGCTTGATCTCATGAAAATATTTTTTGTCTTTTTAAAGTTAAGTTACATATATACATTTGAAATGTATATTGGTGCTCAAACTTTTCTATTTCAATGTATAAACAGTGCAACAAAAAAAATCGTTAATAACATTGTTTAATATAATTAAGTGCTAATTTGTGATTTCAAATATACCACGAACGCTTTAAAAAATGTCTTTATTATTGGTGTCCCAAGTATAATTAAAGGACGCTAATGGAAGCGTTCTAAAAATAAAAGATTAAGTTAATATGCCCTTAATTTATGGACGCTTTCTTTTGCATTCTTAATTGTTATTATTTTTTTAAAACTTTCCAATGCAAATAATTACATCTCAATTTTTGTGTCCATAAAAGATAAGTTTTTTTTGTAGTGAAAACCATATTAACGATTAGACCCATCATAGTTTAATTATTTTGTTTTAGTGTGAATGACAGGGGGAGTGTGAGCACTGCAGTGCAATTACTCCCCCCGTCCCACTTTAGGAGTCCTGATCACTTTTTCACACCCGTTTTGTAAAAATCATAATAAATAGTTAAAGTGGAGAAATGGTAAAGTGAGAGAGAAAATAATATAAAGAAGAGTTTTGTCTACATTATTATCTCTCTTACTTTACCACTTCTCCACTTTAACTATTTATTATGATTTTTACAAAACGGGTGTGCAAAAGTGACCGACACTCCTAAAGTGGGACGGAGGAAGTATAAAATAAAATACAATGCGATATAGAATGGACAATTCAAGTTCGACGATTTTGAATTTCGCACTAATTTCATGATATTTATTCGAGTTATTTGTCTCTAAATTATTTTGCTGATTTTACATATCAGACTTAAAAAATATGCATGTCACTACTAAACTATAAATTTGATCTAATTTTAGTAATCGATGAAATTTTTTGACGAATATCAATACAGAGACATGGCATGCAGATCATAAGACATTGTCAACACCAATTTCGTCTTTGTGTTTATCAGTTGCAAAATCCTATAAATCAATAGTTTAATAATTAATTTACATATTTTAAAAGCTGATATGTAAAACCAAAATTCGTCGAAAGTTTGGAAATTAACAAACAAATAGCTCTATATATTTTGTACTCCATTTTGTTTTATTAACGAAACGTCGTAGATTGAAATTTCCATTAAAGACAAATTGTGTGCCTACGAAATAAAATTAGATAAAACAACATTATGGAAAGTTTCGGACCACAAGTTCATAAAAAATGAATCTGGATCTTTCAATGAATGTGGAGGTTTGAAAAAGTTATAGCAAGCAAGTTTAGATGCACGTCCTCGTCGAATTTATTTATGATACTTTGCTTATATAAAAGTAGTGCGTTTAACAAACCTTTTGCCGAGGGTAAGTTCAGTTAATTGATGCCAATTCTTGTGATCACTATTGTCGACCAAATTTATAGACATGCCTACTTTTAAAAAATTAATTAAATTTTAAAGAGCGCGATTATCGTAATTATTGCGTATATACGCTAATTTAGAGTACCAGCCGAGGTGTAATTGGTCTTGCGCGTTAAGGGTTACTCGACTAGATTTACTAGAGTACCTATGTGCATGTCTTTATATTCCCACCATTTTTTCTACCAATGTCAATACAAGCAATTGTACTCGTGAAAATAGCAAGACTATGAAAATAATAACATCACATAATCACCATATGTTGTTGCTAACACTTCAGTGTTGGCACCTTTTTCGACTTCAGGGATCATGGCTCTGACTAAGAAGTTTGAAGGCTCGGTTTTAAACGTTGGCAGCAGAAGATGTTTTCTAACTTTCTAGGTTATGTATTGCCAATTTTTTCATAATTTATTGATAGATTAATCTAGTCCAAATTCCTCACCCATGGCAACACGCTTTCCTAGTATAATCCTAAGTTCAAATGTAATTTGCACATAAAAACATAGTAATTACTTAAAATATAATGAATGATGTATGCAAATTATTCAGATAGTTTAGACTAAAGTCCAATTTTGGTCCCTTACATTTGTCCAAAAATTCTTTTTGGTCTCATACATTAAGTTTATGACATTTTGGTTCCTAACATATTGTTTTTGTTCATTTTGGTCCCAAACAAGGTCATAAACTTAATGTATGGGACCCGAAAAGAATTTTATGGAAAATGTACGAGACTAAAATTGGACTTTATTCCTAGATTATAATTAAGTTATTAAATTGATCAAACATTTTGACTGTTAATTTTAACAGAAAATGGTTATTTTGGACTAAAATAATATGTTATGGACCAAAAGGTCACAAGCTTAATGTATATGACTATAAAAAGTTTTAGAGCAAATGTAAGAGACCAAAATTGGACTTTAATCGATAAATTGGAAAGGACGTTGGAAATAATTTCAAAAGGTTGGCAACGTGCCTCATTCTTCAGTCAAATTAAAGGCACCCATTATTTAATATAATCAATTTACGTGGCTTTAGTTTGGCATGCATGGAACAAGAATAAAAACTTATAATTAAAAAACAGAAAAAAGAGACAAAAAAGAAAAGCTTGGAAGAAATATATAGATGATGATGATGATGATTAAAAACTATGGGCATGCGTCTAAAAATTTAAGTAATTAAGCAAGAAAAATGGAGGGTGTGACACATAGAGAATGCTTTGCGGAACTCTTTTCCGGTTTCATACTTACTTTCTCTAAATACATCTCTTTCTTCCACATAAAGAAATTTCATTCTTCATGCAAAAATATGCGATGTTGGGAACTATGCTTACACGCATGCAGAATAAAATTTTTATATATTCGTAACATAGAAAATACCAATCACAATAAATACAAAAAAATTAAGCCTCACATTGAAAACAATCTTTTTTATTAAATTAAAATGTTAATATAATACTCCACGTTCAATATATAAATGTGTCTGTGTTTTATTTACTTCAAATAATTCAATAAAATTATTTTGTACAAATAAAAACACCAAGCACTTAAATATTGATTAACCTAACTATACCAATCTCTCAACGGTAATATGATCTCGTAGCCATAACCATAAAGTAATTAGTAGTTTAATCATATTCTAGAGGTTTAAACTTTACCAACTATTCAAAGTCAATATATGTTTGGTGATAATAAGCTTCCAATTTTTGTTAGGCTTTATGACATAGCCACGACAAATAAACATATGTATGTTGGCTTTATGTAAAATAAATATCATCATTTAATATTTCAACCATGCTATGAATTGCTTTTTTTTTCTTGTCTCGGTAAGATACATGCACGCTTAGATTCTTCTAATCACCATACTCTTTTAATTGAAAATATAATTTTATAGTATCTTTTTTGTCTTTATTTTATTAGATGCATACGCTATTTCTTCGTATTAATATGCCCATATACTTTTATTTTTTGTTTTTATCAATCCGCGCTATGTAACAAATCTTGTAAAATGGGTAGAGCATCCACATCCGTGCTCTTGCCAACGAGCACGGATATTGGTCCGGACCCACTTTTACTCCCTGCTATTAGGCAAAAGCACAACACCCACATCCGTGCTCTTCCGCAAGGACAAACTCAAGGGTCCCACTATTCTATTATTCAATTTAAATAAAAACATTTCCACAAAATGAAAATGCATTAAAAATACCCGGAATAATATTACAAATTATAAAAAAATTAAAAATTACATAATTAAAATACTAAAAATTAAAAATTACATAATTAAATACCTAAAAATAAAAATTACATAATTAAACTCCTAAAAAATAAAGATTACATAATTAAACTCCTAAAAAATAAAGATTACATAATTAAAGGCTAAAATTACCCCCGTGGATGACTATTCATCCGGCTCTACCCCCAATGTTCTTTGGAGACCCCGTATCATTGCCACATGCTATCGAAGTTGCTCGGGGGTCATAGTTGACCTATCAGCCAAATTGAGTTGGGCCAAAATCCCCCTCAACGAGTTGGTGGGGGGTTGAGGTGGCACATAGGGAGCGGGAGCGAAGGCAGATGGAGTCGCGGCGGTCACTGCCTTCTTCCTTCCTTGCGGCCGGCGTTGGGAACTGCTCGGGCCGACGTCGGGGCTATCCAAGTTAGCTCCGGCAAGTTGGCTAGCCACATCCTCGGATCCGGCGTCGGATAGGGATACCGACCTCGACCGTTTGGAGGAGGAGCTAGAGGAGGAAGATACGCCTCCCCTATACTTCGGATGCGCCCGCGTCTCCTGCCAAATGTTGAGGTACTTGAACGGCTTGTAGTTCATGGATTGGTAGGTCGCCAAGGCGGAACTGATGATGTCAAGCTCGCTCCGGCCGCTCCCCACCGATCGCTATTCCTGGAGGTAATACCCCTGGAACTTTTGGATTTCTTCGTTGGCTCTGTATATGGCATTGCGCACCATACTCTCATTGAACTAGATTGTTCCAGCCGGCCGGTTTTGATTGTTCCGGCGACAGATGCGCCATCAATAATGGTCACCGGATTGGTTCGTGCCAACCTCCGGGTCTTCGGAGATTGACATGTACGCTTTGAATAATTGCTCCATCTCCCCCGGAGTGTACGGGGTGCGGACACCACGAGTAGGAAGAGGAGGAGTTTGAGAGGGGCCGCTCCCTCCCGCTCTAGGTACGGGTGGTTCCGGTGTCCACCCGTATTGCCCTTCGAGGGCATCTTGGTCGTCGATCGGGTAAGGCCGGTAGCCACCCGGAACTTGTGAACCTTGGGTTTGAGGAGAGACCGAATATTCCGTTTCCGGACTAGGAAATGGTTGTGAACCGAACCAATTGGGGTTACAACCGTGGGAGCCGGATGGGTGATTGCCGGAGCCAGACATTTTTTTGTTGTGAGTGAAAGAAAGATTGAGAATTGTAAGAATAGAAATGAGAGAATTTAAATGAGAATTGTGTAGTGTGGTGTGATTTTTTTGGTGTGGAAGTAGGGGTATTTATAGATGAAAATGTGTATTTTTGGGGAAAAAAATTGAAAAATTAATTAAAAGTGGGTAGAAAAAGGATATAATTTTTTGGGAAGTGGGAAAATATTTTTTTTATTTTTAATCGGATTTTTTTAATTAAAATCCATTTAAAAAAACAAATTGCCAACGGCTTTGCCGTTGGCCAATCACAGGCTGACACGTAGGCTGCCCGCTGGCACAGACGTGCTCGATGCATCGAGCAGCACCGTGCCAGCGGCAAGAGCGCAGCAATTGCCGCGCCGCTGGCACAGACGGACGGCGGATTTCAACAGCTGTTGATGCTCTTAAAAACTCGCTATCTATGTACTTTGTCATCATTAATTATTCCAGTCAATTACTTATTCATATCTTAGAGTTGTGAATTTAGACTTAAATTGAGTTCTAATAATTAATTATTATCAACTCTCTAATCCACACACTTTGAAAGGACAATCTTTGTCATCATCCAGAGGTACTTTAAGGTGTTTTTCCACGACGACAAAATGCCTAGCGTGTGTCATTTTGTTTGTCCCATATTCTTTTTCCTAATTCTAAGCTTTGTCATGCTATATGTTAATTATTCAGAACTTAGTTCTATATTTTATGATTACACATGATGCAATCCAGATGTACTCCTCCGTCCTCTTTAGTAGGGACATTTCTTTTTGACACGAGATTTAAAGTAAGTGTTAAAAGTGAGTTAATTAGAGGGAGAATGAATTACAATATAAAAGAAAAAAAATAGAGAGATGGAAGAGAGATTTAAAGATGACATGGCGCTGGTAAATTGCATCATTTTGTGTTTATGGAGAATACATTAATGTAATACTATGATGATATATAGTTCATCAATAGATTAGTACTAATTCTCAACTTTAAAATTTCCTTAGTCCTCCTTTAAACACAGGACTTTAAACATGAATTTTAATGAATAATTAATAAAGTAAAAGGAAATATATAGTTGGAAATATTGTTAATAGATATTGATGCGGGGTGCATTAAGGTAACAACATTCTTAAAGTGACAACATGACAACAACTAACAAGCAATCTGCAATACATATGCAAGCAATATGCGATATATAGACAAACAACTCGGCATATGGTTCCAAGCAATATGATATACGAAATCAGAGCACTATTGTGACATTATAGTTAAAATTACAACTTAGGCAAGCAATGTGCGATCCATAGGCAAGCAACTCGGTATATGGTACCAAGCAATATGTGATACGAAATCAAAGATTATCAAACAATCTACGATACATAGGCAAGCAAGCCTGCCACTTGGCAGACTAAGATTTGACCTGCTCCTAATCTAAGGGTTCACATTGGTGGTACATTGTCATCTTAAATGGTGTTGTCATTTTAACACAAACCTATTGATGCGTACATTAATTGTTAGTAGTGGAAGAACTTTTATAAATGAATAACACATATTTTTAAGGGATGAATCAAAATACTAAAGTGTTCTATTTTTATGGGGCATATAGAATATAAAATTTGCTGATTTGTAATGTGAATAAACAATATATACAGGTATTAACTCTAATTTGAAATCAATGTTTTCCAATTGTTTTTAGCTCTATTTTAGGCGGATAATAAAGAGTATATAATTAGGCATCTCCAACCATTTACGTCAAACTCAAACTCATTTTTAGTATATGTCACATCAAAAATTAGTTTTACTCCAACCATTACACCATATTTAAGTTTTACACTATTTTTAAGTATTTGTCTCACAAAAATTTTGCAGTAAACACCATATTTAGTGTTATTCCATTGAAAAACTTAAAAAATGAATTTGAGTTTGGTATATGATTGGAGAAATTGTCTACATTAAAAATGAGTTTTGGTGTATGATTGGAGGTGGTTTTAGGAGAGGTACTTTTGAAGTGAATCTGGATATATAAATATAATCTAATTAAATGAATTTATTATTTATTTGTGAATGATTGATTACGGGCGTTTATTTTTAATAATACCCATTGCTTATTTGACAAGATAAATGATTAAATACTTTTTTTTAATCATAACAATAATTTCCTTCATCCAACTTTCATATTCTCAAGTAGAATATGAATCAAGAAAAATTAGCTCTTGAAATTATCAAGTGTTTTGGGATATATCAAAATTACAATCAATCTTACATTTTTTCTTTATCTACTAGACCAATCCTAAAATTAGTTTCTAATAAAAATAATTCAAAATCAACTTTTGTGGCTATATCTTTAAAAATTTTTACACTTTAGATTGAATGATAATTATCCGTCAAAACTTAATCATGCGTATAATATCTAGTACTTTTACGTGTTGGTTCATTATTGGGCTATTTTCCAACTGCAAATAGCCTATCTCATTCTTAATTTCTTTTTAATCACTTAAAATTATTTCTCATGGAGTTTAGTTGAACTACGAAGCCTGGTGATAGATAGCATTAGTGTGAAAGTCTATTCCGCAAAAGGTATCACTGCATAATAAAATTATCAAGGTTGACCCAATTCAACGATTTGACATATTAAGATTAAGCCAATCTAAAACATTTCATCCTTATCTTTTTCATACCATCGCCTAATCACGACAAAAAGATAACAGTTTTATTAAACTTAATAGTAGGAATTTTTGTTACAATCACTTTTAATAATATGAATAATCACTTTTTATTTGGTGTGTACTATAATTTTTTTTATCTACAAGAATAATTAATTTTTTTTGTAAGAATGATCATTTTTTTATCTATAATAATTAGGTAGAAGATTAATATTGCTCACATAACCTTGATATTAATTAATTTGACATCCTAGCATTCACAATAGCGTGGACATTCTAACGGACTATCAACATGACATCCCAAAAACACCTCTTGCCACGTCATAAGGACATGGCCACTGTACTGCCACGTCATAAGAACATCTCACTACACAATAATAGCCTAGCACTAGGACTAGCCGACACCCTAGCCAATAAAATAAATTGAAAAATATGATTAATTCATTTTAATTGTTGGTGTTTATCAAATATATAAAAAATAAAGTGCAACGAGTTGTAAATATTGAATATAAATAAAAATAAATAAAAAAATAAAAAAATCGGAACGTCCGTGCTCTTGTGCGTCGCTTGCCCACAATAGCGGACGAGCGCACGGACAAGGGGACAGACGTCCGCCTTTTACGACGGACGACCTCTTATCCGTCTGGGACGTCCGTCATCTGCTCGCTGCATGCAATAGTGGACGTCCGCGACGGACGTACCGCTAGGTGGTAGGACGTTCGCTATTGTGAATGCTCTAAGCCAAAAAAACTAATGAAATAAAGAATTTTTGTTTTTTGAAATATTAACCAATTGCGAAAATAATTGAAGTCTAACTTTTCTTCTTCTTTTATCGGCCCTTTTTATTTTACTTGTTCAATTATAAGAATATACGTGCTTTGACCATATTGCTAAACTACCACTACCTCCGTCCCACATTAAATGTCACATTTAGTATGAGCCCGGGTTTTAAGAAATATAAAAAAAATAGGTTGAATAAGTTAGTGGACTATTTGTCCCACTTATATATATTAGTTCTATAATAAAATGTGAGTAGAATTAGTTGGTGGAATGTGAGGTGTACTTACTATTTATGGTAAAAGTGAAATGTTACTGATTGTGAGACGGTTTGAAATGGCAAAATGTGACATTTAACGTGGGACGAGGGTAGAATATGTTACTTATACTTTATTTGAGATAGTGCCCGCTGTAGTTGAAAAAATTATAGTATATTTCTTTATAATTTATTACAATATTTTTTGCGTAATATTACAATATAAAAAGAAACCACACATACGAATTATTCTGCCTTGTTTTTCAAGACGTTGACCATTAAAATTGAAATATTTAAGAAAATTAAGGATGCTAATTATTGGGAATTAATTGTATCTATAACATGAAAAAATTGCAAAAATACTACTAGCACTTTAAATTTACTAGTAGTAAAATTGAAAATGACGTGACTCTATTTGGATTCGTTGTTCATTAACTTAAAACAGTTTTATTTTGGTAATTGAAATAATATAATGAATCGTAGACTGATTTTGATTTTGAATGTGACTTTAAATTATATAGCTTCACAAAAAACCAAAGAACACAAGCTTATTTTAAATTGTTTTAGTTTTGGACAATTTCAAATCCATTTTGCTCATGTTTAAAGTTGAAAGTTGCAGAAACTGCATTAACATTTGACAACTAATACCTGACGATATTAAAGGATTATACCATCGATTCCTACTATTATAAATGGCTCATACTGATTTTGAGGCATCTCATCGTTAGCGGCTCATTTTTAATAAATACTATTAAGCGGAAAAGTAGCTTAAAGTTTCGGCAAAATTAGCTTAAAATCGTGTGGCTTAAGTGTTGGTCAAAATCTGTTAACGACACAATCTTATTTGCGTTGAAACGATAACAACACGACTACGACATGAACTCAACAACATACGATAATGACTTGAAACAAGGCAAGGAATGAAAGGGTGTCTGCGGACTTGCAGAATAGGTGATGTAGGCAGTGAATGAAACAAAGACGGCATACAAAAAATCAGCAAGTAAAAACATAATCCTAAATTTAATAAATTACTAATAAAAAATACTCATTCCGTCCTCCAATAATTATTCATTTTAGCCATTTTCGTCCTCCCCATTAATTATCCATATTAATTTTCACTATAAATGGTAAGTATGTCCCACATTCCATTAACTCATTTATCCTACTTTTCTTTACATTTTGGAATAAAAAATAATAACCATAGAAAACATTATGCATGCGTAAGAAATGTTTTATTTGATAAACTATGCCAACCATCAATCACTAAATATTTATAAGCTAGATTTATTTCTTAATGATGATCATTACATGATCATGCACTGTCCCTACTCCATAGACATATTGCATATTCCAATATTAATTTGCAAGAGCAAATCTAACCATCAACCTTTTTAACACAATCGGTCAATCTAGTTCTTCTCATCCTCCCTTTTTGTTAAAATTAAATCAGTCAATCTACTCATAACTCACAAAAATAATTAATTCAAGACATTAGAACTCGATAGTTGCCTAACTCAAGAATTTATTCCTTTTTTTAATTTAGTTTGCATTTTGCTAGCCTTTGGGTGGACAGCAAACCCACAACGTGGACCAAACCTGAAAATTAAAATCCAAAGCCCATTTACTTAATACCGCACGAGCACCATCGCTAATTTTATCAATTATTTATCTAATCATGTCGATTAATCACAATTAGCCATGTGTAATTAGTGATGCAATAACCCAATTCCCTTTTGGCTTCCTTGTTCCCACCCATCATCCTCACAACTCAATTCAAACATGACCTTCTCTCTCTCTCTTCACCAACAAGTTAACCGACATTCCCCTATAAATTTTCCGAGACCCAAGTTCATGTATTATTTCAGTCGATTAATTTATTTCTTATTTTAATTTGGATTCTTCCTTCTTCCTATTTATTGCTTTACTTTTTTTTAAAAAAAATTAGCAAAAGGTTTTTCAGCACTCTGTTTCTATTAAGTTGGCGGCTGCCTGCTCTTTTTCCTTCTTATATACTCTGTTTTTGACATTTCAAATTAACATCACTATCATTTTCTTCATTTTTTTCTCAAATTCTCCTCTCTTCAATCTTGATTTTCAATCAAGTAGTTGTGATCAGTGATTTTGTGGTACATGCTCTTTCAAAGGTGGCGAATCGAGAGGGCAGCGGCGACTACGCCAGATTCCGGCCGACGTCCACCACCGGAGCCACCACTTCTTCCTCCTCCTCCACCACCACCGCCGCCGCAGCAGCAGCTGTAAGTGGTGATGTTGAGACCAATCCGTATTTTTTCACGCAGCACCACCAGCCGGATTACCTGCTGTCGGCGGTGGTGTCCCCGCCGCCTCCGCAACGGGATCACCGGGAGATGGTGACGGCGCTGACCCACGTGGTATCCGGGCAGCGGCACGGCAGCTCCACCGTTGATTCGCCTTCCTCCGCTTATTTGTCCTCCAGCTCCGGCTCGTGGGCCGGGCAGAAGAGGCGGCGCAGCCACGACGACAGCGTCTCGCAGTTTCCCGACACGGCTTATCCCGGGATTGGAGCTGTTAAAGCTGGTTTGTTCCGATTATTTATTTATTTTTATTTTTTTTGATAAATACTAAAGGTTTAAAAAAATAAAGGAAATTGAAGGAAAAGGATACATAATTGAGACTTCTAATCGCGAAATGACAAATTGGGACTCAGGTATAAATTTTCAATAATGTTGATCCGGTAGTACAATGTGGCGTCGTTTTCAACTATTTCGTCTCCCACTCTAGATCCCAATCCTTTTCTCATATTCTAGATAAACATTTGAATCATTCATATCATTTTATCTTTTCGCAATCTTGGTCAACAATTGTTTCCAAATTAGTAATAATGCATGCTATGAATAGTAAGTTGTTAATTAAATCCAAAATTGAGCTCATCCAATCCTAATTTTACAGAACCAGAGTCCGGAGCTAGCACTGCAACCGTCGCCGCTTCCGAGCCTCCCCAACAGCCAGAGCCCTCGGCCGCGGCGCGGCCGCAAGAAGAAAGGAGGAAAAAATACAGAGGCGTGCGGCAGCGGCCGTGGGGGAAATGGGCGGCCGAAATAAGGGACCCACACAAAGCCGCGCGCGTCTGGCTCGGGACGTTCGAAACCGCCGAGGCTGCCGCCCGAGCCTATGACGAGGCTGCTCTCCGCTTCCGAGGCAACCGCGCGAAGCTGAATTTCCCAGAGCACGTGAGGGCGCTGCCGCCGCCGCAGCCTTCGCAATCCTCGCAAATTGCTCCGCCGCCGCCGATGTTCCCGCCCGATTACTGGCAGTACTCGCAGCTGCTGCAGAGCACCGGCGATTTGCAGGGGGCGCAGCAATCGGCTGCGAATTTGTACGATCAAATGATGTACGGATCTTCGTTGACGGGATTGTATTCGTCGTCGCATCAATCGCAGCAATCGTCGTTCTTCAATTCCTCATCTTCGCAATATCCGATGCTGTTTTCCAGCGGCCAAACGATACATTTCTCGCCGCAGGGAGATGATCCGCAGAATCGCGACGACGGCGACGGCGACGGCGGTGGCGGAGATGGTAGTGGCGCGAGTATGCCGGTGCCGCCGTGGACTTCCGGCCATTATCCTTCTTCCTCTACTTCCTGATTTGTTATTTTAACTAGTTTTTTGTTTTTGATTTTTGTTATACTAAAATTTATACACACAGAGGAGGCAATCAGCATGTATTCTTTTGCTGTTTTATTGTTTTAAATTAATTTGTAGGATTCTAATATTTTGTGAGGCATTGGATTTAGATTGAGAAAATAAATTAACAATAAGCGGTGGATTCGTTTCCCTTTCTTCTCAATTAACTTTTTTTCTTTTATTTTATTCTATCTTTGTCTTCTTATTTTTTCATTTTTTACTTTATTATTACTTTATTTAACTTTTCAACACAATTTTTTTAAGGTGCAATGGAGAGATTTGTCGTCGAATTTTATTCGAATTTAACGCTAATATTTCCTCCCCAAGACTCTGGGAAATATATATATTCGTAGGTGGGCTCCAAATATATTAAATCGGGTCAAAATTGAGAATCAGAAAAAATTCTGGTGCTTAAAGTCGAAATCAAGAAACATGTAGAAGCAACCGGTAGCTGTCGTTGATAATGTAATTCCATTTTGTAGCTCAAATGGATATACATAGAGCACATTTTATAATATTTTTGACATTTTTGGATAGGGAATTGAGTCGCTTATCTCTTAATAATTTTTTATTTTTACTTTTTAGGTTAGATATAGTTTATAGTTTCAACTTTCTAACTCCTTGTACGATCTTCAACGGTACTCTAATATCAAAGATATGGACATCAAAATACATTCCATTTTAACTTTATGTAAAAATAAATATTTACTTGTAATTTGGGTTTATATTATGATATACCCAAATGATTTTTTGAGAATTTATAAATACAAATAAAATGAATGGATAGAAAATATTTCTTTAAGATTAAATTTGAATCTGGTGTAAATGGAGGTAGATAGCTCTTATTAAAGTTTATTTTATAGCCTTAACTATCACACCCTCCGTCCTGCTTTAGGAGTCTCAGTTGAGTCGGACACATGTTTTAAGAAATTGTTTGAGTGTGTAATAAATAAATATTGTAGTGGATGTTAAGACCCACTTTTAATTGAGTGTGTAATAAATAAATGTTGTAGTGGATATTGAGATCCACTTTCAATTGAGTGTGTAATAAATAAATGTTGTAGTGGATGTTGGGATTCCCTTTTAATACTTTTTTACTTACTTTGTAAGCATTTTTTTATTAGTTTATCCCAAGCGAAACTCCTAAAGCGGGACGCCCGAAATTGATCAACGGGGACTCCTAAAGCGGGATGGAGGGAGTATTACATCTTATATAGCACTCCATCCGGTCTCCATTAATTATTTGATTTTATTTTTACTATACCTGATAATTAAATCTCAATTTTTTTAACTCATTCCACCAATAATTGTTATAAACTAATACTCTTTCCGTCCCAGGATAATTAAGTCGTATTTCTTATTTGTTTGTCCGAAGGTAGTTGAGTAATTTTATTTTTTGGTAAAAACATTATTCTCGCTATTACTTTACTCTCTCTTCATTTGTCTTATTTTTTTCCATCTCTTACTTTCATCTCTCTGCTTCAACCTTTAACAAATCAATTTCTTAAATATCGTGCTAAAAAAATGCATCAATTATCTTGAGACTTAGAAAATATATAAAAGTAGAACTCAATTTCCATTACTATTTTAATTTTCATTTTACTTAATAAAGTGGTAAATTATTTCTTAAAATACGCACCAATAATAAATGAGACAATTAATGAAGATATCAGGGAGCATGTACTCTAATATAAAATTCACGTTCTATTTTAAATATTAAACATATGATTAAAGGTTATTTTTTGTACACATGTTTCCGTTTTAGAATGTGATATTACATGGTAATCTATCATACTACTTAATTGAATAAGCTCGTTTAATTAATTATATAGTAGTGGATTACATGCTATGCGATGGATATATTGTTGATAGCAAAAGAAACTCGTGGATACGAAGCTATCACTTGTTCAATCAAGTATATTGAAATTTGAAACCAGATATATAAATAATACATTTTAAATTAAATAATACATAAAAGTAACTCGTGGATACGAAGCTATCACTTGTCGTTGTGTTGTAGGACAATGATCCCTAACCTTAAAAAATAAGAACAACTGTCAATTATTATATACAGCTATAATTATTAATTTAACAAGTTGGTCTAAATGGTGAAAGTATATATCCTCATAAAATGCCTAACCTATTTCACCACGGCTTTATATGCATGTTATAATTTGGTCTGTGCCACCTCCACAAAAATGACTTACCTAATTTTGCTTTTATCTTTTCCCTATGTTTCTTTTTATTATAATTAATGATTTGTATATATAAATCTAACCTTTCTTGTCTTGCCCAACCTTTCATCACACAACCTATTTCATCAACCTTAAAAAAGTATAAATTCATAATCATTGAACATGCATGCATGCTTGCCCAATCAGGGGTACATCGTTATGGCTTCATTAATAATATGACTGTGACAATACCGATTTAAAGACTATTTATTATTTTTTATTTTTTTGTAGTGAACATGTGGAAATCTAGCTCTTAAGTCATGAGTAACCACACAAATAGGCAGATCGATAATTTTAGAAATCCTAATGATACAATTCCATAAAGAGCTCAAGTATGTTACTACCACTTTTAGTCACTTTTATCTCATGATCATCAGGATCCTTGTTAAACTAGTCTTACATCCGTTATGTATAGATGTACCATTTTTTACCGCCTCGGGTTATAAGAAATTGCTTAGACTTTGCAAGAAAATATGAGTCCTACTTTTTTTATATAATTAATTTTATAATAAAATGTGAGTGAAGTGAGTTAGTGGAACATGAGATTCACTTACTAAAAAGGGTAAAAATTAAATAAGATATTTATTGGCGGATGAAAAAAAAATACGTTTAATGGTAGAAATAGAAAGCACTATTTATTTTAGTGCATTTAAACCGAAATTTGAACATAGTAATATAGCTTCAACTAAGCTGTATAGTACTCCTATCTAGACAACCAACTAGCTAGAAGATTGTGATTTGCAAAACAATACACAAATATTATAAAAATAAAATAAAATTATAAGGCATCGATTTCATTGACTAGTAAGTATATTTACAAGATCAAAGCTAATGCTCATTTTGACTTAAGTTTTATTAGAACTATCACTAACATACTTCAAACTTTTTCAAGTATCTAAATCGTAGATTACACACCACAACCAAACATGTCACGATCGAGATCGAACTTTGCTAGGGATGACAATGCTCTAGAAATTGCGACTAATGGGGATCTGATTTAGATCGAAAATTCATTTCATGCGAAAGATAATCTATAAATCTTCATTTTTTCATAATAAAACTTCAAAAACCTTATTTGACAATAACAACTAATAACACTATTATCATTCATTTAGATACAAAAAACACAAAATTTTACGATAAAGTACAATTTAATCTATTGAGATATTATTTTGTTAAAGTAAACAACTCATATTTTGTTTTTGATCAATATGCTAATTCGTTTTTTAATAATAATTGGAAACTGGGTGGATTTTATTTGGTTTAATTTTCTATTACATTGGGTGGTAATGATTTTATTGAGCAAATAATAATATTGATAGGTATGAATATTAATTAGTTTGTCATAGAACAAAAACCTCCACAAGTCACCAAACAAAATTAGCACTGTCCCATGATTTCATCAGAATGCAAGAACGCTACTTTTTCTCACAAATCATCGAAACTAATTAGGCTTACATAAAATTCAATACCAATTCAAGAAAAATTCAACAATAAATTCCGAGAAAAGCTCCGAGTTTGAATATGTGCCTCTAACAAAAACGGATAGCACTGTGGAAAAGGTTGAAAAATAACTCTGGAGTTAAGAAAATAAAACATCATAAATTAAATCAAAATAGTGCATTGATAGTTGGGGTTAGTAGGAAACAAATAAAATGATAGATCCAGTTAAATTTCTGTTTTTGGCCCTCTTGGCACTGCTTGTTGCAAATGCCAATGCCGATGGCAATGAACCGGTCGGCCACAGCGACGGCCATGAGGAAAAAGTCGTGACATACGATGGTCGGTCCATGATCATCAACGGCAGCAGGGAGCTTCTCTTCTCCGGTTCTATTCATTATCCTCGTAGCACAGTTGAGGTATTTATAATTTATAACTACTAAATGCGTGGATTACCGACAGAATTTTCCGTTGATATATTTTTTTGATGTGTTTATGTGATGTATATTTAGATGTGGCCTGAGCTGATCAAACGGGCTAAGGAAGGCGGTCTTAACCTCATCCAGACATATGTGTTCTGGAATATTCATGAGCCTGTTCAAGGACAGGTTCGATCTAATGGCTGAAAATGATTCTTCGTTCTCATAATAAAAATTTTATTTGAATCTCTCTATATAATTAATTTGAAATAATCTTGTTTGTTGTGTTCAGTTCAACTTTGAAGGAAATTATGATTTGGTGAAATTTATCAAAATGATTGGAGAAAGTGGTTTGTGGGTGACACTTAGGTTGGGACCATACATTGAGTCTGAATGGAATCTAGGGTATCACATTCACATTCTTTTTATTTTTATTTTATTTTCTATCAAGTTTCATTATTATTTGTAGTTTTAATTTTGATAAATTAATTGAGCAGTGGATTTCCATACTGGCTAAAAGAGATCCCAGACATCATATTCCGTTCTTACAACGAACCTTTCATGGTAACAAGTTCATTGAATTTTACAATTTTTATACATAATACATATAGAGTTGTGATATAATGAGAACCACATTAAAATGAGGATTGAGAACCAGTTAATTAATATCAGTTGACATCACAAAACATGTAAGTTGTTGATTTTCAATATCACAAAATCCTACATATAATCATGAATCAACGCACTAATATTGAGCAAGTATTGTGATAACAACTGATATTAATAAATCAACGAAATGATATGTCTCAGTTCTCATTGTAATGGTGGTCTTTGGGGAATACTATAAGTTTGTTATATATACTCCTATTAAATAGGTAATAATGGAAAAGAAAATACATGCATGTAGTTCCACATGAAAAAGTACTCTGAGATGGTAGTCGACTTGATGAAGAAGGAGAAACTCTTTGCAGATCAAGGAGGGCCTATTATCATGGCACAGGTACCTCAAAAATTGTACTACTATTATGATGAAATGTCAATTTTTTTTAAAAAAAAAGTGAAATAAAATTAGTCGGATATTTGCAGATTGAAAACGAATACAACAATGTTCAATTAGCATACAGAGAAAATGGTGTGAAATATATAAAGTGGGCGGGAGATATGGCTGTTGGTCTCTACAGCGGCGTTCCGTGGATCATGTGCAAGCAGAAGAAGCATGCCCCCGACACAGTCGTAAGTTTTTTTCGTGGACGGAGAGAGTATTAATTTCTATATATAAATGATACATACAAATTGTTGATTTTTTTTTTAAATTTCAGATTAGCACATGTAATGGAAGGCATTGTGCAGACACATTTGCTGGCCCAAATGGCCCAAACAAGCCATCTCTATGGACTGAGAATTGGACTGCTCAGTAAGTCCGAATTTTTTTTTTCTAAGGGGAAAATTCTATTTATTATAAAGAAATTAATTTTGAGGGTGATTTTGGTTTATGATAAATTGCAGATATAGAGTATTTGGTGATCCTCCATCGCAGAGGTCAGCAGAAGATCTAGCATATGCTGTGGCAAAATTCTTTGCTAGAAATGGCACCCTCAACAATTATTATATGGTATATTATAAATATTTTGCACCATATCACATCACTAATGAAGTTTTCCAAGATTCATTTTTATGTGATTTTTATTTTTATTTGATCTGGTTTTGTATAGTATCATGGTGGGACCAATTTTGGTCGAACAAGTTCATCTTTTGTGACAACACGTTACTACGATGAAGCCCCTCTTGATGAATTTGGTAAAAGAACTAACTCAACACAATTACATCAATGAACTATTCCCTTCGGTCCCCATTAAATGTCTCATAGTTGTGTATCTGAATGTACTGCATGCATATAGCGAATCTCTTAAAACTCGCACCGGTCAAATATGGGACATTTAACGGGGACTGGAGGGAGTATAATTCAGTTGTAGAATAATTTAAATGACTATTATTGTTAGGTTTGAAGAGGGACCCTAAATTTGGTCACCTAAGAGACTTGCACAGGGCATTGAAATTGAGCAAGAAACCTTTGCTATGGGGCACTCAAAACAAGCAACGTGTCTCCGAAAATGTTGAGGTAAACCATGATTTACCATCAAATTCAATAAAAATTTAAAAACTACAAATTTAAGATGATAAAAAAATTTGAAATGTTGTTGTTCAGATCACAACTTATGAGAAAGATGGAGGTAAAATATGTGCTGCATTCTTGATAAACAATAACTCGAGGGTACCTGCGACGGTTGAGTTCAGAGGTGACGAATACTACCTTCCGCCTAAGTCTGTCAGCATTCTGCCCGATTGCAAGATCGTTGTCTTCAATTCTCAAGCGGTACGCAAACGTTTGTGTGTATCTGAATGAACTGCATGCACATATCGAATTTTTGTCAAATTTCGGTCAGTCTTATAAGAATTGAAAACCAAATATTAAACCAACCAGTGAACTGACCAAAATATGACCAAATATGATGATTTAAGTAGTTATTATTCCTTTCTAGTTATAATTAAGTTGGTTTCTAATAAATTTTAGTAATTAGTAACTAAAATGAATTTGCATGAACGTGTGCTAGGTTGTTGCACAACATAGTTCTAGAAACTTCGTGTTGTCGAATACGAGCAAGTTTAGAGGGTGGGAAATGTGGCGAGAGAGCATCCCAACGTATGATAGTATGGAAATGAAAAACGTCTCACCAAATGAGCTCTATTTTTTGACAAAAGATACCTCGGATTATGCATGGTACAGCACTAGGTATGTACATCGATGTATGATTTATTAAAAAAATATTTTTTAGGAAATTAAATGATACTATATGATATTTGTTTGAATATTTGACAGCATCGATATCGACGGAAATGACTTGCCGATGCGTCAAGACGATCTTGCAGTGCTCGAGATTGCAAGCCTTGGCCACGCCTTACTTGCCTTTGTCAATGGCCAATATGTTGGTATGTTACGTTGCAAAATTTACCATGAATATTGATTACCCAGTTTGTCACATGTGACTAAACAATCAATTAAAATAAGAATTCATTTAGGGATAAAATTCTGTGAACAAAACTGATGGAATTCTGTGAACAAAAATGACATTTTTTTCACAGAATTCTATCCCTAGATGGGGTATCTACCCTACCAAACATGCGTAGTATGACTGATTACATTTTTTTTTTCTGTGTTTGCCATTTATCTCGTATATAGGTTTTGGTCATGGTAGTAATGTTGACAAGAGACATGTATTAAAGAAGCCGGTGACTATTAAGGCCGGAAATAACAACATCTCGATACTAGCCATGACAGTTGGTTTGCCGGTAAGTAAAAGTGAAGTCGAGTTTCCTTTTCTTTTATTGTTATGGTTTTAAGTTTTAACAACATAGTTGAAAATTGTAGAATAGTGGAGCCTACATGGAGAAGAGATTTGCAGGGCCTAAAGCCATCCTTATTCAGGGTTTGATGTCTGGAACTCTTGACATTACAAGAAACGGATGGACCCACCAGGTGATTGACCTGATCGAAGAGTTAAATATGGACCAATATATATTATCTAGGTTTAAAAAGCTATCACACTTAAAATGTATAGGACCAAATAGATGTTTTGTGCAAATGTACGAGACTAATTTCGGACCAAACATGGTTGACCACGTTAATTATTGAAGAACCAGATATATACACCAAAATATTAGGATCAAAAGCTAACACAATTAATGTGTATGCTTAAATTTTTTTAATCAAATGCACCGACGAGACCAGTTTTGGACTTTAGTCATAATTTAATTGGGTAAATAATTTTCATAGGTTGGACTGAATGGGGAGAAGATGCAATTATTCACTGAGCAAGGAGCAAAGCAAGTCAAATGGGCTCCTTTAGACGCAAATTTAAGCTCTCTCACTTGGTACAAGGTAAACATAATTAATACTTCCCCTCATATTTTAAAAATAACAACTCTTTCCATTTTAACTCGTTCCTTAAAAATAGCAACTTTCAAACTTTCTATTTTAGGAAATCTTTACACCCCTATACATCAATTTATTTACCACTTATACCACTAATAAAGTAGACCCCATAATACACTAACATTAATTTTTTTTTCTCTCTTACTTTACCACTTTTTTCTATCCCTCTCTCTTACTATACCAATTTTTTTTTTCTCTCTCTCACTTTACCAAATTGTGCATTAAAATCCGTGATTTTTCAAATGTTTCTATTTTTAAAAATCGAAGGGAGCAGTGATCAAAGACATTGAAACATATATAACATTCACATTTCACTAAAAAATTATTTTATTTATAGGCATATTTTGATGCCCCGGAAGGAAAGGATCCAGTAGCTCTACGAATGACAAGCATGCAAAAGGGATTTATTTGGGTGAATGGCATAAACCTTGGCCGATATTGGGTATCTTATCTCTCAGCAATTAACAAGCCCACTCAGGAAGAGTAAGCCACAATTATCTCACTGCACTACAACAAAAAAACCCGTTAAGGACATTTTTGTAGACATTTAAGGATGCTGATTTGTGTTTCTAAATATATAACTAACGCTTCAGAACGCGTCCTTGTTCTTGGTGTCCCAACTAAAATCAGAGAACGCAAACAAAAGCATCTCAAAAACAAAAGATCTAGTTAATTTATCATTAATTTAAGGTTGTTTTCGTTTGCTTCTTTAATTGTTATTTTTAAAAATTTTCTAACGCAAGTAATTGCTTCTCAGTTTTTGTTTCATTAAAAAATGAGTTTTTTGTAGTGTTATTATAATTTGTATAGGTTTGAGTCTGTCACACCTGACAACATTACGTGGTTTGCAGATACCATGTGCCGAGAGCGTACTTGAAGGAGAAGGACAATCTGTTGGTGGTGTTGGAAGAGACCGGTGGCGACCCTCAGAAGATCGAGATATTGACGGTCAACAGAAACACTCTTTGTAGCGTGATAACCGAATACCACCCACCAACTGTCAAGTCGTGGGAGAGGAAAGACAACAAGATTCGCGAGACTGTTGACCCTGTGAGGGCCGCGCATCTCGCATGCCCCGATAACAAAATCATCGGGAAAGTCGAGTTCGTGAGCTTTGGAGAGAGTGATGGCGCTTGTGGAGCCTTCACACAGGGCAAATGCGACTCCCCTAAGGCTCACAACGTTGTCGAAGAGGTTATTAATAGTGCTTTTACATACACTTGCTAACCCAGTCCATCAAAATTTGTCTCATATTTTCTATTTTTGGTTGCCATCAAAATTAGCCTCTATCTATTATGTGCGTCTCATTTTCCACTAATACTGATTTTATTTTATTTTTGTATTTGAAACAGCTATGTTTGGGGAAGAATGAGTGCAATATTCCATTTGAGAGAGAATCACTTATTGATGGTGAAGATTCATGCCCTGATGTGGCCAAAAGGTTGGCTGTGCAAGTGGCTTGTATCTAATTTGTATCTCTCAATGGGTTTTAACCTTTTATTATGTTGATTTCATCATACATATTACGTGCTCTATTTTACAGACTTTATCCGTTCCTATCATATGTTTCTTGCTGATATTGTTCAGGTATATTATTACATGAATAATTGATTGAATACTCAATTGAGATATGCAGGTTGTTGTTTATATCTGCTAGTATCAACACCCGTGCTATGCATAAGCATATAATTTTCACGTACTAATTACACATTCTCAATAAATCAACAAAAATAAGAATCAATATCATTAAGTAAACTGTAAATTTTAGAAATATTATTGTTTTATCAGCACTATTAGGAATGTATCATTTGACAACACAATTTAAGAAATGTGTAATATCGTTTAAAGCACAATTAGATATCTACTACAAAGGGTACAATCTCACTTAACATATTATTATATTCACAAAATAAATATAGTACAAAATAATTACTTATTTCATTAAGATTAAAAAATTCAAAACATAGAGGCGAAGAGAATAAAGCCAATGAGAGAATAAAGTTATTTCTCTACAATATTAGACAAATTTAAATATTATTGATTAATGTAAAAATTAAAATATTTACTGAAATTTCATTTCGAAATCCAATGAAATGAATCTATTTAATTATATATATGATTTTCAAACTATACCATTTTCTGCAATTAATAAAGTTTAACAAATTACGGTTTATCCACATAATGCCCGGACCTAAAAATCGAAGTTTGTGGAATTAAATATAATGGAGAATTGATAATGCATAATATTTAAATAATTATTTATTAAAATATACTGCGTTACAATTTAAAATTTACATTATCTATTGTTATCTCCTACTTATTGTTTTTTAAAAATAAAACTCAAATTCAAACCAAATCAATGAAGCATATTAATTACTAACAATTTTCTAAATATATTACACATGCTTGAATTTTTTTGTCCCGTGTATTTATCATAGTATGTCATAAATCAAATTAAAAAACCCATCATAATCAGTAATATAAAATGCATAGAATTTTTAAGACTAAAGGCCCATTTTAGTCCTTAACATATTGCAATTTTTTTATTTTGGTCCAAAACATTATCTTTTGAATTATTCGGTCTCTCACAAATAAAAACGGGTCACATTTGGTCCATTTTGGACGGTCCTGTCAAAAATTTGACGGAAACCCTAAACCCAAACCTCCCTCACCACCTCCGCCACGGCGTCCACCTTCCATCATCCCTCAGCCTCACCCACCGTCGTCACCGTCTCATCCCTCAGCCTCACCCCCTCCTTACATCATCTCCCTCACCACCTCCGCCACGGCGTCCACCTTCCTCGCCTCGCTCAACTCAGCAATCAATCCCCCATAGACGTCTTTCGGTGTTGCCGCAGCCATGGTTTGAGATGAGGAGGTAGAACTGCGGCGGGGGAGGCAACCATAGCGGAGGGTGCCTGGACGACGGAGAGGGGGAGGTGGTCGATGGAGGGGTCGAGGGTGAGGGAGAGGGAGAGGAGGCGACATGACGAATTGACCGATTTTCGAAAGAGTAAGAAATGGGTAATTGCAGGTGCCGCAATCGGGAGTGTATCCGATCGATTTCATCTCCGGCAAAATTAGTGACGACGACGCCTTCCGGTGTTTTCGCAGACATGATTTAAGAGGAGGAGGTTGAACTACGGCGGGGGGAGGCAGTCGTAGCGGAGGGTGCCTGGACGACGGCGAGGGCGAGGTAGTCGATGGAGGGGTCGAGGGTGAGGGGGAGGGCAAGGGAGAGGAGGCAAGTCGACGACTTGACGGTGAGCAGCAGCGGCAGAACACCGAGAGTCGGAAGCCGACATGTTTCCGTCAATTTTTGAATTTCCGTCCAAATTTGGAATTTTCGTCATATTTTTGACGGAACCGTCCAAAATGGACCAAATGTGACCCGTTTTTATTTGTGAAGGACCGAATAATTTAAAAGATAATGTTTTGGACCAAAATAAAAAAATCGCAATATGTTAAGAACCAAAATCTTTTAACAATTAAAAGAAACACGATTTGGGTCTCATATTCATGCATAAAATTTTAGAGTAGTACTACTAAAATTTAAGAAAAACACTCTTCCTCTTTTTTTCATCCCAATTCCCAACCCGAATTTTGGAGAGAGATGATCTTCGCTCTCTTTACACCTGTCGCAGCCTCTTCTTTTCCGGTCACACCTTCTCTCGGCTTCTACCTCCATCCAACGCCGCTTTCTGCACTCGCCGGTTGTCGTCAGCCACAACACTGCCTGCCTCTTCGTCGTCCCCCACCTCAACACCGTCAGACGTCCCGCCGTTGCTGCGCGCGGTGGTTGACTACCGCCACTGCCCCACCTAAACACGCCGCCGTCGACGTATTCTTTGTTGGTTTCTGGAGATTACAAGAGATACAACCGGGCGTAATACAACCCAAAAGAAAGAATACAAAAGGAGAAACTGAACTTAAAATTACAACGGAAAATCGAAACAACTAAACCGTGAATTAGCCGAGTCGAGGAGGCCTCTTCCCGCAAGACGAGATACGCCCCGGTAGTGCTCTCGGTTTGGCGTGTCGTCCCCAAAGGTAAAACGGCTACATCTCTTTTGATGCAGCACCGCAATCAACAGAGCTCCGGCGAACTGGATGGAGGATAGGGCAGAGTTTCGACAGAAAGACAACGCAGAGAGGGAGAGAGCTTATGAATGCAGAGAATGCTTGTATTGTGTAGCTAATGCAGTGGTATGACTAGCCTATTTATAGGCCAAGCCACCATGCAGGGTCAACCAAGCCATTGAAGGCTCATCATGGCAGATTCGTAACCGTCGTCGGTTACAGGCGTGTGGCAGGAGTGTGCCTTTCGCGTGTGGAGCGTGTGGATTAGTTTGGGCCAAACACCAAGCCCAAAGACCACCCAAAGACCAATTGCCAAGTCCAAGTCCAAGTCCAAGTCCCAGATCGAGATCGGGCCCGGGCCCGCGGCCCGCGACCTCGAGCACGAGCACGGGCGGGCGGCGGCGGCGGCACGCGCATGTGCGCGCGTGTGGGCTCTTTCACCCATCTTAATCCACTATAATTATTAAGTAACATAAAGTCACTTAATTTAAAAACATTAAAAGATGTGTTACTTCTCCAATGTGGGATAGTTAACACTTAGTTAATTATTCCCTAAGCTCACACTTAAAGCTTTAATTAAAAGTTAATTATGCCCAACTTTAATCCACTATTTCTCACTCACCGGAAATCGGATTAGAGAAAGTGAATATACTACATTTATCTACGTAAAGTGTAGATCGACGCTATATCATTTAATTTCACAAAATTAAATGTCTCGTCACATTTATTGTTTGGTCAAAATCTATTGACCGGGTATATTTAATCCATGATTTTTACATTCTTCGCTGCTCCACCCACCTGCCGCATTGCTCTACACTTAAGCTTTTGTAGCAATGGTGCATATTTTTTTTATAGATAATGTTACAAAGCTTCTCTTCTAACCTAGATTTTTTGGACGACCACATTTTTTTGGTAAGACCACTTTAGCTCTGCACGAATGCAGTCAATTCATTTCTCTATGTATTTTTCTTCTCACATTTTTCTAAAACTTTCTATTTTCCCTCCAAAAAGGGTATACTGTCTTTTCACTAAACTGACACTTTATATTAGTAATAAAGATAAAGATTATTGCATATGTGAAAACAAAGATTATCATTCATCTTCAAAATCCAAGGTTAAACATTGCTTTTATTCTCGAAGGTATACGGATTATTTAATTTGTGCCATAAAAAAATTATAACTAAAGAGTCCAAAAAGTAGCCCACTATATCTTGTCCCGAAACCATATATTGCGGCCCAAGTATATAAAACAAACAGGCTTATGCATGGCCTTATATATATGGAACCAAAAGCCCAACAATTTTGCGCTCAGAAAGAGGAGCTATTCATTTTCTTTTGTCAAACACATGGAAGGCATAAAACCGAAATACATAAATCATAAAATAACTGCAAAATTTCTTCTCAATTCTGCGCAAAAAAGTTGGAAGAACAATGTATGCTTCAAAAATTTGAAATTCTCCAAATAACACTTGAATGATTAAACCAAAACATTTCAACAAAAAGAAGAAATGTAATAACAACCTGAATACATTTGGACATTTTACCAAACACCTTGTGTGCAACACTCAGATCTCGAAATTTCTTCTAAACGAATTGAAGTTCAATCGAATACACAGTGCTTGAACTGTATCAATGAAATGGAGGCGGCGCAGGGCGATCAAGTTGGTCAATCACCGTCACCGCAGAGAGCCCAAACACCGCCATAGCCTTCCCGCTTCTCCAAACAATCCTATCTCCCACTTTCCGAGACGCCATTGCTTCTCCGCAGCTCTTGACGCAGTCGGTGCTCGCCGTCAGCAGCTCATACGTCGGCGCCACGTACTCTCCCCTCCTCACCTCCCTCGCCGCGCTCGCGAACCGCTCCACCACCTGCCCGTACGCCGCCCTGCACTCCCGCAGCGCCACCGCCCTCGCCCGCGATTTCGCACGTGCGCTATTCAGCACGTGCTCCACGTGCGCGAGCGTGGCCGCGGAGTGGGAGACTCCCGTCTCGATTATCGCGAGCGATAGGTTGAGGAGGTCGCTGGCGGAGGTGATGCGCGGGATGCGTGGGAAGAGGCGGAGGCAGTGCTCCGTGTCGATGTTGATTGAAGCATTGGAGCAAGCTTTTTGAATCAATGGAGAAGGAGTTGAAATGATGTGTTTGGGATATGAGATTAGCATGAGTGAGGTGATGAGGAGAATAGAAGGAAATGAGATTGTTGAAGGAGACATTTTTTGTTTTGTTTTGATTGTGTTGTTGATGATGAGGGTGCATGTGTGTGTATATATAAAGAAGGATTTTGGAATTAAATTGGATAATTATTAAGATGGGATGAATATGTATGGAATTCATGGAAATGAATATGATGAGTTGTTTTAGTATTGAGGATTCTATTAAGGGAAAAGCGCGTGTACAGATATGGTGGAGTAATTATGATTTTCTGTTAATTTAATAGGCTAGTAAAATTTAATGCTATTAATGAAAATTGTTTGGCTTTTGATTTGCCAAACTACTAAAAATATTTGAATAACCAATGAGCTAAGACAGTTTAGCTGTACGGATATGTATAATTATTAGAAATTAGTTGAACTCTAATAGTCTAATTCGTGATAAAATAAAAATATTTGGTTTGTTGTCTACAAAATAGTCCGAAATAAGATGACCCATTCCTTGGGTAGCACGAAATTTATTGTAGTTTTATTTTGTGTGTTAAATGGAAAGAGTAAAGTAAGAGAGATGAAATAAATTATGGAGAAATGTGTTTTTATTTTTAGTAATGGATCATCTTGGTTGGGACAAATCAAAAAGGAAAGTAGGTCATCTTCAATCAGACGGAGGAAGTAGTAACATTTTGTATAAATGGTTAATAAACTTTTTAATTGCATGATTGAAAGGGAAAAAGTTAATACTCCATCCGTCCACGAAAGCTATCGGAGGGGGTGATAATGAAAAAATAACGTCCAGGTCCATAGTAGCGGATTGTCGGAGAGGGGCGATCTCCCCCTGGATTCGCTACTGTTTGATTCAGCATGGGTTTTAAAAAATTGTATAACTTTATGACAAATGTTAAAAGGAGAAAGTGAGTGGAACGTGAGACCCATTTTTAATATAGATTTATAATGGATTGTGAGTGAAAAAATTAGTGGAATATGGTTCCGCACTAAAAATGAAAAAAATGTAAATGATTATACAGCTAGCCGGTTTAATGCATATATAGTAGTATATTCATTCTTATCCTCCCGAATTCTTATTTAACCGCGTGAAATATGATTTTACTATATAAATAGATGGCATTATATTGTAATTTTACAAAATATATGTATCAGTACATTTACACTATATTTTTAGGTGTCCGACGCGTAATTTGACTTTTGTAACACAATACACATTAATATAAATGAAGCAAAAAAGAATATGTTGTAATAAATATATTTGTGTGTATATAGGAATGCACAGTTGGCAAAAAGAATATTATTATTCCTCTAATTAAGATAGTAAAGTAATAATGAAGAAAATGTCAAATTTAAGAGAACATCTCACCTATCTAACTATCCCATTAACTTTTGTAACAGACGCGTTTCTCCTCTCCTCTTTTGTGAAATTGGCTGAAATCAATATATTTTCCTTTTTTACTTTCCAGTTAAGTGAGATATTATTAGGTCACTAGTAACTTACTTTCAAATTTTCATGCACAATTTTATTTTTAAACTTTTTAATCACAGTACCAACATATGTTTAGAATTGAATCAACAACCTGCAAATTGGTTAACCATGATTCTTTAACTTATGTAAAAATATACTTTTCCGTGTCATAAAGTAGAAAATTTGGAAATAACTCAAGTTTTAAGGTAAAAATTTGTAAGTATGAGATAAAAAAAAAGGTATTGGTGTATTGTTAGTTAGTTAGAATGAAAAACTTACCAAAACGAATGTTGACTGATTAAAAAGGACATACTATCAAAATGACAAAAGTGAACTGTTTAGAGTAAATATTACTAGCTCCGTTCACGATTAGGAATCTCATTTCTTTTTAACAAGGAAATGTAAAGAAATGTGAATCATAAAAAATATGGAATATAGTTATAGTGAAATGTGAGTGAAATAAATTAGTGAAAACTAGAGTCTATTTATCATTGTAGTAAATATTAAATAAGTCTCTTATTGTCAGACAAAAACGAAATGGTAAAAACGAGACTCTATCCTATTGTTGAACGGAGAGAAGAGTAATAAAAGCACACATTATTGCATACTATATTGATTTCTATAGTTAATGTGCAACAAGGTTTGCATACAAATTTTGAAATATGGGTACAAAGAATCAAACCCTATTATGTACTCGATAAAATTGTTGCATAGATCTTGTGCAAATGGGTTGCAGCTTAATTAAGTCCAATATATATCCATCAATTTCTTGTGATTTTAATAGTCGATGTTGCAAATTTAGAAGTTTATGGATATGAGTTGATAAACACGGGTTTTGCATGTTTTTAAAACTAGATTTGGATCGTTTTAAATGTCAATCATGCAAATTATGTTATTAAATTGCATATATTATACATTTTGGTATATTGACGTGTTTGTTGATAAATGATAGAAAAAGATAGGAAAAATGTGCAAAAAAGGCAAGATGCAGCAGCCTCTGTTCGAGCCGATTCTTCCAGCGAGTTTGAAGTCCAATCAGTCCTTACTACATACCATTTTCTTCGGCTTCGAAAGAGCTTCGAGTGGGTACCTTGAACATCAAAATCGGAGTTCTGTGGAAAAAGTTATGGTCATTTTACTAACGTCGCACAATACAGTCAAAAGCTGGCGGAAATTATGGGAAAATTAAGGAAGGAAAGAAATTATTGCCAAATTTCTCATGTTCATTGAAGAATTCGAATTTACCATCTTTTCCATTACTTTTTCAATCTTATATATACATATAATCTAATTCATAATATTTATCTCAGAGCCTCCAACCCTCTCCATCTCTATACTTCTTCCATGTCATATTCCACATATTATTTTTCCATTGGAGCGGATCCAGGCAAGAGAAGACTGAAGACTACATCATTCAACTTTGGGTTTTGTTTTGTTTTTCTTCATGTCTAGTACTTTTTGTTGTTTTTACTTGTCTATGAGTAGTAAACATCTTTTGTACTCCCTCCGTCCCACTTAAAATGAAACATTTGGGAATCGGCACGAGATTTTATGTAGTGTTGTTTTGTGAGTTAATGAAGAGAGAAGAAAAAGTAGAGATATAATTGTTTCCATTTTAGGAAACGTTTCATTTTTAATGGGACAACCAAATAAGAAAAGAGTTTCATTTTTAATGAGATATAGGGGGAGTATAATTTTGGGTAAACATGCTATGATTTTGAGTTACTTATTCAATTGTTTTTCTTTGTTAGCTCTTGTAGTTATTTCAATTTATCTTATGCTTATACATTTATTTGATTGACCATCTTATAAATGCATGTGGATTTTACTACAATACTCGGGAGATGAGTAGTTAATTTGAAAGAAGAGAAGTTGACGTCTTTGCCAATATAATCGGAAGATTTGAGCTTTTGAATGAAGCTAAGTATCTTAGGAGCTTTTAGGAGTTGTTGCCTTAGTTCTAGGAAGGACATTTCGATTCTAGGTAGCAATCTACGAATTGTATGCTTCGAGAGAAGATATGATTTTACGTCTGTGATAGCTTAGTAACTCTAGAGACCATAATTCAAGGAAGTTGATAGGATATTAGCTTTTGATCGTGATTCCTAAAACTCTACATTCCTTAACCTGCTTTGTATTATTTTGCTTTTATGTTTTCCATTATTTGTTTATTTCTTTCTATCTAGTTATAAAATCAAACCAAAATTCTCGTTTCTCTAGATAGTATATGATGCTTAGTATATGACAAACAGTTGCAATCTTATTCCCTGTGTTCGATATCTCGGTACTGACCTTTAGCTATACTAAATCTACCTTGTATACTTGCAAGTATTTTCAGTGCTAATAAATAGTGCATCATGTGTATATTATTCTAATTCAAGTTTCACACACATTATACATATTTTGAGTAGGGGATTAATAGTCATCATACTGATCAAAGGTATCCATCTATACATCTTTCAAATCATTAAGTTTTGCCATATAGAAATTCCACAAAGGATAAGCTATACTATATACAAGAATAAAACCCTACGATTGCTAATACTAATGAAGATTGTGCCTTTTTGTACCTGCTACAATTGTTTCATGATATTGTGTAGAGTAGCCGCTACTTCAATCATGTTGATTCTTTCATCTGCTGCTGACATGGCTAAACATTTTATTGCCAATTCAAATGTAGACAACAAATATTGCTCTTTTGCATAGTAATGTTGATCTTCCCTTCAAATCAAAGTTGGGCACCACTACTCCAGTCGTTGCATTTTGCTCTAATGCTTCACTTACCCAATACCGAACATATCATCTATTGGCTTCTTTCCAGTGAACATCTCTAGCAATAGTGTCCAAAACTGTAGACATCGCCATTTACCGACACTTTGCCTTCGGTTCCAAACTCTAATTGAATCACACACATTCAAAATTGCGTTAGGATTATCTAAAACATGTATATACAATGAAATTTAATTTTGTGAGATTAGCACCATGCATCACCTGGTGTTGCGTAACCGATAGTTGCCATTGTTTGCATTTGGATGACAGATTTCCCCTCCATCAAAAAGCTTGGAAATGCCAAAATCAGCAATATGACCACCAGTCATCTCTTGATCAAACAGCACATTACTTGGCTTTATATCACAATGCACATATGGGAATGTAAGACCATGGTTGTCACCGCATTTTCGAAGAATAGAAAACACGATTGATCACGACTAGGGCACGGTTAAAGAAGCGGGGAAGAAAGGAGAAAACAACACAGCTCGACCATAGTTCGAAATAATGAGAATAACTTGAATAAAATCAGAGTATCATCTCAATAATTGACAACTCAAAGGGATACAATATCTCATCAATATATGAATTCAAACGAAACAACATTCAGCGGAAGCATTCGAGAGAAGAATAATATTATGTATGCGGACATAATATATTCGAAACATTTTATTTACTATATTCTTCACCTTTATGCTCAACACCTACCGCGCTCGTCACAACTCAACATGCATATAGGGAAAACACATGCAGAGTTGAATACTTGATGCACTCAGACTCATGCCTAAAACATTTTTATAAAAAATTATTTATCATGCCATTAACGAGTGACCTCGGGATTTTAACATTGAAAGGAAACGCCCGAGTCACTAAAACACTTCAGCGTACCACCCATCCATCTCAACATCACCATATCATATCTGAATATACATGAAAGGATGTGGCCACATTCCAAGTCACTAGACCGGCCAACTCGAAGAGATAGCGCATGATCTACGTGGTGTACACTAGCCTGGGTGGGGACTCACTCAACTCCCTAGTCAGACCCGAATTCGATTAAACATACATGACAAAAGCCACCTCAGATAGGTCCCATGGCAACAAAAAAATATGGCATGACAAACATATTTTGAATCATTTGAAAAAAAAATAAACAAAAAAAGCCCACGTCATTCGCTTAAAATCCTCAATTGTCTTTCCATTCGCTTCTCAAATAGCTTGCACAAAATCACCCTTTGTTTGAAAGAACATAACATACAATAATTGGGCACTAAGAAAATAAATTAATTAAAACAATGCATTCATCCTCCGTGATATTAAATCTTACCCTTTGATCTTAATTAGAAAATTCTGAAACTTCCGAAGCCTCCTATCTCCCTCAACCCAACACACAGGTTACTTATCTTGGCCCATCATGTATCAACAGACTCCCATTTGATTTAATTCATTGGCCCACTAAGAGAAATCTTAGCCCAAATATTTATTCCCAACACTTCAAACGTGAGCAGCATTGGCTTCCTCTCACTTATCTCCTTCCCCAATCCAATCTGTCGACAATTTCCAGAGAAGCAATCTCAACAAAAAATTTCAATTACCAAATCAGAGAAACAAACTCGAAACCTTGCCTTTCTCTCTTTCATCTCCCAATTCAGTAAAATATCCGCCTCTTCTCTCCCTTCTTGCGCCGTCAATCTTGCACTCATCTAAATGATGGTATGCTTACATATAGGCTGAAATTGTTTCGGTTGAGATTTGGCAGTGATTCGTGAGTGTGTAAAGTAATTCAATTTCCTCTCTTCCCGGAAACAGAAATGGTGGAGGCAGATTGATCTCCTCTATGGGCCCAACAATAAAGGAATGAAAGATGTTTTGGGCTCGTAATCAGTGGCTTTTCAAATTTCAATCTGTGTATGAATTCTGTACCATGAAAGCCGGAATGTAACCACTTATCCAAGCTCCCGTTTGGCATGTATTCGAGAGTCAATGCTTTAAACTCCATATTACAACAACTCCCAATAACTTGAACTAAGTTTCTGTGTCGAGCGCTACTCAATATAGTAGTTTCAGTATCAAAACTCCTTGCCGCTTTTTGCAGCTCCAAGTTGAACACTTTTACTGCAACTTTCAACCCATCAGAAAGTCTAAGGTTTGGCAACCATCATTTGAGCTGGGAATATCACCTGAAAGTCGGTTAGTCGACAAATCCAACGATCTGATCAACCTTAAATTTTGAAAGTTCCTCGCACTCGATTTGGGCCGCGTGCTTTCGCGCACGTTCGCCACGTGCTCGAGCCTGCTCGTCGAGTAGGGGACTCCCGTCTCGATTTCGTTGGCCGATGCGATGAGCGGGATGGATGGATAGAGGCGGAGGCAGAGCTCCGTGTCGATGTTGACAGAAGCATTGGAGCAAGCGATTCGGATCAGGATGAGTGAGGAGATGAGGAGAACAGTAGAAAATGAGATTATTGGAGGAGACATTTTTAATTTTTTTTGTTGATTAGGGTGCATGTGTGTGTATATATATAGAAAGGGATTTTGGAATTCAATTGGAAATATTTATTGACATGTAATGGAAATGAATATGATGAATTGTGTAATAGTACAAAGTAAAATACGGGATAATAGGTTAGGTCACGACCGCACTTTCTAAGGATAGAAAACCAGGTTGATCGCAATTAGGGGAGGATGATAGAAGCGGGGAAGAAAGGGAAAAACTGTGACATAATTGAACATGAACTGAATAATTGTCATAATATAAATCAGAGTGCATGATACAAGAGAATAAAATTTCGATTTTTACATTGCAGTGGAAGAGTCAAGAGCAGATGACATCTTGTATGGAGACACGACACATCCAAGTACTATTCTATCGAAGGATCTTCATTTGTCTGTGCTCAACATCGCCCGCATTATCACTGCTCAACATGCACATTTTTAGAACATGTGCAGGGCTGAGTGGTGTAATAAGTGGACACATGCCGAAATATATTTTACTGAAAACTGGTTTCGTCAAGCCACTCCTGGGTGAATTTGGGGTTTTAAGTAAAAGATCCGAGAACACTAAAACATTTCATTCCTTTTATCAAAAGAAATCTGCCGATCAATTTCCTGGAACATATGTCGTATCTGAACTAACTCCTGGTGAATCGGGAATGTATGGGCTCATCCCACTTACAAATCCTAATTCAACTAACTCTTGGTAAACCAGAATATATGAGCTCGTCCCACTTACAAACCCGAATCCAACTAAAGCAAGACTGGTCTAGTAGGGATGTCGCCCTTGCTAGACAAACAGATAGACATATTTGAAACATATTTGAAACAAAACTCATTTTTATCGATCAAAGCCAAAAACAAAAATAGACAAAGGCTAACAGTTCACGAGCACCCGTAAAGCAACACATAACATCATAAAAAATAAATCACATCACTTTCACTTTATGTAAATGGCACTTTTCATAAAACTGCGCATTAAAAACAAGCTCGCACTTAACATCATATCTTAAATACAAAGTAGACAAAATACTTTTCATAAAAACTGTACTTTAAACAGAAAGCCCACAAAAATATTCAGTTATGAAAACCCACCCCGTTCACTTAAAACTCCTTAACTTGAATATTCCTCACTCCGCCTTTAACTGGCAGAGATAACCTTTTGAAAACAAATAGTATACTAATAAGATTCAAGAAATTTCTATACTTTAACAAGAATGCACGATCCTAATTAATTCTGTCCCAAAAAACTTAATTAGAATTTCCACACCAAACCAAATTAATTTGAGCCCAAGCTCCCTTAGAAATTAATTCCATTAAGCCCAACCAATTTATTCCATTGACCCAAAATCCTTATTTAATATCTCCGGCCCAAAGCATCTTAGAATTAGCAGACTTAGGATACCCAAGTCCTAATTAAATGGATTAAATTCTAGCCCAAAGAGAATTAATCTGGCCCAGCATCTTAATTAGACAAATGCAGCCCAACACATACTCCTATTCACTATCCGTATTCATCTTCCAAATCACTCTCTTTTCCCCAATTCGTAGCTCACTTCTCTTCCACTCTCATGATTTGAAATGCGTTGATTTATTCAGATTTTTAACAATTTAAATTCATACCTTTGAGATATGAGCAATAGGAGACTTGCTATGAAGAAGAGGCAAATGGATATATTATATAGACTTGTTTTAAATGTTGAATGCTTCTTTGAAGATATCAACATGGTACACTTTTATAGATCATAATTAATGCCCCTAGTAAAATAATGCAAATCTTGGACAGCTTCAATGCTAAGTACAACAACCATAATAAAATTATAGTCACCTACCCAATATTTTTATCATACAAGAATTTTATATTATTTGCTCAAGTCAACAATGAGCACTTGAGGTGTTTTAGATTCAATCATCTTGTTTTTGTGAGACTGCAATTTGCAAGGAGCTTTCCTTCCTTTGTTTTCCAAGCAAGAAAATATCTGGAAAATGGCTTACAATCTTCAACCTCTCATCACCATTCTTGAAGGAATCCTTGATGAAAACAACCCTCAACTCCAATCCCTTTACAACAAAGCTACTTCTCTTCAAAGAAAAGCTCCTTGATAGTAAATCTTCATTCACCAAACTAGACAGCCAAATAAGAGAAGTAGCACATCAAGCTGAAGACATCATTGAATCCCACATGGTTGATCACATGCGTACTAATTGGTTCAATGTTGTCTTCTGCTTGAATTCCACCTGGTTGATCAAATGCATTCATCTCTGCTCACCGAGATTAACTTTTTCCACATCGGATCTAGAGCAAGTAGCACGAGATCTTGATTCTATTATTGAGGAAGCAGAGAAGCTCATGAAGATGGTGTTAAGGGCAACAGAGTCCATGTCAGATACTCGATCTGTTATAATATGCATTGGTCGTAAGGTGGTTGAGTTTCCATATGGTGCCCTTTCCACGTCAAGATTGCTAAGGGTGTTGGATTTTATGAATTTGCATTTCTTTGAATTTCCAACTGAAATATTTGAATTTATCAACCTACGCTACTTAAGTGTCGTGTCAACTGCGGTACATTGATACCTAGAGGAATTTCAAGATTGTGGAAGTTGCAAACCTTGATTGGTGACTGCGACTTTAAGGTGGTATCTGAGCTATCGCAGCCCTTCGAGTTAAGAAATCTCAAGCTATATAGAATTAAGATCTTAGAAGATGAGAATATGAACTATGAAGAAGCTACAGATTATTTCAAATTGTGTAGTTGAAGAGGAAACTAATCCTCAAAAGCATTCCAAATGTCAAAGAGTTGACATTATTTGATCATTTCTACCCACATACATCCAAAGTAACTCATCTTAGCCATGTGGTTTTAGCAACCTCATTTCTGTTTAATACTATTAGAAAATTCTTCTTCTTATAATTTTTATGAAATAAATATAGTTATATTGTCCCTGTTTCATGATTTATTATTTTATGAAATAAATTTTTTGTTATAATCTTACATATCTTTTCTTGGATGTACATAGAATATGTATTGCTATTGTCTTTATATTTTGGAATTATAAAATCTCTGTTTTTTGAATGCAGCTTTGTGATACAATAATATGGAATGTGTTACCTCCTAATTTCATGTATGTTTATGTTGTTCATACAACAACTCTGTCAAACTTAAACTCTATGATTTCTTGAAACGAAAATCTTATATATCTTGTCTCTGGTATAGTGGTATTGCTTGTCATGTACAAATGTTATGTTGTGTTATTGATATTTGTTGCATGCTACTTGGTTTTTGTTCTTTACTAGCTTCAAATTTACTCTGTTTGTTAGTTGATGTTTGTTAGCTTCAGTTTTACTCTTTTATCATCATTTTAGTGGTTATGCATAGTTTCCCTGCTTTGAGCATTTTTTTTGTATTCATAATAAAACCATGGTATCTTATTTTACTGTATAAAGTTACATGTTTGGTAGGGTAGGCGTTATGCTCCATATATATTTTTACGGGAAACAAAACAAATCACAACCAATTATATAGATTAATTGGATGGATATGATTTAAACTACCCGAGCTACATTATTCGGCCAATTTCGTACATTATCAGAGTAAAATTGGTATCACACAATAATGTGTAGCAGTTTTGAAACTACAGTTCCGAGATTTCAGCAAAATTAATTTGACCGACGATTTCACAACCCAATCTCTTTCCCTCTCTCCGTCAATTCAACTCTTATTCATTCTCTCTTCCTCCCAATTCAACCCTACCCCAAACCCTAGACGCCGCGAAATCTAACATTGAAACCGAATTCATGCATGTTTTTTGCCGTCAACAAGATGAAAATTGTACATTATTCCAACGTACGACAACTTCTCATCATTAGACGACCGATTTCGGTGTTTCAGCGTCGAGGAACAATAACTCAAGATTTGCAGGTATTTTTCCACCATAAATTGTTTGGTTTTTGCAAATGGTTTTTTGTTCATTAGTGATTGTTTTGGTTTTTGGTGATTATCGATGACAAAATCATATTTTTATTGGTGTAATTGGTATGTTGATGTCCTTATTGTCGAGTTTATTGCTTGAATTGTCTTTTTCCAGCCAATTAATTGTTATTTTGGAGTTTGATGTGTTAGTTGAGTTGTGTAGAGAAAAACAGAAAAATGGACAAAAATGGCGAATTCTGGTACAATACCCGTCCGGGTGGAGCTCCGTCACCAGTGGATTACTCGGATAGGTATCAAGCATAAGCATCGTAGGGTCCAGAGCATTATACCCGCCCGAGTATTACTGTGACCAAAGGCATGGGATTTCCAGCGACTGATATCCGGACGGGTATCTCTTGGCAAATCAATGCTACCCGGACGGGTCCGCCAGCGAGGCGTTTTTTAACGCTTAAACACAATTTTGAAAAAAAATAAAGACAAAAATAACGCCTAGGGCGAGAAGAATTGACACCAGCCGCCTTCTACACCTACCACACACCCCCAAGAACACCGGAGAGAGAGAATTGAAGATTGAAAGATTCTACATCGTAAGATTGAAGCTTCACTCCATAGATTCGTTACACAAGAGTTCTTCTATCTTTCATGTTTTTAATGGAATACTTTGTGTTAAAAATGGTTTTCTATATGAATATGAGTAGCTAAACTTTTTTTTGAAGAATTCTTGGTGATGATGCACTAATTTCATAGTTTTTATCCAATTGATTTTGTTCTTACTTTGCTCTTGTGGTTGTTTGATTATTCTTGGGTTTATTCCTTTCAATTGCTTGATCACCACTTGATTGTGTATGATTAAGTAGATTAATAGCTGAAATGATTAATCTCGAAATAAGAATAACTGACGCCTTAATACAATAGAATTCAGGAGAGTTGATGGTTTGAGTGAGGCTATGATCTTATCGTGCTTTTGGGAGTTAGGGGTTTAGGATTAGAAGGGACTTCAATCCTAGCAGATAATCTACAGGTTTTTCACCCCGGGAGGGGGTTTAATCTATAATTGTGATCGACCTAATAACTCTAGGGACATCAAAAGGTAAGACAAATAGTTGGATAAGAGCTTGAAATTGTGCATCGGATCCTGGAGTTCTACATTTTCTCAATATTGTCTTTTCACTTCTTTTTTTCATTTGTTTACTTGCTTAATATACGCTTTCAGTAGTGTTAGAACAAATCAGACCTTTCCCGATTGTCTAGATAGTAGTTAACATTTGTTGCTAATTGCTGTACTAGCCCCGTACACTTGTAGGTATTACTTGTGTTAAAATAAATTGAGTCTATGTAACACCCCGACCTTTTCTACCTTTTTTATTTGTTCTTGAAAGGACGTCGCTTGTGCATCTGAAAATTTTTCGCCTTTATTTATTTTGTCGATAGAAGGATTTTACATTTGGACCTATTTACAATTATTCTTTTAGAAGTCCAATTATTTTTCGTTTTTGAGCCTAAGTCAATTTCATTATTTCTACAAATTAGCCGAATTGATTCCCTATTTTTGTCATGTATTCTTCAACAACACCGTTCCACATTTCGCGCATCACAATATACTCCGTTTGAGCCAAATCCCAAAACCGCCAGCATCACGTTCTTGTTAAGGAGTTTAAAACAAAACGTGAACAAATCGGATGTCCTGAAAGGCGTGAAACACTTTCAGATCAAATCAATTTGGCGGTTCTACCAATATTTGATCGGATACAATTCAGGTTTCGAAGATATTAGTACGTAGATTCTGTAATGTATATTTGAACCCAAAAATTGATAATAAGAAAAGGCTGAAAACGAAGAGTCGCGTATCTTCGTTTTATAACGGTTTTTAACAGTTTTTGGCGGGAATAGAAAATTGCAAAATAGTCCTTCAACTTTCAGAAATTATATTTCCGGATGAATTTTCTGTACAGCGGCCCCAGCCAGGGGCTGCCGCCCCTTGGACCCCGCTACTCGGGGGCGCTGCCCCGAACCCGTCTAATTATAACGAATTCAAATAAGTGTACACTCGGCACTTCCAACTTATTTGATGTCTCATTATGATCATGTTGATCAATCAAGTTAATCCAATTATAGTAACATATGCAACAGTTCTTCACTCATCGGAAATCCGTTATGGAAGGGAGATTTAATAGTAGTATTTCAAGGGAGAGATATAAAACTGGTGCAGAAAGAGGATTCTCACCAATGATGGCGGCATCGCGAATCTAAAAATGGAGAGACTTGTGGCAACAGAGAGAGTACTGGGGCTTACCGATCAGGAGGTGGAAGCGGCGAGTTAGAGAGAGAGAAGTGACGAGTTTGAGAGAGAGAGAGAGAGAGGTGTTGCAATCAAATTGTGACAGTTAGATGGAGAAGAGAGATTGATGAATTTGGGGAAGAAGATAATGAAGGGGCTCGTTGTTTTTCACTTTTGCTTTTGGGCTGCTGTACCATTTCATTGATTTGGGCCTAGAGTGATTTTAATTGGTTGGGCCCAGTCTATTAATTAAGTTGAGCCATTGAATTTCTCTTTGATCATAAAGCTCAAATCTAGCTTCGTTAGGAAGTTTTGGTAAGAAAAATAATCCTATCAAAATCAGATAGCTAAGATGAATAAGTATGATGGGCTTTAAGATACAAATCATGATAAAAACTAAGATAATGATTTTAACATGAGTTTGGTACATTAAGATAAAATTTAAGATAATGTATAAAAAAGACATTTATGTCCTTATTAAGTAGTATGTATATAGGAAAAATGAGAGCCATTTAATGGTGTGGAAGTTTCATGCTAATTAATTTAACGGTGGTTCCGTAGACGACTAGAAGGTTGACTGGCCCAAGACTTTCATATCACCGCTATCCCTTTATAACTTATCTTTGATATCAACTTATTTATATAAAAAAATAAGGCTAAGACTCACAAATTTATTTAATTGATATTTACACTTCACTACAACACTCATCTTTACCTAACAATAATATGGATTTTGTGTATTGAGATGAGAACATATATACTCAGCACGTAACTAAAATGAACAAAGTATAGTTTTCAATTAAGACGATTCCACGAAAGATGCACTACATATGTGGAGTAGTTCTATTATATGTATGTTTATGAAAATATACGTTCATATTGGGATCATTAATAAGAAGTTTTGAATAAAAAATAAAAAATAAATAAGGTTGATGCTTAAAACTCTTGACCACAACATTTGAAAAATAAATAAGGTCCATTACTCTAGTTTGAAAAGATGAATTTACTATAACGTATTTCGTCCTACCTACCCTGGTTGACTTGAAGAATAAATAAGGTCCATTACTCTAGTTTGAAAAGATGAATTTACTATAATGTATTTCGTCCTTCCTACAGTGGTTAGGTAGGTAGTAGCATTCTAGTATTTATTTCTTGTTCGATAAGTTAGAGTAGTAGCATTCTAGTATTATAAATAAGAGAGCTTGTTATCATTTTAATCAAGCAATGAATATATTATTTTGGCCAAGTTCCTCGTGTAATGCTTTGAATCCTTAATTCCCTACGCTATCTGTTGCCCGACGGAATCTCTCCGCACACAGCCAGAACTATAACTGATCTGTAGCCGTTGCCCGACGGGTTGGAACTTGCGCACAGCCGCCCAGATCCTTTTCCGTTTTATCGGTTCGTTAGGAATTTAGGTCCTGAACAGGGTGATTTATAAACATGAGAAAAATGAGGTGGAGGGTGGGGCTGATGTTATTGGCGGTGTGCCAAGTGGTGAATTCAGATGAGTGCAGCGGTGAAATAGCTGCAGATGTATCGATCTTTCAACACAACGCTAATGCCACGTGGCTTCAACTCCGAGCAAACCTATCGGAGGCGGCGGAGGTCGGCAAAATGTTCGCGACGGCGCAGGCTATGACTTCAGCGGACGACGAGGACCCGGTTTACGCCATGGCTCAGTGCAGAAACTACATGTCCCAAGCCGACTGCTTGACCTGCTACGACAAAGCCTTCTCCCTCATCAAATCAAACTGTGTAGCGGACAACCAGACCGGCGGCCGGGTCTCCTCTGAGGGCTGTTTCCTCCGGTACGAGGACTACGACTTCTACGAAAGGATAAGCGATAGCTGGCCGAAATGCGAAAACGTTTCATCCTCTGATCAGGCCGGCGTTTTCAGGGATGAGAGACGTAGATTGCTGGATGATCTTCAAGTGGCGACTCCGAGGATGAAAGGGACGTATTTTGCGGCGAGTAAACGGAATACGGTTTATGCTCTGGCGCAGTGTGTTCTCTCGGTCACGGAAGACAGCTGCCGAAGCTGCTTGCAGGAGGCGAAGGTCAACTTACAGACGTGCTCCGATGCAAGAAATGGCAGTGTTTCTGAGGATTCCTGTTTCATGAGATATTCCGATCAACCATTCTTTCCCGACGACTACAAAACAGATCTCGATCTACTACGGCCTGGTAATTACTCCCTCCGTCCCTTAAGTGTACATGTTTTAAAAAACGTAATGGAAAGCGAGTTGAAAAAGTTAGTGGAGAGTCCATAATAAACATATAACCAAAATACGAATTTGGTCCAAAACATTCGTTTTTTGAAAAACATGTCCATAACAAAATGAAATCCTTGTCAGAGTGGTCCTTCTTTGACGGTTCCGTCAAAAAACTAACGGTCATGCCACTGTGCAATTAGTGTTGACCATTAGTTTTTTGACGGAACCGTAAAAAAAATGACTACTTCGTCGACATTTTCTTTTGTTATGAATCTGTTTTTCAAAAAGTGAATGTTTTGGACCAAATTCGTATTTTGGTCATATGTTTAGGACCAAAATTGACCTTTACTCTTAGTTTTATACTCCCGTCGTCCCACAAAAATATGGGCAATGGGTATGGCACGAGAATTAAGACAAAATTGGTAAAGTAAGAGAGAATAATGGAATGATATGGTAAAGTAAAAGAGAGGAGGAGAATGACAGTTAAAGTAGTGTTAGTGAATGGTGAGACCTACATTATAAAATTAATATAACTTTCCAAAAATGAAATCCACATATTTTTGTGGGACGGATGAAAATGGAGAGTGCACATATTTTTATGGAACAGAGGGAGTAATAAAGTATGAGTTGAAATGATTTAGTGGAATATGAAGTCCATTATAAAAATTGGTAAAATGTGAAATGTGATAATTTTGTGGAACAGATGAAAATGAAAAAAATGTGATAAAATTGAAGAGACGGTGGGAGTAGCATTTATAATTTATCTCAGGGCTATATATATCTCTAAATTAATTGTTGTAATCCACAGGAATCGATGAGAAGGCAGTGATAGGGGGAACTGTTGGAGGTTCCCTACTATTTGTAATTGTAGCCATTACCTTCGTGTGGTTCAAGTTTTCAAGGCACCTCAAAAACGCTCTAATAGGTTCATTACTTATGCTATTATAATTTTTCTCTGCAGCTACCATATATATATATATATATATATCCTCACCTTCATAATCAATTGTTAATTTGTGCAGCCAACATATTGGGGGCAACCCAATTGCAGCTTCCGAATAGATACAGCTACACTGATTTGAAAGAAGCAACAAACAATTTCAGTAACCAAAATAAAATAGGACAAGGTGCTTTTGGTGCCGTCTACAAGGTGCACATTAAGAGAATTGAATTTGAATTTATAATATTCTAATACAATTTAAGTATAGTTCTTTGTTTGATATTATAGGAGTATTTTGATTTCAACTTGTTTGTTTGATATTTCAAAAAATTAATCAAAATTTGATGTTGACTTTTGATTGTTTTTTTTTAATTTATTTATATACATGATGTATTTCTATACATTTTTTTAATATATTTTGAGGTGTTTGTACTAATATATATGTTGTGTATGTGCATGCAATGTCGTGTTCGTGTGTATGTGCATGTGTGTTTGTGAGATATCCAATTTTACATTTATTTGGAATGTTGTGTGTAGGCGACATTGAAAAATGAGACAGTTGTGGCAGTAAAGAAGCTGGATATGAAATACAGCAGAGCGAAGGCAGATTTCGAGAGTGAAGTAAGACTTATTAGTAATGTTCATCACCGTAACCTTGTTCGTCTCTTAGGATGTTGCACCAAGGGATCCGACCTGCTTCTTGTTTATGAATTCATGGACAACAAAAGCCTTGACATATTCTTATACGGTATGTTCCAACTCAGATATACTCAGTTAATGGTAAAATATACTCCCGTCGTCCTTCTATGGTAGAAACATTTCTTCTGGATACGGGATTTAAGAAATTATGTTAAGTGAGTTGAATGAAGAGAAAATAAAGTAGGAAATAGAATAAAGAAGAGAGAATAAAATAAGAGAGATGAGATGTGTTGCTTTTGAAAAAAAAACGACTCAACTATCGTGGGACAACCAAAAATAGAATATGACTCAGCTATAGAGGGGTAGGGGAAGTATGAGTTTCCATCTTAAAAATTTATTGATAATAAATGAAATAGCCAATGAGAATTACTCCATATTTATTGATAAGAAATGAAATAGCCAATGAGAATTACTCCATTTACTACTGGGGATCACTTCATGATCTTAAAAAGTGAAGTAGTACGTGAAACTTTAAACTTATATAGTTACTCCCTCCGTCCCACCATAAGTAACTCGTAATTCTTTTTAAGACGTCCCACCTAAAGTCAGTCATTTCCTTTTTGGCAAAATATAACATGACAATTAATTTATTCTCTTTCACCTTAAATCCTAAACTATAATTTTCTTAAATCTCATGCCTAAAACAACCGTTTGGCATATGGTGGGATGGATGAAGTATTTTAATTCCCTCTCTTTACACTAACTTGAGATATTTTCTATATATTTCTTGAATAGGTAAAAAACAAGGATCGTTGAGCTGGAAACAACGGGTGGATATAATATTTGGGACGGCAAAGGGATTGCATTTTTGCACGAGGATTACCACACAACCATCATACATCGAGACATCAAACCGGGCAATATCCTACTCAATAATCACTTCCAAGCTAAGATTGCGGATTTTGGTTTGGCGAGGCTTCTCCCCGAGAATCAGACACATGCCAGCACTAACTTTGCAGGCACATTGTAAGTCATGTTGCCTCATTCTCATCATTCTATCTATCAATTTGTCTATATAATATATATACATGATGGGTGTGATCAATTGCTAACTATTTAAGTTGATAACTCTGCTAACTCATCAATACAGTATCAATACAATGTATTAAAAATGTCAACAAGATGACATTCAAATGGCAACACATAATATCAATACAATATAACAAAATTATGTGTTGACATTTTAATGTCATTGTGTTTAGGGGTGGGTAGGTACGGTATACCTTATCGAAACCATCATACCGCATACCTTACCGAAAATTCGGTATGAGAAAATAGCATACCTTTACCCTACCAAAATTTTTGGTATACCGAACTTCGTTATACCTTATTTTCGGTATGACAAATTTCAATACCGATACCATACCTTATTTTCAGTATGTCATACCAAAATTCGGTATACCTTACTATACCAGAGTTTTACGGTATATCGGACTACCGTACGAGATACCAAAATCTCATTATTTTGTAAATAACTCTAAATACAAAAACAATGAAAATAATATTTCAAAATACTTAGAAAATATGAAATTTAATCAAACTCAAACATATTCAAATAATGTTAAAAAATATTGTAACAATTAAACTCCACGCAATCACACAATGTTCAACTATATTTGTTTGAAAATAATTTAACTAAAATCTTATATTTGTTTGAAACTAATTGATTCAACGATATCACGTTTTCCTAATTGAGTTTATTTGATTTTATATTTACATGATTAGCCGACAACTATAATGAGGCAAGATTTGATTTCTACATGTAAATATTTATTTGTTTGGTAAAAGTATGAATTTACTAGATATAATTTGGTATATATTGATATCGGTATATACTGAAAATTACGGTATATACCATATTTTCGGTATATACCTAAAATTACGGTATATATCATATTTTCGGTATATCCCGGTATACCTCGGTATATGAAAATTCATATCGTTACCGTACCGAAATAAATCGGTAAGGTATGATACCTTACCGAAAATTGCGGTATACCGAAAATCCGGTATTTTTGGTATTTTTTCGATACGATAAGGTCGGTATTTCGTTATTTTTACCCAGCCCTAATTGTGTTGACATTTTTAATACACTGCATTGATGAGTTAGTAGAGTTAGCAACTTAAATAGTTAGCAATATAACGCACCCCCTATTCATGATTAGGGAGTATACAGCACCGGAATACGCCATCGGCGGGCATTTGTCTGAGAAGGTCGACATCTATGGCTTCGGAATTGTGATGCTCGAAATCATCAGCGGCAGAAAATCCACTGACGTCACCCCAGATTCCACCCTTGATTACTTACTTAAAGAGGTAAAATACTCAAATTAACCCAATACATTTGAGCATGGTCCTAATTAATTATGTATGCAGGCATGGAAGTTATACGAGAGAGACATGCACCAAAACCTAGTTGACGTGGCGTTGAACTCGAACGAATATCAAGTGGAAGAAGTGAAAAAAATGGTGGAAATTGCTATGCTGTGCGTACAGTCAACGCCTTCGTCGAGGCCAACTATGTCTCAAGTTATTTTCATGCTTTCCGGTGATGGATCGGTTGGGCTGCGGAGGGCTGTTCGAACGCCGTCTTTCAGTTATGAAATTGGAGTTCAAATTGATAGTGGCAACTTGCTTTCTACACAAGAATCTGCCTCTCAATCTGATGCCACTACCTCACTCACGGAGTAAAATACATTTTCGTAAATAAATCAATTTCATGTTTTGCAGTTTTCTTATTTACTTTGCTCCCAATGTATCAATATATATGTTTTATACGTGGGATGTAATCAAATGCAAATACTAAATATTGTACAAACTCCAAGCTATGATCTGACCCATTGGAAAATGTCAATAGATGACAAAATCATAGCAACAAAAAATGTCAACACAGATTCAAAGGTTGATGCTGTGTTGAAACTGTGTTAACATTTTTTTATTTTATTTATTTCCTAGTTAATATAATTAGTAGATGAAAAAATATTAGGAGTAATTTGTTAGGATTATATCCATGAAAATAACTAGTTTTTGGAGGACTTACTTGCAAACTCCATAGAGTGATTAGACACACTTGAGTGAGTGATATATGTGTAAAAAGGTGAGGGAACACACACACATACACTGAGAAAGAGTTAGCTACACATCACACACAATTCGCGTTTATTGTGAGGAAAGATAGTGAGCGTTTTCTTGAGTGATCTTGATTGTAGTTCTCCACAGTGATAATCTTGTTTCGATTTCCTCTTCCGTGGATGTAGATCAATTGATCGAACCACGTAAAATCCGTTGTGTTCATTTACTTCGTCGTTGCTCGATTACTTCTCGATCTATCGCCATCTCTTCAACGTGGTGCCGTCTGTGGGAAATCGATAGAGCGATCGATCGATTTTGATTCTTGAGGAAATGTCGAAGGCACGTTTTGAGGCTGAGAAATTCACCGGGAAAAACGATTTTGGTTTATGGCGCATAAAGATGAAGGCGCTGCTGGTGCAGCAAGGGCTTGCTGATGCTCTGAAATCGGAGGAGGATTTAGAGAAGGAAGCCGCACCTGATGAGAAGACTGTGATAAAGGAACAGGAAATCAGTGATCGAGCTCACAGCGCCATTGTGCTATCCCTAGCCGACAAGGTGCTCAGGGAGGTATCGAGAGAGACAACCGCAGCCGGCGTTTGGGCGAAGCTAGAGTCCCTGTATATGACTAAGTCTCTCGCAAACCGGCTATATATGAAACAAAGGCTCTACTCATACCGATTCAGAGAGGATAAGAGCCTATTGGAGCAGCTGGATGAATTCAACAAGTCCATCGATGACTTGGAGAACATCGATGTGAGTCTTGCAGACAAAGACAAGGCGATCATACTGTTGAATGCTCTGCCAAAGTCATATGAGCAACTTAAAGACGCGATGCTGTATGGAAGGGAAAGAACTATAACTCTTGAGGAGGTTCAATCCGCTCTCAAGACGAAGGATCTCCAGAAAACGAGCCTCGGGTGCCAAGAACCAAGGGCAGTGGCATTGAAGATCAATAAGTTCAAGGGTGCTAAAGGCAAGAAGTCGAAGCAACATGGGAAGAAGCAGTCATTCCAGAAGGATCAAGACCATGGTGAGAAGGAGACTAGGTCTTGCCACTATTGCAATAAACCCGGACATTTGAAGAAAAACTGTTTTTCTTGGAAGAAAAAGGTGGCTGATGAAGAGGCTGGCCAAAATACAGCTGATCTGACCGAAGGGATGGAGCAACCTGAGATTCTGAACATCATGGATGCCATAGCTGAAGCCATATGGATACTAAGAATCAAACCCCATTACTGCAAATACTAGCATGAAAAGCATGCTGTGGACATCAATTTTATGTACTCGATAAAATTGTTGCATAGGTCTTGTGGAAATCGGTTGTAGCTTAATTAAGTCCAATATATATCCATCAATTTCTTGTGATTTTAATAGTTGATATTTCAAATTTAGAAGTTTATCGATATGACTATATTCTAAATTTCTAAGTCAAGTTCCACACACATTATACATATTTTGAGTAGGGAATTTATAGTCATCATACTGATCAAATGTATCCATCAATAAATACATCTTTCAACTCATTAAGTTTTGCCATATAGAAATTCCACAAAGGATAATGCTAATACTGATGAAGATTGTGCCTTTGTGTACATGCTACAATTGTTTCATGGATATTGTGTAGAGTAGCCGTTGCTTCAATCATGTTGATTCTTTCATCTGCTGAAATGACTAAACATTTCATTGCCAATTCAAATATTGACGAGACACATTGCTCCTTTGCAGAATAATGTTGATCTTCCCTTGATATAAAAGTTGGCACCACTGCTTCAGTTGCTGCATTTTTCTCTAACACTTCACTTACCAACTCTTTTAAACCCATTTCTTCATCGAACATATCATCCGTTGGCTTCTTTCCGGTAAAGATCTCCAACAATAGGATCCCAAAACTGTATACATCCCCATTTACCGACACTTTGCCATCCATTCCAAACTCTAATTGTATTACACACATCCAACATTTAGTTAGTATTAGGTAAAACATTTATATATGATGAAATTTAAGTTGAAAGGGAAAGCATAATGCATGCATCACCTGGTGCTGCGTAGCCAATAGTTGCCACGGTTTGCGTCTGGATAGTTGTTTCACCTCCATCAAAAAGCTTGGAAATTCCAAAATCAGCAAGATGAGCAGTCATGTCTTGATCAAGCAACACATTACTTGGCTTTATATCACAATGAACAACTGGGAATGTAAGACCATGGTGAAGATATTCCAAGGCGGCCGCAACATCTATTGCAATTTTCAATCTCTGTATGAATTCCATACCATGAAAGCCGGAATGTAGCCATTTATCCAAGCTCCCATTTGGCATGTATTCGAGAATCAATGCTTTAAACTCCATATTACAACCACACCCAATAACTCGAACTAAATTTCTGTGACGAATGCTACTCAATATAGTAGTTTCGGTATCAAAACTCCTTGCCGCTCTTTGCAGCTCCAAGTTGAACACTTTTACTGCAACTTTCAGCCCATCAGAAAGTGTTGCTTCAAATACAGAACCAAAATGACCTCTTCCACAAGTAAACCTAAAATCACTGATGGCACAATGAGTTTCTTTACCCATGATCTATGATGATATTCCGGGCATGGTGGAACTTGAAATTTTATTAGACCACAAAGAGCTAAGTTATGGGAAAACGACGAAGCACTGAAGTTGCGAAAACAACCTCCATCTGGAATTTTTCCCTCCAGTTTGTTACCGGAAACATTGAAACTTTCAAGAAAGTGTAGGCTTTCTAAGGACTTGGGTATTGATCCGGAAATATTATTGTAAGACAAGTCCAATGTTATCAAACCCCTAACCTTTCCCAAGGATTGAGGAATGGGTCCGCTAAACAAATTATTTGATAGGTTAAGAAGGTCTAATGTTTGGCAACCATCAATCGAGCCGGGAATATCACCTGAAAGTTGGTTAGCCGACAAATCCAACCATCTGATCAACTTTAAATTTCCAAGCCGAGACGACAATGGACCATTCAGATTATTGGAGGATAATCTCAATGTCACAAGGTCTGTGAGAGACCACAAGTTAGCAGGGATGGTTGAATTCAATAGGTTGGAGCCAAAGTTGATCATTTTCAAAGATTTGACTTCACCCAAACATTCAGGTATTGGACCTACTAACATGTTACTAGAAAGACTCAACTCCCCCAAATTATTCATCTTGCAAACATCGTGAGGAATAGACCCTACCAATTGATTGCGACCAAGATATAATCTTTGGAGTTGCTTCAATTCCCCAATTGTTGGTGGAATGGTTCCTCTCAGTTGATTTCCATCCATGTATATGTTGAGCAAACTAGTTAAATTTCCTACTTGAGGCGGAATGACACCCATGATATTGTTGTTAGATGCTTTAATAGTCTGAAGAGATGAAGAAAAATTCCAAAGTGAAGCGGGTAGTAAGCCATTCAGTGGATTGCTTGCTACATCCAAGTACTTCAAATCTCGACAATTACTTAATGAAGAGATAAATGTCAACTCCTGAGTTGGAAATTCCGCTCCAGTCAAGTTGTTTTCTGAGATGAGAAGTCGTTGAAGGAACTTCAAATTACCAAAGTAGGGTATGGAGCCACTGAATGAGTTTCCAGTAATCTCTAAGATGGTAAGTTTTGAAGCATTGATGATAGAATTTGGAATTTGGCCACTGAGTTTGTTATAGGTTAGAAGAAGCACTTTAAGATTGATAGATGAATGGCCTATATCTGAAGGAAGAATGCCTGAAAACTCATTGAATGAGAGTCCCAATCGCTTCAAGGTTGATGAGTTGAATATGGAAGATGGGATGGATCCATATAAAGAATTTCCGGACAAACTGAAGCTCTCAAGCATTGGCAGAGTGCCAATCTCTTGTGGTAATTCACCTGCCGCATGTATCAGCATAGATGAGATATAACATTGATTATAGGTTTGTATTAATATGGCAACCCTTCTTAAAATGACAACGTAGCATGCAATAGTGTCATGCTACAATGCAATATTATAAACACTACAATGCAAAATATATTGTAACGCTGTAATGCAATATTATGAACGCTGCAATGCAAACTGTTTATAATGCAAAACCAAACACTCTATACTGCAATATTATGAAAGCTACAATGCAAAATGAATATACTGCAAAATTAAACAATCTATGTTGCAATACGTCCATATTATGGTGTAGCGTTTAATAAAATTGCATGTTACATTGTTGTCACGTTGTCACTGTAAGAGTGGTGTCACCCTAACACACCCCTTGATTATATTCAAATTCTATTATATAAAAAGTACAATGTTATACATATCAAGTCATACAATAACTTAAATTGAACGTGTATTTACCTACATAATGAAGATATTTTGTCAATCCCAAAAAAAGTTATAATTAATTTCAATTTCCTTAGAAGGGATGTATTTGTTAAAGAATTTATGTTATCATAGAAATGTTAAAAGTTCAAAGTTTTAACTTTGTACAATCTATATAGGCAATCTAAGTAAGCATCGATTGCATACAACTAATGAGATGGAATCTTAGACAAAAGAAGAATGGATCATGAATAGTAATACCTGTGAAAAGATTGGATCCCAGGTACAATTCTCTAAGCATGCTCGCATTTTGAATTGTAGGAGGAATGTTGCCACTGAGATTGTTGAAGTCTAACCCTAAGTTCTCGAGATGTTTGCATTTCCATATATTTGATGGAATATGCCCTTCAAAGTCAGAAATATTAGTTTATTTCTATAGATACCCTATATACAGATAGAGTCGTGATCATATGATAACCCCTAAATATCGTAATAACCTAATAACCAAATCTGGACCACACATATTTCTAATCATGCGGTTGAGATTCAAACTTAGATTTACTTCATAAAAAAAAAGCGCGGGGTAAAACTGTCATTTCTCTCATTTAATTTCTGAATTTTACCAAATATCACGTAAAATGATAAAATGATAAAATGATAAAATGATAGGTTTATTGCATAGAATGATAGTTTTGAGATTCAAACTTAGATTTACTTCATAAAAAAAGCGCGGGGTAAAACTGTCATTTCCCTCATTTAATTTCTGAATTTCGCCAAATATCACGTAAAATGATAAAATGATAGGTTTATTGCATAGAATGATAGTTTTGCCGGATAGAATGATACTCTGAGTTGATAAAATGATACTTTTGACTGACTGATAAAATGATAAAATGATATATGTTAGGTTTATTGCATAGAATGATAGTTTTGCCGGATAGAATGATACTCTGAGTTGATAAAATGATACTTTTGACTGACTGATAAAATGATATGTTTATTGCATAGAATGATAGTTTTGCCGGATAGAATGATACTCTGAGTTGATAAAATGATACTTTTGACTGACTGATAAAATGATAAAATGATATATGTTAGATTTATTGCATAGAATGATAGTTTTGCCGGATAGAATGATACTCTGAGTTGATAAAATGATACTTTTGACTGACTGATAAAATGATAAAATGAGCGAAATTCAGAAATTAAATGAGCGAAATTTGGATACGTTAATTTTATCATGAGCGAAATGACATATTTACCCCCGCGCTTTTTTTTATGAAGTAAATCTAAGTTTGAATCTAGACCACGTGATTTTAAAAATGTGTGGTCCAGATTTAGTTATAGGGTTATTACGGAAATTGGGGTTATCATTATAATGCACCCCTATATAGATATATATAAATATAAATATACATATAGCAATACTTCAAGGAAATATATATAAATATACATATAGGGGGATGTGATCAGATCAATAAGTGAAATTCTGTCAAAAATAAAAGCAAATCTCAGTCATTGGATCTTGCGATGTAATCGTTAGATTAATATCACGTGTCATCTAATAATGTAGATTGTGTAGTGTAATAATATAGCTTGGCTAATAATGTAACGCTTTTAGTGTAATAATTTAGCTCAGATATTATTATTACAATTATCCAATCTAAGGATCCAAGGGCTAAGATTTGTTTTGATTTTTGACAGAATTTCAGTTATTAACCATAATGCGCCTCTACATATAGGAGATGAATCATTTCAGAACTATCTCAAAATAATGAGAACTTTGATAACTATCAGTTAATAACACAAAATATATCAGTTAGCAGTACAAAACATATCAGTTGCATTTCTAACTAATCTACATATCAGTTGCAGTTATTGTCTCTTGAATTAGAGATATGATAAAAAATTGTGTAGAGCCCATAAATAGTGTACAGATAAGATGATTAAGAGATGCGATTGTGGATGGCCTAAATTCTTGATAGAAGATGGTTCATTTTAGAACTCTTCTTAAAGTAAAAATACAAACCTTAAACTATATCAGTTTCCAATAATTTTAGTTGGCATTATAAAACATATTAGTTTCTAAGAGTTCTCATTTTAACAAAGTTATCAAAACCACTCCATATGCTTGATATTTGTAAATATATATCATAAAATTGATTTATAAAGAAAATGCTCATGAAAGAAAGTACCTGACAAATTATTTTGAACCAAATTCAAGACCCTCAAGGAAGAAATGTTGAAGATTGAAGAAGGAATATCTCCTGTTAGAGAAGCATGGTCGATGTGCAATATCTCTAGCCTTGAAAGATTTCCTATTTCTATTGGAATCCCTCCTAATATTATAAAATGAGTATAATGAGAATGCATAATTTATAACCATATGTAGTCTTAATTTGTAGTGTGTAGATATGCATATTTATACCTTGAAAACCATCAACATATCCCAAGTACATCTCTCTAAGCACCCTCAATCTCCCGATTTCACGCGGGATGTTGCCATTGAAATTGTTATAGGATAACGATAACGTCTCGAGACGTTTGCATTTCCATATATTTGGTGGAATCTGCCCTCCAATTTGGTTATGAGAAAGTACCAAAATTTTGATGTTTGGCATATTGTTGCACATATCATTTGGGAGCCAACCTGATAGGCTATTATTTCTAATTCTAATATCTCTGAGTGAAGACACAGAGAAAATACCATGTGGAATGGATCCACTCAATTGATTACTGTACAAGTGCAATGTTTTTAACATGGAATTGTTAACCAAAGATGAAGGAATTGTACCTACAAAAGTGTTGTTGAACAGATAGAGTTCCTCTAGTTGAGGTAAACTGCCAAACCATGTTGGTATTTCTCCGGTGAATGAATTCATTCCCATGTTCATTACCTTCAAACGGCGCAGTTTAGAGAGCTCAAAGGGTAAGATCCCCGCGAAACTATTGGAACTGATGTCCAAATATCTCAGAAACGTTAGGTTTCCGAGATGTGGAGCGACAGTTCCAGCAAGGCCGTAGCCAGAGAGATTGAGAGCAGTGACACGGCCATGTTTGAGGCCGCACGATACACCAGTCCAATCACAAACAGATGTGTTTTGTGACCAATTGAAGGCATAAGGGAGGGAAGTGATGGAGTTTTTGAAGGAAGTAAGTGCATATTTATCTGTGGTGGAATTCAAAGAGAGGGTGAAGCTGTTTAATAATATGATTGAAAGAGCAAAGGAAAATATAAAATTCTCCATTAGTTAGCTTGTTATGGAGTTCGTTTTTTAAACTAACATATTTGTAGTCTATAATATATATAAAGAGTAGTATAAAATAAGTTCTGATTATTTTTCAAGATTTAATTTATTTTTTAGTCTTCGTCAATGAAGTATACATCCAAATATGAATGTGGAGTATATTAATTCCATCGTTTTATAATTAGTTTTTTAGGTGTCAGAGAAATTAGAGTCTCCTCGACTTGTTTTTTGGTTGGAGACTTCGTCAACTGCTATAGTGAAAGAATAATATATTTGATTTAATTACTTTTTAAATGATATAACAATTATTTCGATTCATTATAATGTATTGGTTTGATATATACTTATACTTTACGAAAATATATGTAACAGTAAAATTCCATTTATTCCACTCTTGAATACAGATAAAATCGAATTATATATCATTAAAAAAAAATTAATCGTGAATTTGATTTTTTTTAATGATGGGATCACTTCGATTCCTTTTAATTTATTAGATTTCAATTTTCATGAGTCTTCTTCGATGAACAATTCGTCCAAGTATAGATGTGGAATTATTAATTGCATGATACCCTTGATTAACGGGGCAAACAACGCCGGTCTTCTTCGTTGATATTAAATGTGGTAATAATTAATTTGATAAAATTAATGTATAGTGTGGACTGTGAATAACGATCATAAATAACAAATGACTTAAGTTCAAAATTGGTGTTCTTCATTCGCTAAAAAAAATTTAAGTCTATATATTAAGTATACTAGTTTTTAATTTTAAACCATATGTTCTGGTTTATATTTAAATTTTTTTAAAAAAAACTAATGTTTATATTTTAAAATCTAAAATTAGTCTCGTACATTTGCAAAAAACTTATTTGATTCTACAAATTTTAACTTTGTAAGCTTTGGGCTTCATATATGTTTTGGTCCATATTTTTATTCACCAAACAAGTCAAAAGATAGTTGACCACTAGATTTTGACGAAACCGTTAAATAAGATCAAAATATAATATTTGACACTAAATGCTAACAAATATACAGCATCCACATTAGGATAAATATAGGAATTGTAGTCTCAGTCTATCTATGCTTTGAGATGATGCAAGACAATGGAATTGTAGAGGTAAGGATTTGTTGTGTATATTGAGGTATAGGATGATGCAACCACAACCAATTTCCTTCATAAAATTAAACTATTTCTTAAAATCTGCACTAGTTAAATATAAGACATTAATGGGGATTGGAGGGAATAATAAAGAAGAATTTTTCAATTGTTGTTAATTTGCTTTTTAGCCTGTTTTCTTCACCAAAATAACGATAATAAATATTCAGATACATTAATTTTTATGAAAAACTCCAAAAATAGGACCATAATATACAATTAAAGTGAAATACAATTGTTGGCCATATTTTCCAATACATACCAAGAAAAATGACAGCTAGAAGAACGAAATCACAGCTATTTGACACGTAAATGAAAAAGATTTATTTTTCTTTCTATTCATTTTCAAATAAAGAATACAATACAATAGTAAATTGGAGTATGAAAAAATGTAATGGGAGATCATAAGACCTACTTTGGACCAATTCCGATTACTCAAAATTTTTATAGCTTTATAGATATGCAACAACACAACACAATTAAAATGAGAAAAATAATCATATATTCGAAAGTAACCAAACAAGAACTCTTGAAATCAATGTTCGTCAAGAATACCTTCATGTTCACATGCATAGCTAATCCAAATATTGATACATCAACTTCTTGTGATATGAAAAGTTGTTGCTGCAAATAAAAGTTTATGGAAATGAGTACTACGTTTTAAGTCAAGTTCCACTTGCATTAGACATATTTTGAGTGAGGGATTTATTTTCATCATTCTAAACAAATGTAGATATTAAGGATCTTCCTCCTTAACGTCGAATTCCACACACAATCAAGAAACGAGTGCCTACGTTGTCGAGCGCCCAACGTTTGGGTCGGCGACTTGAACGGCAAAAGGGGCGGCTGAGCGCGAGATTTACTCGTCGGCAGCCTTAGGAGATGTTTCTTGTTTGATACTCAATTGAGCCAAAATAACGATAGTTTCATATATTGATTGACTGAATAAAATGATAACAACATATCCCTATTTATAATACTAGAATACTAGCTTATGAAACAAGAAACAAATATAAGAAAAGATATGCAAATCCCTAATATATCTAAACTAATTAATAATGATAGAATACTCGTATCAGTATCCATCAATACATCAACCTATTAAGTTATCATATTGAAATTCAAAGCTACACTTCATACAAGAATCAAACCCCATTAACTGCTACAATTGTTGTATAGATACGGTGTAGACCGGCCGCTGCTTCAATCATATTGATTCTTTCATCTGCTGAAACAGCTAAACATTTCATTGCCAATTGAAATATTGACAACAAACATTGCTCCTTTGCAGAGTAATGTTGATCTTCCGTTGATAACAGAGTAGACGCCACGATTTCAGCTGCTGCATTTTGCTCTAATGCTTCACTTACCCACTCCTTTAAACCCATTTCTTCACCGAACATATCATCAGTTGGCTTCTTTCCAGTGAACATCTCTAGCAGCAGTATCCCAAAACTGTATACATCCCCCTTTATTGATACTTGGCCATCCATTCCAAACTCTAATCGTTATCACACATATTCAACATTTTGTTAGGATTAGGTAAAACATTTATATATGATGAAATTTAAGTTGAAAGGGTAAGCATAATGCATGCATCACCTGGTGCTGCGTAACCAACTGTTGCCATGGTTTGTGTTTGGATAGTTGTTTCCCCTCCATCGAAAAGTTTGGAAATACCAAAATCAGCAAGATGAACAACCATGTCTTGATCAAGCAACACATTACTTGGCTTTATATCACAATGAACAACTGGGAATGTGTAGTAATGGTGAAGATATTCCAAGGCGGCCGCAACATCTATTGCTATTTTCAGTCTCTTTATAAGATCCAAACCACACTTATCGGAATGCAACCATTTATCCAAGCTCCTGTTTGGCATGTATGCGAGAATCAGTGCTTTAAACTCCATGTTACAACAACATCCAATAACTCGAACTAAGTTTCTGTGTCGAATGTTGCTTAATATAGCAGTTTCTGCATCAAAGCTCTTTGCCGCTCCTTGCAATTCCAAGTGGAACACTTTCACTGCAACTTTTAACCCATCGAAAAGTGTTGCTTCGAATACAGAACCAAAACTACCTCTTCCAAGTAGGTTGATTTCACTAAATGAACTTGTTCCTTGTTCAAGTTCTTTATAAGAAATTCTTTTGCATTCAGTAGTTCCTGGTGGAATGTCAGCAGGGAGTGCTACTTTTTTCTGTTTGCGCACGCTTATGAGAACAAGCATTACAAACACCACAATCACAACTAAAATCACTGATGACACCACAAGTTTCTTTAACCATGATCTATGATTTTTTTCTGAGCAGGGCGAAACTTGAAATGTTATTGGACCGCAGAGAGCTAAGTTGTGGGAAAAAGAAGGGGCACTAAAGTTACGAAAACAACCCCCATCTGGAATTTCCCCCTCCAGTTTATTGTTGGAAACATTAAAATTTTCAAGTAAAGTACGGTTTTCCAAGGATTTGGGTATTGATCCGGAAAGATTATTGAAGGATAAATCCAATCTTATCAAACCCTTAACCTCTCCCAATGAATCAGGAATGGATCCACTAAACAAATTATTTGATAAGTCAAGAAATTCTAAAGATCGCCTGAGACATTGATTCAAAGACAAATCCAAAGAGTTTATTGACTTTAAATTGCCAAGCTGATATGTCAATTGACCGGTCAAGGAATTGGAGGACAAATTCAAATAAATGAGATCTCTAAGATTCCACAAATTGGGAGGAATGATTTAATTCAATTGATTGGAACCTATATGAATCACTCTCAAGGATTTAACATCACCCAAACAATCAGGTATTGTACCCACTAGCATGTTACTAGCAAGGACCAACTCCCCCAAACTATTCATTCTACAAGCATTGTTAGGGATGTGCCCTGCCAATTGATTGCCACTAAGATTTATGCTTTGGAGTTTCTTCAATTTCCCAATTGTTGGTGGAATTGGTCCACTTAGTAGATTTCCATCCAAATAAATGTATAGCAAACTAGTTAAATTTCCTACTTGAGAAGGAATGACACCCTTGATGTTGCATTGTGATGCTTCAAAAGTCAAAAGAGAAGAAGAAAAATTCCCAAGTGAGGAAGGTAAGATGCCACTAAGGGGATTACCAGACACACCCAACTGATCCAAATATGGACAATTTGTTAACGAAGAGTGAAATGTCAATTCCTGTGTTGGGAATTTTGCTCCACTCAATATGTTTCCCTAAAGGAGAAGGCATTGTAGAAGGTTCAAATTACCAAAGAGTGGTATGGAGCCACTAAATGAGTTGGCAGACATGTCCAAGTATGTAAGTTGGAAAATATTGGTAATAGAGGTTGGAATTGCACCACTGAGTTTGTTAAAACTTACAAAAAGGACTTCAAGATTAATAAGTGAATGACCCATGTCTGAAGGAAGAGTACCAGAAAACTCATTGAATGAAACTTCTAAACTTGTCAATGTTGATATGTTGAATATGGGAGATGGGATGGTTCCATGTAAAGAATTGTTAAACACAGAGAAAATCTCGAGGCTTGGCAAAGTGTCAATATCTTGTGGATAATTCACCTGCGGAATGTATCAACCTAAATGAGATAATAACATTTAATATATAAATGGTATTATTTTTCAACACAAAAAAAAATTAAATGTGCATTAGTTGAAAAGGTGGAAGGTTGACTGTTGGATTTTAATTAAGCATTCAATTCTCTATGCCCAATCCTACACTACCTTGTAGTCTAATATGGTTGAGATCTGTAAATGTATATCACAAAATTGATTTGCAATGAATGTTGAGGAAAATAAGTACCTGAGAGACTATTGTGAGATAAACTCAGGACTCTCAATGAAGAAATGTTGAAGACTGAAGATGGAAAATCTCCGGTTAGAGAAGCACCATCAATGCTTAATATCTCTAGTCTTGTGAGATTCCCAATTTCTTGCGGAACTCCACCTGATCGTTATACATCACAAAATCAATTTCATTTGTATAAACAAATTGTATCACATAACAATTGGACTCTATAAATTATGAAAGAAAGAAGAGATAGTTTACATATTATACCTCCAAAACCATTATTGTACCCCAACGACATATTTGAAAGGAAGGCCAGTCTTCCAATTTCACGTGGAATGTTGCCACTGAAATTGTTGTAGGATAATGACAACATCTCAAGATGTGTGCATTTCCATATATTTGACGGAATTTCCCCTCCAATTTGATTTTGTTCAAGTGACAATATTTTGATGTTGGGCGTATTGTTGCACATATCACTTGGCAGCATACCTGATAGGCTATTATTGCCAATTTCAATTTCTCTAATTGAAGAGACATTGAAAATAGCATGTTGTATGGAACCACTCAACTGATTACTATACAGATTGAGTGCTTCTAGTTGAGGTAAACTGCCCAACCATGTTGGTATTTCTCCGGTGAATGAATTTATTCCCGCGTTCATCACCTTTAAACGACGCAGTTTAGAGAGCTCAGAGGGTAAGCTCCCTGTGAAACTGTTGGAACTTATGTCCAAATATCTCAGGAACGTTAGGTTTCCGAGATGTGGAGCAATAGTTCCAGAAAGGCCGAAGCCAGAGAGATTGAGAGACGTGACGCGGGGATGCTTGAGGCCGCAGGACACACCAATCCAATCACAAACAGATGTGTTTTGTGACCAATTGGAAGCATAAGGGTGGGAGATGATGGAGTTTTTTAAGGAAACAAGTGCATTTTGATCGGTGGAGGAATCAAAAGAGAGGGTAAAGCTACTTAATAACAAGATTGAACGAGCAAAGGAAAACATCAAACTCTCCATTGATTTTCTGCTCTGTTTCATTTGGTAGTTCTGTTGCGTTATATTCACATAATATCGAAAGGACTCCAAATAAAAATAATTCATTTATAAATATTGAAAAACACTGGAAAATTGGAATAAACACTGGCTTTATATTAATAAAAAATGTAATTGTAGTATACATACTTTATTCAATCAAATTATTTTTAGTATAATGTCACTGTACCTGTACGTCTCTAAAAAATCTGCAAGATGATCAATTTGGAAGATACAAAATTTATTGCTATTACATGTGGTGAGAATTTAAACGATATGACCCCAACATTATTGCTATTACAAGTGGTTGGAATAAATTTTACAAATGTAAAGATAAAATATAGTATTTGACTTCTATGAATTTGAATGCATTGTCACGTGGTATGAATTAATGAATTTGAATACATTGTCATGTAGTATGCAGTTAATTATATATACAAAAATAATCACAATTTATCTTATTATTCTCTCTTTGCCACTATAATTAACTAGATATATTGTGGAAATATGTCCAACAGACTACTGAGTTTTTACTCGTGGTTAAGAGGGTGTGGATCGTGAATAACAATTATAAACCTAATAACCAAATTTAAATAGTCCACATTTGGATAAAGGTAAGGTTTGTTGATAAAAACATGTTTAGTACACTGTTGCAATGAAAACCCTACTTTTCCACTTGTAGCTAAATAGACTTGTTCTAAAATTCCGATGGCTAAGAAAATTAATTGACCATTATATTTCTAACTCGGAAGGAAATGTGTTTGAGAAAGTAGGGCATCGTGAAAAAAAATCACATCTCGGCAGTTGTCATGATTGCTACATTTTTTTTGGACATGTTTGTTTTGCAACAAATAAGAAAAAATATTGATGTATTGCTAAAATCAAAACTTAAGTTGGTGATTTTTTAGCAACTAATCTAGGAATAAATTAATTTGTGGGCAGTTAAATGCATGGTGCGTCATTTTAATTAAATTAAATAGTAGTAGTAATTCACAATTTATTAGGATTGTTCAACGAAAATATCTTAAAGTTTCTTGAGTAATATTAATTCAATCAATTTATTTTTAGCCCCGTATATTTTGAATTTGTATTGAGAAGTAGTTGGAGTAGGTTAAAAAACAAATGAAAACAATTGCCAGACTGTTATTTCGTTATCAATGGGGCATACAATGTAGGATGATAAACGCACTGCATTTTTAATTGTTACTCCTAATATATACTAAAAATTAAGAAAAGTGTATGTTCAATTTTTAAATGACTTCAAATTAAGCTGATTAACAAAACAGATACTAAAAATTAAATACGCATTACTTAATACTACTAATCATGAAAAATAATCCTACATATTGTTAATGAACAACATAAAAATCAAATAGTTTGAATTATAACCAAAATAATGATAAAAAAAGCATATTACCTAGTAATATTTATTTCTTTATATACTGGACGGGTCGCATTAGGGTAATACTAATTTATAGTAATAACTAATAACTTTCAATTCTATGTATTAAAATTATCAACACAAGGACATAATTATATCAATACAACATTTAAATTTAAACATCAACAAACAGGCATAAGTTTATCAACACAAAAAGATTGATAAATTTATATCTTTATGTTGATATTTTTAACATACAAAATTGAACTTAGTTATTAATTATTAGTTATTATTGTAAATTATTTAGTATTTGATCACACATCTATACTAATACCTATTTTGTTAATCATATTTACATGTGTTATAGTACTGTTATTAATTCATAAGACTATAACAATTAAAAGTATAGTAAATGAATTGAAAGCATTTTTTCCAACATGAATAATGTATGCGTTTCATGATCCGCATGGAGTGCTCTGGATTGCCCACTGCAGGGAATCCAATCCCCCATACTATTATTACTATCTTCATTTTTACTCCACAATCCCCTAATACTAATTTTACTCATTTTATGTTATATAGTTGTATAAGTACATTTTTGGGCAAGCATGTTAACTTATTTTGAGCCCATTTCTTTAGAAGGTCGGAGAAGGAGTCCCACAAGGAATGAGGAGAGTTGGAGACGAGGCGGTGTTCACCGAAGGAGGAATGGATGACGGAATCAGCGGCGGAGCAACTGAGCGAGGAGTTGGGACATAGTGGGAATTATCGTCGGAAGGGGATAAGGGATGCCGAGGAAGAGTGGAGAAGCAGCCAGAGCAATGGGAGCTGAGGGCGGAGTCGTGGAGGACGGCGGCAAGAGGGCGAAGGGGTAGTGACATACTTGGATTTTACATGATTTTAGAGGGTGGTTTTGTATGAATGTGATCATATTTCGTCTATTATTAGGCATGTTTATATCTACTTCTCTATTATGTTGGTATGTTGACCTTTTGTTAAGAATGTGTAGAAAAAGGTGTAAAATAGGTGGATATGCAGCAGCCTTGGTTTGAGACAATTCTTCTAGAGATTTTGAAGTCCAATCAACACCCACTGCATATCATTCTCTTCGTCTTCGAAAGAGCTTCGCGTGGGTATCTCAAACGCCCTAATCGGAGTTCGGATGAGAGAGATATGGCCGATCTACGAAAGCCGCGCACAGGTAACCCGACCGGGTTAATTTACAGTGCAAAAATACAACCCGGCCGGGTTGAGCCAGAATCCAGCAACTGTCCTAAAATGGTGACCCGGCCGGGTTGAATTTCTAGTTCAAAAATACAACCCGGCCGGGTCGGATTGTCTGACGCGTCTGAAAGCTGAAAACGCGATTTTTGAAGGGAAATAAGAGGAGAAGAAGCCTAGGGTTCATTCGACATTCTACCTACCGCCTACCACACGCACTCACACCCTCAAGAACACCTTTGAGAGAAAGATTTGAAGTTTGGAGACTCTATATCGGAAGATTGAAGCTTCATTCCATAGATTGATCTCACAGGAGTACTTAGTATCTATATTTCATGTATTTGTTGAATTTCTTTGTGTTGAATATGATTTTCTTCATAAACATGAGTAGCTAAACATCTCTTGTAGAATTCTTGGTGATGATGCACTAATTTCATAGTTTTTATCCGATTGATTTTGTTCTTGCCTTGCTCTTGTAGTTATTTGATTATTCTTGGGTTTATTCCTTTCAATTGCTTGATCACCACTTGATTGTGTAGGATTAATTAGATTAATCGGGAGATGAAATAGTTAATCCGGAAAGAAAATAATTCACACCTTAATACAATAGAACTCGGGAGAGTTGAGGTTTTGAGTGAGGTCATTAACCTAATCAAACTTTTGGGAGTTAGAGGTTTTAGGATTAGAAGGGGACTTCAATTCTAGCATCTAATCTACAGGTTTCTCACCTCGGGAGGGGGTTTAATCTATAATCGTGGTTGACTTAGTAACTCTAGAGACACCAAAAGGTAGGGCGAGTCAATTGGATAAGAGCTTGGAATTGTGCATCGGATCATTGAGTTCTACAATTTCTCCATATTATCTTTCATTATCACACCGTGTTTTCTAGTCCTTAATTGATACTTGCTTATTATATGCTTTTATTAGTTGTTAGAACAAACCAAACTGCACTTGATTGTCTAGATAGTAGTTGATCTTTGTTCGTGGTAGTTAAGTTGATACAAAATTGTCTCTGTGGGATACGATACTCTTGCTTACTGATTGCTACACTAGCCCCGTACACTTGCGGGTATAACTTGTGTTAAAATAAGTTGAGTCAAGTTTTTGGCGCCGTTGCCGGGGACAATTGTGTGTCATTATAGCTTAATATCGTGATAATAATTGAGATTACTAATCTAGATTTTACTTGCTTTATTTTTATTTTTTATTTTTGAGTTCTCTAATAGATGTGTTTCCTTGTTCAGGGTGTATGCACACGCGTTCTAAAGGTCCACCTCTAGAGCCTATCGATCTCGAGATCGAAGCATCCAACAGAAGGAGGAACGCGCAGAGAAGGTTAAACCAAAGGATTCGGGTTTCTTCACCCGCGCACAGGCGTCTACCTTCTCCTATCCAGAGAACCCCATCACCCAGTCCATCTCCACCTCCGTCACCTATCCAGTACGAGCCTCATTCTCCAATTCTAATGGAGAACGGCGGGGAGAACAACAATGAGGATCCTGTCATTCGTGAACTCCGTCTACAGCTGGCTAACATGCAGAGGCAACTGAATGAACAGAATGTGAGGCCAGTGCCCGTGCAAAATCAATTTGCCTACAGACAGGTTGCTAATCCACCAGTCAACAATGCGGGGATAGCGGCCAACAGCTTCGAATTGAGACCGGGGTTGATAGACAGAGCAGAAGCAAACGCATTTGGTGGGACAGGTTCAGAAGATGCCAACAAGCACCTCACCAAGTTCATACAGATTAGCAACACAGTGAAGGCGAATGGGGTCACAGATGAGCAAGTCCGCCTCCGATTATTCCCATTCTCTTTGAAAGATGAGGCAAGGGACTGGTATGACAGCATGGGTCCTAACTCTGTGCCTACATGGGATGCAATGGTGGAGCTGTTCTTGGAGATATATTATCCACCTAGCGAGGCACTCAAACGCCAAGCTGAGGTCATTCAATACAAGATGCACCCTCAGGAGAATATCATGGAGGCTTGGAAAAGGTTCAAGCAGCTGATGAGAAGATGCCCCAATCACGGGCTAACTCCGGGACAACAGATCTTAACCTTCTACAGGGGAGGCACGCTGGAAGCAATGCGTGAACTGAACATGAGCGCCGGAGGATCTCTCTTGAAATTGGGGGAAGCTGAAGCACTTGAAGTGATCGAGAGGGTAGCTTCAAATGATGATGGATGGAGAAACGACAGAGGAAAATCATATAGGGTGGCATCCACCTCCGATAATGATAGGATTGATGCAATATCCAAGCAGCTGGAATTTCTAACTGACAAGCTTGGGTATATGGGAACAAGTCAGTTTGGGACTGAGATGAAACAAGGAGTCGAAGATGTAAACTACGTTCATCAAGGTGGCAACAACAGAAATTTCAACAATTACCACCCCAACCAAGGAGGAGGCAATTACAATCACTATGGGAACAAGGTGCATCCCAACTTGTCATACGGGAACCCAAATAATGCCCTGCAACCACCACCCGGATTCCAGGTATCAAATGGCCAAATCATAGAACCGAGGAAGGATGAGCTGAAAGATGTGTTAATGGCCTTTATGAAGCAAACGGGAGAGTGCATGAAGGACTCCAACAAACGGCTAGTGCAGGTTGAAGCTAATGTGAATGACCTTAATATTCACATGAAGAGCATCGATAACCAGATGAGCCAGATTTCACAGGCAGTGGGTATTCAGCATCAACCGGGCCAATTTCCGTCACAAACAATTGTAAATCCTAAAGACTGTAAGGATTGCAAAGCCATTAATCTTAGGAGTGGAAAGAGCTATGATGGCCCAACCTTGCCTGCAGAGAAGGAGAAAATCTCTCAAGAAGAGGTGGTGGAAGAAGAAGAACCAGTGGAAGAGGTGCCGTCTCCTAAGGCAAGCATCGTGATACCTGCACCCCCTGCTGAGGTTAAGATCCCATTTCCACAGCGCGTGCAGAAGAAGAAACTAGATGATCACTTCTCTAGGTTTCTTGACATATTTAGAAAAGTGCACATCAACATCCCGTTGGTAGAGGCGTTACAGCAAATGCCTACATATGCAAAGTTTCTAAAAGATGTGCTCTCCAAGAAGAAGAAGTGGACTGACTATGAGACGGTGAACATATCTGAAAATTGTAGTGCCATAATTCAGAAAAAGCTACCGGCCAAGCTTAAAGATCCTGGGAGTTTCAACATCTCATGCGTTATTGGAAATGACAGACAGACAAAGGCACTTTGTGATCTGGGGGCGAGCATAAATTTGATGCCATTATCATTTTTCAGAAAGATGAAGATCGACACTCTCAAGCCGACAACAATAACACTACAGATGGCAGATAGAACCGTCACCTATCCTAAAGGAATTGTTGAGGACGTTCTTGTGAGGGTACATGACTTCATTTTTCCCGTCGATTTTGTAGTATTGGATATGGAAGAAGACGTGAATATACCGCTTATCCTGGGGCGCCCATTCCTTGCAACGGGAAAAGCATTGATAGATGTGGCAAAGGGAGAACTCACTCTTCATATGGGTAACAAACGTCACATCCTATCTATCTACAATGCTATGAAGAGTCGTGAGGAAGAAGAACTTGTTATGAAGAAAGAGTGCAAAGCTGTGCACGTTGTAGAGGTCCAAAAGGCACAAGAAATTGAGTCCACATTTGGGGATTTTTCTTTACCGCAATGGATGTTTGGTTCATGTGGTGGATCAACTTCTAAAGAAGAGACTACATCAAATCCTAAAGTGAAGGTGAAGAAAACAAAAGCTGAAAATTTATCCAAAGTGGAAACTGAAATTTCTGATGGAGCTCTGAAAATACTTGGTGGAAGAAGAGATTGGCTATATCATATGCTTCCAAGATTGACAGAAAATCCAACGCCACCATTTATGGCGTGACATGATGCAGCTCATGGACGACGTCGAGCCAACGACGATAACCAAAGGCACTGTAGGGGAGGTAACCCCTAGTAGGTATCTTTTAATTCTTTTGTTTCAGTTTGTTTTTGGTGTGTTTTATGTTGCTTGCATACCATGTAAGTCTCCCTTCTCCACCAACTTTTCAAACTTATTCTTTGCATAGCTTTGAATAAGTTTGGGGGATGATATGGTGGATAGGGACACTAACGAGGTACTTATCTTTTGCTTTAGATTGATTAGTTGTGTTTTGTTGTTTTTATTTTGTTTTAGGATAGAATTGCTTTGTTTAAGAAATTCATGAAGTTTTGTGTTGTTTGGTTGTGATTGATTGCAAATTTTGGGCTTGAATTAAAAAAAAAAAATTGGTATAATTGGGGTGAAGACTAGTCTTCTATGATAAAAGAACCATCCATTTTGAGCTATCACTTGACCATTGACTTGAGAGTTTGAGTAATTGGGTGCATAAGTAACGAATTGCTTGTTTGCCTTGATTCATGCTATTTACCCAAGTGAGATTTTTGAGCCTTCAATTCTTTTCATGTGTGTTTTATCATCAATTGTGCATGTGTTTCTAGAACTTGCTCCTGGTCTTCTTGAGTCTACAAAGTGACCTTAAATATAGGGGAAGATGTTAGGCCATCGTTGTTAGCCTCATTTTTACCTAAACACTAACCTTAGTATATAACACCCTTGTTAGCCAAGTTTGAGCCTTAAGCCTTTTCTTTTGTCAAGCTAATCAAGTGGATTGGGAATCCTAGACTCTAAATTTGTTGAGATTTGAAAAAGAAGAGTTGAGAAAGTATAATTGAAAAAGGTTGGTTGAGTTTGTACTTAGAAAAAAAAAAGTGAATGAAAAAGAAAAAAAAAAGAAGAAAAAAAAGGAAAAAGAAGAAAGAAAAAAAATTTGTATATAGAGAATAATTTGAGGTCTTTGGAAGTTGGGAAGAAATTAGACAAAGTCTAGTTATTATCTAGAAGTGTTTTGAGAATGGTTGAAGTTAAAAGTTGATTGTTGTGATTTCTTGGGATTTTACGTTTTGGGAATTTCAGTCACTTTAGCCAAATATTTCCTCACCTTACCAAAGAGCCTACATTATAACCTAAATAAAAGACCTTCGGACTCTTGATTTATTGTCACACGAGGTAGAGGAGAGGTCAGACATTGAGCAAGCTTATGGTAAACCATGCATTTTTGCTTGATTTGAGTGACTACTTGATACGTTATACACTTTTTAGTGAGGTGAATATACACACATATATACATCCCGAGTGAAGTACGAATCCAAGGTGATATACGAGTTAGTAGCAAAAGTGCATTCGACAGCTTAACTTGATGGAATTTGTATTGTGATAAGCTCCTTTATTCCATATTCTTTGAGACGATGATGATGTCTAAAACCCCTTTAAATCCAAGTCTTCTTTTAATTCTTTTTCTTCATTGCTCGAGGACTAGAAATTATGTAAGTTTGGGGGAGTTGACATACTTGGATTTTACATGATTTTAGAGGGTGGTTTTGTATGAATGTGATCATATTTCGTCTATTATTAGGCATGTTTATATCTACTTCTCTATTATGTTGGTATGTTGACCTTTTTGTTAAGAATGTGTAGAAAAAGGTGTAAAATAGGTGGATATGCAGCAGCCTTGGTTTGAGACAATTCTTCTAGAGATTTTGAAGTCCAATCAACACCCACTGCATATCATTCTCTTCGTCTTCGAAAGAGCTTCGCGTGGGTATCTCAACGCCCTAATCGGAGTTCGGATGAGAGAGATATGGCCGATCTACGAAAGCCGCGCAACAGGTAACCCGGCCGGGTTAATTTACAGTGCAAAAATACAACCCGGCCGGGTTGAGCCAGAATCCAGCAAACTGTCCTAAAATGGTGACCCGGCCGGGTGAATTTCTAGTTCAAAAATACAACCTGGCCGGGTCGGATTGTCTGACGCGTCTGAAAGCTGAAAACGCGATTTTGAAGGGAAATAAGAGGAGAAGAAGCCTAGGGTTCATTCTATTCTACCTACCGCCACCACACGCACTCACACCCTCAAGAACACCTTTGAGAGAAAGATTTGAAGTTTGGAGACTCTATATCGGAAGATTGAAGCTTCATTCCATAGATTGATCTCACAGGAGTACTTAGTATCTATATTTCATGTATTTGTTGAATTTCTTTGTGTTGAATATGATTTTCTTCATAAACATGAGTAGCTAAACATCTCTTGTTAGAATTCTTGGTGATATGCACTAATTTCATAGTTTTTATCGATTGATTTTGTTCTTGCCTTGCTCTTGTAGTTATTTGATTATTCTTGGGTTTATTCCTTTCAATTGCTTGATCACCACTTGATTGTGTAGGATTAATTAGATTAATCGGGAGATGGAAATAGTTAATCCGGAAAGAAAATAATTCACACCTTAATACAATAGAACTCGGGAGAGTTGAGGTTTTGAGTGAGGTCATTACCCTAATCAAACTTTTGGGAGTTAGAGGTTTTAGGATTAGAAGGGACTTCAATTCTAGCATCTAATCTACAGGTTTCTCACCTCGGGAGGGGGTTTAATCTATAATCGTGGTTGACTTAGTAACTCTAGAGGACACCAAAAGGTAGGGCGAGTCAATTGGATAAGAGCTTGGAATTGTGCATCGGATCCTTGAGTTCTACAATTTCTCCATATTATCTTTCATTATCACACCGTGTTTTCTAGTCCTTAATTGATACTTGCTTATTATATGCTTTTATTAGTTGTTAGAACAAACCCAAACTGCACTGATTGTCTAGATAGTAGTTGATCTTTGTTCGTGGGTAGTTAAGTTGATACAAAATTGTCTCTGTGGGATACGATACTCTTGCTTACTGATTGCTACACTAGCCCCGTACACTTGCGGGTATAACTTGTGTTAAAATAAGTTGAGTCAGGTAGAGTGAGGTCTTCGCCTACATTGGTATCTTGGATTGCTCTCATCTCCATTTTTAGATATGTAATGAAATTTGAAGAAATTGTTATTTCAAATGAATTGATTCGCCAGTTTATGGGCCAATTAGCCAAAAAAATGCAGATTTCCAAACATTTTGGGAAGGTTTGATAAATGAATTACGAGAAGTGGGTTGAGTTCTTTTTATTTTGGATTTTTAAAATAATAATAATTATTATTATTTTAAAAATAATTAAAATTCTAATGTAAATGCTTGATTGGGTCAAAATTGGGTGACGCATGTTGACTATAAACTATTTGACGGCTCCGTCCATTTTGGACTGAGTCTGACTTAGTTAAAATGTATGAGATGCAATAATTCAAAACGTAATATCTAGGACCAAAATAGTAAAATGATCATACGTTTATGACCATTTTTGGCTCTTACTCTTAAAATAACATTTCCTATTACATGTGTAAGTTAATCAAACAATAGAGTGATAATGTCTTTAAATTTATATTTATTTGTCCATAAAAGAACATTTCACCACTCCTTCAAGACCACTTGTAGTAATACATTATTTATATTCAAAATTCTAATTTTATATATGTGAAATATATATTGATTACTAATTATTTTTCGTTTTGATCCTTCATTGCAAATTTTTCTTTATCCGTACTTCATTGTCACTGTGACAGAATCGTTCCATTTTGAGCACTCATTTTGCAAAATAATAATAAATAGTTAAAGTGAAGATAAAGTAAACTAAGAGAGATAATAAAGTAAAAACACTTTATCTATATTAATATACCTCTTACTTTATTTTCTCTTCATTTTAATTACTCTTTCCTGCATTCGAGTCAAATCAAGTCAAGTCAAAAATGAAAATAAGTAACAAATTTTGAGAGATGGAGAGAGCATTAATTTTTTAATCTCTCTTTCCTGCATTCGAATCAAGTCAAGTCAACTTTCTCATTTTTGCTCGATCATATCTTTACATATTGGAACTCTCTCTCTCTAGATTAACAAATCCATTTGACTCAAGTTATTTAACACAAGAAAATACCCGCAAGTGTACGAGGCTAGTATAGCAATTAGCAAGCAAGAGTATCGTATCCCACATAGACAAGATTATATCAACTCAAGTACAACGAACAAACGTTGACTACTATCTAGACAATCGAATAGGAATGGTTTTGTTCTAATACTACTAAAACATATAACAAGTAAGTAAAAGCGAACAAAAGTAACAAAAGATAATTAAACACAAAGAAAAGTATCACAAGGAGAAGAGTAGAGCTTTGGATCCAACTACAATGTAAATGTCGTGCAATTATTTCAACAACTTCGATTACCAGTTTTGTCTATAGAATTATAGGAAAGGCGCTAGTCTAGGTTGAGCCCCCTCTAGAGTGTACTCACCCTGTTGAGAAACCCTTAATATTGAAATTCTCACTCTTAATATGTTTAGATTAACTCCAAGGAACAAAAAGACTCAAGCCCTGACAAAAGGAATCCCCTCTCGAGTGTAGATTATCAATTGTGATGGTTCACTCTTTTATTTTCCCCATCCCTAGTTAGGTATCCTCGATGATACTATCTAGGTAAACAAAACCCAATTGGTTAGGTGGTAAACAAGGACTTCATTTCATTTATAAAAATTAATACATTACAATACGAATTAAAAAAATACGCAAACTCAGCGACGGTGGTTACGGACCCACACTTCTTCAATCATGTCGTTCATGAGTTGAGCATGGTCTTGTTGGTTGCGCATTGAGGCCTGTCTAGATAGAACCTCATTGAAGCCCGGCGGTAATCCTCTAGCGGGTGGCTCGGTCGCCGTGCTGGACGAGCTAGATGCACTGTCATCATCGTTCCACTCGGTGATGCTCTCACCTTCATGATCGACTATCATGTTGTGCATGATTATACACGCATACATGACATCGGCCATTACTTCCTTGAACCAGATACGAGTCGGCCCTTTCACAATTGCTCACCGTGCTTGGAGCACACGAAATGCCCGCTCGACATCCTTCTCGCGCCGACTCCTACTTTTGCCCAAATAAAAAAAACTCTTCTCACCAATTGGGCAGCTGATCGTCTCACAAAAAAAACCGGCCACCGTGGGTATATGTCATCGGCCAAGTAGTACCCCATGTGGTATTGGCGCCTGTTGGGCAGTGAACTCGATGGCTAGGCCATTGCCATTGCATTGATCGGTGAAGAGAGTGGATGAGTTGAGGACGTTAATGTCGTTATTCGACCCGACTACGCCGAAATAAGCATGCCAGATCCAGAGCCGATGGTCAGCGACGGCTTCGAGGATCATCGTCGGGTGGCTGCCCTTGTATCCACTAGTGAATTGGCCTCTCCACGCCGTCGGACAATTCTTCCACTACCAGTGCAACAGTCGATGCTCCCTAGCATCCCAGGAAAGCCGTGCGCCGGCTCGTGCATCTTCATCAGCCCCAGGCAATCAGTGGCAGTCGGCTTGCGCATATATAGTCTCGTCGTAGGCCTCCACAACTCCCCTACAAAATCTCCTCAGGCACTCCCGGCCTGTTGTCTCCCCGACGTGGAGGTACTCGTCGAAAATGTCCGCCGTGGTGTAGGCCAACTGACAGAGTGCAGCCGTGCACTTTTGCAACGGTGTAAGGCCGGGTCTGCCGACACCATATATATCAAATTTTTGGCAAATAGTGTAAATGCAGTATATTGCGGTATACCGCGGTATAGGAAAATTATACCTTTACCGTACGAAATCATATCGGTACGGTATCATACCGTACCGCAACTTGCGGTTATACCAGAAGAACTTCGGTATTTTGGTATTCTTTCGGTACGATAACTGCGATATTTTGGTATTACGGTATATTTTGTCAGCCTTAGCTAAAACTATTTGATTGAATTAGTATTAGTCAAGTAACTTTAAGATATTTTGGTGGGATCTTCATATAATAAATGTATCCCTCCTTGTTCCCTGTTGTAGCTTAGTCGTATTACTTTTTGTTTTTTTTTTCGTATTACTTTTTGGTTATCCCACTATAGTTGAGTCATTTCTTTTTTTTTTTGCCAAAAAACACTTACTAAGGGACGGAGAGAGTAGTGCATAACAATTTTATTCAATTAAAATGATGCACTGTTACATTTATTTTTTTAGCTGCACAAAAATTAATTTATACCTGATTAATTGCTAAAAAACCACCAACTTAAGTTTTGATTTTAGCAAAGTTGCATAACTTGCAATATATCAACATTTTTTCTTATTGTTGCAAACACAACATGTCCAAAAAAATGTAGCAATCATGAGTCCATGACAATGACGAGGTGTGATTTTTTCCAAGATGCCCTATTTATCAAACAATTTCCTGCCGGTCAATTATTTTCTTAGCCATCAACATTTAACACAGGTCTATTTTGCTACAAATGAAAAGGAGAGATGTTATTGCAATAGTGGAATGATTAAATAATTAATATTATCTACAAACCCTATCTTTATCTAAATGTGGAAAATATGAATTCGTATCCTCACCCTCTTAACACCGAGTAAAATTTCGTTAGTCTACCGGATATACTGATATAAAGTGAAATTATTTTTACGTTTACAATTAATTGGATATAACACGCTATAATATTTCCAAATTCATAGAAGTCAAGTTATTTATCATTACAATTGTAAAATTAATTCCATCCACTTGTAATAGCAATAATGGAGGTGTCATATCATTTTGTTAAACTCGATAGGTGAAATCATGTTCTTATTCATCGTATAATGAACATAGAGATTACAAAGTTATATAGGCTAGACAACTCTACAAATAAGATAAACCTAATTTACAATAAATACTATGCTATAATATGGAAAAGTATATTCCCATATCAATTCATATAATTCCCCTAATCTCGTGTGATCTCGTGTGATCTTCTGACACTCTCCCTCAAGCTAGGTAATGAGATTCCCAAACGACTTCGAGTTCATCGCCGTTGTCAAGATATCTGTCAGTTGATCTTCAGATTTGGACATAAGGCATTTCTACTACTTGGCTTCGATGTTCTCTTTGATGAAGTGTCTGTCCACCTCCACATGTTTGGTTCTATCATATTGTACCGGGTTTTCGGAGATAATTATGGCTGTCTTATTGTAACAAAACAACCTACACAGAAGAAGCCGACCGGAGATCCAATTCTATCATCAACTTCCGTAACACAATATCTCTGTCAGTCCACTATTGATTCCTCTGAACTCTGCCTCTGCGCTAGATAGAGCTATTACCTTTTGCTTCTTACATCTCCATGTTACCAAGGTTCCCCCCTAGAAAGGTAAAGTACCCGGCAGTGGACTTTCTGTCATTTGGTTCCCTGCTCAATCTGCATCGGTAAAGCCAGTATCTCCATATGTCCGTGTTTTGCAAACATAAGCCCATGTTCCGTCGTTCCTTTCAAGTATCGGACAATCCTCAAGACTGCTTCCAATGTTCTTCTTGAGGTGCATGCATGAATTGGCTCACCACTCCTACTGCATATGCAATATCCGGTCTTGTATGGGATAGATAAATGAGCTTTCCCACTAGTCTTTGGTATCTCCTCCTGTCGGTTGTCTTGCCCCTTCCCTTATTTGTAGTCCGTGATTTTGCCCACCCGGGGTATCCACGGGTTTGCAGTCGATCATCCAACTTCAGCCAATAGATCGAGTACGTACTTATTCTGATTTATGAAAACCCATTTCTTGATCTTAGCACTTTAATTCCCAAGGAATATTTGAGAAGACCGAGATCCTTCATCTCAAATTCATGAAACAGATTCTTCCTTAGCTCAGCTATCTCTGCTCATCATCTCTCAGTAATGATCATGTCATCCACATATATAATTAAACACGTGATCTTGTCGTTCTTCTTTTGATGAACAATGTATGGTCTGAGTTACTATGCTCGTAGGCGTACTTCTTCATCACTTCTGTAAAGCTTCCAAACCATGCCCTTGGGGATTGTTTTAGCCCATACAATGTCTTCTTTAGTTGACATACTTTCCCATCTAGGAAATCTCCAGAGAATCCAGGTGGAGGCTCCATGTACACCGGTTTTGGCAATTCTCCGTGTAGAAATGCATTGGTCACATCAAACTGATGAAGTGGCCATTCCTTATTAGCGGCGACTGAGAATAAAACTCTGACGGTGTTGATTTTTGCCACTGGTGAGAAAGTCTCATCATAATCTACACCGTAAGTCTGGGTGTATCTTTTGCGGCGAGGCGAGCTTTGTACCCGTCTATCGTACCATCCGGTCTCCTTTTTTTATCGTGAATACCCATCTGTATCCAACTGTCTTTACTCCTTCGGGTAACTTGCTCCTTACCCATGTGTTGTTTTTCATCAATGCCTTCATCTCAACTATCATTGCTTCCTTCCACCGTTTATGCTTCATTACTCCACCGAGTGGAATTTTTTCCTCTTCGTACAGCGCAGCCTCAATGCTCGAGCCATTTTGGTCAGATTCCCTTGTACGAAGTTTGCCACGACATAGCGACTCTTTTTCCAATCTTCTCTGGGGAGTATCGTTTCGGTGGAATTCCCCTTGTACTTCGACAGATGAACACATATCTTCATGTGTCTCCATCAACTGTGTTGTCTTGGGTTTCTGTATTGAGGATTTGTTGGTTCCTCAATTGATGAGCTTGGAACTGGCACATCCCAACTTAGATAGTCTGTTGTACTATCTGGATCACTCCTCCCCTGACTACTAAGGTGGGTGTGGTAGAAAAATTCGGTTTCCAAGAAATTACAGTTCATGATGGTAGTGATTTGTGTTGGATCATAACATCTGTACCCCTTTTGGTTCACCTCATATCCCACAAAAACACATTTTATTGCACATGGGAAAAGTTTCGTTCTTTCATGTTTAGGTATGTGGGTGATAAGTCGTATTCTAAGCCTAGGTTACAGGTCAGTATGATGTGTATAATTGAATTACATCTGCAAAACAAGTTGCTTAAGCGTGCAGGGTGAATGTTCTAGTCGTAGGAACTTTCGGAATGTTCAGATGAAAAAGGGCGCCAGCATGATCTCATACTGATCAGTATTCGTGCTTGAAACGGCTTGAGATGGAGAAGACGGATAGCTGGGACGGATTACCCACACACAAGGGCAAAGAAGTCAACTTGCAATGAGGATTTACCCTAAAATCAAGGGTAAGCCTCCCTATAAAAGGAAGCCAAGAAGGAGAGAGAAAGGGGGATTCACCAATTCACCACCATCTTTAGGTAGAGAGTTCTCTCGGTAATTCCAGACTTTCAGCCGTGCCCCGATTCTAGCCTCGCCGCAGTCATGATCACTTGACGCCCAGATGTTTCCAGAGTTCCAGTCATCATCCGTTCCAACCAGGGATCTTAGTTTAGAAGTTTCATTGCCCGGAGTGGCAAACAATCTTTTAAATCGCTGTCGTAGTTTAAAATTTCCTTGCGTTTCTTTACGTTGATCTTGTTCCGCCTTTGATATTTTCTGTTTTTGAAGTACTTGTTTGGAGATCCGAACCGTGTTTAGGCGATGCAGCTGATTTCCGTTTCGTTTATTGTGTTGTGTTCTTTTCTTTCTTTGCCTAGTTAGCTTAGATCTACGTTTCTTGGTGTTTTCAGTGCTGAACCTCTCATTCCTGTTTTACGTAGCAAGTTTCTCTAGGATAGTGTAACTTATGAACCTGCTAGATCGTAAGTGAATCGCTGCATGTGAAGTCTAGTTTTGAGTTCGATTCGTTTTTCCTGTTGACCAGTATGCGGAGTTACAGTTTCTGTGTTTTGATTTTAGATTGTGGGTTCTTATTTGTGGATCTGTGTTCGTGAATCGTAAATCTGTGTTTTATGTGCTGAATCTGGAGTTGTCATTCGATTGATTTTTTTTTTGTGTGTTGAAGAAGATGATGTCCTTGTCAATAGTTGGGGACCACTCCTACTTTTAGATGCTTTTTTTCAATCACTTTTTTGTCCTTCACTTTTAGTGGTAGCCTGCAGATCTGTCAGCCTGGTCCCCACAACATCATTACCTCCTGATATTCTGTTTGGCCCAAAATAGAAAACCGGTACGTGTACTTTTCGAATATTTTCTGTTACACCGCTTCCACCAACTTTCCACGTACACACCACATGTCGATAAAACATTCACCCTTCCTAGTCAGTAGGACACCATCTAAATTTCCAGTCTAGGTAGAACTCAACCCAAGCGTGGTAGCTAACCAACCACACCCAGAATATCACCACAATTTCCAAAGCGCACCCATCTCTGTGGGATTCGACCCTTACCTTCACTATACTACCCAGTAGAAGAGTTGAGGATTTATTGATACCAGGTTCTGGATTAGCCGAGATTTTCCTTACTGATCAGTAGGATACTCCTGTGCTTGAACGACATCCTACACGAATCATGCTCTGTCAAATGGCGCCGTTGCCGGGGATGGATGGCGTTTTTTAGTTGCTATTGTGTGTGATACTTTGGTGTATATATTGTGTATAATTTTCTTTTTTTTTTTTCTTTTCAGTTTATGAGAAGCAGTTCGGCTCCTGACCAGTGGAGACCGAAAATACTCCCAGCGAGGGAACCATATACGTGACTACTCGTTCTGGCCTATCGACAACTCTGTCTGACCTAGACACGAGTAGCGATGAAGAGCAGTACACCATAGAAGGACCAACCCCCGTGGAGTTACCGCTGTTGGAAGGCAATCCGGAAATGGCTTGCCAACGTGGACGAAGATCCAGAACTCGGTACGCTGAATGCAACACACAGAAGGAGAACCACCGCAAGCTATCGTGGTCACCCCTGGTCAGACTGCTTGTGATGGTGAAGCCTCATGTCATAGCGATTCTACCTACATACTGCGGGAAGAGCTATGAAGGACCGTATGAGTTTCTTCACGAGTTTTGCAAAATTTGTAGGGCGCAGAGGAGACCAGCAGAGAGCGACTGAGGATGATTATAGGCTGAAGGCTTTGCCATTTGTGCTCAAGGGGGAAGCTAACACCTGGTTCATGCGCCTGCCCCCCGACTCTATTGAGACTTGGGCCGACTTCAAGGCAGCATTCCTGGGCGAGTTTTTTCCGTCAACTAAGACAAGCACGCTGAAGAGGGAAATAACGAATGTGAAGCAAGGATATGACGAACCTTGAGCGACTATTGGGCAAGATACATGGGTCTTTTGGAATCATGCCCCAACCATCGCATGGCGGACATTTGAAATACATCATACTTTCTACGAAGGTATGAACGCGGGTAACCAAAGACCTGGCCAATTCGTCGTCAGGAGGAAGCTTCACGCAATTACGGGTCAGCGAAGAAAAAAGAGTCCTAAGGAAGCTGCTGAATGCAAAGAAGGAGTATGACCATTCAAGGGAAGGATACAAACGAGAACGGGCTGCTGTTTGCCTCGTCTACTGATCAGGAGAATAAGCTGGAGCAGAAAATGGATTTGAAAATGGATGAGCTGAAGAAGTCACTTCTGAGTGCCATCGAGAATAGCGCTCCACCACCTCCCCCAGCTGGGAATTACAAGGGTGCTGAGCAGGGAATCAAGGACCGAACTATGATCAGCCCAATGACTTCGGGAATATGGAGCAAGTTAATGCTGCGGGGTACTTCAACTCTAGTGGGCATTGGATTCAAGGTAGGCAACGGGATGCACCATGGAGGGATCATCTAAACTTCCGATGGGGTGACGGGAGCCAAAATTCCGAACTAAGGTCAGAACCAGTATAACCTGCATCCGAACCAAACCCTAACCGTGGACCAGCAAACCCAGACTACTAGCCCAACTGGTCAGGAAGAAACCAACATTCCCAGAGCCAAAACCCACAGAACCAGAATCCAAACCCTGTCTATGCGCCACCCCACCAGAGAAACTTCAAAATTTCCAAAATCAGCCGAACCCTGGACCTCAACACCATCAGAACCAAAATCAATTCCAAGGCCAGCACCAGAATCAATATCCTCAAGATCAGTACATCCCTCCTGCCTAGTATAACCAGTACCCGCCTAATCAAGGCCAGCAAAACTCCCAGAACTATCAACACCAAGGGCGAGTCATTTCCAAAATTCGAACAGGCCAAGGAGATCCGTTTGAGGACATGATGGGTGAAATGCTAGCGTCACAGCTAAGCATCAAAGGAGAACTGCAATCCCATAATGAGGTCGTACAGGGGATGCAAAATGTCCAGAAGGAACATAAGGCGAATATGGATATGATGAATAGGCAGCTAGCTCAACTGGCTTGTTTGATGGGCGAAATGAAAGGAAACTCAGGGAAACTACCATCAACAGTCCATATGCCCGACAAGGCGATTGTGAGCAAGGTCACACTACGCTCCGGCACGTCTTATGAAGGACCTATGCCTAGGAGATCCAATGTGGAGCCATGTGGAGCAACGATATCAAGAGACACCGTCTCGGGAGAGGAACTACGGAGATCTCTACCCCAGATGCAGGATCCCTTCTTCTTGGATGATACGCCAAGAATAAGAGGTGAACCCGCCACCCTACTAACCAGGAAGGAACCTCCTCAAGAGGAAAAGCCCGGAATGGAGGCCCAGGCCCAGGAGCTACCCAAGAAAGACTCCAAGAAGGTTGCTGAGGGTCCAGAAGAGGAGAAAAAAGGGGGGAAACCATTCCCATTCCGATTTGTTACAAGGAGGAAGAAAGAGAACCCGGTTGACTACTCGTCGATTTTTGGGAAGTTGGATGTCACCATACCATTCCTCCAAGCCGTGTAGCTACCCCCTCTCGGGAAATTCACAAAGGACTTCATAGCCGGGAAGGCACGGGAAGAAGGGAAGATCATGGTCGAAGGGATCGCATCGGCAATAATGCAGGAGAAGCTACCGCCCAAGAGAGCCGACCCAGGTATGTTCACTCTCCCTATCACTGTCGGGGATGTAAAAGTCGAACATGCAATGTGTGACTTAGGAGCTTGAATAAATGTCATGCCCTTGTCAATTTATAACCGTCTGAAAGGAGTTGAATTATCAAGTACTAGAGTGTTGATCCAACTGGCTGATAGGTCGTGCATAAGCCCAGAGGGAGTTTTAGAAAACGTGTTAGTAAGAGTGCATGATTTTACCTATCCTGCTGATTTTTATGTGATCAAAATGAGTGAGCATGAAGCTAGGGAATCTAGTGGAGTGTTGTTAGGAAGGCCATTTTTGAGAACGGCTAAGACAATAGTGGACAATTTGCATTGATTTTCATGGAGAGAAATTCACTTTTGATATCAATGAAGCCATGAAGAAACCTATTGATTCTGAAAATTTGTGTTATGTTGATGTGATTGACCCCCTTGTCCAAGATTTTCTTGAGACCGAACTATTGCAGGAGAAACTCCAAGCGTTAGATGTTTATGAGCAGGCTGACGTAGAAGCTGCTGCATGGTGTGATTTGATCAGTAGCCAAGGGTTGACTGATGAAGAAATTGAAGTAGCAATCAAGGAATTCTGTCAGAAATCGGAGTTCATTGGAGCCGCAGGGGCTCAGCCACCAGTCAGTATAGAAGAACCATCAGAGGGAGAATTAGAAAGAGAAGGAGAGACTGAGAAAAACCCTCTACCCGAAGACACACTTCCACCTCAAGTTGAGCTGAAGAAGTTGCCACCGAATTTGAAGTATGCCTTCCTCGGATAGGAAAACTCATATCCAGTGATCATCAGTAGCAGCCTTACGAAGGAACAAGAGGTTAGGCTACTGACCGTGTTAAGCAAGAACAAGAAGGCGATTGGGTGGAGTCTTACAGATTTAGTTGGGATTAGCCCCGATGTTTGCATGCACCACATTAGGTTGGAAGAGGAAGCGAAGGCACATCGAGATGCTCAAAGGAAGGTAAACCCTAACATGCGAGAAGAAATATTGAAGGAAATCTTGAAGTTATTGTCGCTCGGGATTATCTATTCCGTACCGGACAGTGAGTGGGTCAGCCCTATCCACATGGTTCCAAAGAAATCAGGGATCCAAGTCGTGAAGAATGAGAAGAATGAGCTGATACCAACGAGGCTAGTCACGGGTTAGCGCATGTGAATAGATTACCGTAAGCTGAACAATGCGACCAGGAAGGACCATTTTCCCCTGCCGTTCATCGACCAAATGTTGGAGAGATTAGCTGGGAAGAAGTTTTTCTGCTTTCTAGATGGGTACAGCGGGTATTTCCAAATTTACGTAGATCCTGAGGACCAGGACAAGACCACTTTCACTTGCCCGTTTGGGACCTATGCATACCGTCGCATGCCTTTCGGCCTATGCAACGCTCCAGGTACGTTTCAACGATGTATGATGAGCATATTTTCCGATTTGATTGAGGATTGCATAGAGATATTCATGGATGACTTCACGGTTTACGGAGACTCGTTCGACTCTTGCCTCCATCATTTGGATATAGTTTTGGAAAGGAGTCAAGCAAAGAGTTTGGTTTTGAACTATGAGAAGTGCCATTTTATGGTCACCGAAGGGATAGTTTTAGGACACGTGGTCTCAGAAAGAGGTATCCAAGTGGATCGAGCCAAGGTAGATGTTATAGCCAAATTACCATTCCCTACTGATCAGAAGGGAATAAGGGGTTTTCTGGGGCACGCCGGATTTTATCGAAGATTTATTAAGGATTTTTCCAAAATCGTCCAACCCCTTACCAGACTACTTCAAAATGACGTGGATTTCATTTTTGATGAGCGATGCAAGGCTGCTTTCAATCTTCTCAAGGAAAAGCTGATATCCGCACCTATCATAAGGGCTCCTGACTGGAACCATCCTTTTGAAGTGATGTGCGACGCCAGCGATTATGCGGGTAGGAGCGGGTACTAGGCCAGAAGATCGATGGGAAACGGTACGTAATTTTTTATGCATCTAAGACTCTGAATCAAGCCCAACGGAATTACGATACCACTGAAAAGGAGATGCTGGCAGTGGTGTACTCTTTCGAGAAATTCAGGCCATATTTGCTGGGATCCAAGGTCGTCGTGTATACCGACCATGCAGCGATTAAATATCTGATTGCCAAGAAGGAATCCAAACCACGCTTGATCCGATGGGTGCTCTTATTACAAGAATTTGACTGGGAGGTAGAAGATAAGAGAGGAGTCGAGAACAAGGTGGCAGACCATTTGAGCAGAATAATGCAAGATGGAAACGGTGACGAAGTGCATGATAAATTTCCAGAGGAACATTGGGAAGAAGTGTTCAAACTTACTGGTCAGAATGATAAAGCAAAAGGGAAAGAGAAGGTAGGGCAAGAGCCATGGTATGCGGACCTGGCCAACTACTTAGTAACTGGAGAGCTTCCAGAAATACCGAGTGTTACCAAAGCCCAAAGAATGAAGATCAAGAGTGAAGCAAAATACTACTTTTGGGACGACCCCTACCTGTGGAAGGTAGGGTCCGATCAACTATAAGGAGGTGCATACCTGACTGGGAGCAGCGGGATGTTTTAACCCGCTGCCATTCGTTAGCATGTGGAGGGCACTTCGGGTCCAAGAAGACGGCAAGAAAGATTCTGGATAGCGGCTTTTACTGGCCAACTCTCAACAAAGATGCGTACGAGTTCTGCCGGAGCTGTGAGCGTTGCCAACTGACTGGTGGAATATCTGCCCGGGACGAAATGCCGCAGGTGCCCATAATAGTTTGCGAGCTATTCGACATATGGGGAATGGACTTCATGGGTCCGTTTCCTTCATCCTATGGGAATCTGTATATCCTAGTTGCTGTAGACTACGTCTCCAAATGGGTAGAAGCCAAAGCCACAAGCACGTGTGAAGCCAAGGAGGTGGCCAAGTTCTTAAAGAGTCATATCTTCAGCCGATTCGGTGTGCCCAGGGCGATCATATCCGATCAAGGGACGCATTTCTGTAATCGTACAATTGAATCCTTGATGAAAAAGTACGGTGTACATCATAGGCTTTCCAGCCCTTACCACCCGCAAGCAAATGGTCAAGCGGAGATTTCTAACCGCGAGATAAAGAAAATTTTGGAAAAGACTGTGAACACTTCTAGGAAGGATTGGAGTGTAAGATTAGAGGATGCTCTCTGGGCGTATCGAACGGCCTACAAAACCCCCATAGGCATGTCCCCTTACCGGATTGTTTTTGGAAAGATGTGCCACCTACCGGTAGGGATCGAGCATCAAGCATACTGGGCAGTACAGAAAGTGAATATGGATGCTACAGCCTGTGAAGAGGAGAGGAAGCTGCAACTGCAGGAGCTTGAGGAACTTAGATTGGAGTCATTTGACTCCGCCATGTGGTACAAAGATCGAACTAAATTGTGGCACGATCGAAATCTGAGAACCAAGGAGCTCCATGTTGGACAGAAAGTACTACTCTTCCAGTCAAGATTGAAGCTTATGCCAGGGAAACTCAAGTCCAAGTGGACAGGACCTTACATCATAACTACACTCCGATCTAATGGGGCAGTAGAAATTTCAGGGAGTTTTTCTAACTCTGAACCTTTCATAGTAAATGGGCATAGGTTGAAAATATTCAGGGATAATAGCGAGGTGGGTGTAGTGGATGAAATTCCACTACAGCCACTTACATCGGTTTCATACTGATCAGTAAGATAGGAATTTGGAATTCCGCGCGGCCAGTTTTCTTTTGAAAATAGTTTGCATATACTGGCCAAGTTGAATTCCAGATTACCTAAGGAAGTTGTAAATATTGTAAATACGTGATTAATCTTTGCACGCTAGATAATTCCTAAAAATCCAAAAAAATATTTTCGGGCCTTAATTTTAATTTGAAGTGCACATTGACCAATGGATTACTTATCTGGTGCTATTTCAAAATTTTATTTAAGTGCCATTTAAATTAGTTTCCTTTTTAGGCAAGTATAGGAGGAGTTATGGAAAGGACGAAAATTTGAATTAAAGCTTGTGCAGCTTTTGCAGGGTGACAGCAGGAGAAATGGCGCGTGAGCAGAGGGAAAAGACGCGCGGACCAATCAGAGGCCAGCAACCTCAACCGCCCTTCCCGTCTGAAACGTCGCGACCGGCTACCCCTGATAACCGGTTACAACCACCTGCAACTGCTCTCTCTCACCCGAATTAAACTTACCGTCCCAACCCTTTTCCCTCACAAACCCTCATTTTCAATTCGCTTTCAAGAAATTCTTGTCCATCGCTCTCGCGGAAACATCATTCTCAACCCCAACTCTCAACCCTACCTTTTCACCACTAAATCGCAGATTTCCACTCATGGGGAAGAAAGCTTTCGCCAAGAAAATCAAACCGCGCCGCCAAGAAACCCAGGAGGCACAACCACAGCAAAATCCACCGCCACCAGCACCGACCGCTCAGCCACCACCTATGATTTCCATGGATGCCATGATGGCATTTCTTTGTCAACAGGACCCTACTCGGGACTGGACGGCGGCATTGACTGGTTTTGTCAAATGGGGGGCGTAGGAACCGCACCCAGTGAAATTCCGCATGCACCGGTCAGACACGCAGAAGTACAATCGGAGGAAGGATCTCCCTCGGCGACCGCGCCGTCGGAAACCTCGGTACCAGATTCGGCGGAACTCGACGCTGTCGCCGCCTATTACAACTCCGACTCTGAGGAGCATAAGAAAAGGGCCAGCCAAGAAGGGACAACCCAGGAAGGGAGTGGCGAAGCGAAGAAGACGCCCGAGGAGGAGCCGGTGTCTCATAAAGTGGAGAGGGAGGACATAGATCTGAACGAATCAGCCCAGAAGCGGTCGTTGATGACAGATGAGGAGTTTGAGTCCATCTTGAACCAAGTAGGCCAAGCAGCGGAAGCTACTGCCTCGGAGGCTGAGGGTCTAGACCTCGCTTCGAAGGCAGTAGGCATGAGCACGGAAACAAAAGGAGTAAATGAGACAGAGAGCCCGGCACACCAGCCGAAAGAAGAGGAGGACAATACGATTACGGAAGTCAAGGACACAGGAACAGAGACAGCAGAGCCAGAAGTAGAAGCACCCACTCCAGTGGTACCTCAGGTTGTAAAGCCGATTCCGGTCAGGCGAAAACTGGTGGTGAAAACAGACCCCAAGGCAGACTCGCCCAAGCCGCCGAGGGTATCGCAACGTTGTTTGGGTAGGTGGGCCTCCAGCAGGGCAAAACCGAACACGGCGGAGGACCCCATAGAGATCGCAAGCGAGGAAGAGCGAGCCACTCCGAAAAAGGCTGAAGGTAAACCTGTTCAAGCTACTGATCAGGAAGACACAGGGGTATCTCCAGTACAGAACGAACCGGACACGACAACGGAAGGAATGGCTGGGGAACCGAACCTCACATCAAAGTCGGGATGGTCTGATGGATCTGAGAAGGACGAGGCCTCACTCCAAGCTGAGGAGGAAGCCAGGTACCAGATAGAAAGGAAAAGGAAAGGAAAAGCTGTTGTGAAGAACAAGCCGAGTACCAAAAGACCGCGTACCGTGAACACAGGCATAGTGATCACTGAGGCTGCCCTGAGGACCCCATCAAACCGGCAGACACAGAGTGATAGTGAGTATGAGATCAATGAAGAATCTGAATCCGATAGCGATACGACCATGGAAGAGGAGGAATACAAGGAGCGGCAACTCCCTAACGATCATCGAGAACTGTTGCATCCACCCGCCGAACCACTCCGATATAATCGTTGGACGGTGGAGCTCACAGATGACGTGGTGGAGGGGATGAAATTTTTTGACTCCAAGAAGCTCCAGTCCGTCTATCGCACCAAGAACGCAAAAGGCAAGAAGGTTAAGAGTGGGAAGGTAATTCATCTCCCTTCTTTAGATGAATTAAAGGTTCGGGAATCGTTTCTCGCTCTTTTGCATGAGTTGGGTTTTGAATGGCTGTTAAGAAATGAGAATATGGATGTCCCAGTCGATTTGGCCAAAGAATTTTTCGCGACCTTTCGATTCAAGGTCACAACTGATTTGGATGTAGAGTGTATCAGTTTCAGAGTATTTGGAGGTGAGATTAGGATGAATTTGATTGAATGGACTGTTCGGCTAGGAATATGCAGTTTGGAGGCAGCCATAGGGCCTGAGTGGAGAGATAGAGAGCGGGGGATTCCCCGCAGGCATGTGGACTTTGAGCCCCAGGTAGCTTGGGAAGAGCTTACTCACCCCGGGGCAGGACAGTTTCAGTCCACTATCTCCTGATCTATACATCTCAACGATCCTAATCTACGCCTGGTTCAACTCTTCTTGGGTTACAACCTTTTAGGACAGTCGAATTCGGCAGTCCGAACATCGATGACATAATTGTATCTTATGTGGTGTGCCAAGAGAGGCAAGAAGTTGCACTTAGGGTTCTGGACTGCATACACATGTCACCTCATCGCAACCCACCCAACACGAAATATTTCCCTCTGCCATATATTGGGAGTCTTTGTGAGAAACAACATCACCGTTTCAGAGGACGAAGACTTAACCCCCTTGACGATGGTGGATGCCCCAGGATTGTTCGATACCCCCTATTCGTCAGGACGAATGCGGTATACATGAAGCAAGGCGTGCCACACTTCTACGCGATGAGAAAGGAAGCTACCCCCACTGCTCGGTTGGCAGAAACTCATGAAGCACCGGCACACGACCAGAGGCAAGAGGGGATGGAAACAGCTGTGGAGGAGATAGCGGAGGAAAGCAGACAGATAAGGGCAGAAATGATATGATTGGCATCGACCAGGAACAGCGTCAAGCCAGAATGAAGAAGGAAATGGAAGAAGTTAGGAAGGAGAATAAGCAGTTGAAAGCAGAAGTGGTCAAACTAGCGGGAGTAGTGGAACGGATTTTGGAAAGATCTGCAGAGCAGAGGACATTGACTCAGAGGCAGGCCTCGATGGAGGCGATAGTGACACGTTTGGGAGACGAGAACGACATGATGCAGCAAGCAATGAATAGGATGTTGTCCAATATCGATACCATCCTAGAGGAGATAACCAGCCGGAGGAAGGAACAAACTGTTGAACCAAGTGGCCATGGAGGCCGAGCTAATGAACCACGAGTATCAGAGGAAGTATTAACCAAGACGAAAGGTACGGAGCAGGAACTAAGGCGGAACATGAGGAAGGAGATGCCGAAGAGTCGGCGGAATCTGGGAACAAACAATCCGGGAATGATGAGGAGAAACAGGACGAACCACCCGCACCACAACCTGCCCCACGGAGGAGCAGGAGACTTCACTAGACCACTCCCCGTACTGACAAGTTAGTTTTTTTTTTTTTCAGTTTTTAGTTTTCGTTTTGTTGTGTTTTGTTTGTTTAGGTAGTTTAATTTTTATTTTTGCGCAAACCCCATTCATAACACTTAGCCTATTTTATAGTCTAAGTGTGAGAAGACAAGGGTTTGTCTCTTTGGCGCATGTTTTCTATGTTGTGTTTTCTTTGTTTATGTTTTTCTGTTTTTTTTTTCGTAAGCATGCCAGCTCACACTGAGTCCGTTGCACGGCCTAAGTGTGAGGAGTTTTGGATATTTGTGTGTTTTGTCTGTTGGTTGCTGTTTAGATTTTCAAACTCTCCCACTTAGCCTATTCCATAGTCTAAGTGTGAGAAGTTTTAGTTTTTAATTTGTTGTTTTTGTCTGTTTGTCTATGTGTCCATCATACTGGCCATTACCTTTTCCACTTCACAGCCCTATCTGAGGGCAGACACTTGTGAAGTGGGAGGGGGGACGCAATGACCAGTATGATGAGTATGTATATATGTGTAGTCTTTGTGTTTGTGCTTGTGTTAGTGTCCTGTTAAGTATAGTTTTATTTTATTTTGTGTGTTGATTGGGCTTAAAACTCAACCGTCTTGAGCTGACGGTGAGGGGAATTGAGGGAGATAGGACATGCTGGAAAACCGAAACCACCCTCCCTAGTACCTCCTCGTCAGGATAGATGATGTGAGTATGAGAGAAAAGCCCATACTTAGAGCCAAACGCAAAAGCCTCTTAAAATTGTGAGTTATAAGCTTAAAGTGGAACCACTTTCCACATATATTGAAAAGAAAGAGAGGCTGCCACAATTTGCCTAGGGTGAAGTGACCACGGGTAGCAAACACTGAAGGCAGTAGGAAACCCCCCCCCCCCAAAAAAAAAATCTCACCTTTAGAACCCTTTTTCTTAACCTTTTTATACCCAGATAAACACCCCTAGCCCCTGGGACTGTGTGTGTGCAAGACATGAAGCGAATAAGCTTACTGGCCAGAAAGATGTACAAGGAAGAAGACTCAAGCTGGGCAAGAAAGTTTGGAAGAAAATCGATCAGGGAGTTGTCCCGGGTCCACGAAAAAGAAGGAGGTATAAGGGTGGCGAAACCACAAAAGAAAGGAAGAAAAAAAAAAGAGGGAAATGGTCAGAAAATTTGACCACACAAAAAAAAAATGATGAATGAAGGAAATAAGGGTGGCAAAGCCACAAAGATGCTACTGACCAGTGGGAGACCAAGCTAGAAGCGCTAGCTAAGAGCAACTGATCAGAAGCCTAATGCGCACAGTTCCCCCCCCACAATCAATAAAATAGAATTTTGAAACTTAGAGCCTTAGGAACACCTACCCCAAAACACTGCAACCCAATAACCCCATTACAAGCCTTAAGTCCTTCAGTAGCTGCTCGTGAGATCCAAGTTCGAAGCAACTGTGGTTGAGCATATTGAGAGAATGCGGTCCTAACATTCCTGGTGAGGTATGAGAGACCGAGTGAATCTAGTGTTTGGCCGAGAGTTTGGGCGATCTTGACAAACGGATGTACTGACCAGGAAGGAATGGGGGGTGGCAGAAGTTCAAGGCTGTCTAAGGTCGGATTGCACCTGATCCCGAGGTAAGGGATGGTTGAAAATATAGCCCAATCTTTGTGTTTTAGTTTCTATTTGTGTTAGTGTGTTTTTACTGTGTTTGTCTAAGTGTCGTCGTAGTATAGAGTCTAGTTTAGGTAGAGTCGGTCAGGGGAGTAACCGGGCTAGAATTCGACTTATTCTTTTTATTTGTTCTTCACGCTTGAGGACAAGCATGTGGTAAGTGTGAGCAGTTTGATAAGTCGTATTCTAAGCCTAGGTTACGGGTCAGTATGATGTGTATAATTGAATTACATCTGCAAAACAAGTTGCTTAAGCGTGCAGGGTGAATGTTCTAGTCAGTAGGGAACTTTCGGAATGTTCAGATGAAAAAGGGCGCCAGCATGATCTCATACTGATCAGTATTCGTGCTGAAACGGCTTGAGATGGAGAAGACGGATAGCTGGGACGGATTACCCACACACAAGGGCAAAGAAGTCAACTTGCAATGAGGATTTACCCTAAAATCAAGGGTAAGCCTCCCTATAAAAGGAAGCCAAGAAGGAGAGAGAAAGGGGGATTCACCAATTCACCACCATCTTTAGGTAGAGAGTTCTCTCGGTAATTCCAGACTTTCAGCCGTGCCCCGATTCTAGCCTCGCCGCAGTCATGATCACTTGACGCCCAGATGTTTCCAGAGTTCCAGTCATCATCCGTTCCAACCAGCAGATCTTAGTTTAGAAGTTTCATTGCCCGGAGTGGCAAACAATCTTTAAATCGCTTTCGTAGTTTAAATTTCCTTGCGTTTCTTTACGTTGGATCTTGTTGCCTTTGGATATTTTCTGTTTTTGAAGTACTTGTTGGAGATCCGAACGTGTTTATGCTATGAAGCTGATTTCCGTTTCGTTTATTGTGTTGTGTTCTTTTCTTTCTTTGCCTAGTTAGCTTAGATCTAACGTTTCTTGGTGTTTTCAGTGCTGAACCTCTCATTCCTGTTTTACGTAGCAAGTTTCTCTAGGATAGTGTAACTTAGAACTGCTAGATCGTAAGTGAATCGCTGCATGTGAAGTCTAGTTTTGAGTTCGATTCGTTTTCCTGTTGACCAGTATGCGGAGTTACAGTTTCTGTGTTTCGATTTTAGATTTGGTGTTCTTATTTGTGGATCTGTGTTCGTGAATCGTAAATCTGTGTTTTATGTGCTGAATCTGGAGTTGTCATTCGATTTGATTTTTTTTGTGTGTTGAAGAAGATGATGTCCTTGTCAATAGTTGGGGACCACTCCTACTTTTAGATGCTTTTTTTCACTTTTTGTCCTTCACTTTTAGTGGTAGCCTGCAGATCTGTCAGCCTGGTCCCCACAACCATCATTACCTCCTGATATTCTGTTTGGCCCAAAATAGAAACCCGGTACTTTTCGAATATTTTCTGTTACACCGCTTCCACCAACTTTCCACGTACACACCACATGTCGATAAACATTCACCATTCCTAGTCACTAGGACACCATCTAAATTTCCAGTCTAGGTAGAAACTCAACCCAAGCGTGGTAGCTAACCAACCACACCCAGAATATCACCACAATTTCCAAAGCGCACCCATCTCTGTGGGATTCGACCCTTACCTTCACTATACTACCCAGTAGAAGAGGTTGAGGATTTATTGATACCAGGTTCTGGATTAGCCGAGATTTTCCTTACTGATCACTAGGATACTCCTGTGCTTGAACGACATCCTACACGAATCATGCTCTGTCAGTGGGCGTAAATGGTGCAACCAAAGACTTTAGGAGAAAGACTGAGGTATTCGGGAATTTGGGCTTGTTTGGATAGGATATCGAGGGGGGTTTTCATTTTCAGGATTTTGGTTGGGAGGTGATTGATGGGATAGATAGATGTAGCGACGGCTTAGGGCAAAAAATGTTTGGGGACTTTGGATTCAATCATAAGAGCTCGGGTCATCTCTAGAATCACCATATTTGGACTAAGCATTACGACATGGCCTCTTCAATGGCTGCATCTAACGCTTCCCAGGTGTCCGAGGTCGAACTACCTGACTCCGAGGAGCTAGAACTAGTGGCGTCATCGTCGTGGTTCATTTTGGTATGTGAGAAAGGTAGAAATGTGAGAGATGAGTGAAATGGGAGAGGCGAGACATTCGTATGAACAAGTGAATGAGAAACGAGGTTTAAATAGACAAAAAAAATCAAAAACGCGTGCCATCGTCCGCGCCCATCGTCCGCCGAGCCCACAATGGCGCGGACGATGGCGCAGACGATAGGCCATCGTCCGTGCTTCTTCCGCGGACGATGCATCGGGCGTGGGCGTAGGTCTAGGAACTCAGAGGATCTCAGAGGTCTCGGTCGTCGGACACACGAACTCCGCGTTAAAAAACCCTCAACCCGCTATACTATGAATTAGTACAGGGAAGCAGGGATCGATCCCACGAAGATGGACGCGTAGGAAGGCATTTAAAAGATTCTGGAAAGATGAATGGCTGCTGCCACGCAATTTTGGGTTGAGGAAAACTATTACTAGACAGGGGAATTAAATCTAACACTAGACCTAGGAAACTGAAAACATCATGCAGACATGGAACATATTCGTAACTTCAATTTCTCAAACAAATTTCCTTGACCTAGTAAAGGGTTCCTAATTTAGATAAACAGAAAGAACGCAAGCAGTGGGGACCATCTCCCTAAAACAGCAAAGTACGGATGAAAAGCTGCAAATAACAAACTATGAATTTAACTAACAACAAGCTGCATCCCGTTACCTAATTTAAACGCGAACATGGAGAAAACAGAGTAATTAACTAAATTCAAACAGAACATACACATTCGGACGTCGGAAACTGACGATTAATCGGAAACCAACAGATCTACTCCTACTGGACGTAGTAAACAAAACACATAAATAAAACATCAAACTCATGCACAATCATACAACTCTGCTTCAGATCCACACGTCGGACGCTTAATCCACTCCGGATCCAAGCAATCCGAACCCAACTACGACCAAACTCAAGTCCATAAAATCTGATTCAGCAAATCTGCTCCGATCAACAACAATCCAACCATGATTCTACTCTAATCCAACAGATCAAGTGCGAAAAACATCCATTCAAGCAAATAACTATAAACTCAGAAACAAACATCGTCGTAAACTGAAAGCAACAACATCATAACGGAGGATAGAAATTACATAGATACGATCAACGAAAATACGACAGTCAACAAGGCCAAGCTTCGAACAGCGAAGTTCGGTGAAATTCACAGCAACAAACGAAATAAAAACAGTAAATTGTTTCTTCGTCCTACGTGAGGACGGTGTTACGCAACAACCAAACTGAAAGTAAACAAAAAAAACCCTCGAATTTCGAGACCCAAGTGTGTAGGAGTGTGCGCGAGCTGAGAGCAAAAAGGCCAAAAAGAAAGTTCCATACTGCCTTGAATTGCATGTTCTCTTCCTTATATAGATGTGGAGGTGATCTTCTAGAAGCCTTCGCAGGAAATCTCTATTCTGCCCTTCAGCTTCACGACCTCCTCCTTGTAGTTATTTTCCTTCAAACGCTCACTTTATCGCCACATTTCCTTCGCTAGGTACTTGTCTTTCTTTCTTCCTCGGCTTGGCGATCTTTACTACACACCTGACTTAAAAAGATGTGTTAGGCCCTGTAAATGCACGAAATTAATCCCCTAACTAATGAATGAAGTTTGCCATATCAAACTGCTCACACTTAAGTCATGCTTGTCCTCAAGCATAAAAGACAAGAAAAAAAAATAAGGCGAATATCAATGCATGGTTATCCTATGACCGACTCTACAGACAGAAACAAGACACAAACTCCTAGACCTAGACACACTATAGACTTACAAAAAAGAAAATAAACACTTAAAGAAAAACACAAAGGCATGAACTAGTTTCAACTTTTAAGCAGCCGTCCCCACAAGCTTAAGGTCTATCCGATTCGTCTGTAGTCTCCAAATCCTCCCCTTTCCTTCTTCTACTTAATCGGTCTGTCAGTTCGTCAAGATAGCCTATTGACTTCCCAATTATTGGATTCACTCGATCGCTCATTCCTCACCAGGGATGTTAGGATCGATTCACTCTTAAGTCAATGACACACCATTGATGGTTCGGGTTATGAGAGTTTCTCCTTCCTACAGTCCCGTTTTTTTCATTAAATTCCAGGGTCAGGTTACTATTACTTCCTGCCCTTAGATTTTTTCTTCTATTCCCCATTTATATATTTTTTATTCCCCCAGGACTTCGTCCAGCTTATACCTCTGAAATTTTTCTTTTTTTTATTTCTCCCCTGGACTTCGTCCAGCTTATACCTCCAGAAGCCCTCTTTTTTTCCTTCTTCAAACTCTTCTCCCTAAGCAATCGGTGGCGGCCCCCCTTTTTACATGTTAGCTTAAAGTGTTTAGGCTTATAACTCACACTTATAGTGGGGCTTCACAACTAGGTCATCTAAGACATCCTCTATCGTTCTTACTTCATTCAAACCGATGTCAACTTATTAAGGAAAAAGGCCTCAAAGTTGACATGCATCCTATCTTCAATTGCTCTTACTAAGGGAATCTTGTCTTATTGTATTCACTAGCTCATGCGACACACAAGAACCTAAACCTAAAGACTCCTATTCTCATTAACACAAACTCCACTAACACTCTTCCTCTCCCACTTCACTCCAGCTTGTCCCCAAGCAATCCCAGTGAAGGGGGGAAAAAGGAAAGCAAAAACAGACCTAAACAAACAAAAAACACAACACACAAAACAACAAACATGCACAAGCGAAACAACTTCTCACACTTAGACCGAGCAACGAGCTAAGTGGGAGAAATTACAACAGAACAAAATCCAAAACATGCCTAAAAGAAACACAAACTTCTCACACTTAGACCAAAACTTGGGCTAAGTGGGAGAAGACACATATAAACGCAGACTCATATATACATTACTAGGCATGCTGGAATAACAAACACAAAGCACAAACACAAAACGGCAAGCATAAAAACGAAAAGAAAACGAAAGAAAAACTGAAAGGTAAAAGTTACTTGGTCATTGGGGGTCTCAATTCGGGGTTTGGCCCCCGCGGGATCCAAACTGGGGTGGAACATAGGGGCGGGTCACCTTCACTTTCTTCCTAGTCGGCGACTCCGGCTTCTCCTCTTCCTTCTGGCTTTGTTTCGACACTGGCTTCTTCACAGACAAGGGCTTAGATGCAGATGGGGCTAACAGGGGCTTGGATACTGGTGGGGGCTGCTGGAGGGATGAACTTCCCTGCCCTAGCTGCTTGGACACGTTGCTGGGTCCAGAGGGCAATTTCTTCTGGGGCTCGGGAAACTTCTCCTTCAGCCACTGTGTCGTCATCATCATCAACTTAACGGCTTCCGTCATTCGATCGCATTGCACGGTCGACCTCCCCACCACGTCGGTGATACTACCCCTGAAGGCCAGCATTTCCTCTCGGAGTCCGCCGAGTTCCTTCCTCATCTCGCCCATCTCCTTCCGGACTTCACTGAGCTCCTTCTGCATCATGCCCATTGATAAGGCTAATTTCATGCATAGGCCTAGGGGATAAATTCGTGAATTTGCTGGGTCTAACACATGTTTTAAGCCAGGTGTATAGAAGAAATTCGCCAGGTCCAGGAAAAGAAGGAGGCAATTACACGCCCAAGGAAACTGGCGAATAAGTGAACATTGTGAAAGAAATTGCAAGACGGAGTAAATCTCAGAACTGAAGGGTAGAATGGAGATTTCTACGAAGGTTCTAGAAGATTATATCTGTGTCTATAAAAGGAAGGATGCATGCATTCTTGAGGGACCTTCTCGGTGGAGGCCTCACTAACAGTCTGCAGCTCGTAGTTCACTTTGCTATACACTTGGGTTCTTAGAGGGAAATTCAGGGGGTTTCGCACTTTGGCTCACTTTCTGCTTTCTCGTATTTTCAAGCTGTGGTGTAACACCGTCCTGTTGAGGGCGAAGAAACAAGTTCCCGTTTACTTTTTTCGTATTTTGTGGTTTTCACCGAGCTTCGCGGTTCGAAGCTCGGCACTCTGTCTTACCGATTATTCGTGTGTTTTCTGCAAGTTTTATTTTCTGTTATGTCGATGATGTTGATTTCTGATTTTTCCGTTGTGAATTTCTGGAGTTTGAGTTAGTTTACTTGTTTTGGATGCGTTTCGCAATTGTTCACTGAATCTGTGCAGAGTAATGGCTGGATCGGATTGATTGAGGTTGTTGGTGGATGAATCGGAGGTCTGAACTTAGCTTTGTAGCTTTGTCAATTGTGGAAACGTTTAAATTCGGTGTTGATCGGAGTAGATCTGTTAAATCGGGAGTTGTGGAGCTGATTCTAGTTGTTGTTGGTTTCAGATTGCTTGGATCCGGAGTGAATTAAGCGTTCGACGTGAGATCTGAGCAGAGTTGGTTTATTTTGATGCCTAGTCTTCGTGTTTTCATTTCGCTTCGTCTAGTATACGTAGATCTGTGTTATTTTCGGTTTGTCGTAAGTTTCTGACGACCAAACTTTTACATTCTGCTCGAATCTGGGTATGTGCTCTGTTTCCTTCATCTTCGTGTTTAATTCCGTTGAAGAAATGCATGTAGTTGTGAGTTAAATTCTCAGTTAGTTATTTGCAGCTTTTCTGCCGTACTTGTTATTTCTGGGTCATGGTCCCCACTGTTAGTTGTTTCCTGTCTAGCTAAATTAGGTAGTCGTTTACACGGTCTAGGAAGTGAATTTAATGTACCGAAGTCTTGATGATGTTTGATCTCAGCATGTTTACAGTTTTCTAGGTCTAGTGTTTACATTTTCTGCCTAGATCTAGTAGTAGTTATACCTCAACCCTGTTTGCGTGGCAGCAGCCGCCTTTGTCAAGAGTCTCTAAATGCTTTCTTACGTGTCCATCTTCGTGGGATCGACCCCTGCTTCTCTATACTAATCCATAGTATTCGGGTTGAGGGATCTTTGAAGGGGAGGTTAGTGTGTACAATGACAGAGTATTCCGTGTTCCCTTGAGTTCCTAGACCAAGTGATCTAGTGGATTCATAGGTCTTGGTATCTCGACCCAGCTTAGCACATCGCATTTTCACACTGAAAACACACTCACTCCTAACATAACACTTCAAATGGCGCCGTTGCCGGGGATGGATGGCGTATTTTGTGATTGTTTTTAGAGGTTTTTGGCGTACATAGTTTTGATTTATTTTTCTTTATTTTCGGTTTATGAGCAGAGGCTCGCGGACTGGATTCTGGAGTAACTCATCTGGGAGGAGGGACGATAGATTTATTTGGCAGATCAAGGATACAACATCCATGGTCACCACCAGATCAGGGTTGTCTACGGGAGATCCATTTCCGTTCGGTTCGAAAAGTGAAGAGGATTGGAGTTCATCCGGAAGGGAGGATCCCAAGTCACCACCAGAGTCGGAAACAGAGTCAGAAACATAGGAAGTAGTCATGGCGCAAGTAGTAGATCCAGATCCAGAGATCGGTTCGTTAACCGCCCATTTAGATGGAGAACCAGCTCAAGCTATAGTGATGAATCCAAGCCAGAGGACTATTGAGATCAAGACAAACGTACTCGGCATCTTGCCAACGTTCTCTGGATGTAGAAATGAGTGTCCGTATGAGTTTTAAAATGAATTCAGTAAGTTGTGGGTATTCAGAAGAGGCCAAATGATGCAACGGAGAAGGATTATCGCCTACGTGCAATTCTGTTTGCCTTGAAGGGGGAGGCCAACACGTGGTTATTGAGATTGCCCCCGGATTCTATCCGCACATGGAGGGACTTCAAGTTGGAATTCTTAGATTATTTCTTCCCGTCCAACAAGACGAATGCGCTGAAAAAGAAATATTAGAGTGCAAGCAGGATTACGACGAATCTTTGAGTCAGTATTGGTCGAGATTCAAGGGGTTGTTGGATGCATGCCCGAATCACCGAATGATAGAGGTAGAGACCTACTCTCTGTTTTACGAAGGGGCGACTCCTGAGTCGAAGGACTTAATGAATTCCTCGAGTGGGGGGAATTTCACCAGAAAAAGGGGAAGTGAAGCAAGAGAAATCCTGGGGAAGTTGATCGACGCTAAGAAGGCGTACGATAACCCTAGGAATGCAGTGAGGAGAGGATCGGTGAATGCCATAAGAAAGCAAGAAGATGATAAAGTAGAAGCAAGGATTGACCGGCTCGAGAAGGCTCTTTTGAACGCGATTGAAAAGACAATTTCACTAGCTTCACAAGGGAAGGAGAAATCTCCTGGTCCAGGAGACAATCAAATTCAGCAATATTACGGGACCCAGGAAGGAGATTATCAGGCCCAAGTCAATGCAATGGGAAGTTGGAATCCCGATGGGAGCTGGAATCCAGGGAGACAGAGAGATGCACCCTGGAGGAACCATCCGAATTTCAGATGGACTGACAACGAACAGAACCAGCCAGCACCACAACAGAATCTGCAGTTTGCACCTCAGCCCGAGAGACAAGGTAACTGGTCAGGAAGGAACCAAGAGGGGCAGGGCAACTGGGTCAATCGGAACCAAGGAGACCACTCGAGCTGGGGAAACAGAAATCAGAGCAATCAAGGGAACTCTTATGTACCACCGCACCAAAGGAATTTTCAAAACAATTACCAGGGTCCAGGAAATCAGTACAACAACTCTTCAGAAGGTCAAGGAAACGCTCGTCAGAATCAAGTGAGTGGACCGACTCTGAGTATAGGGCCAGGGCCCAGTCAGCCACCAAAGAGTATCGATGATATGGTGCGCGACCTCGTCAGTTCTCAGCAACATATGCAAAACAACCTGCAATCGAACAAAAACGTAGTGCACAAGCTTCAAGGCACTCAGCAGGAGCAAAAGGCAACAATGGATATGCTGGCAAAATAATTATCCCAGATAGTTACCTCTTTGAGTGATATGAGGGGAAATGAAGGAAAGATTCCCGCCTCAGTAAGGCCACCCGATAGAGCGAATATAAGTCAGATTACCTTGAGATCCGGGAAAGGATATAAGGGGCCAGTGGTAAGAACGAAGGAAGCGACAGATCCCAAAGAAGGCAAGAAGGAAGAGGATAAAATTCCTAGGCCCAGGAACTTGGAGGGCGATAATTCCTTGGTCAAGGATGACCTTAAGGCAGGAGATTTGGAGAGACCATTGCCAAGATCAACTGAACCATTCTTCCTCGATCCAGAGCCGGAGTTGGAGAACGAGGCAGTAGGGGAGGAAACTGGAGAGTTCTCGGCTGAAAGTTCTACAGGAGCAGGGAAGTGACTGAAGCCTTTCCCAAGCCGGGGGGAAGCCAAGAAGAAGAAGGAAGAGCCGGTAGATTTCATGGATATTTTTGGGAAGTTGGATATCAATCTACCATTCTTACAGGCTTTGAAATTGTCGGTGTTTAGCTAGTTCATCAAGGAATTTATAGCTGGGAAGGCTAGACCCAGTGGAAAAATTTTGATAGGCGAGAACGTCTGCGCAGTGATTCAAAAGCGGAGGATGCCTTCAAAGTGCAACGACCCAGGTATGTTTACTTTGCCCATCTCTATTGGTGATGTTAAAATCGAGCATGCTATGTGTGACTTGGGTGTATCCATAAATGTGTTACCACTGTCTATATACAAGAAGTTAGTAGGGGTAGGCATGGTGGACACGAAAGTTGTGATCCAATTGGCAGACAGGTCATGCATTTGTCCTGAAGGAGTGCTTGAAATCGTTATAGTGAAGGTACATGACTTCTTGTACCCAGCTGATTTTCATGTGATTAAAATGAGTGATAGTAAGTCTGCAGAGTCTGGTGGAGTACTTTTAGGGAGACCTTTCCTACGTACCGCTAAGACTATCATTGATGTCTTTGATGTCACCATCTGCCTTGATTGCAATGGGGAGAAATATACATTCAGCATAGATGAGGCAATGAAGAAACCTCTTGACGTTGAAAATTTGCATGCTATTGATGTTATTAACCCCTTGGTCCAGGAGTATCTTGAGACCGAATTGATGCAGGAGCAGCTTGCGAATTTTGAGATGAGTCATGCTATTGATAGAGAAGTAGCCGGTTGGTGTCAAGCAATGAACACGAGTGAGTTATCAGATGATGAACTAGCTGAAGCGATTCTGGAATTCTGCACGAACCCGGAGCTAGCTAGATCAAGGAGGACACCTTATGTGGCGAGCATGGAGGGTTCTGCTGGGACAACAAAGGGAATGGCAACCGAAACAACAGAAAAAAATCCCTTGCACCAAGAAAAAGACGTTCCCAAGAAAGAGTTGAAAACACTTCCACCTGGGCTCAAGTATGCGTATCTAGAGGAGAATGAAAATTTCTCGGTGATTATTAACAGCAGCTTGACCGAGGGACAAGAAGAGAAACTGTTGAAGGTAATTCGGAGGAACAAGAAGGCTATTGGGTGGACACTATCTGACTTGGTAGGATGAAGTCCAGATCTGTGCATGCATCATATTCGGCTAGAAGAAGGAGCAAAAGCCTGTAGGGACCCGCAACGCAAGTTGAATCCGAACATGAGGGAAGAGGTGCTGAAGGAAGTATTAAAGCTACTATCCCTAGGAATCATTTATTCCATACCAGACAGTGAATGGGTTAGTCCAGTACATATGGTACCAAAGAAGTCGGGAATACAGGTGGTCAAGAACGATAAGAATGGGTTGGTCCCCACTCGACTTGTTACTGGGTGGAGGATGTGTATTGACTACCGGAAGCTGAACGAGGCTACTAAGAAGGATCACTTCCCGTTACCTTTCATTGACCAGATGTTGGAGAGGTTGGCGGGCAAGCAATATTTCTGTTTCCTGGACGGATATAGTGGGTATTTTTAAATCTACGTGGATCCCGAGGACCAGGAGAAGACAACTTTCACGTGTCCCTTTGGAACGTATGCTTACAGAAGGATGCCGTTCGGTCTGTGCAATGCGCCAGGCACTTTTCAGCGGTGTATGATGAGTATCTTCTCGGACCTCATGGAGGATTGCGTCGAGATTTTTATGGACGACTTCACTGTGTACGGGAATTCATTTGACTCATGTTTGGCAAGTTTGGATATAGTGCTGAGGAGGTGCCAGGAAAAGCATTTGGTTTTGAATTTCGAGAAATGCCACTTTATGGTCCCTGAGGGAATTGTCCTAGGGCATGTGGTATCAGAAAGAGGTATACATGTAGATCAAGCAAAAATTGATGTTATCTCAAAACTGCCTTACCCGACGAATCAGAAAGAAGTGAGAGGATTCCTAGGGCACGCAGGATTCTATAGGAGGTTTATAAAGGATTTCGCAAGGATTGCTCAACCACTCACTCACTTGTTGCATAACGATGTTGATTTTGTTTTCGACGAGGAGTGCAAGAAAGCTTTTCAGTTGTTGAAGGATAGATTAGTTTCTGCTCCCATTATCAGAGCACCTGATTGGAGTTTGCCATTTGAAATAATGTGCGACGCAAGTGACTACGCAGTGGGAGCGGTGCTAGGTCAAAGAGTGGATGGGAAAAGCTACGTGATTTTCTATGCTTCGAAAACGCTCAATCAAGCCCAGAAGAACAACGACACCACTGAAAAGGAGATGCTGGAGGTAGTGTACTCATTTGAGAAGTTTCGCCCGTACTTGCTGGGGTCGAAGGTGATTGTTTTCACAGACCACGCAGCTATTAAGTACCTGCTAGCGAAGAAGGAGTCTAAACACGGTTAATCCGTTGGGTGTTACTTTTACAAGAATTTGATTGGGAGGTTAAAGACAAGAAATGGACTGAGAACAAGGTGGCTGACCACCTGAGTCGTATTTTTCAAGGTGAGACCGACGAAGCTATCCTGATGCGTTTCCAGAACAACATCTGTACTATTTAGGGAAATTTCCTAGACCTATCAGTTGGGAAAGGATCATGACGTTAACAGGTCCAGGAGATTCTGAGAAGGGAAAATGTCATCTTAACGATGAGCCATGGTTCGCAGACCTGGCAAATTACTTGGTCACTGGAGAGGTGCCCAGTTCGCAGGAAATTTCCCGGGCCCAGAAGATGAAGCTCAAAAGCGAAGCCAAGTATTAATTCTGGGACGACCCGTATTTTTGGAGAATGGGAGCTGACCAAGTAATTCGGAGGCGTATCCCAGAGTGGGAACAGAGGGATGTGCTGAATCATTGCCATGCCCTAGCTTGTGGAGGTCATTTTGGACCTAGGAAAACTGCAAGGAAAGTGTTAGATAGTGGTTTTTACTGGCCTACTGTAACATCCCAAAATATATGTGACTTTATTTTCATATGGATGTCGAATAAGATTTCCTTTTATGAAATTAATTGTTTCTATGTGATTAAGTTGATTATATGAAATAATTATCATGAGTGATGTGGAATGAAGTATTGTCTAATTGTTATATGTTCCAATGTGAGGAAATTAATTTAGGGAGATCATGCATTTTACTCTAGCCAATTTAATGGGATATTTTCGGCCTCTTCAAAATTATTGGAATTAATATTCTCTTCTTGGATTTAATTAATTATTTTGGGATATTTATCCAAATTAAATCCAAACCAAATTATCCCTAATTTAAGCTACATGAAATTCGAACTCTAGCTAATTTTTGGGAGTTTCGAAAAATCCCCTATTTAATAGGAGGATGAATTATTTTTCTTTGATTTAATTGGTGCCTTATTGATTCCCTTCTTTTATTTCAAATCCAATTAAATCATGCCACATTTTATTTCCTCACTCTAATTGAATTGATATTTGAAATGTTTCCTTCTGGCAATTAAAGCCAAATTTTTGCCCATTCCCTATTTGTGGAGAAATTGTTTTTGTTTCCTATTGTTGTGGAATCCCTTTTTATTCAAATAAATACCAAATAAATACATATGTCTAATTAATTGGGGATGTGAATATTTTCTTTCTATTTTTCCCCCATGTCACACGCCCCTATGCTTGTTTTCCTTGTGGGAATTTAATTATTTGTTACCTATTTTATGGGAGCTTTTTTCCTATAAAGAAATTACCTAATTTAAATCATATTCTATTTAATTCGGGATTTAAATAATTTCCTTGTGCAAAGTCCTCAAATTTTCGGCCCCCACCATAATTTTCCTATTTGGAGATTTAATTTATTTGTTTCCTTGTATTCATTATTTTTATTTCCTAAGTTGTGGATTTATTTCTCTCCAAGTAAATATCAAATAATCCCTTGTTAATTTTCAGCCATAATTTTCGAAAATTAGGCTCTTTATAATTGTGGGATTTTTATTCATTAACCTATATTCTAATTCCCCACAATTTATTTATTTAATTTACCCATGGATTAAACCTAGCAAATAAATATCACCTAAACAAACCCTAGCCCCCATTCTCCTCAAAATTTCGCCCACCCTCTCCCTCTCCTCCCTCTCACGTCTTCTCCTCCTCCCCCACTCATTCTCTCCAAAAATGCTCCATCCAACTCTTGTTATTGCAATCCGTTGAAGTTTATTTTCAAGAGTCTCCGACGAATCGCATCGTCCATCGTTTCTACCGATTCGTTTTGTCAAAGAAAGGTATATTGTTCACTTTTCCTCATCCTATCCGTTTTAAACATGTTCTTGAGTCCTACATGCATGTAGTGGGTGCTGGTTTGATAGATCGCAAGTTTTAACGGGGGGAAGTGTGTTTTCGTAAGAACTTGGATGATATTGTGTTTTGATTGAAATCATGTGTTGTTGGATTGGAATATTTGGTGAATAATATGAGTTTATGTGCAAATATGTGTATGAGGAACTTGTAAGCATGGTTATGTGTTTTCGAGCATGAGAAATCGGTGGTTGTGTGATGTAAGATGAAAACCCTATTTACGAACTTGAATCTGAAATCTGTGGTGCACGACCAGTGGCTTATGATCTGTAATTGACCCATCAAACGAACGAGTTTTGCTGTGAAATTTTTATTGAGTGAACTTCAAGGTGTTTTCTGTGTCTCGTGTGATTTTCAGCCCTTTTTATCGAAAAATGAATTTTTAATAAATTTTTGAAGTTGACTGCGCAAATCTGCCAGAAACTTGAGTTCTCGCCATGAATGTTTCGTTTTCTGTTTGAATGACCAAATGACCTCCGATTAATGTGATTCTTGAACTATATGAAAATTAGAAGTGTCTTCCGAGTCGTGTTAAATTTTCAGCCTTTTTGGGCATTGGATTAAATGACGTGATTTCGGTGTGAACATTTTCATGGATGAACTTGAATGTGTCTTCTGTATTGTGACCAAAATTTAGCTTCTTTTGAGGTCGGGTGAATTTATAGTGATTTTTACCAAACGGTCGCGCAGTACTGCCAGTTTTTCTGCCTTGTTAAAATGACATCTAGTTTCAAGTTTAAAAGTGTTATATGATGCATGTATGTCCAAGGAACGTGTTTAAATGATGTGATCACGTGTGCTAAGTTGAAATGTGATACGTGTGTCTTTACACCTATGTGACGTATGTTGGGTTGGGGAATTGAGAAAGACGATGAGAGAGAACCGATAGGACATGCATAGTAATATGTTGATGTGTAAGGCTGACTTGTGTTGTCGTTGACAAGGGTGTTGTGTATTCGTGAACTCGAGGATCGAGAGTTGCTAAGTTGGGTTGTGAATTTGCTAAGCGAACGAGGTGGGCTTTCTTTTCCAACCTCTTTACTTTTCCGAAAAATATTATGTGGCGATATAAGGGTGGTTTAACTGTTATGTCATGCCATGTGTTTTTATTATGAGATTGTGTGCCTGATGCCTAGTTCGTATGAGTTTACTCTGTTAGGCTATATGGCTGTGTTGTGAAACGAATTCGGGTCTGAGTAGGGCCGTAAACCCTATCAGGCTGTGTACACTGGTGGGATCGTGAGCCGTCCTTGCAAGTCGGCCGGTCTCGTGGGCGAATAGTGTGGCCACACTTTCGTCACACTGTGATGTGATTGATGGATGGATGTGAAAAGTGGGGAGATAAATTGTCTGGCCAGACTTGAATGTTTTTGTGTTTCTCGTGTTTTTTTTCTTACTACATAAAACTCGAGATCACTGGTATGGATGACATAACTTATTAAATGTTTTCGGCATGAGCCCATTGAGTACAACAAGTACTCAGCCCTGCATATTATTTTTCTTATGTGCAGGTTGAGCGGGATGTTGCGGTAGATGTTGAGCTGGCTTAAGTACTTAGGATGCGTTGTGTCGTCATACATAGGCGTCGTCCTTGACTCTCATTAAACCGTATTTTCCGCTGCTATAATTTGATCTATGACTCAAGACTTAATCTTTCCTTTATGTTTTTTTGTGTTGAACATGTATGGTGGTGATGAGTTTTGAACAAGTATTTACGTTGCCTTTGAAAATGGTATTCTTCGAGATTTAAGTTAAATGTGTGTTTTACTTTAGTTATTAATTGTTGTTTTTCTTAAGTAAAATTTTTCCCGTTGTCCTTTTTAAAAGTATTTTACCTTATGTCCTTTAAAAAATATATATACCTTTAAAATCTTTAAACTAAGTTGTTTTCCTTTCTTTAAGTTAATTAAGTTGTTCTTTTAAATTGTAATCCATGCATGTCAGTCACGATCGCCGCGTTTGTGGTACCCTTTGTATGGGCGGTCGTGACAGAGTGGTATCAGAGCTTTGTTATTTCGCTCTGGTCTGAGAGTCTTCTTTTACTTTAAGTCTAAGTTAGTGACCCTTTTGACTAGAAGTGTCACGAAGGCTCAACATCAAAAGCATCACGCTCAATCAAGGAAAGTGGGGTATGTCTAAATTGTTGAAAGTATGCGAGTTCGATACATGATGATATGATCTGACGTTTGACAAGTTTGTGCATGTGAATGAATGATATGCACGAGGATAAGTTGTAATAGAATGATTATATGAGCATGATTGGCATGATAACTTAAGCATGTATTATGTGCCTAAATATGATGTTGTAATAGTATGATTACGTGTGACATGAACAAGATTTGTACAATGACCTAAGTACATGTCAAATGGGCGAAAGTGATAAGACGTGAGCATGAACTTCGTGATGTTTTAAATGTGTACCATGTGCGAAAATACTACAACGATAGCATGTGAAGATATGAAGCCGTAAGATAATTTTAAACTTGAAAATACGTGACGAGCTTAGGAACCATCACAAACAACAATGAGATAAAAGATGTTTTGAGAAAATTTTGAGAATGAAAGAGGAGAAAAATGTTTACACGAGCAATGAAGTAAAACCTTTCCATAAGGGATTGTTTTCAAATTGAGAAATATTTTCTGATGTTTGTAAAAAGAGCGAGTTGTGAATGAGGAATATGACGTAGTTATGCATGGCGATATACGTTTATGCATGTTGAATCATTTGGTATGTGAATCATGTTTTAAGTGATGAATTATGAACGTAAAAGTGTGAGGTACTTTATGAAAGTGTTGATAGAAGAAAGTATGATGCTATGAACTTTGTTGCAAACATAGAATGCCCAAGATGTCTGTTTGATCGAACGATATCGAACTTAGTTGTTATAACTACAATATCACTTTTCTGAGGGATAAGATATATGGAAATATGTAGTGCGATTTCAAACTCCATTAGATAATTACAAATTCACCATCGTTTTCCTGAACGATAAGAATAAAGAGAATACGAAGAGACATTATGTACACAAAGAACTTCAGGAGGAGATGCTAAATGATTTAATCCTACAACGGGGAGAGCTCATACTTGTGATCCAGTATATAAACTCATTCTTGCGTCAAAAGTGGTGATACGACGAGGACGACTGTTATAGCACGTTGGAAGCGCGAGTATAATTACGATGTTTTAAGAGAATGGTTTTTATGAGGTGCAAAGAATATTATGAAGATATGGATTCCGACTATAATTATTAGAGGCAACGATATGAAGAATCTTAGCGTGGAATCCACAGTTCCTAGAGCGATGTTACCAGTTTTGGCTTGCGAAAGATGAATGAGGAGGTGCGATTTTAATAGCTAGAACGAACTTTTTAATCAACAGTTCTTACTTGGATTCTAAGAAGTTATCTTTCAGGACCTTCAAATAATCGTGAGCCCCTGTCTATTTAACATCTTGTTTCTCTCACTCTTTGCAAGTAACGCATATTATTTCTTTTCATCCATTGAGTCATAACTCACTTTCAGTTCTTGGAAAGTGGTGTTGCCTTCATAACTTTGGACACTTGGATTGATTGTAGTCTTCTTTGATCTATTATTTATACGGACCATACTTTGACTCCGTAAGCCTTTGCTATTGAGCTTCATTCCTAAGGGTGCTTGCAGTTACGTCCTTCAATATAATCACGCTTCACAGACATGTTTTCTATGAGATATTCTTCTTCGAACTATTTTTTCAGCCTTTCATTTTGTAACCATGTCTGTGTCAAAGTTCTTTCTTACAGAGTGAAATTCCTTTGGTTATGTTCCACTATACGTATCATTTCCATATCAGAACTTTTCTTTTTACAAAACAAAGTTAAGGCCTACATTTTGTACCTTGCCTTAACAAACTCAATCCACCAGATTTTCTTTCAAAACTTCCTTTGACCTTGGTAGCCTACTATAAGACTTGAGATTTAATTCGTTCCACCCTATATTCACGATATATCTTATGTTCTTTCAAGCTCCGTGTAGATGATCATAACCAATTGTTGCCAGTTAATGAGATCCGAAAGAGTTGAGCTAGAGATGTTGTTTTCTTGATTAATTCTGCAGCCTTTCTGCTTAAGACACTTTCAGCAGTGTTGCTACAATTTTGAAATCAGTTCATATCCAAGTAAGACTGCTTGATCAATTTTCGAGTTCTTAATGCTAGACTTGGAGGAAAGAGTGAGGTTGAGCTTTTCGAATACACTTTATGCGGACGTGTTTAGACATGTTGCTTTGGGTTTGAGGGTGTCTTCACCTGTTGGAGGTTTGATTGATATTGTGCAAACTTGCTCGAACATAGAGTTTGTGTTAGGAGAATTAGGAGTAGTGACCCAACTTTTGCACGCTATGCCTTTGGAGAACGTAGACATAATTTTGGGAATGGATTGGCTTACCGAGAACCATGCAACGATTCACTGTAAAGAGAGACAGATATCTTTTCAAGCCCCGGGCAAAGAGCCGACTATCTTGTATGGGATCTCCATGAACCGAAGAACCTCCATAATCTCAGCATTGCAAGCAACTACAATGATAAGGAAAGGACGTCCGGCATATCTTGTATACTTGAATGGAGATGAAAAGAAGGATTTGAGAGTGGAAGACGTGGCAGTAGTGCGAGATTTTCCTGATGTGTTTCCCGAAGCTTTGCCAGGACCGCCACCCGACAGACAGTTAGAGTTCACTATCGACTTAGAACCAGGGTCTGCGCCAGTGTCGAAGGCGCCATACCTTATGGCCCCTAAGGAGTTGGCCGAGTTGAAGATACAGTTACAAGAACTGTTAGACTTGGGTTTTATTCGACCCAGTGTGTCACCATGGGGAGCGCCAGTGTTGTTCGTTAAGAAAAAGGATTGCACGATGAGGATGTGCATCGACTATCGGGAGCTCAACAAGATGACCTTGAAGAACAAGTACCCACTGCCGAGGATTGATGATTTGTTTGACCAACTACGAGGAGCGGGCATATTCTCGAAAATGGATTTGAGGTCAGGGTATCATCAACTAAAGGTCCGACGAGAGGGATGTGCCTAAGACTGCTTTTCGCACTCGTTATGGCCATTATGAATTCGTTGTGATGCCATTTGGGCTGACCAACGCCCCTGCCGTCTTCATGGATTTGATGAACCGAGTCTTCCACGAGTATCTCGACAAGTTCGTGTTAGTCTTCATCGACGATGTTTAGAATACTCGAAGAATGAGGAGGAACATGAAAGGCATCTACAAACAGTGTTGGAAACGTTGCGAAAGGAGAAACTTTATGCCAAGTTTAGCAAGTGCGAGTTTTGGTTGACTCGAGTGAACTTTCTTGGTCATATTGTGACGGCAAATGGGATTCAAGTAGACCCAGCAAAGGTCGAGGCCGTGCAGAATTGGAAATCACCGAAAACACCGAGTGAAATCCGCAGTTTCTTGGGATTGGCGGGATACTATCGACGCTTCATTGAAGGATTCTCTAAGATTGCGAGACCGATGACACAACTGTTAAAGAAAGGAATCAAGGTGGTTTGGACGCCAGAGTGCGAGGCGAGTTTCCAACTGCTGAAAGAGAAGTTGACTACAACACCAGTCCTAGCGGTGCCAGAACCCGACAAGGACTTCGCCGTCTATACGGACGCATCGAAAGTAGGACTAGGATGTGTGTTAATGCAAGATGGGAAGGTGATATCATATGCTTCCCGACAGTTGAGACCGAATGAATTGAACTTTCCGACTCATGATTTGGAGTTAGCAGCAGTGGTACATGCACTGAAAATTTAGAGACACCATCTCTATGGAGCGAGATGCGAAATCTATACGGACCACAAGAGTCTCAAGTATTTCTTCGAGCAGAAGGAGCTAAACATGCGACAACGACGTTGGTTAGAGATCGTGAAGGGCTATGACTGTGGTATCAACTATCATCCGGGCAAGGCGAATGTGGTAGCCGATGCGTTGAGTAGGAAGAACCAATCGCAATTGGCATTTTTTTCCTAACGCAAGAGGAAGCGTGGATTCACGAGTTCGACAAGATGAGTTTGGAGATAGTGAAAGCGCCCGAGACAGTAGAAGCAAGATTGGCGACACTAGTGATTGAGACAGATTTGAGAACCAAGCTCATAGAAGCCCAGCGACGTGATGGAAAGTTGGAGGAATTATGTGCAAAGGTGAGAGCCGAGAAGCTTGATCATTACCGTGAGGAGGCGGATAATGCTTTGACGTACGATGGGTGATTGTGTGTGCAGAGCGATGAGACGCTAAAAGAGGAGATTTGAGTGAAGCGCACGACACGCCTTACACCGCACACCCCGGAAGCATGAAGATGTATCGGGATTTGAAGCAACGGTTTTGGTGGAATGGAATGAAAGGGGACGTAGCGTCATATGTGGAACGATGTCTAGCATGCCAACAAGTGAAGGCCTTACACCAACGGCCATATGGGAAGTTACAACCGCTTGAAATTCCCGAATGGAAGTGGGAGCAACTAGCTATGGATTTCGTGACGGGTTTGCCAAAGTCGCAGAGGGGTAACACCGCGATTTGGGTGATCGTCGATCGACTTACTAAAAGCGCGCACTTTTTACCAATTCGAATTACTTACGGCGCGGACAAGTTAGCAAGGCTGTACGTGAATGAGATTGTGCGTTTGCATGGAGTGCCAAAGACTATTGTGTCCGACCGCGATACGAAGTTCACATCGAAGTTTTGGATGAGTTTGCAGCGTGAATTGGGCACCCAACTGAATTTCAGCACCGCTTATCACCCGCAATCGGACGGGCAATCAGAGAGGAAGATTCAAACGCTTGAGGATATGTTGCGAGCCGTTGTCTTAGATCGAGGGGAAAGTTGGGAAACTGTTCTACCGTTGGTTGAATTCGCCTACAACAATAGCTACCAAGCGACGATCGATATGGCTCCGTATGAAGCTTTGTATGGTAGGAAGTATCAATCCCCACTTTATTGGGATGAAGTCGGCGAGAGAAAGATGTTAGGCCCCGACGCGATAAAGGAGATGGCTGAAATTGTGCATCAAATCCACGCAAGGATTAACGAAGCTCAAGATAGACAGAAGTCGTATGCTGAGGTGCGTCGAAGGGAAATCAAATTCGACGTTGGTGACAAAGTGTTCTTGAAGGTATCCCCGACGAGAGGAGTTGTGAGGTTTAGAGTAAAAGGCAAGCTGAAATCGCGTTTTGTAGGACCGTACGAGATTATCGATGAAGTAGGTTCTGTAGCGTATCGATTGGCGTTACCTCCCAGCTTTGGGAACGTGCACAACGTGTTCCATGTGTCGCAGTTGCGCAAATACGTGTTCGACCCCAAGCATGTGATCCATCAAGAGGAAGTGGTCTTGACCCCCGACATGAGCTACGAAGAGAGACCCGAAGCAATCTTAGATCGAAAGGTGCAAGAGTTGCGAAACAAGTCGATAGCATCTGTGAAGGTATTGTGGAAACACCATGGCTCCGAGGAAGCCACGTGGGAATTAGAAGATAAGATGAAAGAAAAGTACCCCGAGTTGTTTTTGTGAGACAATCAAATTTCGGGACAAAATTTCTGTTAAGAGGGGAAGGATGTAACATCCCAAAATTTTTGTGACTTTATTTTCATATGGATGTCGAATAAGATTTCCTTTTATGAAATTAATTGTTTCTATGTGATTAAGTTGATTATATGAAATAATTGTCATGAGTGATGTGGAATGAAGTATTGTCTAATTGTTATATGTTCCAATGTGAGGAAATTAATTTAGGGAGATCATGCATTTTACTCTAGCCAATTTAATGGGATATTTTCGGCCTCTTCAAAATTATTGGAATTAATATTCTCTTCTTGGATTTAATTAATTGTTTTGGGATATTTATCCAAATTAAATCCAAACCAAATTATCCCTAATTTAAGCTACATGAAATTCGAACTCTAGCTAATTTTTGGGAGTTTCGAAAAATCCCCTATTTAATAGGAGGATAAATTATTTTTCTTTGATTTAATTGGTGCCTTATTGATTCCCTTCTTTTATTTCAAATCCAATTAAATCATGCCACATTTTATTTCCTCACTCTAATTGAATTGATATTTGAAATGTTTCCTTGTGGCAATTAAAGCCAAATTTTCGCCCATTCCCTATTGTGGAGAAATTGTTTTGTTTCCTATTGTTGTGGAATCCCTTTTTATTCAAATAAATACCAAATAAATACCTATGTCTAATTAATTGGGGATGTGAATACTTTCTTTCTATTTTTCCCCCATGTCACACGCCCCTATGCTTGTTTTCCTGTGGGAATTTAATTATTTGTTACCTATTTTATGGGAGCCTTTTTCCTATAAAGAAATTACCTAATTTAAATCCTATTCTATTTAATTCGGGATTTAAATAATTTCCTTGTGCAAAGTCCTCAAATTTTCGGCCCCCACCATAATTTTCCTACTTGGAGATTTAATTTATTTGTTTCCTTGTATTCATTATTTTTATTTCCTAAGTTGTGGATTTATTTCTCTCCAAGTAAATATCAACTAATCCCTTGTTAATTTTCAGCCATAATTTTAGAAATTAGGCTCTTATAATTGTGGGATTTTTATTCATTAACCTATATTCTAATTCCCCACAATTTATTATTTAATTTACCCATGGATAAACCTAGCAAATAAATATCACCTAAACAAACCCTAGCCCCATTCTCCTCAAAATTTCGCCCACCCTCTCCCTCTCACGTCTTCTCCTCCTCCCCCACTCCTTCTCTCCAAAAATGCTCCATCCAACTCTTGTTATTGCAATCCGTTGAAGTTTATTTCAAGAGTCTTCGACGAATCGCATCGTCCATCGTTTCTACCGATTCGTTTTGTCAAAGAAAGGTACATTGTTCACTTTTCCTCATCCTATCCGTTTTAAACATGTTCTTGAGTCCTACATGCATGTAGTGGGTGTAGGTTTGATAGATCGCAAGTTTTAACGGGGGGAAAGTGTGTTTTCGTAAGAACTTGGATGATATTGTGTTTTGATTGAAATCATGTGTTGTTTGGATTGGAATATTTGGTGAATAATACTCCTCCGTCCCCCAATTTGAGTCACTCTTTTCCATTTCGGGCCGTCCCCGAATAAGAGTCACTCTGCCCACTTACTATTTTTGGACATCAAAATTACCCTTTATTACACAAAAAGTCAAGGGGCCCCACATTTCACTACCTAACTCCATTTATTACACCACACATTCAAACTTTTCCTTAAAACTCGTGCCGAGTCAAAGAGTGACTCAAATAGGGGGACGGAGGGAGTATGAGTTTATGTGCAAATATATGTATGAGGAACTTGCAAGCATGGTTATGTGTTTTCGAGCATGAGAAATCGGTGGTTGTGTGGTGGTGGGTTTGTAAGATTGAATTGTGAAAAAACCCTATTGAATTGTTTGTTTACTGAAATCTTGTGTTGTCGTTGACAAGGGTGTTGTGTATTCGTAACTCGAGGATCGAGAGTTGTAAGTTGGTTGTGAATTTGCTAACGCGAACGAGTAGGATTTCTTTTCAAAATTTACTCTTCCGAAAAATTATGTGGCGATATAGTTTATGAAATAATATTTGTTGTTAAGATTTATAAATAATAGAAGATTAGTATTAATATAGACGAAACTGATGGACGATCTATTATAAACTTACAAATAATGACTTTTTTCCACATTGAAAGAAAGAGTAACACATCCAAGAATGTGTAACTATAAAGAGAATAATACAATATACTATCTTCCAATTAAATAAATCAATCCATATCTCTCATCCAAGTATTGACATTTAAAAATCAATCCAACTTTAAGTATGGAGTATTTTTTTTTTGTCTTTTTAGTCTTTATTATGTATAAAATGTGCTTAAACAAATTTCAAACAATAAGGTGAAAAATTACAATTTTATTGATAATAAATTTGAATAAGACTAAAAATTACAACTTATAATGAATATATTTTATTTATAAAAATTAATACACACTACTTACAGTTAAACCTTTTAATTTTTAAAATATCAATACTTAATATTGGACTTGAGCATTTAAATTGGAGGAGAGTGTATTGGATGTGTTACTCTTTCTTTCAATGTGGAATAAAAGTCATTATTTATAAGTATATGATAGATCGTCCATCATTTTTCGTCTATATTAATACTCTATCATCTATTATTATAAATTAATAACAAATATTATTACATAAACTATTATTCATTAGTTATTTATCATTAATGATTTGCTTATGTTTATAATTTATGTATATGTTAACTAATAAATAATATTATACACATTAAAAGAATAATTCTTATACAATTGTATAAACCTAACAATAATTATTATACAAATAATATTTTTTCTATGTACAAATCATATTTCTCAATAATTCTTATTTTTATCAATCAAGAATATATTTGAATAATAATTTTGTTTATATACATCACACAAAAAATGAAGAAAGTAGAAGACAAAAGAAAGTTGTGTATCCCACATTGGAAAAAGATGAATGAATGCTCTAAACATGTAGTTATAAAGAAAATACTTCAACATATTTTGTCCCACATCGAAAGTGAAACATAAAACATTCAAGGATGTCTCTATAAAAGAGAAACAACCAAGAATGATTTTGTCCCACATCGAAAGTGAAACATAAAACATTCAAGGATGTCTCTATAAAAGAGAAACAACCAAGAATGATTTTGTCCCACATCGAAAGTGAAACATAAAACATTGTAGGATGTCTCTATAAAAGAGAAACAACCAAGAATGGTTTCATAAATTCGTAAGCCCATCAAATATATATGGGCAATTATGAATTTCTAGTATTCATTTATTTGTTAAAATTGTTTTTATATAAAAACAATTTTTATAAATAATATTTTTTTTTAAATTCGGTTTGAACCGGCGGTTCAAACCGGCGAACCGCCGTTCACGGTTCAAGAAGGCCCTGACCCTGAACCGTCCCGTTGGAACCGGCAACCCGCCGGACGGTTCAAACCGCCGTTCCGGTTCCGGTTCCGGTCATGAACCGGCGGGCCCGAACCGGCGGTTAACCGCCGGCCGGTTCGGTTTGTGCACACCTAGTATATCCGGTAGACTAACGAATTTTACTCGGTGTTAAGAGGGTGTGGATACGATTCAATTTTCCACATTTAGATAAAGTAGGGTTAGTAAATAATCTCCCTCCGTCCTCTAATAGGAGCCGTTGTTTAGACCGGGCACGAGTTTTAAGAAATGTAAAGAAAAGTTGGTTGAAAAGTTAGTGGAATGTGGTACCCACTTTTTATATTGGTTTTATAATAAAATGTGAGTGGAGTGAGTTAGTGGAATGTGGAACCCACTACCATTTATGGTAAAAAAAGAAGAGTGACTCTTAATGGGGGACGGCTCAAAATGGAAATTAACGACTCTTATATCGGGGACGGACGGAGTATTAATTATTTAATCATTACACTATTGCAATAACAACCCTCCTTTTCATTTGTAGCAAATAGACCTGTTTTAAATGTTTCGATGGCTAAAAAAATAAAGTGACCACCAGGAAATGTGTTTGAGAAATAGGGCATCTTGGAAAAAATCACACCTCGTCAGTTGTCATGATTGCTACACATTTTTTTTGGACATGTTTGTTTTGCAACAATAAGAAAAAAATGTTTGATATATTGCAAGTTATGCAACTTGCTAAAATCAAAACTTAAGTTGGTGTTTTTTTTAGCAATTAATCAGGTATAATTAATTTTTGTGAAGCTAAAACATAAATGTACAGTGCATCATTTTAATTGAATAAAAATTGTTATTCACTACTCTTTCCATCCCTTTGTAGTAGAGACTTTTTCGACACGAGATTTAAGAAAAAATGTTTAAATGAGTTAAGTAAAAGAAGAATCAAGTAGAAAGAAAAAAAAGTAGAAAGATGAAGAGAGAAGAAAGAATAAGTAAGAGAGAGTAAAGTGTTTTTTGCCAAAAAAAAAGGAAATGACTCAAATATAATGGGATAATCCAAAAGATAATACGACTAATTTACATAGGAACGGATGGAGTATTATTATTTGTATGATCCCACAAAATATCTTCAAGTTACTTGACTAATACTAATTCAATCAAAATAGTTTAGGCCACGTTATATTTGGATTTCGTATCGAGAAATAATACCAAAATTTGGTGTGGATTAAAAACAAATGAAAACAATTGGCCAGACTGTTATTTCGTTATCAATGTAGCATACAATTACAATGTAGGATTGATTATTTAGGATGTTTTCCACGAAAATATTGTAAAGTTTCTGAGTAATACTAGTAAACATAATAATTCAACCAAATTATTGTTAGCCATGTATATTTAGTAATTAGTATTGAGAACGATTACAAAATTTAGAGTAGGTTAAAAAAACAAAAGAAAACAATTTCCACTATTATTTCGTTATCAATGGAGCAAACTTGTGGTCATCGTCATCAACTCAACTTGTCATTTCTATATTTTTTTTAAATAAGGCAAACAATTCTACCAATACTAAAAAAATTATCTTTTAAAAACACAAAACTTGAGACCCAATTATTTGCGTTGAAAAGTTTAACAAATAACAACAATTTAGGATGCAAAAGAAAGCGTCTCTAAATTAAAGACAATTAACTTGATTTTTTGCAGACCTCTTATTTTAGTTGAAACAACAGCAATAAGGACATTTTTTCAAGTGTTGCTAGTATATTTTAAAACACAAATTAACGTCCTTAATTGCATTAAAAAATATCTTTAACGATATTTTTTGCTGTAGTATAAAAGAAACTCTACTTTTGCCGTTAAATATCGTCAATTAAATTGTGTGCGTTTGTTAAAGAGTGTAGACTAACAACACGCAATTCGCACTAATAATTCTTCTGTCCTCTTAGATAGGCTATCCGGTCTTCATTGATTGTTTCATTTAATCATTTTCATTTAATCCTTACTTATTGAATCATTCCATATTTACTATTCTTTTAGTAAAAGAACATTATATTCAACCAACCCATTTATTTGTAATTATATTAAGAATAAAGATATATTAACAATGATTGTATATACAATATACCCCTATAATTTTTAACCTGTTTTTATTTAAACCGGTTTTTTATTAGATATTATATCTTCACTAAACTACCCTTTTGTTATATTTGTAAATTCAAATTACTATCAAATTACATGGAGCATTTATAGTAACATGGATGATCACTACAAAATAAATGTACTCCAATTTACATTGGTAAATATCATAAATTGAGGTAGGCATGCACAAGGGTCACGAACCGCCGGTTCCGGTTCATGAACCGGCGGTTCACGGTTCAGGAAATGCCGGAACATAAAAGAGAAACAACCAAGAATGAGTTTGTCCCACATCGAAAGTGGAACATAAAACATTCAAGGTTGTCTCTATAAAAGAGAAACAACCAAGAAGAGGCTAGCAATGTACCCAATGTTAGATACAATTATTTTTGGGTACATTGTCTCTATAATATTTGTTATTTTGAACCGGCGGTTCAGGAAATGCTTGAACCTGAACCGGCCCGCCTACCTCCCGGCGGTTCCTGTTCCGGTTCAAAAAACCGCGGGTTCACCAGGCGGTTCAAAACCGCCGGTTTTTGGCCTGAACCGCCGGTTCCGGTTCATGAACCGGCGGTTCAACCGAATTTAAAAAAAATATTTTTTATTTATAAAAATTTATTTTTATATTTAAAATCAATTTTTACAAACAAATGAATACAATAAATTCGTAATAACCCATATATATTTGATGGGCTTGCGAATTTAAGAAACCGTTCTTGGTTATTTCTCTTTTATAGAGACATCCTTGAATGTTTTATGTTCCACTTTCGATGTGGGACAAAATCATTCTTGGATGTTTCTCTTTATAGAGACTTCCTTGAATGTTTTATGTTTCACTTTTGATGCAGGACAAAATATGTTGAAGTATTTTCTTTTATAACTACATGTTTAGAGCATTCATTCATCTTTTTCCTATGTGGGATACAAAACTTTCTTTTGTCTTCTATTTTTCTTCATGTTTTGTATGATATATATAAACAAAATTATTATTCAAATATATTCTTTATTGATAAAAATAATGAATTATTGAGAAATATGATTTGTATATAGAAAATATTTATTTGTATAATAATTATGGTTAGGTTTATACAATTTGTATAAGAATTATTTTTTTAATGTGTATAATATTATTTATTAGTTAACATATACATAAATTTATAAACATAAGCAAATCATTAATGATAAATAACTAATGAATAATAGTTTATGTAATAATATTTGTTAGTATTACATAAACTATTATGTCCAATATTAAGTATTGATATTTTATAAATATATACATAAATAACTAATGAAATAGAATAATTTGCTTTGATCATAAATACATAAATTTATTATAGAATAATATTGGATATAATAGTTTATAAATACATAAATAATATTGAACATAAACTATTATGTCCAATATTATTATCAATACTTAATAGGACATAATAGTTTATGTAATAATAACAAATATTATTACATAAACTATTATTCATTAGTTATTTATCATTAATGATTTGCTTATGTTTATAAATTTATGTATATATTAACTAATAAATAATATTATACACATAGAAAGAATCATTCTTATACAAATTGTATAAACCTAACCATAATTATTATACAAATAAATATTTTCTATATACAAATCATATTTCTCAATAATTCTTTATTTTTATCAATCAAGAATATATTTGAATAATAATTTTGTTTATATATATCATACAAAACATGAAGAAAAGTAGAAGACAAAAGAAAGTTTTGTATCCCACATTGGAAAAAGATGAATGAATGCTCAAAACATGTAGTTATAAAAGAAAGTACTTCAACATATTTTGTCTCACATTGAAAGTGGAACATAAAACATTCAAGGATGTCTCTATAAAAGAGAAACAACCAAGAATGAGTTTGTCCCACATCGAAAGTGGAACATAAAACATTCAAGGATGTCTCTATAAAAGAGAAACAACCAAGAATGAGTTTGTCCACATCGAAAGTGGAACATAAAACATTCAAGGATGTCTCTATAAAAGAGAAACAACCAAGAATGAGTTTGTCCCACATCGAAAGTGGAACATAAAACATTCAAGGTTGTCTCTATAAAAGAGAAACAACCAAGAAGAGGCTAGCAATGTACCCAATGTTAGATACAATTATTTTTGGGTACATTGGGTACATTGCTAGCCTACCTCCGGTAGGAACATAAAACATTCAAGGTTAGCAATGTACCCAATGTTAGATACAATTATTTTTGGGTACATTGTCCCTATAATATTTGTTATTTTTGAACCGGCGGTTCAGGAAATGCTTGAACATAAAAGAGAAACAACCAAGAATGAGTTTGTCCCACATCGAAAGTGTAACATAAAACATTCAAGGTTGACTCTATAAAAGAGAAACAACCAAGTTTCATAAATTCGCAAGCCCATCAAATATATATGGGCTATTACGAATTTCTTGTATTCATTTGTTTGTAAAAATTGATTTTAATATAAAAATCAATTTTTATAAATAATTTTTTTTTAAAAATTCGGTTGAACCGGCGGTTCAAACCGCCGAACCGCCGGTTCACGGTTCACAATTCGCCGACCCTGAACCGGCCCGTGTTAACCGGCAACCCTCCGGGCGGTTCAAACCGCCGGTTCCGGTTCCGGTTCCGGTTCATGAACCGGCGGGCCCGAACCGGCGGTTAACCGCCGGGCCGGTTCGGTTTGTGCATGCCTAAATTGAGGTAATCCAAAATTTGATAGCCAATTTTGATAGTGTTGCATTATATAGTTAATTTCATAACTAGGCAAATTTGAATTCGTGACTAATTTGATGACCAACACTATTGTGATATTTACGTGACTAATACTATTGTGATATCAAAACTAGGTAAATATCATAATTTCGTGACTAATACAATTGTGATAGTATTGCATTATATAGTTAAATATCATAACTAGTACTATTGTGATATCATCAAATTTGAATTTCCATTTATCTAGGCAAATTTCATAAACAAAATTTCGTGACTAAAAAATTTCTATTAAACTAAACTTATCATTTAAAACTGGAATATTTCATACATTGAAGACTAATAAAATTTCTATCTAACTAAAATTATTATTTATAAATGGAAGGGATACCTTTACATTTCAACGCTCATGAAATTAAAGGCATGTTGCTTGATAATGAACCTCTGAAGAAACTCTATGCAATTTACTGTGACATAAAAGGATGCTGAAATATCACGTGGAGCTGAAGAGGGCTAGCAATGTACCCAATGTCGAAATCATTACCATAGATTAAGATAATTGTTAGATACAATTATTTTGATGTTTAGGGTTTGTTTCATTTCTCATTTCCAATTGTTGGGTAAAATAATTGTTAGATACAATTATTTCGATGTTTAGGGTTTGTTTCATTTCTCATTTCCAGTTGTTGGGCTTCAGTTAAAATTTCCTTGTAGACCAGTCGGTCTTTTTATGTTATTGAAATTTCTGTTATAGTTCTTATCTATTTCTTTTGCGTCGCCTCTCCCGTGGCTTTGCATATAGTTTTTGTCCTTTCGATAACAAGTACTTAAAATCTAAAATTATTATGATTTTTCCGTTCAACATTTGAAATAACCATCTAGTTATATGTACACGAGGTTCTTTCTAAATCAAAGGGTATAGCACTTTGTTTTATTTTTAGACAATGACTATTATTATTTCATCATATGTTAAAAATAAAAAGGCTTATACATATATTTATAACTAATTAGAAATTTAAACACTATTTAATAATAAAATAATTGAATGGGAACGACTGTTATTATTTCATTGAATGATAATACTTAAGAAATAAAGTATATATACATATACTCCATCATGTTCACCTTTTTGTTTTAGTTTGTCTCACTAAAGATGTCTATTTTCGATATTTGAAAATAAATCATTCTCTCTTTTCTTCTTATAATAAATAGTAACTTATAATATAACTTATAATATTGAGATTATTTAATTACAAAATAATTGGATGCAAATGATTAATGTTTTTATCATTGAAAGATAATACGAAGAAATTATATATATGCCTATGTTTATATATATAATTTTAAAATTTTAAAATCATGTTATAAAAAATAATTTGGTGTCAATGACTATTAGATGAGTGAATTAAAAGTTAAAATTAGTGTTTGAATATTATATAAAATTATCTATTTTAGAAGGTAAGTCAATTCAAATCCTTTTATTAGTTTTGCAAATTTGAAGAAAATCTATAATATATCTAACTAAAATATTATAATTTATTCCTATTCAAGATATTCATCCAAAAATTATGAAATCATGAACCATATCAATCTAATTTATAGGGAAGAGTTTAACTTTTGATACAATGGAGAAGAAATATCCCCAATCACTCAATTTGTTGTTAATAGAAGATTAAACGTTGCATCTACAAATTAATGTAGTAAATTATACCCTAATTAAATGAACGCTAATTATGAACACTTCATGCTTTCCTAAATGATCATAAGGGTGGGTAGTCATGTAATACCTTAAATTAATTAATCATTATTAATTAATTGTAAATGTAAAATTACTAAGATACCCCAAAATTGTATATACAATGTTGTTAATTTATCATCACTCTTATATTAAAATTATATCTAAGTATGCTGATAAACTAAGGTTATCATTGCTGCATTGATTTTTATGAATATGATTAATGTGGAGTTACAAAATCTTAAATCTGTCATAAGATCGACGAGTTTCAAACTATCAAACCATATTGTTCTTTTCTTATCAATTTTCTTTTCTCAAAATGTTAGAGAAAAATAATAATTATATTTATAAATTAAGTCGACAAATGAAATGAGTTATACACCATTAAAGGAAATTTAATAAAAACTTGTTTACCTTTGAGCATATTGTCATTTTCCACTTTCTTTTTTATAATGCTTTAAAATTTTTGATATCAAAATACAATTTTCTATCTTAAAAATTAGTACTCCCTCCGTCCCACCACAAGTGATCAATTTTCTTTTTAACAAAAAAACAAACCTTTAACCCCCTCTTACTTTATTCACTCTCTCTTACTTTTTCCTCTCTTATTTACTTTATTCTCTCTTCATCTCTCTTACTTTTTCCTCTCTTATACTTTATTCTCTCCATTTAATTCAACATATATCATTTTCTTAAATCTCGTGCCCAATAGAAATCCATCACTTAAGGGAGTATGTTTCTAAGATGCCGCTCGGATCATCAAGCTCTAGCTGCCGCTCAACCTCGATAGGATTAACATACTATCAATTGGTGCTTTCATTCCCGAACTGATGCATATCATATAGAAATTCGATCCCGCTGCTATCACTTCAATAAGATACGGCAGATCATATGCAATCAAATCTATGAAGCCATCTACAAAGCTTTCCACCAAATCAGATTTGGAGTTGTCTGCGGAGATTTCCATTAAAATTGTAGGTTAATTTTCTAGGTTGAAACTTAGGCTTCAAGGCGGACTTCTTCTCGCCAAAAAAACTAACATTGGCTATTAACTAAGGCAAATATAACCATCAAAGCTAGATATGAGCTTGTAACTTGCTATAACATAGTCACCAAACGGCCCTTAGTGTTAAGACCATATTAGATTTGATTTACTTATATTAGGATATGATATCTTTTTGTATCTCCACATATCATAAATATGTGTGGAGTATTTCATAATCATTAATCAATGAAGAAATCAAAATTAATTTAGTTATCCGGAAAGATGTAGAAAGAGCATTTGGGGTTCTACAAGCACGGTTTGTGTGTATGATAATTGAAAGAAGAAAGACCAAACGCGGAAATTGGTTCGTCGATGATACCCACGACAGCTCCACCGCAAACACTCCCCCACACCAGGGCGCGCCGACACCATTTAGCGAGCTCTTACATCTTCGGGCAACGCCGCGCGATTTAGCTGCCCATGCACAACTCCAGGAAGATCTAACCGAACACATTTGGTTGAGATTTGGCAACAAGTAGCCGATATCCCGCAATATTTCTCTGGCGTAACTCTTCAGCAGTACTTTGCCACTAATGACTAATTTGATTATGTATTTTATCGCATAAAATAAATTATATTTAGGATTTCAATTTTGCAATTCTCAATTTTTAAATAAAATGTAATTTTTAAAATTTTAATATATATAAATTTTAGATTAAATAAAATGATATAGTATTATTTCGGTTCATTATAATGTATTGGGTTTATACTTATACTTGACGAAATGTAAATAACAGTGAAATTCCATTTATTCCACTCTTGAATACAGATAAAATCGAATTATATATCATTAAAAAAATAATTAATCCTGAATTTGATCTATTTTTTAAATGATGGGATCACTTCGATTCCTTTTAATTTATTAGGTTAAAATTTTATGAGAACAATTCGACCAAATATAGATGTGGAATTATTAATTGCACGATACCATAATTATACTTGATTAACGAGGCAAACGACGCCGGTCTTCTTCGTTCATATTAAATGTGGTGATAATTAATTTAATAAATTAATGTCTATAATATGGACTGTAAACAACGATCGTGAACATAATAAGCAACGAATGACTAAAGTTCAAAATTGGTCTTATTAATTTGGTAAAAGAAAATTTTTTAGTCATATATTAAGTGTGTTTATCGCTTTTCTCATGGTGCACATTAGATAGTAGCTTTATGGATATGCAACAACACAATTAAAGTGAGAAAAATAATTATATTTTCGAAAGTAACCAAATATAGATCCATCAACTTATTGTGATTTAATAAAAAAGTTTATGGAAATGAATACTCCGTTTCATAGTAGTAGAGTCATTTTTTTTCATTTTGAGTGTTTTATATAGTAGAGTCATTTTTTTTAAGTAAAAAGTAACTTCCAACTCTTAATTTTCCATGTCTATTACTTTATTATCTCTACTTTTTCCTCTCTTCTACTTTATTATCTTTTTATTTAATACATTACACATCTTTTTCTTAATCTTCGTACTGGAAAGAAATGTTTCCACTACTATGGAACGGAGGGAGTATATTTTAAGTCAAGTTCCACTCACATTAGACATATTTTGAGTGAGTGATTTATTTTCATCATTCTGAGCAAATGTATCCATTAATACATCAACATATTAAATTTTACAATATTGAAATTCCAGAAAGGTAAGCTCCACTACATACAAGAATCAAACTCCGTTACCCGCTACAATTGTTGTATAGATATGGTGTAGACTAAGGCCCGATTAATTGACTTGTAGCTAAATAGACTTGTTCTGAAATTCCGATGGCTAAGAAAATTAATTGACCATTATATTTCTAACTCAGAAGGAAATGTGTTTGAGAAAGTAGGGCATCGTGAAAAAAAATCACACCTCGTCAGTTGTCATGATTGCTACATTTTTTTGGACATGTTTGTTTTGCAACAAATAAGAAAAAATATTGATGTATTGCTAAAATCAAAACTTAAGTTGGTGGTTTTTTAGCAATCAAATTAAATAGTACTAGTAATTCACAATTTATTAGGATTGCTCAACGAAAATATCTTAAAATTTCTTGAGTAATATTAATTCAATCAAGAAGAAAGGTCAAAATTGGTCCCGAACATATGGTCATTTTATATTTTTGGTCCTAAACATTATCTTTTGGATTTTATGTCCTGAACATATGAAAATTTGATCATTTTGGTCATGGACTAACTATTACGTTAAAAAATCCATACATTACTTCACTCCACATTCAAAATACATACCTTACTATCAAGAAATTAAAACATTACTAAATCTATTGATGTCAAATAAAGCTTTTACATCATGATTCCACTCCACATTCAAGCCAAAATACATACATTACTTCAACTAATCAGTTAGGATTTAAGAGTAAAGGCCAAAATTGGTCTTGAACATATGGTCATTTTACGTTGACCGTTAGTTTTTAACGGAACAGTTAGTCCAGGACCAAAATGATCAAATTTTCATATGTTCAGGACCAATTTTGGTCATTACTCTTCAATCAATTTATTTTTAGCCCCGTATATTTTGAATGTGTATTGAGAAGTAGTTGGAGTAGGTTAAAAAACAAATGAAAACAATTGCCAGACTGTTATTTCGATATCAATGGGGCATACAATGTAGGATGATTCCACGAAAATATCTTAAAGTTTCTTGACACTTCGAGTAATACTAGTAAATATAATAATTGTTTCGAGTTGCTGATTGTTGAAATGATACTCTGATTTTATTCGAGCTATTACCATTTGTTTCGAGCTATGGTCGAGTTATGTTATTTTCCCCTTTCTTCCCCGCTTCTTTAACCCTCCCCTAGTCGCGATCAACCGTGTTTTCTATCCTTAGAAAATGCGGGCGTGAAAAAGACCACCTTTCCCGGTCACAAGGATACCTCTGACATGATGGGCAGAGAAGGTGACCGTGTGAGAACACCATCTCGACGGCACAATGTGATCAGATATGGCTAAAGTACTGGAAAAAGGGGTTGCAGCCCAATGTGAATATTTTTAGTAAGCTCGGGCATTTTCAATAAACCCCCGAGTGTTACTGTGATGATGGCTGGACAATATTTTCAAATGTATATTTGTAATTTTCGGCAATGTGTTTGATGGCTCCGCGAATTTCTGATGTTTGTGAACGCTAATAGAGAATGAAAATGCAGATCACGACACGGAGATTTACGTGGTTCGATTTACTGAAGTAAATCTACGTCCACGGGAAGAAGGGAGGGCAAGATTGTATTGCTTGATCTGGGATTACAGCTTACAACACAGACTTGCTATATGATTTTATCTCTAGAGAGCTTAACCCTTTTCTATCTGATCTAAGTTCTATTTATACAATGAACTAAGATCGTGGCTTGCATCACCACTAAGTCGTGGATGTCGTGTAGGTCATGGCCTACGATCGTGGCCTGAGTTGACACCACGTGGTAGTGGGTGTGTTGGAAGTTGTGGAAATCCTGTATGGGTCCACTAACTCCTTGTTCGGTCGAAAACTGAGACCGAACTGCTTTGGTTGTCGATCTGAGAGTAGAGCTTGATGCCGACCTAAGAGCAGAGCTTGATTGGTTGGCTTTTGCCGAGCTGTAGGCTGAGGCCGAACTCTTACTGAGACCGAACTGCTTTGGTTGCCGATCTGAGAGCTTGGTGCCGACTTGAGAGCAGAGCTTGATTGGTTGGCTTTTGCCGAGCTGTAGGCTGAGGCCGAACTCTTACTGAGACCGAACTGCTTTGGTCTGATGGGCCGTCACTGCTGTTGGGCTTGTTTAGTCCGTACCCCATCACTACCCCCCCCGAAAGACGAAGTGAATCACTTCGGCGAAGCGAGTCACTTCGGCATTCTGGATAAAGGTACGGGGGAGGCTGACGTCAGGGGACGTGCCGTGCACGTGACTGCATTAAATGCGACAGTAAAATCCGGCCGTTGAATCCTGAAAAGGTGGGATTCGAAACGGTGCGACGATTTTGAAATCTTCGCCGAATCTGATAAATACCTCCCTTCTTCATCATTGGAGCACTTTTGCGACTGCTTCTTCTGCACTCTATCTCCTTTGCGTAAAAATTTCCTTCCGCTTTCAAGAATTTCTTCAGAATTTCTTCAGATTTTGCAAAGAGTAAGAACCATGTCTTCTTCTTCTTCTTCCGAGTTAGGTAGCGGTAGGAAAGGGGGCAAGGGGTCTTCTAGCCGGAAAGAGTCCGGAGAGAAGACTGTAGAATACTTTCACAGCGTCTTGAGTAAGGACACCGTGATATCTCTACACGAAAAATATCTTCTTCCCGGGGGGAAGGCGGTGGTTCCCGACGATGATCATAGGGCTTACGACCCGCCGAAGGGTTATGCCACCGTTTACGAAGCCTGCTTAGAATGCGGGCTTCGTTTCCCTCTTCCCCCACCTTTTGTAGAGCTTCTTGATTTTTTTCAACTCCCTTTAGGTCAGGTGACTCCGAATTCTTGGAGGCACTTGTCGGCTTTTGCTGCCGAACTCCGTAGGCTAGATAAGGATCTGTCTCTGCGGGCAATCCTTAATTTTTTCCAATTTAAAAGGAAGGGATCTTGGTTTTACTTGATCCCCTTACAGTCTTTTAGGGCATTCTGCAAAACCAAGTGGCCGAAATGGCAAAACCGCTTCTTTTTTTATAATAGGACAGCGGCTCCGGGCTTCCCATGGAGAGGGCCGAAGTCCGTGATTCCTCATCCTCGGTTAGAACCATTGGCCGAGCTCGATGGCGAGCTCAACAAGATTCCCATAGTTAGGAAACGATACACGGAGTCTGAGCTCGTCAAGGGCGACGTCGTGTTCGACATCTCGTCTTCGGACGAAGAGGCCGAGGGTGAGGATTTCTCTTTATCTTTATGCTCTACTGCTTTAACGAAGAAAACTAACCTTGCTTTCTTGCTTTTTGGCAGTGTACATGCTGAACAAGGCTACCCGAAAATCTTCGGAGTCCAAGGAGCCGGAGAGGCCGAAAACCACCAGCTCGGCGTCTGATGCCGAGAGGACTCCGAAAAGGCAAAAAACCTCTTCGGATCCGAAGAAGCCGGAGTCGACTTCGGCAAAGGGGAGGGGGAAGGCCCAGAAGCCCCCGAGAGCGCCAGAGAAAGACGTGGTCTTGGCGCCTCCTTCGGAACATATCTGTGAGCCGTTTTTATGGCCCACGGACTTCGCCGAGGTGAATTCTCTTCTTGATTTTCTGGCCTTGCTTTTTTCCTGTATTTTTTGTGGCCCCTTTGTTGACTTTTTTCTTTATCCATTTTCAGAGGAACGATATGCTCTCCAAGCTAGTCGCCGTCGAACTCTCCAAAGCGTCCAATGACTATGCTGAGATGCAGAGGAAGTTGGCGGCTGCTTGTCATCGGGCCGAACAGGCTGAGGCTAACTTCGAGAAGGCCAGAGCTGCTAGGATTTCGGCCCAGGATGAAGCTCAGTTTGCCAAAAACCAGCTCGTCATCCAGCGAGAGCAGACGAAACGGAGGGATGCTGCTGCCGTGGTTGCCCAAGGGGAGGCTCTCCGTGTTTACACGGAGAAACTCTTTTTGAGCAGCCAGTTCTCGGCCCTTGTCGGTAGTCTGGTAAGGCTAATTGCCGATAAGGGCGAGCAGGGGGCCGACGTCGTGCTGCCTCTGTACAGCCGAGAGATAGCAGCTCGGCTTCAGAATCTGCCGCTCCTTGAGGAGCTCGCTTCATCCTCAGTCCTGCTTTCTGCAGACCGAGTCCGGAGTTGTCGAGCTGATCGGGACGAGAACCTGGAGGCTATCTTTGCCTCCGTGGGACCCGTTTCACCCGCTTCGACTTACAACGGAGAGGGTGAGGCCGAGCCGCTGGAGCGGGAGGCCGAAGTCGAGCGGGCCGGGCATCCGGAGAAGGAAGCCGATCAGGAGGCGGAGGCGAGGCCGGCAGGATGCGAGGCCGAGGCTGAGGTCGCTCAGGAGAAAGAAGCTGAACCAGACCAAGGAGCCGGAGACGAAGCTGGCGGAGTATGATTTCGTCTCCCTTCTTAGTCTAGTTTCTTCCTTGTACGGTGGCCTTGAAACCCTCTTAGTGTAAAAAATTTTCCTTGTGAATGAAAAATTCTCTACATTTGTCTTCGTATAGCTTTTCGTACTCGCCTTTATTCCTGTTGTATTTTACTATCTGCTCGGTACAGCTGCCGAACTAATATAGCTGCTTTGTACTCAAGGAGATGGAGATACTTCACTGGAAACGGCTGTACTCTTCGGCTTTAGACGAAGCTGAGAAAAGAGCTATAGCCGATCAGACGAAGAATGACGAGCTTCTGGCTCGTTTAGTGAAGCTGGATGCCGATAATAGGGACTTAGAGTCCGATAAGAATGATCTGGAGGCTGAGCTGAATACGACCATTGCTGAGAGGACTGCGTACGAGGATTACATCCGTGTGCGCGGGGGAATGACCATATCAGATGTTCAGAGTCGAGTTGACGAACTGTGGGAGGAATATAATGTACTCCGGAGGAACAATGCGCTGGAGAGCTCGGCTTGCCAACAAGTCGTGACATCATTGCGGCGCTGGGCCTCTCGGTACGACATAGTTCTTGCCCGGCGTCCCTCAATTGAGAGATTCCTCCGGCATTTCCCGCCAACAGATGCTAGTACTCCAGCTCAAACCTCTGATTCACTCGCTCAAAACCCTACTCCAAGTCAGCAACGAACTCAGGGACAACCGGAGACGTCAAGTCGAGGACGGACTGAAGTTCGCAGAGAAGCTGTGGTTATGAGTGAGCAAGATCGGCAAATGCTTCGTGAAGAGACTCTTCGCCGCCGAGGTGCTAGGGCTTCCCGGGCTCAGAGAAGAGGTGGCAGGTCGATTAGAGCATCTCGTCGACCTGCTTATTCTGCGGCTGCCTGGAACGCCCGAACTCAGCTTCACGAGGATTTTGTGAATAGATGGCTCAACTTTAGCAACCCTGGGCAGTAGAATAGTCCTTTGTAATAGCGTAACGCCATCTCGTAGGGTAGCGGAGTTGTGTGCCGAACAAGATTTGAAAAATGAAATTTTGTTTTCGCTTCTAACACTGTATTTACAGCTTAGCGAAAAATTTCATCGTACTTGTCCTCGGTCTTATGAAGTAAACTTCTTTGACCGGACTTGGTCCTTGGTCTGATGAAATAAACATCTTTGACCGGACTCGTCTTTGGCCTGATGAAATAAACATCTTTGACCGGACTCGTCTTTGGTCTGATGAAATAAACATCTTTGACCGGACTCGTCTTGGGTCTGATGAAATAAACATCTTTGACCGGACTCGTCTTTGGTCTGATGAAATAAACATCTTTGACCGGACTCGTCTTTGTGTTCTAATTTGGCGATTTTTGTCGCCGGGATCGAACTTTCCCTTGTCCTAATTCGGCGAGTTTTATCGCGTGGATCGGACTTTCCCAGTTAACCGAAGTGGTCTTATGCAGTAAACCTCTTTGACTAGACATGGTCGTCCTCGGTCTTATGAGGTAAACTTCTTTGACCGAACTTGGTCGTCCTAATTCGGCGAGGTTTATCGCGTGGATCGGACTTTCCCTTATTGCAGTTCGTTTCAGACGAAGTGCTTATTTCTTAAGCCGAAATGTGGTCTTGTATCTTCCTTGGAAGCTTGGACTTCACAATCGTTGGCTTATTGCAGTTCGTTTCAGACGAAGTGCTTGTTTAAGCTGAATTGTGGTCTTGTATCCTCTTTAGAAGCTTTGACTCACAATCGTTGGCTTGTTGCAGCTCGTTTCAGACGAACTGCTTGTTTAAGCTGAATTGTGGTCTTGTATCCTCTTTAGAAGCTGTGACTCACAATCGTTTAGCTTGTATATGTTCTAAGAAGGGGATCAGCCTTCGAAGAACAAGATACCTCAGTAACATTTGTAAGAGACGACACGCACATAGACAGACAAAACGCACAGATAAAACGCACAGAGACAAACAAAGACCAAGTAAACCAAAGAAAGCACATTGACCGAACAGAACTCAAGACTGACTGACCGGACTGTCTCTTACAAATGAAACTTTTTGAGGTTGGAAACGTACCATGTTCGGGGTACTTGTGCTCCTGACACGTGAGTCAACTTGTAAGACCCTTTGCCGAGGACTTCTGACACCCGATATGGACCTTCCCATGTGGGTTCGAGTTCGCCCAGCTTTTCTGCTCGGCTTACTTCGTTGTTTCTCAAGACGAGATCTCCCACTTGAAATTGCAGCTTCTTCACCCTTTGATTGTAATACCGGGCTACTTGCTCCTTGTACTTGGCTGCTTTTATGCAGGCCAATTCTCTTCTTTCTTCGGCAAGATCTAGTTCGGCTCTCAGTCCGTCACCATTCATTTCTGAGGAGAAATTGAGTTCGGGGACTGGGTATGCCGATCTAAACCGGAATCACGGCTTCAATGCCGTACACCATTGAGTTCGGCTCCGGTGTGACTTCGGTCATTTCGCCTGCCTCTGACTCCGGCTGCTGTGATTGCTATGCTTGATGGTGCCGAACTGATTGCTCGGCACTTTTAAGCGCAATCTGCGAACATACTTGCTCTTTTTCGATCACCTCGGATGACCGCTATCCCTCCTTTGGTGGGGAAGGTGTTCGGCGAGGAAACCTCTGATCGCTATGATCGGGCTTCTTTTCGTCTCCTCTAGATGAGCTGTCTAAAGACCGTTTTCGACGGTCTGCCTCATCGGCTCGGGAGAACTGGTCCGCAATGTCCCACATCTCTTGAGCTGTTTGCGGACTGCATTCCACGAGCTTTCTGTAGAGAGCTCCGGGCAGGATTCCATTTTGGAATGCCGAAATGACAAGTAGATCATTGAGATTATCTACTTGTAGGCATTCCTTATGGAACCTCGTCAGGAAGTCGCTGATCTTTTCGTCGCGACCTTGACGTATAGAAAGCAGCTGAGCCGAAGTATTCCGGGCTTCCGCTTTCTGAAAGAACCTCCTGTGGAAAGCATCCATCAGATCTCGGTAGGATCTAATGCTGCCTTGAGGAAGGCTGTCGAACCACCTTCTGGCGTTCCCGATGAGCAGCTCGGGGAACAGCTTGCACATATGGACCTCATTGAGACCCTGGTTCGCCATATTATACTGATAGCGTCCCAGGAAGTCATGAGGATCCACCAACCCGTCATAAGTCATCGACGGAGTTCGGTAGTTCTGTGGAAGGGGAGTTCGGGTGATATCGTCCGAGAACGGAGTCTTCAATGCTCCGTACATGGCGAACCCGACATCTCTTCGGTATGGAGGAGATCGAGGTCTCCTGTGATTCCGGTACCGAGGAGGAACAGGAACATGTCGGGGTTGAGGATTCTTCTTCCTGGAAGACACGGTACTACTGCGGTAGTGACTTTCATGTCTGGACGAGGAAGGAGAATCTACCGTTTTCGTCTTCGGCTGTTGGCTCTTTTGCAGGAAGGCTAAGAACTCATCCTGCTTCTCAGCCAAGAACAGCTTGACAGCCTCATTCAAATCAGGCTGCTGGGAAGACTCGGTGGGACGATTTTTGGAGCGGCTTGTTCCTTCGCCATGAGAACTGGTGGTGGATTTATCCCTAGGCTGTTTTCCAGACCTGTGGGATGGATTGGCTTCCTCCTGGTTCTCACGGGCGGGAATACGGGTACTCTGCGATCTGGTATGCATTTTTTGGGTGGAAAAAATGGATCAAAAATTCGCTTTATCACAAATTTTGTTCTCTGATTCCCACGGACGGCGCCAGTGATGGCTCCGCGAATTTCTGATGTTTGTGAACGCTAATAGAGAATGAAAATGCAGATCACGACACGGAGATTTACGTGGTTCGATTTACTGAAGTAAATCTACGTCCACGGGAAGAAGGGAGGGCAAGATTGTATTGCTTGATCTGGGATTACAGCTTACAACACAGACTTGCTATATGATTTTATCTCTAGAGAGCTTAACCCTTTTCTATCTGATCTAAGTTCTATTTATACAATGAACTAAGATCGTGGCTTGCATCACCACTAAGTCGTGGATGTCGTGTAGGTCATGGCCTACGATCGTGGCCTGAGTTGACACCACGTGGTAGTGGGTGTGTTGGAAGTTGTGGAAATCCTGTATGGGTCCACTAACTCCTTGTTCGGTCGAAAACTGAGACCGAACTGCTTTGGTTGTCGATCTGAGAGTAGAGCTTGATGCCGACCTAAGAGCAGAGCTTGATTGGTTGGCTTTTGCCGAGCTGTAGGCTGAGGCCGAACTCTTACTGAGACCGAACTGCTTTGGTTGCCGATCTGAGAGCTTGGTGCCGACTTGAGAGCAGAGCTTGATTGGTTGGCTTTTGCCGAGCTGTAGGCTGAGGCCGAACTCTTACTGAGACCGAACTGCTTTGGTCTGATGGGCCGTCACTGCTGTTGGGCTTGTTTAGTCCGTACCCCATCAGTGTTCACTGAGTACTTTTTGTACCCAGCCCTGCATATATTTCTAAATGTGCAAGTTGAGCAGCGAAGTGGTGGAGGAAGTGCTATTGAGACAAGACATTTGATTCAGTCAGATTTTGACTCTCGGAGGTTCATGTCTTCATACATGGAACCGCGTTCATTCGCTTCCGTTGTGCATCTTAAAAGACTCAGGTCTATTTTGTTCAAAACTCTGATATTTTGAAATTTTTACAAACAATTACTCGAGTCTTCATGATCGAGTATCTTTCCTCTATGTATCAGCACTTAATTAGTCATATCTCGCAACTTATTTTCCCTTATTTCTTTCCCCGCTTCTTATACCCCCGCCCCTAGTCACGGTTCCCCGACTATGCTATCCTTAGCAAGTGCGGTCGTGACAAGCACACGGTCCCCATGTGTACACTAGTTCGAGTAAGGTTTGTGGCCCTACTGGGACCCTAATTCGATTTAACATGATTGACATAGCCATCAGATAGGTAATCCTAAAATAAAACATGGCATGACAAACATCTTTAGAAACAAATTCACATTTTCATATTAAAAGCATGTTTTGAAAAGAAAGCCCACCTCATAGCTTAATTCCTTGATTGAAAATCCCTCGACTTGGTCTCACTTGACGTGCGACGACACCCCTTTAGAAAATAAAGTACTTAAATTAGGCTTAAGAGCTAAATAGCAAACATGTATGCATTCCTAAGCGTGAGATCATTTCTATTTCTCTCTTCCTTATCCATAGAAAAGTTCTTGAGTATTAATTAAATCACGCGATTTAATTTATTTGGGGATTCGCAAAATTATCCGAGCATTAGTTAAATTCCGGAAATTTAAATTTAATGTCACGAGATTAATAGCGGCTATCCATTATTTAATCGGTAAAACATTAGGAGAGCCTAAAAACTAAATTAGAATTTTTTTGTGATACTAGTATTTTAATTGGCAGTCCACTCCATAATTTATTTTATCATTAGTTTAACATTAATTAAATTTTCTTGGGCTAAATACCTAATTGGATTAAACTGGCAAGGCCCAATCTAAATTAAATGTTGGTCCAAGTCTTAAAATGGCCAACATATTCATAGCCCAAAGAAAAATAAATCAAGTTGCCCAATTAAAAATTTAAATCGGCCCAACTACTATACCATGGCCCAAATTAAAAAGAGAGAGAGAGCCCCTTCCACCTACACAGTCGGCCTCTCTCCCTCATTTGTTATCCTACTGCTGCAGGGCTCCCTTCCTCTGTCCCTTGCAGCATCTTTACTGAGTTTTTGATGTGGTTTTGCAGGTGTCTAAGGTGTGCAGGGTTGTTAACTCAAAATCTGCAGAGCGGCTGCAGCTGTCCCTTCATTTTTTTTTTGGCTTGGAGCAGCAACCGGACATGGGAGGAAGAGGTGCAGAGGTTGCAGCCATCTCACCCCTTTTGGCAAGTCTTTGGTCTTCGAACTAAAGGTAGAGTTGTCCCTTTTCCTCACTTCTCCCTTGCTTGCCAGATTTTGTTTGTTTGCACCCTAGAATTAAATACATTTTGTCTGCATTTTAAGGTTCTTATATTCAAAGGAGGAAGTGAAGTTTGGCTGGCGGTGGCCGCTGGTAGCTCTCGGCGAACAGACCGCACTCACGGCTAGGAATAGAGTTCGTGAAGAATAGATCAGGTTTCTCCTTTCACACTTCATCAATTAATCAATGATCCATCAAATGAATCATTCATGCTACTTTTCATCACATAATCACTGATCTTCAAAGTAATTCATGCTGGTTTTCATCACTTAATCATTGATGATCAAATTAATTCATTCATTCAAGCTATTTTTTTCAGTTTACTAGCAACTGACCAGAACTAAATTAACTGTTCTAAATCACCTAAACTTGCTCCTTAAACAAACAAACACATATAAAATAATTAATTGTTCTAAATTACCATGCTCAGTGTAAGAAACATAGTGGTAAGCAATTTAAAACGAAATTACTTCAATTTCCGCGGCGCGCTATGAGCACATCCCATGTGAGTCTTTTCGGGTTAGCCTATGAGTCTTGTTAAAGAGTTCCCAAAATGTAGGGTGCCTCCCGTTATTCTCTCTAGTCCGCAAATATTATTGAAAATGAGTTAGCATTATAAAAAGATGTAATCAAGTCAAACCAGAAAATTCAGTTTTAACCATCTTTTCTACTGCCTCAGCAAATGAAACACAGCCATTGCTATGTGTGCCAAGGGCAGTCTCCCGGCCTTGCTTGCAATTTTCAGATGATCGCTTGGAAGACTCAATATGAGCAGGTGTCTTCCACACATTGGAGTAGTCATTCCACAAAGCATCGGTAAAGTATGCTGGTTTCTTCTTCTTCTGTTTCAAATTATAGATATAATCCCCATATCTCTCTTTATATTTACCACATAAGGCAATCCTGTAGAGGTTTTGATCATAGCTCTCTGTGTTTGCGTGTTTCTGCAAAATAAATAGCAAATGCAAGTTGAGGATTGTTTAAATATAGTAAACAAAGGCTGGAATCTTTATATTTATCAGTATATTTAAAATAGAGGCCATAAACTTGATAGAGAAAAGTGAAAAGTATATTTATGCCTATGAGTTAATGGTTTTGATCACGGCATATATTGGCAGCGGCTCTTGATTCTTGAAGGAAACAATCTGCATCAATATCAATAAATGGTTAGTAACTTCAAAAAGATTATAAAAAGGTAGTATTATTTATGTTCACTTACTCTCCATTCCTGAGGTGTATATACTTCCGGCCATATTCGTCTAGAGGACGAGGTGAAAATATATATTACATGACTTGAAGTTATTTAATTATATGTTGTAGTGAAACAAAGACGTCTAGATGTCCCCTATAATTGTATATCGACTTCATACTGATCAAAAAAGGTAACAATACATCTTTGAACTGATAAGTTTTGCAATTCAAATTTCCACAACAGACTCTATGCTACATGCATCAATACTTAGACAAAATTCTAACAGGATAAGCATATCGATTACGACTTTCTGTAATTGTTTCTTTGATCTTGTGGAGGGTCGTTGTTGCTTTAATCATGTTGATTCTTTCATGAGGTGAAATGGCTAAACATTTTATTGCCAGCTCAAAAACTGATGACACGCATTGCTCCTTGTCAGAGTAACGTTGATCTTGCCTTGAGAACAAAGTAGGCACCACAATTTCAATTACCGCATTTTGTTGTAATGCTTCACTTGCCCACTCTTTTAGGCTCGTTTTCTTGCTAAACATATTATCTGTTGGCTTCTTCCCTGTGAAAATCTCCAGAAGCATTATCCCGAAACTATACACATCCCCATTTGTTGATACTTTCCCCTCCATTTCCAATTCTACATACATTCATATATCACTTTGGTGAGGACTGATCCGTTGCTAACTTTCTTAAGTTGCTTACTCTACTACCTCATCAATGCAGTGTATTAAAAATGTCAATACGATGATATTAAAATGTCAACATTAACTTAGTTGATATTTTAATGCACTATGTTGACATTGATATTTAAAATGTCAACACAAATTTGAGTTGTCATTTTAGTGTGATCGTGTAGACATTTTTAATACACCGTGCTGATAAAATTAGCAAGTTAGCAATTTAAGAAAAGTTAGCATTATAACACAAACCCTAATTTTGTAGTGAAGCATGATGGAGTTGAAATTGCAAAGTTTAACATAGGAAAATCACCTGGAGCTGTGTAACCAATGGTTGTTGGTGCTTGTGTATAGACGATACCTTCCACTCCATCGAAAAGCTTGGAAATGCCAAAATCAGAGAGATGAGCAACCATGTCTTGATCGAGCAACACATTGCTTGGCTTTACGTTACAGTGAACGATTGTAGAGATACAACCATGGTGAAGATATTCCAATGCTGAAGCAACATCTATTGCAATTTGAAGTCTCTGTATAAGATCAAGAGCATACATGTTTGAATGTAGCCACTCATCCAAGCTCCCATTTGGCATGTAAGTCACAATCAACGCTCTAAACTCTCTATAACTGCACCATCCAACAAGTCTGACTAAGTTTCTGTGTCGAATACTTCCCAATATTTCAATTTCAGCATCAAAGCTCTCAGTTGCACCTTGCTGTTGGAAGTTGAACACTTTGACCGCAACTTTTAACCCATCAGCAAGTGTTGCTCTGAACACATAGCCGTAATTTCCTCTTCCGAGTAGGTTGGCCTCACTAAACGAACGCGTTCCTCGTTCTAGTTCAATGTATGAAATTCTCCTCCTGTTTCTCATCCTTATCCATTCGATCGTTAATGGTGAGACATCATCGGAGAGTACTGGCACTCTTTTCTTTTTTTGTCTCCATATCAACACGAGCATGACAATCACCGTAACGACTACCAACATAAATGAAAGAACCATGTACTTTATTATTAACTGAACATTCTTTTTCCCTCTTGAACCACCATCATCTTTTGGGCAAGGATGAACTAGAAATCTCGATGGACCACATAGGGCTAAATTATTGGAAAAAGATTGAGCAGTGAGGTTTTGAAAAAAACCTCCATCTGGAATTCTCCCCTCTAATTCGTTGTTAGAGACGTTAAACTTCTGAAGAAAAGGGAGGTCTACTAAGGAGTCGGGTATCGATCCAGACAGATTATTGTAAGATAAATCCAATATTGTCAAGCCTTTGACATAACCCAACGAGTTAGGAATAAATCCTTCAAACCGATTATTTGATAAATCAACAAATTCTAATGATTGACAACCACCAATTGTGATTGGAATATCGCCGGAAAACTTATTAAATGACAAATCCAAAAAGGTGATTAACTTTAAATTGCCTAGCTGATATGTCAATTGACCGCTCAAGAAATTGGAGGACAAATTCAAAGAAATGAGATCTCTAAGATTCCACAACTGGTGAGGAATGATTGAATTCAATAGGTTGGAGGCAAAGTTGATCATTTTCAAAGATTTGACTTCACCCAAACATTCAGGTATTGATCCGGAAATATTATTGTAAGACAAGTCCAATGTTATCAAACCCCTAACCTTTCCCAAGGATTGAGGAATGGGTCCGCTAAACAAATTATATGATAGGTTAAGAAAGTCTAATGTTTGGCAACCATCAATCGAGCCGGGAATATCACCTGAAAGTTGGTTAGCCGACAAATCCAACCATCTGATCAACTTTAAATTTCCAAGCCGAGACGACAATGGACCATTCAGATTATTGGAGGATAATCTCAATGTCACAAGGTCTGTGAGAGACCACAAGTTAGCAGGGATGGTTGAATTCAATAGGTTGGAGGCAAAGTTGATCATTTTCAAAGATTTGACTTCACCCAAACATTCAGGTATTGATCCGGAAATATTATTGTAAGACAAGTCCAATGTTATCAAACCCCTAACCTTTCCCAAGGATTGAGGAATGGGTCCGCTAAACAAATTATATGATAGGTTAAGAAAGTCTAATGTTTGGCAACCATCAATCGAGCCGGGAATATCACCTGAAAGTTGGTTAGCCGACAAATCCAACGATCTGATCAACTTTAAATTTCCAAGCTGAGACGACAATGGACCATTCAGATTATTGGAGGATAATCTCAATGACACAAGGTCTGTGAGAAACCACAAGTTAGCAGGGATGGTTGAATTCAATAGGTTGGAGCCAAAGTTGATCATTTTCAAAGATTTGACTTCACCCAAACATTCAGGTATTGGACCTACTAACATGTTACTAGAAAGACTCAACTCCCCCAAATTATTCATCTTGCAAACATCGTGAGGAATAGACCCTACCAATTGATTGCGACCAAGATATAATCTTTGGAGTTGCTTCAATTCCCCAATTGTTGGTGGAATGGTTCCTCTCAGTTGATTTCCATCCATGTATATGTTGAGCAAACTAGTTAAATTTCCTACTTGAGGCGGAATGACACCCATGATATTGTTGTTAGATGCTTTAATAGTCTGAAGAGATGAAGAAAAATTCCAAAGTGAAGCGGGTAGTAAGCCATTCAGTGGATTGCTTGCAACATCCAAGTACTTCAAATCTCGACAATTACTTAATGAAGAGATAAATGTCAACTCTTGAGTTGGAAATTCCGCTCCAGTCAAGTTGTTTTCTGAGATGAGAAGTCGTTGAAGGAACTTCAAATTACCAAAGTAGGGTATGGAGCCACTGAATGAGTTTCCAGTAATCTCTAAGATGGTAAGTTTTGAAGCATTGATGATAGAATTTGGAATTTGGCCACTGAATTTGTTATAAGTTAGAAGAAGCACTTCAAGATTGCTAGATGAATGGCCTATATCTGAAGGAAGAATGCCTGAAAACTCATTGAATGAGAGTCCCAATCGCTTCAAGGTTGATGAGTTGAATATGGAAGATGGGATGGATCCATATAAAGAATTTCCGGACAAACTGAAGCTCTCAAGCATTGGCATAGTGCCAATCTCTTGTGGTAATTCACCTGCCGCATGTATCAGTATAGATGAGATATAACATTGATTATAGGTTTGTATTAATATGGCAACCCTTCTTAAAATGACAACGTAGCATGCAATAGTGTCATGCTACAATGCAATATTATAAACACTACAATGCAAAATATATTGTAACGCTGCGCTGCAATGCAAAATGTTTATAATGCAAAACCAAACACTCTATACTGCAATATTATGAAAGCTACAATGCAAAATGTATATACTGCAAAATTAAACAATCTATGTTGCAATACGTCCATATTACGGTGTAGCGTTTAATAAAATTGCATGTTACATTGTTGTCACGTTGTCACTGTAAGAGTGGTGTCACCCTAACACACCCCTTGATTATATTCAAATTCTATTATATAAAAAGTACAATGTTATACATATCAAGTCATACAATAACTTAAATTGAACGTGTATTTACCTACATAATGAAGATATTTTGTCAATCCGAAAAAAGGTTATAATTAATTTCAATTTCCTTAGAAGGGATGTATTTGTTAAAGAATTTATGTTATCATAGAAATGTTAAAAGTTCAAAGTTTTAACTTTGTACAATCTATATAGGCAATCTAAGTAAGCATCGATTGCATACAACTAATGAGATGGAATCTTAGACAAAAGAAGAATGGATCATGAATAGTAATACCTGTGAAATGATTGTATCCCAAGTACAATTCTCTAAGCATGCTCGCATTTTGAATTGTAGGAGGAATGTTGCCACTGAGATTGTTGAAGTCTAACCCTAAGTTCTCGAGATGTTTGCATTTCCATATATTTGATGGAATATTCCCTTCAAAGTCTGAAATATTAGTTTATTTCTATAGATACCCTATAAATATAAATATAAATATAGGGATACTTCAAGGAAATATATAAAAATATACATATAGGGGGACGTGATCAGATCAATAAGTGAAATTCTGTAAAAAATAAAGAGTAAAGGTCAAAGTTGGTCCTGAACATATAGTCATTTTACATTTTTGGTCCTAAACATTATCTTTTGAATTTTTTGGTCCTACACATATGGAAATTTGATCATTTTGGTCCTCCGTCAACATTTCCGTTAAAAACTAACGGTCAACGGGTTTAATCCCGTTGACCGTTAGTTTTTAATGGAAATGTTTACGGAGGACCAAAATGATCAAATTTTCATATATGCAGGACAAAAAAATCCAAAAGATAATGTTTAGGACCAAAAACGTAAAATGACTATATGTTCAGGACCAATTTTGGCCTTTACTCAAAAATAAAAGTAAATCTCAGTCATTGGATCTTGCGATGTAATCGTTAGATTAATGTCACGTGTCATCTAATAATGTATATTGTGTAGTCTAATAATGTATCTTGGCTAATAATGTAACGCTTTTAGTGTAATAATTTAGCTCGGATATTATAATCACAATCATCCAATCTAAGGATCCAAGGGCTAAGATTTGTTTTGATTTTCGACAGAATTTTACTTATTGACCATAATGCGCCTCTACATATAGGAGATGAATCATTTCAGAACTATCTCAAAATAATGAGAACATTGATAACTATCAGTTAATAACACAAAATATATCAGTTAGCAGTACAAAACATATCAGTTGAACCGCGGTTGCTGCAGTTAAAACTGCTCTCTGCCGCCCTGATTCCTCTCCCCCCCTCTGCCAATCCGCGTACGGTGGATCGGGGTCGGGCCGCGGCGGCGGCTGTGCGAAGGCCGCACGCCTCTCCGACGCATCCAAACGCGCCTCCAAGCGCCCCAACGAGGCCAACACATGGTCGGGTGGATCAGGTTCGGGCCGGAGCGGAGAGTGCGTTACTGCTACTCTGCGCTCATGCTCAACCAATCGGGTCTCGAGCCGGGCGAGCCTAGCGAGAATATTCTCCCATGTTGCTGCTGTTGAATTCCATTGCAAGCCTTCAGATGCTTACGATATCTCCGACCATGAAGGAAGATTGACTTCGGCCATGAGTTCGAGGATGAAAGCACCAATTGTTAAGGATAATCTCCTTAACGCGATACCGGAAGATAGATTAGAAGTCCCGGGAGGCGAAATCCCGTCGACAACTAGGGTTTGCAGAAAGACGATAAAGAAAACAAGAAAGACGATAAACGATTATTTCATTGATTCCATAATATGAAAGGTCCTACACATATTTATAATATGTGGGATACGATAATATCTTAACAATAAAGTATCAAATCTAATAATATCATACGCAACAAATAGAGTAAATCAATACTAACTTAACAATAAGATATGGGAAAATTATCTCGTATCAGTTGCATTTCCAACTAATCTACATATCAGTTGCAGGTATTTTCTCTTGAATTAGAGATATGATAAAAAAATGGCGTAGAGCCCATAAATAGTGTACAGATACGATGATTAAGAGATGCGGTTGTGGATGGCCTAAATTCTTGATAGAAGATGGTTCATTTTAGAACTCTTGTTAAAGTTAAAATACAAACCTTAAACCATATCAGTTTGCAAATACAATAATTTCAGTAGGCATTATAAAACATATTAGTTTCTCAGAGTTCTCATTTTAACAAAGTTATCAAAACCACTCCCTATGCTTGATATTTGTAAATATATATCACAAAATTGATTTATATAGAAAATGCTCATGAAAGAAAGTACCTGACAAATTATTGTAAACCAAACTCAAGACCCTCAAGGAAGAAATGTTGAAGATTGAAGAAGGAATATCTCCAGTTAGAGAAGCATGGTCGATGTGCAATATCTCTAGCCTTGAAAGATTTCCTATTTCTATTGGAATCCCTCCTAATATTATAAAATGAGTATAATGAGAATGCATAATTTATAACCATATGTAGTCTTAATTTGTAGTGTGTAGATATGCATATTTATACCTTGAAAACCATTAACATATCCCAAGTACAGCTCTCTAAGCACCCTCAATCTCCCGATTTCACGCGGGATGTTGCCATTGAAATTGTTATAGGATAACGATAACGTCTCGAGACGTTTGCATTTCCATATATTTGGTGGAATCTGCCCTCCAATTTGGTTATGAGAAAGTACCAAAGCTTTGATGTTTGGCATATTGTTGCACATATCATTTGGGAGCCAACCTGATAGGCTATTATTTCTAATTCTAACATCTCTGAGTGAAGACATATAGAAAATACCATGTGGAATGGATTCACTCAATTGATTACGGTACAAGTGCAATATTTCTAACATGGAATTGTTAACCAAAGATGAAGGAATTGTACCTACAAAAGTGTTGTTGAACAGATAGAGTTCCTCTAGTTGAGGTAAACTGCCAAACCATGTTGGTATTTCTCCGGTGAATGAATTCATTCCCATGTTCATTACCTTCAAACGGCGCAGCTTAGAGAGCTCAAAGGGTAAGATCCCCGCGAAACTATTGGAACTGGTGTCCAAATATCTCAGAAACGTTAAGTTTCCGAGATGTGGAGCGACAGTTCCAACAAGGCCGTAGCCAGAGAGATTGAGAGCAGTGACACGGCCATGTTTGAGGCCGCACGATACACCAATCCAATCACAAACAGATGTGTTTTGTGGCCAATTGAAGGCATAAGGGTAGGAAGTGATGGAGTTTTTGAAGGAAGTAAGTGCATATTTATCTGTGGTGGAATTCAAAGAGAGGGTGAAGCTGTTTAATAATATGATTGAAAGAGCAAAGGAAAATATAAAATTCTCCATTAGTTAGCTTGTTATGGAGTTCGTTTTTTAAAGTAACATATTTGTAGTCTATAATATAAAGAGTAGTATAAAATAAGTTCTGATTATTTTTCACGATTTAATTTATTTTTTAGTCTTCGTCAATGAAGTATTCATCCAAATTTGAATGTGGAGTATAATAATTCCATTTTATAATTAGTTTTTTAGGTGACAGAGAAATTAGAGTCTCCTCGACTTGTTTTTTGGTTGGAGACTTCGTCAACTGCTATAGTGACAGAATAATATATTTGATTTAATTACTTTTAAAATGATATAGCAATTATTTCGATTCATTATAATGTATTGGTTTGATATATACTTATACTCGACGAAAATATATGTAACAGTGAAATTCCATTTATTCCACTCTTGAATACAGATAAAATCGAATTATATATCTGTTGGCAACTGAACTAAAAATATAACATATATCTGTCCCACATCGGTGTCGAGAGAAAACTGAAACTAGTATATAAGTCTCATGGGCCCCTCCTCCTATCACCAATTGGTTTTAGGATGGAACCCATGGATTTCTATCAATATCATTAACAAAAATAATTAATCGTGAATTTTGATTTTTTTTTTTAATGAGGGATCACTTCGATTCCTTTTAATTTATTAGGTTTCAATTTTCATGAGTCTTCTTCGATGAACAATTCGTCCAAGTATAGACGTGGAATTATTAATTGCATGATACTATGACTTGATTAATGGGGCAAACGACGCCGGTCTTCTTCGTTGATATTAAATGTGGTAATAATTAATTTGATAAATTAATGTATAGTGTGAACTGTGAATAACGATCATAAATAACAAATGACTTAAGTTCAAAATTGATGTTGTTCATTTGCTAAAAAATTTTAAGTCTATATATTAAGTGTATTAGTTTTTAATTTTAAACAATATGTTCTGATTTATATTTAATTTTTTAAAAAACTAATGTTTACCATATTTTAAAATCTAAAATTAGTCTCGTACATTTGTGCAAAAAACTTATTTGATTCTACAAATTTTAACTTTGTAAGCTTTAGGCTTCATATAATGTAGTGTTTTGGTCCATATTTTTATTCACCAAACAAGTCAAAAGATAGTTGACCACTAGGTTTTGACGAAACCGTTAAATAAGACCAAAATATAATATTTGACACTAAATGCTAACAAATTTACAGCATTCACGTTAGGATAAATATAGGAATTGTAGTCTCAGTCTATCTATGCTTCGAGATGATGCAAGACAATGGAATTGTAGAGGCAAGGATTTGTTGTGTATAATATTGAGGTATAGGATGATGCAACAACACCCACTTTCCTTCACAAAATTAAACTATTTCTTAAAATCTGTAGCTGTCAAATATGAGTAAAAATTCCATGGTCAATCTACACCAAGGTGGCATAATGATTTGGTGCACCTCACCAATAAATACTTGATAAATGAAAATAAAAAACCACATGCCACATCAATTAAACACCTATTGACTAAACTAACGGTTAAGTTAAGCCATCCATTAATTGTTTTATGGAAGGTGGGAAAAAATATTAAATATGATGATCACAATTTACGTTCCATATACTACAATTTATATGTAATTGGCCTTATAATATAGTAATATTTTATACATAAAAAAGTAATCATATACATTACTTTTCATGTTAAGAAAACATATTGTACCGTCTTATTACCACCCTCTCTTTGATATTACTACAATTTTGGGATTTTATGGGTATTATTTTTTTCTTGTCTATAACTTATATTTGTTAGCATATTAAGTTATAGTTTTCAATATGTTTTTAAAAGAATATTAAAAAATCAAAAAATAAATAAAAATATCAAAAATAAAATATTCTCATATTATTTGAAATAGAATAGCTTAAAGACAGACCAAAAAGTATAATCCTATCAAACTTACTCGGTAGCTAGTACATAACAAATTTCTCACATTCATAAACAAAAAAAAAACAATTACTAGTTCAAAATTAAGCTATCACAAAAATCTCTTGAAAATTATTTCTTCATATTCCAGCAACCAACAAATTTCTCACTTTCATAAACAAAAAGAAACATTTACTAGTTCAAATTAAAGCTATCACAAAAATCTCTCAAAAATTATTTCTTCACATTCTAACAACAAGTTCAAAATAAGTTTCTTCAATCCAAATTACTTTTCTCAACTTTAGATAAAATCAAGGGGAACAATCACTCGGAAAACATGATTTGAGGTACACTTGAATCACCTTGATAACCCTGCAAAGCCAAAAAATAAAATAAAATAAAATAAAATAAATATATACCTAATTACAAATAAAGAACATAATAAAAATTAAAAAATATATCATCTTATGAGTGAAAAAGAACGAATTAAAATTCAATACACATAAGAATATTTGTATAGGGTCATGATCTATGGTAAACACCCCTTAACCAAATAACTAGAGAACAAATAATAGCCACAAGATCAAAAAAATCAAGGGCTACTATTAATACATGTAATTTTTGAATTTAAAGGAGATATTAGTTCCCTCTTTCACAAATTTACTCCACAATAACAAGCGGGGGTATAATGGTCATTGACATCCAAAATTAGGTACATTGCAAATTCAATCCAAAATCCGTTAGTCTTCTTCACCTCGACGCAGCTGCTAGCGCTCCGCCGCAAGAATATGACCTGCTCCGATCTCTCCTCTCGCGCAGGCTTGGGAGGTTGATCGGTCTTGTCGTTCTCGATTAGAAACGAGACTCTCCCGACGCTGCCGACTTCCATGGTGCTGAGAGACGCTGCTCGCAGAGAATCATTCTAATATTTGCAGATCAGCTAATGCTATCTACTTTAGGCTTCACGATTACAGTAGAAATTATCACACAAATTGTTGAGTGGAGCAAGTCTATGGATCTTGAAGTGCCTGAGATGCTTGGTGCAGAATTCTGTGTCATCGTTGCTGAGAAAGAAGCTGAACGTCGAAGCCTGTCGACAAAGAGGAGATAATATATAGATAGAAGAGCCTATAAGTTGTATTGGTAGAAGCCATTTTGTAAAACTAATTTTGAAACATCACAGTTGTAAAACAGTCCAATTTTGTTTGAAATGACATGAATGCCTATGTTCTACTGATCATTACTCATGAACTTGAAATAAGAGAAAATCATTCTAACAGTGATGTGTTTTGTTAACAACAGTGAAGTAAAATCATGCTAAGAGTGATGTATTTTGTAAACAAGAGTGAAGTAAAATCATGCTAAGAGTGATGAGTTTTTTAAACAAGAGTGATGTGATTTGTAAACAAGAGTGAAGTAAAATCATGCTAAGAGTGATGTGTGTTGTAAACAAGAGTGATGTGTTTTGTAAACAAGAGTGAAGTAAAATCATAATAAGAGTGATGTGTTTTGTAAACAAGAGTGAAGTAAAATCATGCTAAGAGTGATGTGTGTTGTAAACAAGAGTGATGTGTTTTGTAAACAAGAGTGAAGTAAAATCATAATAAGAGTGATGTGTTTTGTAAACAAGAGTGAAGTAAAATCATGCTAAGAGTAATGTGTTTTGTAAACAAGAGTGAAGTAAAATAATAATAAGAGTGATGTGTTTTGTAAACAAGAGTGAAGTAAAATCATGCTAAGAGTGATGTGTTTTGTAAATAAGAATGAAGTAAAATCACTCTTTTATTGAGATTTTTTGGGAGAAAATAACTATGATTGTGGATAATATCAGCCAACTTAAATTAGGACTACGTCCATATTTGTGACAATTAGCTATATTAAACATGACATAATCATTTTTTTGTAAAAATAGCATAAGTAGAGATGTAACTTTATTTCAAGCAAATAAATCAATTTAAATTCTACTAAAATTATTCACTAATCGTTATTAATAATACATGTGTGTACAGTGTACTCATTTGATTAAGGTAACTGCGCATCACACATGGGTTGATCTAGCCGGCAGCCTTCAACAAACCCTCCGCCCCGCTCTTCTCACCGGTTCCGCCGAGCAGCTCCTCCGCCTTCTTCGCATAGTCCCCAACCTCGCCGCTCTCCTCCGGCTTCTTCACGTCGCCGCCCGAAGGAATTTCAGTCTCGGCCGCGGGTTTGTCTTCAGCGGGGGCGCCGTACTGGCGGAGGTAGCCCTCGGCTTGGTCGACGTACTTGCCGACACCCTGGGTGGAGTCGAGCTTGCCGTACTTGGAGACGGCACCGAGGAAGTCGGCGGAGGAGCTGGCGGCCTTGGCCTTGTCGCACTTCTCCAGCTCGTTGCTGAACTAGGTTGCATAATTTGATTTAAATTTGATAATGTAATTTCCAAAAATATCCTTGGCCTATTTTGTATAATTAAAATAAATAATATTTGTTCCATTAAGATGTGTGGCTGAGATTTGTTCTCTAGTTATACACTTAAGATTAGTTATACATTGATCACTACCCTATTTGTATATTATGAGAGAGATACATTATATAGACATATAGAAAATTTGATACGCATAAGAATATTTTTATATTACAAGAGAGATACTCCTATATATATTATATACATATATATGGCACGCAAATTCTTCCATTTGGTGATTACCACCATATTTAATATTTTTGCCCACTTTCCATAAAACAATTAACGGGTGGCTTAATTTAACCGTTAGTTTAGTCAATAGGTGTTTAATTGATGTGGCATGTGGGTCCTTTTATTTCCATTTGTCTAGCATTTATTGGTGAGGTACACCAAGTCATTATGCCACCTTGGTGTGGATTGAACATGAAATTTTTACTCGTCAAATATAAGACATTAATGGGGATTGAAGGGAATAATAAAGAAGAATTTTTCAATTGTTGTTAATTTGCTTTTTAGCCTGTTTTCTTCACCAAAATAACGATAATAAATATTCAGATAAATTAATTTTTATGAAAAACTCCAAAAATAGGACCACAATATACAATTAAAGTGAAATACAACTGTTGGCCATATTTTCCAATACATACTAAGAAAAATCTCGAAGAAGTTCTTGAACGAAATCACAGCTATTTGACACGTAAATGAAAAAGATTTATTTTTCTTTCTATTCATTTTCAAATAAAGAATACAATACAATAGTAAATTGGAGTATGAAAAAATGTAATGGGAGATCATAAGACCTACTTTGGACCAATTCCGATTACTCAAAATTTTTATAGCTTTATAGATATGCAACAACACAACACAATTAAAATGAGAAAAATAATCATATATTCGAAAGTAACCAAACAAGAACTCTTGAAATCAATGTTCGTCAAGAATACCTTCATGTTCACATGCATAGCTAATCCAAATATTGATACATCAACTTCTTGTGATATGAAAAGTTGTTGCTGCAAATAAAAGTTTATGGAAATGAGTACTACGTTTTAAGTCAAGTTCCACTTGCATTAGACATATTTTGAGTGAGGGATTTATTTTCATCATTCTAAACAAATGTAGATATTAAGGATCTTCCTCCTTAACGTCGAATTCCACACACAATCAAGAAACGAGTGCCTACGTTGTCGAGCGCCCAACGTTTGGGTCGGCGACTTGAACGGCAAAAGGGGCGGCTGAGCGCGAGATTTACTCGTCGGCAGCCTTAGGAGATGTTTCTTGTTTGATACTCAATTGAGCCAAAATAACGATAGTTTCATATATTGATTGACTGAATAAAATGATAACAACATATCCCTATTTATAATACTAGAATACTAGCTTATGAAACAAGAAACAAATATAAGAAAAGATATGCAAATTTCTAATATATCTAAACTAATTAATAATGATAGAATACTCGTATCAGTAACCATCAATACATCAACCTATTAAGTTACCATATTGAAATTCAAAGCTACACTTCATACAAGAATCAAACCCCATTACCTGCTGCAATTGTTGTATAGATACGGTGTAGACCGGCCGCTGCTTCAATCATATTGATTCTGTCATCTGCTGAAACAGCTAAACATTTCATTGCCAATTGAAATATTGACAACAAACATTGCTCCTTTGCAGAGTAATGTTGATCTTCCGTTGATAACAGAGTAGACGCCACGATTTCAGCTGCTGCATTTTGCTCTAATGCTTCACTTACCCACTCCTTTAAACCCATTTCTTCACCGAACATATCATCAGTTGGCTTCTTTCCAGTGAACACCTCTAGCAGCAGTATCCCAAAACTGTATACATCCCCCTTTATTGATACTTTGCCATCCATTCCAAACTCTAATCGTATCACACATATTCAACATTTTGTTAGGATTAGGTAAAACATTTGTATATGATGAAATTTAGGTTAAAAGGGAAAGCATCATGCATGCATCACCTGGTGCTGCGTAACCAATAGTTGCCATTGTTTGTGTTTGAATAGTTGTTTCCCCTCCATCAAAAAGCTTGGAAATACCAAAATCAGCAAGATGAGCTGTCATGTCTTGATCAAGCAACACATTACTTGGCTTTATATCACAATGAACAACTGGGAATGTGTAGTAATGGTGAAGATATTCCAAGGCGGCCGCAACATCTATTGCTATTTTCAGTCTCTTTATAAGATCCAAACCACACTTATCGGAATGCAACCATTTATCCAAGCTCCTGTTTGGCATGTATGCGAGAATCAGTGCTTTAAACTCCATGTTACAACAACATCCAATAACTCGAACTAAGTTTCTGTGTCGAATGTTGCTTAATATAGCAGTTTCTGCATCAAAGCTCTTTGCCGCTCCTTGCAATTCCAAGTGGAACACTTTCACTGCAACTTTTAACCCATCGAAAAGTGTTGCTTCGAATACTGAACCAAAACTACCTCTTCCAAGTAAGTTGATTTCACTAAATGAACTTGTTCCTTGTTCAAGTTCTTTATAAGAAATTCTTTTGCATTCAGTAGTTCCTGGTGGAATGTCAGCAGGGAGTGCTACTTTTTTCTGTTTGCGCATGCTTATGAGAACCAGCATTACAAACACCGCGATGACAGCTATAACCACTGATGACACCACAAGTTTCTTTAACCATGATCTATGATTTTTTTCTGAGCAGGGCGAAACTTGAAATGTTATTGGACCGCAGAGAGCTAAGTTGTGGGAAAAAGAAGGGGCACTAAAGTTACGAAAACAACCCCCATCTGGAATTTCCCCCTCCAGTTTATTGTTGGAAACATTAAAATTTTCAAGTAAAGTACGGTTTTCCAAGGATTTGGGTATTGATCCGGAAAGATTATTGAAGGATAAATCCAATCTTATCAAACCCTTAACCTCTCCCAATGAATCAGGAATGGATCCACTAAACAAATTATTTGATAAGTCAAGAAATTCTAAAGATCGCCTGAGACATTGATTCAAAGACAAATCCAAAGAGTTTATTGACTTTAAATTGCCAAGCTGATATGTCAATTGACCGGTCAAGGAATTGGAGGACAAATTCAAATAAATGAGATCTCTAAGATTCCACAAATTGGGAGGAATGATTTAATTCAATTGATTGGAACCTATATGAATCACTCTCAAGGATTTAACATCACCCAAACAATCAGGTATTGTACCCACTAGCATGTTACTAGCAAGGACCAACTCCCCCAAACTATTCATTCTACAAGCATTGTTAGGGATGTGCCCTGCCAATTGATTGCCACTAAGATTTATGCTTTGGAGTTTCTTCAATTTCCCAATTGTTGGTGGAATTGGTCCACTTAGTAGATTTCCATCCAAATAAATGTATAGCAAACTAGTTAAATTTCCTACTTGAGAAGGAATGACACCCTTGATGTTGCATTGTGATGCTTCAAAAGTCAAAAGAGAAGAAGAAAAATTCCCAAGTGAGGAAGGTAAGATGCCACTAAGGGGATTACCAGACACACCCAACTGATCCAAATATGGACAATTTGTTAACGAAGAGTGAAATGTCAATTCCTGTGTTGGGAATTTTGCTCCACTCAATATGTTTCCCTAAAGGAGAAGGCATTGTAGAAGGTTCAAATTACCAAAGAGTGGTATGGAGCCACTAAATGAGTTGGCAGACATGTCCAAGTATGTAAGTTGGAAAATATTGGTAATAGAGGTTGGAATTGCACCACTGAGTTTGTTAAAACTTACAAAAAGGACTTCAAGATTAATAAGTGAATGACCCATGTCTGAAGGAAGAGTACCAGAAAACTCATTGAATGAAACTTCTAAACTTGTCAATGTTGATATGTTGAATATGGGAGATGGGATGGTTCCATGTAAAGAATTGTTAAACACAGAGAAAATCTCGAGGCTTGGCAAAGTGTCAATATCTTGTGGATAATTCACCTGCGGAATGTATCAACCTAAATGAGATAATAACATTTAATATATAAATGGTATTATTTTTCAACACAAAAAAAAATTAAATGTGCATTAGTTGAAAAGGTGGAAGGTTGACTGTTGGATTTTAATTAAGCATTCAATTCTCTATGCCCAATCCTACACTACCTTGTAGTCTAATATGGTTGAGATCTGTAAATGTATATCACAAAATTGATTTGCAATGAATGTTGAGGAAAATAAGTACCTGAGAGACTATTGTGAGATAAACTCAGGACTCTCAATGAAGAAATGTTGAAGACTGAAGATGGAAAATCTCCGGTTAGAGAAGCACCATCAATGCTTAATATCTCTAGTCTTGTGAGATTCCCAATTTCTTGCGGAACTCCACCTGATCGTTATACATCACAAAATCAATTTCATTTGTATAAACAAATTGTATCACATAACAATTGGACTCTATAAATTATGAAAGAAAGAAGAGATAGTTTACATATTATACCTCCAAAACCATTATTGTACCCCAACGACATATTTGAAAGGAAGGCCAGTCTTCCAATTTCACGTGGAATGTTGCCACTGAAATTGTTGTAGGATAATGACAACATCTCAAGATGTGTGCATTTCCATATATTTGACGGAATTTCCCCTCCAATTTGATTTTGTTCAAGTGACAATATTTTGATGTTGGGCGTATTGTTGCACATATCACTTGGCAGCATACCTGATAGGCTATTATTGCCAATTTCAATTTCTCTAATTGAAGAGACATTGAAAATAGCATGTGGTATGGAACCACTCAACTGATTACTATACAGATTGAGTGCTTCTAGTTGAGGTAAACTGCCCAACCATGTTGGTATTTCTCCGGTGAATGAATTTATTCCCGCGTTCATCACCTTTAAACGACGCAGTTTAGAGAGCTCAGAGGGTAAGCTCCCTGTGAAACTGTTGGAACTTATGTCCAAATATCTCAGGAACGTTAGGTTTCCGAGATGTGGAGCAATAGTTCCAGAAAGGCCGAAGCCAGAGAGATTGAGAGACGTGACGCGGGGATGCTTGAGGCCGCAGGACACACCAATCCAATCACAAACAGATGTGTTTTGTGACCAATTGGAAGCATAAGGGTGGGAGATGATGGAGTTTTTTAAGGAAACAAGTGCATTTTGATCGGTGGAGGAATCAAAAGAGAGGGTAAAGCTACTTAATAACAAGATTGAACGAGCAAAGGAAAACATCAAACTCTCCATTGATTTTCTGCTCTGTTTCATTTGGTAGTTCTGTTGCGTTATATTCACATAATATCGAAAGGACTCCAAATAAAAATAATTCATTTATAAATATTGAAAAACACTGGAAAATTGGAATAAACACTGGCTTTATATTAATAAAAAATGTAATTGTAGTATACATACTTTATTCAATCAAATTATTTTTAGTATAATGTCACTGTACCTGTACGTCTCTAAAAAATCTGCAAGATGATCAATTTGGAAGATACAAAATTTATTGCTATTACATGTGGTGAGAATTTAAACGATATGACCCCAACATTATTGCTATTACAAGTGGTTGGAATAAATTTTACAAATGTAAAGATAAAATATAGTATTTGACTTCTATGAATTTGAATGCATTGTCACGTGGTATGAATTAATGAATTTGAATACATTGTCATGTAGTATGCAGTTAATTATATATACAAAAATAATCACAATTTATCTTATTATTCTCTCTTTGCCACTATAATTAACTAGATATATTGTGGAAATATGTCCAACAGACTACTGAGTTTTTACTCGTGGTTAAGAGGGTGTGGATCGTGAATAACAATTATAAACCTAATAACCAAATTTAAATAGTCCACATTTGGATAAAGGTAAGGTTTGTTGATAAAAACATGTTTAGTACACTGTTGCAATGAAAACCCTACTTTTCCACTTGTAGCTAAATAGACTTGTTCTAAAATTCCGATGGCTAAGAAAATTAATTGACCATTATATTTCTAACTCGGAAGGAAATGTGTTTGAGAAAGTAGGGCATCGTGAAAAAAAATCACATCTCGGCAGTTGTCATGATTGCTACATTTTTTTTGGACATGTTTGTTTTGCAACAAATAAGAAAAAATATTGATGTATTGCTAAAATCAAAACTTAAGTTGGTGATTTTTTAGCAACTAATCTAGGAATAAATTAATTTGTGGGCAGTTAAATGCATGGTGCGTCATTTTAATTAAATTAAATAGTAGTAGTAATTCACAATTTATTAGGATTGTTCAACGAAAATATCTTAAAGTTTCTTGAGTAATATTAATTCAATCAATTTATTTTTAGCCCCGTATATTTTGAATTTGTATTGAGAAGTAGTTGGAGTAGGTTAAAAAACAAATGAAAACAATTGCCAGACTGTTATTTCGTTATCAATGGGGCATACAATGTAGGATGATAAACGCACTGCATTTTTAATTGTTACTCCTAATATATACTAAAAATTAAGAAAAGTGTATGTTCAATTTTTAAATGACTTCAAATTAAGCTGATTAACAAAACAGATACTAAAAATTAAATACGCATTACTTAATACTACTAATCATGAAAAATAATCCTACATATTGTTAATGAACAACATAAAAATCAAATAGTTTGAATTATAACCAAAATAATGATAAAAAAAGCATATTACCTAGTAATATTTATTTCTTTATATACTGGACGGGTCGCATTAGGGTAATACTAATTTATAGTAATAACTAATAACTTTCAATTCTATGTATTAAAATTATCAACACAAGGACATAATTATATCAATACAACATTTAAATTTAAACATCAACAAACAGGCATAAGTTTATCAACACAAAAAGATTGATAAATTTATATCTTTATGTTGATATTTTTAACATACAAAATTGAACTTAGTTATTAATTATTAGTTATTATTGTAAATTATTTAGTATTTGATCACACATCTATACTAATACCTATTTTGTTAATCATATTTACAGGTGTTATAGTACTGTTATTAATTCATAAGACTATAACAATTAAAAGTATAGTAAATGAATTGAAAGCATTTTTTCCAACATGAATAATGTATGCGTTTCATGATCCGCATGGAGTGCTCTGGATTGCCCACTGCAGGGAATCCAATCCCCCATACTATTATTACTATCTTCATTTTTACTCCACAATCCCCTAATACTAATTTTACTCATTTTATGTTATATAGTTGTATAAGTACATTTTTGGGCAAGCATGTTAACTTATTTTGAGCCCATTTCTTTAGAAGGTCGGAGAAGGAGTCCCACAAGGAATGAGGAGAGTTGGAGACGAGGCGGTGTTCACCGAAGGAGGAATGGATGACGGAATCAGCGGCGGAGCAACTGAGCGAGGAGTTGGGACATAGTGGGAATTATCGTCGGAAGGGGATAAGGGATGCCGAGGAAGAGTGGAGAAGCAGCCAGAGCAATGGGAGCTGAGGGCGGAGTCGTGGAGGACGGCGGCAAGAGGGCGAAGGGGTAGTGACATACTTGGATTTTACATGATTTTAGAGGGTGGTTTTGTATGAATGTGATCATATTTCGTCTATTATTAGGCATGTTTATATCTACTTCTCTATTATGTTGGTATGTTGACCTTTTTGTTAAGAATGTGTAGAAAAAGGTGTAAAATAGGTGGATATGCAGCAGCCTTGGTTTGAGACAATTCTTCTAGAGATTTTGAAGTCCAATCAACACCCACTGCATATCATTCTCTTCGTCTTCGAAAGAGCTTCGCGTGGGTATCTCAAACGCCCTAATCGGAGTTCGGATGAGAGAGATATGGCCGATCTACGAAAGCCGCGCACAGGTAACCCGACCGGGTTAATTTACAGTGCAAAAATACAACCCGGCCGGGTTGAGCCAGAATCCAGCAACTGTCCTAAAATGGTGACCCGGCCGGGTTGAATTTCTAGTTCAAAAATACAACCTGGCCGGGTCGGATTGTCTGACGCGTCTGAAAGCTGAAAACGAGATTTTTGAAGGGAAATAAGAGGAGAAGAAGCCTAGGGTTCATTCGACATTCTACCTACCGCCTACCACACGCACTCACACCCTCAAGAACACCTTTGAGAGAAAGATTTGAAGTTTGGAGACTCTATATCGGAAGATTGAAGCTTCATTCCATAGATTGATCTCACAGGAGTACTTAGTATCTATATTTCATGTATTTGTTGAATTTCTTTGTGTTGAATATGATTTTCTTCATAAACATGAGTAGCTAAACATCTCTTGTAGAATTCTTGGTGATGATGCACTAATTTCATAGTTTTTATCCGATTGATTTTGTTCTTGCCTTGCTCTTGTAGTTATTTGATTATTCTTGGGTTTATTCCTTTCAATTGCTTGATCACCACTTGATTGTGTAGGATTAATTAGATTAATCGGGAGATGAAATAGTTAATCCGGAAAGAAAAATAATTCACACCTTAATACAATAGAACTCGGGAGAGTTGAGGTTTTGAGTGAGGTCATTAACCTAATCAAACTTTTGGGAGTTAGAGGTTTTAGGATTAGAAGGGGACTTCAATTCTAGCATCTAATCTACAGGTTTCTCACCTCGGGAGGGGGTTTAATCTATAATCGTGGTTGACTTAGTAACTCTAGAGACACCAAAAGGTAGGGCGAGTCAATTGGATAAGAGCTTGGAATTGTGCATCGGATCATTGAGTTCTACAATTTCTCCATATTATCTTTCATTATCACACCGTGTTTTCTAGTCCTTAATTGATACTTGCTTATTATATGCTTTTATTAGTTGTTAGAACAAACCAAACTGCACTTGATTGTCTAGATAGTAGTTGATCTTTGTTCGTGGTAGTTAAGTTGATACAAAATTGTCTCTGTGGGATACGATACTCTTGCTTACTGATTGCTACACTAGCCCCGTACACTTGCGGGTATAACTTGTGTTAAAATAAGTTGAGTCAAGTTTTTGGCGCCGTTGCCGGGGACAATTGTGTGTCATTATAGCTTAATATCGTGATAATAATTGAGATTACTAATCTAGATTTTACTTGCTTTATTTTTATTTTTTATTTTTGAGTTCTCTAATAGATGTGTTTCCTTGTTCAGGGTGTATGCACACGCGTTCTAAAGGTCCACCTCTAGAGCCTATCGATCTCGAGATCGAAGCATCCAACAGAAGGAGGAACGCGCAGAGAAGGTTAAACCAAAGGATTCGGGTTTCTTCACCCGCGCACAGGCGTCTACCTTCTCCTATCCAGAGAACCCCATCACCCAGTCCATCTCCACCTCCGTCACCTATCCAGTACGAGCCTCATTCTCCAATTCTAATGGAGAACGGCGGGGAGAACAACAATGAGGATCCTGTCATTCGTGAACTCCGTCTACAGCTGGCTAACATGCAGAGGCAACTGAATGAACAGAATGTGAGGCCAGTGCCCGTGCAAAATCAATTTGCCTACAGACAGGTTGCTAATCCACCAGTCAACAATGCGGGGATAGCGGCCAACAGCTTCGAATTGAGACCGGGGTTGATAGACAGAGCAGAAGCAAACGCATTTGGTGGGACAGGTTCAGAAGATGCCAACAAGCACCTCACCAAGTTCATACAGATTAGCAACACAGTGAAGGCGAATGGGGTCACAGATGAGCAAGTCCGCCTCCGATTATTCCCATTCTCTTTGAAAGATGAGGCAAGGGACTGGTATGACAGCATGGGTCCTAACTCTGTGCCTACATGGGATGCAATGGTGGAGCTGTTCTTGGAGATATATTATCCACCTAGCGAGGCACTCAAACGCCAAGCTGAGGTCATTCAATACAAGATGCACCCTCAGGAGAATATCATGGAGGCTTGGAAAAGGTTCAAGCAGCTGATGAGAAGATGCCCCAATCACGGGCTAACTCCGGGACAACAGATCTTAACCTTCTACAGGGGAGGCACGCTGGAAGCAATGCGTGAACTGAACATGAGCGCCGGAGGATCTCTCTTGAAATTGGGGGAAGCTGAAGCACTTGAAGTGATCGAGAGGGTAGCTTCAAATGATGATGGATGGAGAAACGACAGAGGAAAATCATATAGGGTGGCATCCACCTCCGATAATGATAGGATTGATGCAATATCCAAGCAGCTGGAATTTCTAACTGACAAGCTTGGGTATATGGGAACAAGTCAGTTTGGGACTGAGATGAAACAAGGAGTCGAAGATGTAAACTACGTTCATCAAGGTGGCAACAACAGAAATTTCAACAATTACCACCCCAACCAAGGAGGAGGCAATTACAATCACTATGGGAACAAGGTGCATCCCAACTTGTCATACGGGAACCCAAATAATGCCCTGCAACCACCACCCGGATTCCAGGTATCAAATGGCCAAATCATAGAACCGAGGAAGGATGAGCTGAAAGATGTGTTAATGGCCTTTATGAAGTAAACGGGAGAGTGCATGAAGGACTCCAACAAACGGCTAGTGCAGGTTGAAGCTAATGTGAATGACCTTAATATTCACATGAAGAGCATCGATAACCAGATGAGCCAGATTTCACAGGCAGTGGGTATTCAACATCAACCGGGCCAATTTCCGTCACAAACAATTGTAAATCCTAAAGACTGTAAGGATTGCAAAGCCATTAATCTTAGGAGTGGAAAGAGCTATGATGGCCCAACCTTGCCTGCAGAGAAGGAGAAAATCTCTCAAGAAGAGGTGGTGGAAGAAGAAGAACCAGTGGAAGAGGTGCCGTCTCCTAAGGCAAGCATCGTGATACCTGCACCCCCTGCTGAGGTTAAGATCCCATTTCCACAGCGCGTGCAGAAGAAGAAACTAGATGATCACTTCTCTAGGTTTCTTGACATATTTAGAAAAGTGCACATCAACATCCCGTTGGTAGAGGCGTTACAGCAAATGCCTACATATGCAAAGTTTCTAAAAGATGTGCTCTCCAAGAAGAAGAAGTGGACTGACTATGAGACGGTGAACATATCTGAAAATTGTAGTGCCATAATTCAGAAAAAGCTACCGGCCAAGCTTAAAGATCCTGGGAGTTTCAACATCTCATGCGTTATTGGAAATGACAGACAGACAAAGGCACTTTGTGATCTGGGGGCGAGCATAAATTTGATGCCATTATCATTTTTCAGAAAGATGAAGATCGACACTCTCAAGCCGACAACAATAACACTACAGATGGCAGATAGAACCGTCACCTATCCTAAAGGAATTGTTGAGGACGTTCTTGTGAGGGTACATGACTTCATTTTTCCCGTCGATTTTGTAGTATTGGATATGGAAGAAGACGTGAATATACCGCTTATCCTGGGGCGCCCATTCCTTGCAACGGGAAAAGCATTGATAGATGTGGCAAAGGGAGAGCTCACTCTTCATATGGGTAACAAACGTCACATCCTATCTATCTACAATGCTATGAAGAGTCGTGAGGAAGAAGAACTTGTTATGAAGAAAGAGTGCAAAGCTGTGCACGTTGTAGAGGTCCAAAAGGCACAAGAAATTGAGTCCACATTTGGGGATTTTTCTTTACCGCAATGGATGTTTGGTTCATGTGGTGGATCAACTTCTAAAGAAGAGACTACATCAAATCCTAAAGTGAAGGTGAAGAAAACAAAAGCTGAAAATTTATCCAAAGTGGAAACTGAAATTTCTGATGGAGCTCTGAAAAATACTTGGTGGAAGAAGAGATTGGCTATATCATATGCTTCCAAGATTGACAGAAAATCCAACGCCACCATTTATGGCGTGACATGATGCAGCTCATGGACGACGTCGAGCCAACGACGATAACCAAAGGCACTGTAGGGGAGGTAACCCCTAGTAGGTATCTTTTAATTCTTTTGTTTCAGTTTGTTTTTGGTGTGTTTTATGTTGCTTGCATACCATGTTAGTCTCCCTTCTCCACCAACTTTTCAAACTTATTCTTTGCATAGCTTTGAATAAGTTTGGGGGGATGATATGGTGGATAGGGACACTAACGAGGTACTTATCTTTTTGCTTTAGATTGATTAGTTGTGTTTTGTTGTTTTTATTTTGTTTTAGGATAGAATTGCTTTGTTTAAGAAATTCATGAAGTTTTGTGTTGTTTGGTTGTGATTGATTGCAAATTTTGGGCTTGAATTAAAAAAAAAAAATTGGTATAATTGGGGTGAAGACTAGTCTTCTATGATAAAAGAACCATCCATTTTGAGCTATCACTTGACCATTGACTTGAGAGTTTGAGTAATTGGGTGCATAAGTAACGAATTGCTTGTTTGCCTTGATTCATGCTATTTACCCAAGTGAGATTTTTGAGCCTTCAATTCTTTCATGTGTGTTTTATCATCAATTGTGCATGTGTTTCTAGAACTTGCTCCTGGTCTTCTTGAGTCTACAAAGTGACCTTAAATATAGGGGAAGATGTTAGGCCATCGTTGTTAGCCTCATTTTTACCTAAACACTAACCTTAGTATATAACACCCTTGTTAGCCAAGTTTGAGCCTTAAGCCTTTTCTTTTGTCAAGCTAATCAAGTGGATTGGGAATCCTAGACTCTAAATTTGTTGAGATTTGAAAAAGAAGAGTTGAGAAAGTATAATTGAAAAAGGTTGGTTGAGTTTGTACTTAGAAAAAAAAAAGTGAATGAAAAAGAAAAAAAAAGAAGAAAAAAAAAGGAAAAAGAAGAAAGAAAAAAAAATTTGTATATAGAGAATAATTTGAGGTCTTTGGAAGTTGGGAAGAAATTAGACAAAGTCTAGTTATTATCTAGAAGTGTTTTGAGAATGGTTGAAGTTAAAAGTTGATTGTTGTGATTTCTTGGGATTTTACGTTTTGGGAATTTCAGTCACTTTAGCCAAATATTTCCTCACCTTACCAAAGAGCCTACATTATAACCTAAATAAAAGACCTTTCGGACTCTTGATTTATTGTCACACGAGGTAGAGGAGAGGTCAGACATTGAGCAAGCTTATGGTAAACCATGCATTTTTGCTTGATTTGAGTGACTACTTGATACGTTATACACTTTTTAGTGAGGTGAATATACACACATATATACATCCCGAGTGAAGTACGAATCCAAGGTGATATACGAGTTAGTAGCAAAAGTGCATTCGACAGCTTAACTTGATGGAATTTGTATTGTGATAAGCTCCTTTATTCCATATTCTTTGAGACGATGATGATGTCTAAAACCCCTTTAAATCCAAGTCTTCTTTTAATTCTTTTTCTTCATTGCTCGAGGACTAGCAATTATGTAAGTTTGGGGGAGTTGACATACTTGGATTTTACATGATTTTAGAGGGTGGTTTTGTATGAATGTGATCATATTTCGTCTATTATTAGGCATGTTTATATCTACTTCTCTATTATGTTGGTATGTTGACCTTTTTGTTAAGAATGTGTAGAAAAAGGTGTAAAATAGGTGGATATGCAGCAGCCTTGGTTTGAGACAATTCTTCTAGAGATTTTGAAGTCCAATCAACACCCACTGCATATCATTCTCTTCGTCTTCGAAAGAGCTTCGCGTGGGTATCTCAAACGCCCTAATCGGAGTTCGGATGAGAGAGATATGGCCGATCTACGAAAGCCGCGCACAGGTAACCCGGACCGGGTTAATTTACAGTGCAAAAATACAACCCGGCCGGGTTGAGCCAGAATCCAGCAACTGTCCTAAAATGGTGACCCGGCCGGGTTGAATTTCTAGTTCAAAAATACAACCCTGGCCGGGTCGGATTGTCTGACGCGTCTGAAAGCTGAAAACGCGATTTTTGAAGGGAAATAAGAGGAGAAGAAGCCTAGGGTTCATTCGACATTCTACCTACCGCCTACCACACGCACTCACACCCTCAAGAACACCTTTGAGAGAAAGATTTGAAGTTTGGAGACTCTATATCGGAAGATTGAAGCTTCATTCCATAGATTGATCTCACAGGAGTACTTAGTATCTATATTTCATGTATTTGTTGAATTTCTTTGTGTTGAATATGATTTTCTTCATAAACATGAGTAGCTAAACATCTCTTGTAGAATTCTTGGTGATGATGCACTAATTTCATAGTTTTTATCCGATTGATTTTGTTCTTGCCTTGCTCTTGTAGTTATTTGATTATTCTTGGGTTTATTCCTTTCAATTGCTTGATCACCACTTGATTGTGTAGGATTAATTAGATTAATCGGGAGATGAAATAGTTAATCCGGAAAGAAAAATAATTCACACCTTAATACAATAGAACTCGGGAGAGTTGAGGTTTTGAGTGAGGTCATTAACCTAATCAAACTTTTGGGAGTTAGAGGTTTTAGGATTAGAAGGGGACTTCAATTCTAGCATCTAATCTACAGGTTTCTCACCTCGGGAGGGGGTTTAATCTATAATCGTGGTTGACTTAGTAACTCTAGAGACACCAAAAGGTAGGGCGAGTCAATTGGATAAGAGCTTGGAATTGTGCATCGGATCCTTGAGTTCTACAATTTCTCCATATTATCTTTCATTATCACACCGTGTTTTCTAGTCCTTAATTGATACTTGCTTATTATATGCTTTTATTAGTTGTTAGAACAAACCAAACTGCACTTGATTGTCTAGATAGTAGTTGATCTTTGTTCGTGGTAGTTAAGTTGATACAAAATTGTCTCTGTGGGATACGATACTCTTGCTTACTGATTGCTACACTAGCCCCGTACACTTGCGGGTATAACTTGTGTTAAAATAAGTTGAGTCAGGTAGAGTGAGGTCTTCGCCTACATTGGTATCTTGGATTGCTCTCATCTCCATTTTTAGATATGTAATGAAAATTTGAAGAAATTGTTATTTCAAATGAATTGATTCGCCAGTTTATGGGCCAATTAGCCAAAAAAATGCAGATTTCCAAACATTTTGGGAATGTTTGATAAATGAATTACGAGAAGTGGGTTGAGTTCTTTTTATTTTGGATTTTTAAAATAATAATAATTATTATTATTTTAAAAATAATTAAAATTCTAATGTAAATGCTTGATTGGGTCAAAATTGGGTTGACGCATGTTGACTATAACTATTTGACGGCTCCGTCCATTTTGGACTGAGTCTGACTTAGTTAAAATGTATGAGATGCAATAATTCAAAACGTAATATCTAGGACCAAAATAGTAAAATGATCATACGTTTATGACCATTTTTGGCTCTTACTCTTAAAATAACATTTCCTATTACATGTGTAAGTTAATCAAACAATAGAGTGATAATGTCTTTAAATTTATATTTATTTGTCCATAAAAGAACATTTCACCACTCCTTCAAGACCACTTGTAGTAGTACATTATTTATATTCAAATATTCTAATTTTATATATGTGAAATATATATTGATTACTAATTATTTTTCGTTTTGATCCTTCATTGCAAATTTTTCTTTATCCGTACTTCATTGTCACTGTGACAGAATCGTTCCATTTTGAGCACTCATTTTGCAAAATAATAATAAATAGTTAAAGTGAAGATAAAGTAAACTAAGAGAGATAATAAAGTAAAAAACACTTTTATCTATATTAATATACCTCTTACTTTATTTTCTCTTCATTTTAATTACTCTTTCCTGCATTCGAGTCAAATCAAGTCAAGTCAAAAATGAAAATAAGTAACAAATTTTGAGAGATGGAGAGAGCATTAATTTTTTAATCTCTCTTTCCTGCATTCGAATCAAGTCAAGTCAACTTTCTCATTTTTGCTCGATCATATCTTTACATATTGGAACTCTCTCTCTCTAGATTAACAAATCCATTTGACTCAAGTTATTTTAACACAAGAAATACCCGCAAGTGTACGAGGCTAGTATAGCAATTAGCAAGCAAGAGTATCGTATCCCACATAGACAAGATTATATCAACTCAAGTACAACGAACAAACGTTGACTACTATCTAGACAATCGAATAGGAATTGGTTTTGTTCTAATACTACTAAAACATATAACAAGTAAAAGCGAACAAAAGTAACAAAAGATAATTAAACACAAAGAAAAGTATCACAAGGAGAAGAGTAGAGCTTTGGATCCAACTACAATGTAAATGTCGTGCAATTATTTCAACAACTTCGATTACCCATTTTATGTCTCTAGAATTACTAGGAAAGTCGCTAGTCTAGGTTGAGCCCCCTCTCGAGTGTACTCACCCTGTTGATTAACCCTTAATATTGAATTCTCACTCTAATATGTTTAGATTAACTCCAAGGAACAAAAGACTCAAGCCCTGACAAAGGATCCCCTCTCGAGTGTAGATTATCAATGTGATGTTCACTCTTTTATCATCCCTAGTTAGGTATCTCTCGATTACTACTATCTAGGTAACCAAACCCAATTGGTAGGTAAACAATTGAATTGGAAAAACACAAAAGAGAACAAAGAAATCACAAGAGCTAAGCAATCTAAAGAAGTCCTTGAATTAATCACAAACATCCATTGTAGTCTTCACCAAAACTTCACAATAAATTTAGCTACTCATGTTCTTCATGAAAACCAACACAAAGGATTCAATCAAATACATAATAAAGTAAATAGATACTACTGTGAGATAGATCTATAGAATGGAAACTTCAATCTCTCGATTTGTAGTCTTCAATCTTCAAATCCCTCTTCAAAGTGTTTTTGGGAGTGTGTGAGAGTGTAGGAGGCGGTGGGTCTTCAATCCATTTCGTAGCCTGCAACCCTAGCTTTTTCTTCTGATTTTTCCACGTCAAAAATCACGTTTTCTGCTAACAGACATGTCAATCTGCTGTACCCGGCCGGGTAGGATTATTACACTGGAAATCCCCCGGCCGTGTAGTCATTTTCTTCCTCGTCTACTTTATCTACTTTCTCAACCCCTCTTTACTACTCCATATTTCTTTGTGAGTAAATTATTTGTAAGTAGAAAGTCTTTGGTATTCTACTGTGACAGTGAGTTTCTCGGTTGGTTCTTCGCTCCTTCCTTTTTGTACGATCATATTTACATCTTGTGATTGTCTCTTTGTAGATCTACAAATCTATTCAATCTCAAAGGTAACCCTTTCACATCTCTCAAGTAACAATTCGCATACTCATTTACATCTTGTGAATCAGTCCTTCACTCATATTTACATGTGATTCTCTCTTTGTGGATCTACAATATTCAATGCAGCCTTTCACATTTCTCAGGTGACAATCTCATACTAATTTTTACATCTCTGCTTTTATTTGTTTGTTTAGAATTTTACATCATCTTGCAAATATCACAAGCCTTCGGGAAATGGAAGTTTTTATATTTTTGTACTTATAAAATGAAGGAAATTTTGAATAATAATCGGTATTAGAGACAACTCTAACATATTGCTTGTAGATTGTTAGCGCTTAGTATTATGTTCACATATTTGTACAGTATTTCGACTTTATTCATTGCTTGCAAATTCATTTTCTGACTGAATAGATAATCGCATGAAATGTGAGATTGTAGCTATTTTTCACATCAAATAATTGTTTTTTTTAATTTGTTTTCTTGGGAAGAGCAAAGTGGTGAAAAAGCTGTGGGACTTATTTTTATCAAAGTTGATGGAACAAAACAAACGGTGGATAATGCAAACAACCATATGAAAGTAGGATGAAATACTAAAGTACTAATAAAAAATAAATACTCCCTCTATCTCATTAAAAATAAAATATTCTCCTTTTTAGATTGCTTTATTAAAAATGAAATGTTTCCTAAAAGTAAAAATATCTCTATATTTTTTCATCTCTCTTACTTTACTCTCTTTTCATTAACATATAAAACAACATTAAATAAAAATATGTGCCGATTCTCAAATATTACATGTTTAATGGGACAAAGGGAATACTATATTATTATTTGATTAAAAAAGAGAATGATAACGAGACTTAGTATATCATTCTTAAATCAATGTGTTGACATAAGCAATGTATTGACATTCTATATTGATATTTTCATTCAAAACCCTAATTTGGTAGTTTTTTTTATCTTTTTCGATTTAATTAATAAAAATGAAAACTACACGTGACAAATTTTAGACCACTAGATTTTTAAAATGTTATGGTCTTAAATTAGTTGTAATTAGTAACTAGATAATGAGTTAGCAATTGATCACACTATTTTTTGGGTGAATATGTTAACTTATTATGAGCCCTTTTTTATGGGGAGTTTTTTATATATTCAAATTTTCTAATTTTATAGTATAAGTTAAGTATTATGCTAATTGTTAGTATTAAATATGATTAATTGTATAGTATATAATTTGCATTATTTTGGAATTTGATAAAAATTTATAAAATTAATTATATTTTACTTACATTTATTGTACTAATTTTAATTTATTTTTTTTGTTGCTAATGTGGGTGGATGGTGAAGGTACTTCATTTATTGTGCATCAGAGTAACTCCGTTGCATCGACTTTGAATGTGAATGGAGATATTTTTTATCACTTTTTGTTTTGAATATCTTTCATTTTATAAATGCATTTATAACGTTATTTTTTAAGAATCATAGTTTTGCAATATTTATTAACTGTTTATTGAAATCATTTTAACTGTAACTAAATTTTATATATGTGAAATATATATTGATTAGTAATTATTTTTCTTTTTGATCCTTTGTTGCATATTTTTCTTTATTTGTACTTCATTTGTCACTGTGGTAGAAACGTTTCATTTTGAACACTCGTTTTGCAAAAATAATAATAAATAATTAAGGTGAAGATAAAGTAAACTAAAAGAGATAATAAAGTAGAAAAGACTCTTGTCTATATCAATATCTCTCTTACTTTATTTTCTCTTCACTTTAACTACTCTCTCTGTCCCGGTGATAAGGCTAATTTTATGCATTGGTTAGGGGATTAATTTCGTGCATTTACGGGGTCTAACACATCTTTTTAACTCAGGTGTGTAGTAAAGATTGCCAGGCCGAGGAAGAAAGGAAGACAAGTGCCTGGCGAAGAAATGTGGCGATAAAGTGAGCGATTTGAAGGAAAATAACTAGACGAAGGAGGTCGTGAAGCTGAAGGGCAGAATAGAGATTTCCTGCGAAGGCTTCTAGAAGATCACCTCCACATCTATATAAGGGAGAGAGCATGCAATTCAAGGGAGTAGGGAACTTTTCTTTTTGGCCCTTTTGCTCTCAGCTCGCTCACACTCCTACACACTTGGGTCTCGAAATTCGAGGGTTTTTTTTGGGTTTACTTTCAGTTTAGTTGTTGCGTAACACCGTCCTCAAGTAGGACGAAGAAACAATTTACTGCTTTTATTTCGTTTGTTGCTGCGAATTTCACCGAGCTTCGCTGTTCAAAGCTCGGCCTTGTTGACTGTCGTATTTTCGTTGATCGTATCTATGCAATTTCTATCTTATGTTATGATGATGTTGCTTTCGAGTTTAGACGATGTTTGTTTCTGAGTTTATAGTTATTTGCATGAATTGATGCTTTTCGCACTTGATCTGTTGGATTAGAGTAGAATTGTGGTTGGATTGTTGTTGATCGAAGCAGATTTGCTGAATCAAAGTTTATGGAGTTGAGTTTGGTCGTAGTTGGGTTCGGATTGCTTGGATCCGGAGTGGATTAAGCGTCCGACGTGTGGATCTGAAGCAAAGTTGTCTGATTGTGCATGAGTTTGATGTTTTATTTCTGTGTTCTGTTTACTACTTCTAGTAGGAGTAGATCTGTTGGTTTCCAATTAATCGTCAGTTTCCGACGTCCGAATCTGTATGTTCTGTTTGAATCTAGTTATTTACTCTGTTTTCTCCATGTTCGCGTTTAAATCAGGTAACGAGATGCAACTTGTTGTTAGTTAAATTCATAGTTTGTTATTTGCAGCTTTTCATCCGTACTTTGCTGTTTTAGGGAGATGGTCCCCACTGCTTGCGTTCTTTCTGTTTAGGTAAATTAGGTAGCCGTTTACTAGGTCAAGGAAATTTGTTTGAGAAATTGAAGTTACGAATATGTTCCATGCCTGCATGAAGTTTTCAGTTTCCTAGGTCTAGTGTTAGATTTAATTCCCCAGTCTAGTAATAGTTTTCCTCAACCCAAAATTGTGTGGCAGCAACCATTCATCTTTCCTGAATCTTTTAAATGCCTTCCTACGCGTCCATCTTCGTGGGATCCATCCCTGCTTCCCTGTACTAATTCATAGTATAGCGGGTTGAGGGTTTTTGAACACGGAGTTCGTGTGTCTGACGACCGAGACTTCTGAGATCCTCTGAGTTCCTAGACCTCGTGATTTAGTGGATTCTCTGGGTTTGAGAAGCTTGACCTAGCACAAAAGCACACACAGTATCACCGAGCACTTCAAATGGCGCCGTTGCCGGGGATGGATGGCGTAGTTTATGATTGTGTTTAGAAGCTTTTGGCGTACATAGTTTTGATTTTTTTTTCCTTTATTTTCAGTTTATGAGCAGAGGCTCACGGTTTGGACACTGGGGTAACTCATCTGGGTGGAGGAACGATCGGTTCACTTGGCAGGTCAAGGACACAACATCTACGGTCACCACCAGATCGGGATTATCTACGGGAGATCCATTTCCGTTTGGTTCAGGAAGTGACGACGATTGGAGTTCGTTAGGAAGGGAGGATCCCAAGTCATCTTCAGAAACAGATATAGAGGAGGTAGAGATCAGAGACATGGCACACGTAGTCGATCCAGATCCGAAGATCGGTTCGCTCACTGCCCATTTAGATGGTGAGCCAGCCCAGTCTATAGTTATAAATCCACGTCAGAGGGCCATCGATATTAAAACGAAGGTGTTAGGCATTCTACCGACGTTCTCTGGACGTAGGAACGAGTGTCCATACGAGTTCTTAAATGAGTTTAGCAAGCTGTGCAGTATTCAGAAAAGGCCTAACGACACAACAGAGGAGGATTATCGCCTACGTGCAATTCCATTCGCCCTGAAGGGAGAGGCTAACACATGGCTACTGAGGCTACCTCCGGATTCCATTCGTACATGGAGAGATTTCAAGTTGGAATTTCTGGATAACTTTTTCCCTTCGAACATGACCAACGCTCTCAAGAAGGAAATCGTGGAGTGTAAGCAGGAGTACGATAAGTCTCTTAGTCAGTATTGGTCGCGGTCTAAAGGATTGTTAGATGCTTGCCCGAATCATAGAATGATCAGGCAGAGATTTACTATCTGTTCTATGAAGGAGCAAACCCTGAGTCAAAGGATCTGATGAATTCCTCGAGTGGAGGAAATTTTACGAATAAAAAAGGAAGTGAAGCGAGAGAGATCTTGGGAAAGTTGATAGAGGCCAAAAAGGGGTACGACAGCCCGAGGAATGTTATGAGGAGAGGGTCAGCAAATGCGCTGAGGGAGCAAGATGACGAAAGAGTCGAGGCGAGAATAGATAGGCTTGAGAAAGCACTCTTGAATGCAATCGAGAAGACTAATCCGCCAGCCTCACAAGAGAAAGAAAAGTCTCTGGGTCCAGAAGAAGCTCCACCCCAGCAATACTATGTCCCTCAAGAGGGAGATTACCAGGCCCAGGTTAATTCGATGGGAAGTTGGAATCCAGATGGGAGTTGGAATCAAGGAAGACAGAGGGATGCACCATGGAGAAACCATTCCAATTTTAAATGGTCTGACAACGATCCGAACCAGCCACCCCACAACAGAACGCCCAGTTGACACATCAACCAGAAAGGCAGACTAAATGGTCTGGGAAAAATCAAGAGAGACAGAACAACTGGAGCAACCGGAACTAGGGAGATCATTCGAATTTGGGAAACAGGAATCCAAACCACCAGGGGAACTCTTATGTACCGCCACACCAAAGGAACTACCCCGGAAATTATCAGAATTCCCAAACCACCTACCAGGGGAACCAAGGGCCAGGAAATCAGTACAACAACAGTTCAGGAGGTCAGGGAAATTTTCGCCAGAACCAAGGGAGTGGACCAAACCTAGGTTCGGGATCATATCCCAATCAGCATAATTCTAAACCACAAAGGAATCTTGATGACATGGTGCACGATCTAGTCAGTTCGCAACAGCATATCCAGAATAACCTGCAATCCAACAATGACGTTGCGCATAAGCTTCAAGACGCTCAGTTGGAGTAGAAGGCAACAATGGACATGTTGGCAAAGCAAATGTCCCAGATCGCCACCTCCTTGAGCGAGATGCGAGGGAACGAATGAAAGATTCCTGCCTCAGTAAGGCCACCAGACAGAGCTAACATCAGTTAAATCACTTTAAGATCTGGGCGTGGCTATGAAGGTCCAGTGATGAGGAAGAATGAAGAGACACCCCCCGCGGAAGGCGAAAAAGGGAAGAACTCAGCTCCCGAACTTGGAAACTCGAAGGGGGCAGTGCCGTAAGAAGAGATGACCTTCGGGAAGGTGATCTAGAGGGACCGCTACCTAGTGAAGCTGAACCATTTTTCCTAGACCCAGAGCCAGAAGCAAAGGATGAATTAGCAAAGGAGGAAACAGGCGAGCTTCCAGCTAGAGGATCTATAAGTCCAGGGAAACAATTGAAATAATTTCCGCACCGAGGAGAGGCTTAGAAGAAGAAGGATGAACCGGTGGATTTCATGGATATCTTTGGAAAGTTGGAAATAAACCTACCGTTCTTACAGGCTTTGAAATTGCCGGTCTTCAGTAAATTCATCAAGGAATTTATAGCTGGAAAGACAAGACCCTATGAGAAGATCCTAATTGGCGAGAACGTGTCAGCAGTGATTCAGAAACGCAGGATGCCTTCAAAATGCACTGACCCAGGTATGTTCACCCTACCCATTTCCATGTCAGAATTGAGCATGCTATGTGTGATTTAGGGGCATCAATAAATGTTTTACCGCTTTCCATATACAAAAAGTTTATAGGAGTAGGAATGGTGGATACACAAGTGGTGATCCAATTGGCAGATAGGTCGTGCATTTGTCCAGAGGGAGTTTTGGAAAATGTTATAGTTTTTTTTTTTCTCTTTTATAGCCTCCCCCCTCCAACTAAAATTTGGAAAATGTTATAGTTAAAGTGCAAGATTTTCTGTATCCGGCCGATTTCCATATTTTTAAAATGAGTGATAATGAATCTGCTGAGTCTAGCGGGGTGCTTTTAGGATGACCTTTTCTGCATACCGCTAAGACCATTATCGATGTTTTTGATGGAACCATATGTCTGGACTATAATCGGGAAAAATATACATTTAGCATAGATGAAGCAATGAAGAAACCGTTAGATGTTGAGAATTTGCATGCTATCGATGTTATTAACCCCATGGTTCAGGAATATCTTGAGACCGAGTTGATGCAGGAGCAGATTGATAATTCAGAGTTAAGCCACTCTATTGACAGAGATGTAGCTGGTTGGTGTGATATCGGATGAAGAGCTAGCCGAAGCCATATCAGAATTCTGTAAACATCCAGAGTCAGCCAGGTCAAGGGGATCAGCCCATGTGGCAAGTGTGGAAAGCTCTTCTAGGTCTGCAAAGAGAATGATAACAGATGCGACAGAAAAAAATCCTTGCCCCAGGAAATAAGTACCCCCAAGAAGGAACTGAAAACGCTTCCGCCAAGGCTCAAGTATGCCTATCTGGAAGAAAATAAGACGTTTCCAGTAATCATCAACAACAACTTGACCGAGGAACAGGAAAGGGAGTTACTGGAGGTAATCAGAAGTAACAAGAAGGCAATAGGATGGACTCTCTCAGGCCTAATAGGGATCAGTTCGGACCTTTGCATGCATCACATCAGGTTGGAAGAAGGAGCTAAGGCCTATAGAGATCCGCAACGTAAGCTAAATCCAAACAAGAGGGAGAAAGTTCTGAAGGAAGTTCTGAAGCTGCTTTCCCTGGGTATCATCTACTCCATCCCAGATAGTGAATGGGTCAGTCCGGTTCACATGGTACCTAAAAAGTCAGGAATTCATGTAGTTAAGAATGACAAGAATGAATTGGTGCCCACTCGACTTGTCACTGGGTGGAGGATGTGCATCGATTACAGGAAACTGAATGAAGCAACTAGGAAGGATCATTTCCCACTACCCTTCATTGATCAGATGCTAGAGAGGCTGGCTGGAAAGCAATATTTTTGCTTCCTTGACGGATACAGTGGGTACTTCCAGATCTATGTAGATCCCGAAGACCAGGAGAAGACTACGTTTACATGCCCCTTTGGCACGTATGCTTATAGAAGGATGTCGTTTGGGCTGTGCAATGCGCCAGACACTTTTCAACGCTGCATGATGAGTATCTTCTCCGATCTACTAGAGGATTGTATTGAGATTTTCATGGATGACTTTACCGTATATGGGAACTCTTTCGATTCCTGTTTAGCTAGCCTGGATGTAGTATTGAGGAGATGCCAGGAAAAGAATTTGGTCATTAACTTTGAAAAGTGTCACTTCATGGTACCCGAGGGAATCGTCTTGGGGCATGTAGTCTCGGAGAAGGGCATACAGGTGGACCAAGCAAAGGTCGATGTGATTTCGAAATTGCCTTACCCTACGAATCAGAAAGAAGTCAGGGGATTCCTAGGGCAAGCGGGTTTTTATAGAAGATTCATAAAGGACTTCGCGAAGATTGCTCAGCCGCTCACCCATTTGTTGCATAATAACGTTGATTTCGTCTTCGACGAAGAGTGTAAGAAGGCTTTTCAACTATTGAAAGATAAATTAGTATCTGCCCCTATCATCAGGGCACCCGACTGGAGTCTGCCGTTTGAAATAATGTGTGATGCAAGCGACTACGCAGTGGGGGCGGTACTAGGTCAAAAGATCGATGGAAAAAGTTACGTGATCTTCTATGCCTCGAAGACACTCAACCAGGCCCAGAAAAACTATGACACCACGGAAAAAGAAATGTTAGCAGTAGTGTATTCATTCGAGAAATTTTGACCATACTTACTGGTGTCGAGGGTGATAGTTTTTACCGATCACGCGGCTATCAAGTACTTGCTGGCGAAGAAAGAATCCAAGCCAAGGTTAATCCGTTGGGTGTTACTTTTGCAGGAGTTTGATTGGGAAGTGAGAGACAAAAAGGGGACAGAGAATAAAGTAGCTGACCATCTGAGTCGGATTTTCCAGGGAGAGACGGAGGAAGCTATACCTGACGCATTCCCGGAGGAACATCTATACTACATAGGGACATTTCCTATACCTATCAATTAGGAGGAAATAATGTCAATAACAGGTCCAGGAGATGCTGAGAAAGGGAAGTGTCGGTTGAACGCTGAACCATGGTTCGCAGACCTGGCAAATTACTTGGTCACAGGAGAGGTGCCCAGTTCACAAGAAATTTCCCGGGCACAGAAGATGAAGCTTAAAAGCGAGGCTAAGTATTATTTCTGGGACGATCCTTATTTATGGAGGATGGGAGCTGACCAGGTAATCAGGAGATGTATCCCCGAATGGGAGCAGAGGGATGTGCTTAATCATTGCCATGCGTTGGCGTGTGGAGGTCATTTTGGACCAAGGAAGACTGCGAGGAAAGTCCTAGACAGTGGATTTTATTGGCCTACATTACACAATGACTCTTTTGAATTCTGTCAAAACTGTGAGAGATGCCAGCAAACTGGAGGAATTTCAAGGAGAGATGAGATGCTGCAAGTCCCAGTGATCGTCTGCAAAATTTCCAACGTTTGGGGGATGGATTTCGTGGGCCCATTCCCATCTTCGTACGGGAATACTTACATCCTGGTGGCCGTCGATTATGCTTCAAAATGGATAGAAGCCAGAGCCACCACTTCCTGTGAATCTAAAGAGGTGGCTAAGTTTCTTAGAACTAGTATTTTTAACAGGTACGGTGTGCCCCGAGCTATTATATTTGACCAAGGGACGCATTTCTGTAACCGAACCATAGAAGCTCTGATGACGAAATACGGAGTCCACCACTGGCTTTCTACCCCGTATCATCCTCAGTCTAATGGACAGGCAGAGATCTCAAACAGGGATATCAAGGTAATATTGCAGAAGACGGTGAATCCGTCAAGGAAGGATTGGAGCAAGAGGCTCGGTGATGCATTGTGGGCTTACAGGACTCCATACAAAACGCCTATTGGGATGTCGCCCTACAGGTTGGTGTTTGGCAAGATGTGCCACCTGGCCGTGGAAGCTTTGGCATGACAAAAATCTCAAATGAGTACACTACCGCCAGCATCTCCTTTTCAGTGGTGTCGTAGTTCTTCTGGGCTTGATTGAGCGTTTTCGAAGCATAGAAAATCACGTAGCTTTTCCCATCCACTCTTTGACCTAGCACCGCTCCCACTGCGTAGTCACTTGCGTCGCACATTATTTCAAATGGCAAACTCCAATCTGGTGCTCTGATAATAGGAGCAGAAACTAATCTATCCTTCAACAACTGAAAAGCTTTCTTGCACTCCTCGTCGAAAACAAAATCAACATCGTTATGCAACAAGTGAGTGAGTGGTTGAGCAATCCTTGCGAAATCCTTTATAAACCTCCTATAGAATCCTGCGTGCCCTAGGAATCCTCTCACTTCTTTCTGATTCGTCGGGTAAGGCAGCTTTGAGATAACATCAATTTTTGCTTGATCTACATGTATGCCTCTTTCTGATACCACATACCCTAGGAGAATTCCCTCAGGGACCATAAAGTGGCGTTTCTCGAAATTCAAAACCAAATGCTTTTCCTGGCACCTCCTCAACACTATATCCAAACTTGCCAAACATGAGTCAAATGAATTCCCGTACACAGTGAATTCGTCCATAAAAATCTCGATGCAATCCTCCAGGAGGTCCGAGAAGATACTCATCATACACCGCTGAAAAGTGTCTGGCGCATTGCACAGACCAAACAGCATCCTTCTGTAAGCATACGTTCCAAAGGGACACGTGAAAGTTGTCTTCTCCTGGTCCTCGGGATCCACGTAGATTTGAAAATACCCACTATATCCGTCCAGGAAACAGAAATATTGCTTGCCCGCCAACCTCTCCAACATCTGGTCAATGAAAGGTAACGGGAAGTGATCCTTCTTAGTAGCCTCGTTCAGCTTCCGGTAGTCAATACACATCCTCCACCCAGTAACAAGTCGAGTGGGGACCAACCCATTGTTATCGTTCTTGACCACCTGTATTCCCGACTTCTTTGGTACCATATGTACTGAACTAACCCATTCACTGTCTGGTATGGAATAAATGATTCCTAGGGATAGTAGCTTTAATACTTCCTTCAGCACCTCTTCCCTCATGTTCGGATTCAACTTACGTTGCGGGTCCCTACAGGCTTTTGCTCCTTCTTCTAGCCGAATATGATGCATGCACAGATCTGGACTTCATCCTACCAAGTCAGATAGTGTCCACCCAATAGCCTTCTTGTTCCTCCGAATTACCTTCAACAGTTTCTCTTCTTGTCCCTCGGTCAAGCTGCTGTTAATAATCACCGGGAAATTTTCATTCTCCTCTAGATACGCATACTTGAGCCCAGGTGGAAGTGTTTTCAGCTCTTTCTTGGGAACGTCTTTTTCTTGGGGCAAGGGATTTTTTTCTGTTGTTTCGGTTGCCATTCCCTTTGTTGTCCCAGCAGAACCCTCCATGCTCGCCACATAAGGTGTCCTCCTTGATCTAGCTAGCTCCGGGTTCGTGCAGAATTCCAGAATCGCTTCAGCTAGTTCATCATCTGATAACTCACTCGTGTTCATTGCTTGACACCAACCGGCTACTTCTCTATCAATAGCATGACTCATCTCAAAATTCGCAAGCTGCTCCTGCATCAATTCGGTCTCAAGATACTCCTGGACCAAGGGGTTAATAACATCAATACCATGCAAATTTTCAACGTCAAGAGGTTTCTTCATTGCCTCATCGATGCTAAATGTATATTTCTCCCCATTGCAATCAAGGCAGATGGTGCCATCAAAGACATCAATGATAGTCTTAGCGGTACGTAGGAAAGGTCTCCCTAAAAGTACTCCACCAGACTCTGCAGACTTACTATCACTCATTTTAATCACATGAAAATCAGCTGGGTACAAGAAGTCATGTACCTTCACTATAACGATTTCAAGCACTCCTTCAGGACAAATGCATGACCTGTCTGCCAATTGGATCACAACTTTCGTGTCCACCATGCCTACCCCTACTAACTTCTTGTATATAGACAGTGGTAACACATTTATGGATACACCCAAGTCACACATAGCATGCTCGATTTTAACATCACCAATAGAGATGGGCAAAGTAAACATACCTGGGTCATTGCACTTTGAAGGCATCCTCCGCTTTTGAATCACTGCGGAGACGTTCTCACCTATCAAAATTTTTCCACTGGGTCTAGCCTTCCCAGCTATAAATTCCTTGATGAACTTGCTACACACTGGCAATTTCAAAGCCTGTAAGAATGGTAGATTGATCTCCAACTTCCCAAAAATATCCATGAAGTCTACCGGCTCTTCCTTCTTCTTCTTGGCTTCCCTCCGGCTTGGGAAAGGCTTCAGTCGCTTCCCTGCTCCTCTAGAACTTTCAGCCAAGAACTCTCCAGTTTCCTCCCCTACTGCCTCGTTCTCCAACTCCGGCTCTGGATCGAGGAAGAATGGTTCAGTTGATCTTGGCAATGGTCTCTCCAAATCTCCTGCCTTAAGGTCATCCTTGACCAAGGAATTATCGCCCTCCAAGTTCCTGGGCCTAGAAATTTTATCCTCTTCCTTCTTGCCTTCTTTGGGATCTGTCGCTTCCTTCGTTCTTACCGCTGGCCCCTCATATCCTTTCCCGGATCTCAAGGTAATCTGACTTATATTCGCTCTATCGGGTGGCCTTACTGAGGCGGGAATCTTTCCTTCATTTCCCCTCATATCACTCAAAGAGGTGACTATCTGGGATAATTGTTTTGCCAGCATATCCATTGTTGCCTTTTTGCTCCTGCTGAGTGCCTTGAAGCTTGTGCACTACGTTTTTGTTCGATTGCAGGTTGTTTTGCATATGTTACTGAGAACTGACGAGGTCGTGCACCATATCATCGATACTCTTTGGTGGCTGACTGGGCCCTGGCCCTATACTCAGAGTCGGTCCACTCACTTGATTCTGACGAGCGTTTCCTTGACCTCCTGAAGAGTTGTTGTACTGATTTCCTGGACCCTGGTAATTGTTTTGAAAATTCCTTTGGTGCGGTGATACATAAGAGTTCCCTTGATTGCTGTGATTTCTGTTTCCCCAGCTCGAGTGGTCTCCTTGGTTCCGATTGACCCAGTTGCCCTGCCCCTCTTGGTTCCTTCCTGAACAGTTACCTTGTCTCTCGGGCTGAGGTGCAAACTGCAGATTCTGTTGTGGTGCTGGCTGGTTCTGTTCGTTGTCAGTCCATCTGAAATTTGGATGGTTCCTCCAGGGTGCATCTCTCTGTCTCCCTGGATTCCAGCTCCCATCGGGATTCCAACTTCCCATTGCATTGACTTGGGCCTGATAATCTCCTTCCTGGGTCCCGTAATATTGCTGAATTTGATTGTCTCCTGGACCAGGAGATTTCTCCTTCCCTTGTGAAGCTAGTGGAATTGTCTTTTCAATCGTGTTCAAAAGAGCCTTCTCGAGCCGGTCAATCTTTGCTTCTACTTTATCATCTTCTTGCTCTCTTATGGCATTCACCGATCCTCTCCTCACTGCATTCCTAGGGTTATCGTACGCCTTCTTAGCGTCGATCAACTTCCCCAGGATTTCTCTTGCTTCACTTCCCCTTTTTCTGGTGAAATTCCCCCCACTCGAGGAATTCATTAAGTCCTTCGACTCAGGATTCGCCCCTTCGTAAAACAGAGAGTAGGTCTCTGCCTCTATCATTCGGTGATTCGGGCATGCATCCAACAACCCCTTGAATCTCGACCAATACTGACTCAAAAATTCGTCGTAATCCTGCTTGCACTCTAATATTTTTTTTTCAGCGCATTTGTCTTGTTGGACGGGAAGAAATAATCTAAGAATTCCAACTTGAAGTCCCTCCATGTGCGGATAGAATCCGTGGGCAATCTCAATAACCACGTGTTGGCCTCCCCCTTCAAGGCAAACAGAATTGCACGTAGGCAATAATCCTCCTCCGTTGAATCATTCGGCCTCTTCTGAATACCACACAACTTACTGAATTCATTTAAAAACTCATACGGACACTCATTTCTATGCCCAGAGAACGTTGGAAAGATGCCAAGTACGTTTGTCTTGATCTCAATAGTCCTCTGGCGTGGATTCATCACTATAGCTTGAGCTGGTTCTCCATCTAAATGGGCGGTTAACGAACTGATCTCTGGATCTACTACTTGCGCCATGACTACTTTCTCTGTTTCTGACTCTGTTTCCGACTCTGGTGGTGACTTGGGATCCTCCCTTCCGGATGAACTCCAATCCTCTTCACTTTCCGAACCGAACGGAAATGGATCTCCCGTAGTCAACCCTTATCTGGTGGTGACCGTGGATGCTGTATCCTTGATCTGCCAAATAAATCTATCGTCCCTCCTCCCACATGAGTTACTCCAGAATCCAGTCCGCGAGCCTCTGCTCATAAACCGAAAATAAAGAAAAATAAATCAAAACTATGTACGCCAAAAACCTCTAAAAACAATCACAAAATACGCCATCCATCCCCGGCAACGGCGCCATTTGAAGTGTTATGTTAGGAGTGAGTGTGTTTTCAGTGTGAAAATGCGATGTGCTAAGCTGGGTCGAGATACCAAGACCTATGAATCCACTAGATCACTTGGTCTATGAACTCAAGGGAACACGGAATACTCTGTCGTTGTACACACTAACCTCCCCTTCAAAGATCCCTCAACCCGAATACTATGGATTAGTATAGAGAAGCAGGGGTCGATCCCACGAAGATGGACACGTAAGAAAGCATTTAGAGACTCTTGACAAAGGCGGCTGCTGCCACGCAAACAGGGTTGATGTATAACTACTACTAGATCTAGGCAGAAAATGTAAACACTAGACCTAGAAAACTGTAAACATGCTGAGATCAAACATCATCAAGACTTCGGTATATTAAATTCACTTCCTAGACCGTGTAAACGACTACCTAATTTAGCTAGACAGGAAACAACTAACAGTGGGGACCATGACCCAGAAATAACAAGTACGGCAGAAAAGCTGCAAATAACTAACTGAGAATTTAACTAACAACTACATGCATTTCTTCAACGGAATTAAACACGAAGATGAAGGAAACAGAGCACATACCCAGATTCGAGCAGAATGTAAAAGTTTGGTCGTCAGAAACTTACGACAAACCAAAAATAACACAGATCTACGTATACTAGACGAAGCGAAATGAAAACACGAAGACTAGGCATCAAAATAAACCAACTCTGCTCAGATCTCACGTCGAACGCTTAATTCACTCCGGATCTAAGCAATCTGAAACCAACAACAACTAGAATCAGCTCCACAACTCCCGATTTAACAGATCTACTCCGATCAACACCGAATTTAAACGTTTCCACAATCGACAAAGCTACAAAACTAAGTTCAGACCTCCGATTCATCCACCAACAACCTCAATCAATCCGATCCAGCCATTACTCTGCACAGATTCAGTGAACAATTGCGAAATGCATCCAAAACAAGTAAACTAACTCAAACTCCAGAAATTCACAACGGCAAAATAAGAAATCAACATCATCGACATAACAGAAAATTAAACTTGCAGAAAACATAGGAATAGTCGGTAAGACGGAGTGCCAAGCTTCGAACCGCGAAGCTCGGTGAAAACCACAAAATATGAAAAAGTAAATGGGAACTTGTTTCTTCGCCCTCAACAGGATGGTGTTACACCACAACTTGAAAATACGAGAATCCAGAAAGTGAGCCCAAGTGCGAAACCCCCTGAATTTCCCTCTAAGAACCCAAGTGTATAGCAAAGTGAACTACGAGCTGCAGACTGTTAGTGAGGCCTCCACCGAGAAGGTTCCTCCAGAATGCATGTATCCTTCCTTTTATAGACACGGACATAATCTTCTAGAACCTTCGTAGAAATCTCCATTCTACCCTTCAGTTATGAGATTTACTCCGTCTTGCAATTTCTTTCACAATGTTCACTTATTTGCCAGTTTCCTCGGGCGTGTGATTGCCTCTTTTTCCTAGACATGGCGAATTTCTTCTATACACATGGCTTAAAACATGTGTTAGACCCAGCAAATTCACGAATTTATCCCCTAGACCTATGTATGAAATTAGCCTTATCAAACTGCTCACACTTAAACTATGTTTGTCCTCAAGCATGAAAGACAAGAAAAATGAATAAAGCGAATTTCAACGCACAGTCCCCAAGAACGACTCTACAAACAAGACACTAACACAAAAACAGACTCCTAGACCTAGACAACTACAGACTCATAAAAGAAAACAACACACAAAAAGAAACAAAACACAACAGATAAACATGCACTAGTTTCAACTTTTAGGCGACTGTCCCCACAAGCTTAAGTTCTCTCCGATCGTTTACAGTCTTCAAATCCTCCCCCTTCCTTCTTCTACCTAAACGGTCCGTCAGTTCATCAAGATAGCCTATTGATTTCCCAGCGGTTAGGTTCGCTCGATCACTCATTCCTCACCAGGGATGTTAGGATCGAAACGCTCCAAAGTTAAAGTTACACCACTGATGCGTCGGGTTATGAGAGTTCCTCCTTTCTATCGTCTCCCTCTTTTTTTTTCTATTTTTTCTTTTTACTGGGTCAGGTAATTATTACTTCCTGCCCTTAGATAATTAATATTCTTTTTCCCTCTTTTTTCTATTTTTCCCCTAGACTTCGTCCAGCTTATACCTCCGATTTGTTATTTTATTCCTCCCTGGACTTCGTCCAGCTTATACCTCTGATTTGTTATTTTATTCCTCCCATGGACTTCGTCCAGCTTATACCTCCTTTTTCTGGACTTCGTCCAGCTTATACCTCTGATTTGTTATTTTATTCCTCCCATGGACTTCGTCCAGCTTATACCTCCTTTTTCTGGACTTCGTCCAGCTTATACCTCCATAACCCATTTTTTCCTTTAAACTCTACTCCCTAAGCATCAAGTGGCAGCCCCTTTTTTTCATGTTAGCTCAAAGTATTTAGGCTTATAACTCGCTCTTACACAGCTAGGTTATCTAGGGCATTTTCTATCGTCCTTACTTCATTCAGACCGCTTTTAGTTTATTAAGGAAAAATGCATCAAAGTTGACATGTATCCTTTCTTCAATCGCTCTTACTAAGGGAATTTTGCATTATCATATCCACTAGCTCATGCAACACACAAACACAAAAACCTAGAGATACTAAGACTCCTATTCACAAAAAAAAACAAAAACAAATACTGCACTCAAGCTTGTCCCCAAGCTATCATAGTGAAGTGGGGAAATAGGGAAGTACGAACAAAACAAACTTCTCACACTTAGACCGTACACTGGGCTAAGTGGGAGAAAGCACATCAAACAAAACCAAAATATTCCAAAAACAGAACAACCCCTTCTCACACTTAGACCATGGATTGGGCTAAGTGTGGGAAGGTGCAACTCATATATACAGATCAGAGCATGCTGGCACAGATAAACACAAACAGAAAGTGAAAATTTAAAATAAATGGAAGGGTAAAAGTTACTTGGTTTGGGGGTGAAATCAATTCGGGGTCTGGCCCTCGCGGGAGCTAGCCTTGAGCGGGGCGGATGGTTGGGTCACTTTAGCTTTCTTCTTTGCCGATGAATCCGGCATCTCTGTCATCTCCTCACTCTGTCCCGGCACTGTCCTTCTTACGGTCAAGGGTTTAGTCGCGGACGGGGCAGTTAGAGGCCTCGTCGCCTGGGGAGGCTTCTGGAGAGATAGACTTCCTTGCCCTGGTGATTTAGAAACGCTGCCAGGGCCAGGAAGAGATTCCGGCGTCTCGGGAAACTTCACTTTGAGCCACTTCGTCATTATCATCATCAGCGAGACGCCTTCTGCCATCCTATCAGTGTGCCTTGACGACGCTGCAACAAGGTCAGTAATACGCCCCTTGAGGGCCACGATTTCCTCTCTGACCTTCCCGACTTCCATTCTCATCTCGGCTACCTCCGTTCTCACTCCTATGACTTCTTTCCGTACTTTCTCAACATCGACACCGTCCTTTCCTTTACCCCGTAGGGCCACAATCTCCTCTCTAACCATCTTGATTTCTGACCTTTTCCATCCCACCTCCTTTCTCATTTCTTCAACTTCAATCTTGGCTCCTGCCTCCACACTTTCTGTTTCCTGTTTCACCTGGACTTATGACCCGCCGACCTCATAAAAACATATCTCCTTCCCAGACATGCATAGAAGCCCCTTATTGAAGAAATAGTCGACATTGAAAACCTCTGGGGGCATGCACATCTCCACGTCTCGACATGATTTGGCTATCTTCAATATTACATTGCGCTGAAGATAAGCCCCTAGGAGGTGGCAGGTGTACATGTGTCTGGAGGGGTTTGCGGCCATCTGGTGGCAAGCTTGAGCCAGCCAGTAACCCAAGTGTACACGGATTCCCTTGGCCATACACCAAGTGAAGTATAGGTCGTCCGTGGTCAGAGCAGCGTTTGCCGTCCCCATCAGATTATAACTGATGAACGTCTGAGCGAATCGGTGGATCCGGTTGTCAATGTGGGAAGCCTTCGAACAGCTTGTTTTAAACTGACCCACCTTCGGATGGGTTATTAACTCCCAAGCGCTTTGTGGTTTGAAACCCGGGGTAAACTTTGCTGGACCCACCATCCTGTCATTCCACAATCCTTCATCATCATGTGTGCGCGATAACAGCCCCATGCACAGCGACCACTCTCGGATGCTCATTTCGTATTCCTCGTTGAAAAGGCGGAAGGTAATAGAGTCGGCATCCAGATCAATTGTAGACTTCAACCGAAAGGTTGAGAAGAACTCACGCACGGCTGCTGTTGGGACTTCGAAAAAACTGTGCTTTAGTAACCAGTCGAACCCGATTGCGTCGATGTACTCCCGAAATTCAGCATCGGAAGCAATCTCCTTCAGCTCCGCAGGATCATATCTTTTCTCGGACTTCGCATACTTACCCTGGGCACTCTTTTCTTTAAACGTTGCTGCATGCTTGGGGTTAGTGAACTTCCTCATGGCATTCAGTAATTCCTTGGTCAACCAAACTTCTGTAGGGTCGAAATTGAGTTCTTCTTCAAATTCCTCTTCGGCGTCGCTAGACCCAGCAGGGCTATCGGACTCGGCAGCATATGGGACCGTTGCGGGTGGAGGAAGAGAGGTTTCAACGGATTTTTCTTTTAATCTCTTGGTCAAGGAAGGAGCGGCCTGCTTTTCCTTCCTTTTTCTTTCGGCCGCTTGGCGGCATTCTTCCATATCACTCTCCCCACTTCTAGGTCTAGGAGAGTTGTCCTGCTCACGGGCTACGGTCTCTGGACCCAGAGCTTCTCCCTTCGTCTGCTGGACGGAGTCATCAATTTCATCTAGCAAGCTCCGGCGAGCTTGTCTGTGGGCTTCCCTTTCATTTACCGGTGAAATCGTCCCCTCCGGGATATCTGTCTGATCTATCATGAGATTAACCCCGTCCTCAACGGGTTCCTGTACATTTTCAGTAACGAGGGCTTCTCCCTCTTCAGTCATCAAAGGGGTTGCCCCTGTGATATAAACAGGGGTTTCCACCCCTAGCCAAATCTCCTTCGTTGTGGGCTTTAGTACCCACAGCTTTTTCAGGGGTCCTCCCCTCACCAACGTTTTTCTCAGAAACTTGGGCCTCGTCGCCCCGAAATATTTACAAATTTTGTTTTCAAGTGCTCTCAAGATTCCCTGGGTGTCAGGGTATATATAAAAAAAAACTTCTTAGTCACCTGACTCAGGAATTCTCTAAGAACACTTCCTCCCATGACCAGTTAGGCGATATCAGAGAGTGCGCGTAGCGGCACTTCGTCCACTACGCACATCTCCGAGTTATCCCTAAATACCTTCACCCCATGACCATTGACAAGAAAAGGAGTAGAGTTTGAAGCACTTCTCTGGATCTCTACTGCTCCATTTGCACGAAGACTCACAACAATGTACGGTCCAATCCATTTGGACTTCAGCTTACCAGGCATTAACTTGAGCCGGGATTGGAACAAGATAACTTTCTGCCCAACTTGCAGTTCCTTGGTCCGGAGATTCTTGTCATGCCAGAGTCTCGTCTTTTCTTTGTACCACATTGCCGATTCATATGCCTCCAGCCTTAGCTCCTTCAACTCCTGTAGCTGCAATTTTCTCTCTTCTTCGCAGGATTGGGGTCTTATGTTGATCTCCATGACCGCCCAATATGATCGGTGTTCTACTCCCACGGGCAAGTGGCACATTTTGCCACACACAAGCCTGTAGGGTGACATCCCAATAGGCGTCTTGTATGCTGTCCTGTAAGTCCATAGTGCATCTCCAAGCCTCTTACTCCAGTCCTTCCTAGACGGATTAACCGTCTTCTCCAGTATCACCTTTATCTCCCTGTTGGAGACCTCCGCTTGCCCATTTGATTGAGGATGGTACGGTGTGGAAAGGCGGTGGTGAACTCCGTACTTTCTCATTAGAGCTTCAATAGTCCGGTTACGGAAATGCGTCCCATTGCCAGATATTATAGCTCTGGGCACTCCGTACCTGTTAAAGATGTTAGCTCTAAGAAATTTCGCTACCACTTTAGCTTCACAAGATGTGGTCGCCTTGGCCTCTATCCATTTCGAAACATAATCTACTTCCACAAGTATGTATGTATTCCCGTATGAAGACGGAAATGGACCCATGAAGTCCAAATTCCAGACATCGAAGATCTCACAGACAATCACTGGGACTTGTGGCATTTCGTCTCTCTTGGAGATTCCCCCTGTCTGTTGGCACCTCTCACAATTCTGACAAAACTCGAAAGCATCCTTATGCAATGTAGGTGTCACGACCGCCCATACAAAGGGTACCACAAACGCGGCGATCGTGACCGACATGCATGGATTACAATTTAAAAGAACAACTTAATTAACTTAAAGAAAGGAAAACAACTTAGTTTAAAGATTTTAAAGGTTTATTTTTTTTTGAAAGGACATAAGGTAAAATACTTTTAAAAAGGACAACGGGAAAAATTTTACTTAAGAAAAACAACAATTAATAACTAAAGTAAAACACACATTTAACTTAAATCTCGAAGAATACCATTTTCAAAGGCAACGTAAATACTTGTTCAAAACTCATCACCACCATACATGTTCAACACAAAAAAACATAAAGGAAAGATTAAGTCTTGAGTCATAGATCAAATTATAGCAAAATACGGTTTAAGGAGAGTCAAGGACGACGCCTATGTATGACGACACAACGCATCGTAAGTACTTAAGCCAGCTCAACATCTACCGCAACATCCCGCTCAACCTGCACATAAGAAAAATAATACGCAGGGCTGAGTACTTTGTGTACTCAATGGGCTCATGCCGAAAACATTTAATAAGTTATGTCATCCATACCAGTGATCTCGAGTTTTATGTAGTAAGAAAAAAAACACGAGAAATACAAAAATATTCAAGTCTGGCCAGACAATTTATCTCCCCACTTTTCACATCCATCCATCAATCACATCACAGTGTGACGAAAGTGTGGCCACACTATTCGCCCACGAGACCGGCCGACTTGCAAGGACGGCTCACGATCCCACCAGTGTACACAGCCTGATAGGGTTTACGGCCCTACTCAGACCCGAATTCGTTTCACAACACAGCCATATAGCCTAACGGAGTAAACTCATACGAACTAAGCATCAGACACACAATCTCATAATAAAAACACATGGCATGACATAACAGTTAAACCACCCTTATATCGCCACATAATATTTTTCGGAAGAGTAAAGAGGTTTGAAAAGAAAGCCGACCTCGTTCGCTTAGCAAATTCACAACCCAACTTAGCAACTCTCGATCCTCGAGTTCACGAATACACAACACCCTTGTCAACGACAACACAAGATTTCAGTAACAAGTTCGTAAATAGGGTTTTCATCTTACATCACACAACCACCGATTTCTCATGCTCGAAAACACATAACCATGCTTACAAGTTCCTCATACACATATTTGCACATAAACTCATACTCCCTCCGTCCCCCTATTTGAGTCACTCTTTGACTCGGCACGAGTTTTAAGGAAAAGTTTGAATGTGTGGTGTAATAAATGGAGTTAGGTAGTGAAATGTGGGGCCCCTTTGACTTTTTGTGTAATAAAGGGTAATTTTGATGTCCAAAAATAGTAAGTGGGAAGAGTGACTCTTATTCGGGGACGGCCCGAAATGGAAAAGAGTGACTCAAATTGGGGGACGGAGGGAGTATTATTCACCAAATATTCCAATCCAACAACACATGATTTCAATCAAAACACAATATCATCCAAGTTCTTACGAAAACACACTTCCCCCCGTTAAAACTTGCGATCTATCAAACCTGCACCCACTACATGCATGTAGGACTCAAGAACATGTTTAAAACGGATAGGATGAGGAAAAGTGAACAATATACCTTTCTTTGACAAAACGAATCGGTAGAAACGATGGACGATGCGATTCGTCGAAGACTCTTGAAAATAAACTTCAACGGATTGCAATAACAAGAGTTGGATGGAGCATTTTTGGAGAGAAGGAGTGGGGGAGGAGGAGAAGACGTGAGAGGGAGAGGGTGGGCGAAATTTTGAGGAGAATGGGGGCTAGGGTTTGTTTAGGTGATATTTATTTGCTAGGTTTAATCCATGGGTAAATTAAATAAATAAATTGTGGGGAATTAGAATATAGGTTAATGAATAAAAATCCCACAATTATAAAGAGCCTAATTTTCTAAAATTATGGCTGAAAATTAACAAGGGATTAGTTGATATTTACTTGGAGAGAAATAAATCCACAACTTAGGAAATAAAAATAATGAATACAAGGAAACAAATAAATTAAATCTCCAAGTAGGAAAATTATGGTGGGGGCCGAAAATTTGAGGACTTTGCACAAGGAAATTATTTAAATCCCGAATTAAATAGAATAGGATTTAAATTAGGTAATTTCTTTATAGGAAAAAGGCTCCCATAAAATAGGTAACAAATAATTAAATTCCCACAAGGAAAACAAGCATAGGGGCGTGTGACATGGGGGAAAAATAGAAAGAAAAGTATTCACATCCCCAATTAATTAGACATAGGTATTTATTTGGTATTTATTTGAATAAAAAGGGATTCCACAACAATAGGAAACAAAAACAATTTCTCCACAAATAGGGAATGGGCGAAAATTTGGCTTTAATTGCCACAAGGAAACATTTCAAATATCAATTCAATTAGAGTGAGGAAATAAAATGTGGCATGATTTAATTGGATTTGAAATAAAAGAAGGGAATCAATAAGGCACCAATTAAATCAAAGAAAAATAATTTATCCTCCTATTAAATAGGGGATTTTTCGAAACTCCCAAAAATTAGCTAGAGTTCGAATTTCATGTAGCTTAAATTAGGGATAATTTGGTTTGGATTTAATTTGGATAAATATCCCAAAACAATTAATTAAATCCAAGAAGAGAATATTAATTCCAATAATTTTGAAGAGGCCGAAAATATCCCATTAAATTGGCTAGAGTAAAATGCATGATCTCCCTAAATTAATTTCCTCACATTGGAACATATAACAATTAGACAATACTTCATTCCACATCACTCATGACAATTATTTCATATAATCAACTTAATCACATAGAAACAATTAATTTCATAAAAGGAAATCTTATTCGACATCCATATGAAAATAAAGTCACAAAAATTTTGGGATGTTACATCCTTCCCCTCTTAACAGAAATTTTGTCCCGAAATTTGATTGTCTCACAAAAACAACTCGGGGTACTTTTCTTTCATCTTATCTTCTAATTCCCACGTGGCTTCCTCGGAGCCATGGTGTTTCCACAATACCTTCACAGATGCTATCGACTTGTTTCGCAACTCTTGCACCTTTCGATCTAAGATTGCTTCGGGTCTCTCTTCGTAGCTCATGTCGGGGGTCAAGACCACTTCCTCTTGATGGATCACATGCTTGGGGTCGAACACGTATTTGCGCAACTGCGACACATGGAACACGTTGTGCACGTTCCCAAAGCTGGGAGGTAACGCCAATCGATACGCTACAGAACCTACTTCATCGATAATCTCGTACGGTCCTACAAAACGCGATTTCAGCTTGCCTTTTACTCTAAACCTCACAACTCCTCTCGTCGGGGATACCTTCAAGAACACTTTGTCACCAACGTCGAATTTGATTTCCCTTCGACGCACCTCAGCATACGACTTCTGTCTATCTTGAGCTTCGTTAATCCTTGCGTGGATTTGATGCACAATTTCAGCCATCTCCTTTATCGCGTCGGGGCCTAACATCTTTCTCTCGCCGACTTCATCCCAATAAAGTGGGGATTGATACTTCCTACCATACAAAGCTTCATACGGAGCCATATCGATCGTCGCTTGGTAGCTATTGTTGTAGGCGAATTCAACCAACGGTAGAACAGTTTCCCAACTTTCCCCTCGATCTAAGACAACGGCTCGCAACATATCCTCAAGCGTTTGAATCTTCCTCTCTGATTGCCCGTCCGATTGCGGGTGATAAGCGGTGCTGAAATTCAGTTGGGTGCCCAATTCACGCTGCAAACTCATCCAAAACTTCGATGTGAACTTCGTATCGCGGTCGGACACAATAGTCTTTGGCACTCCATGCAAACGCACAATCTCATTCACGTACAGCCTTGCTAACTTGTCCGCGCCGTAAGTAATTCGAATTGGTAAAAAGTGCACGCTTTTAGTAAGTCGATCGACGATCACCCAAATCGCGGTGTTACCCCTCTGCGACTTTGGCAAACCCGTCACGAAATCCATAGCTAGTTGCTCCCACTTCCATTCGGGAATTTCAAGCGGTTGTAACTTCCCATATGGCCGTTGGTGTAAGGCCTTCACTTGTTGGCATGCTAGACATCGTTCCACATATGACGCTACGTCCCCTTTCATTCCATTCCACCAAAACCGTTGCTTCAAATCCCGATACATCTTCATGCTTCCGGGGTGTGCGGTGTAAGGCGTGTCGTGCGCTTCACTCAAAATCTCCTCTTTTAGCGTCTCATCGCTCTGCACACACAATCACCCATCGTACGTCAAAGCATTATCCGCCTCCTCACGGTAATGATCAAGCTTCTCGGCTCTCACCTTTGCACATAATTCCTCCAACTTTCCATCACGTCGCTGGGCTTCTATGAGCTTGGTTCTCAAATCTGTCTCAATCACTAGTGTCGCCAATCTTGCTTCTACTGTCTCGGGCGCTTTCACTATCTCCAAACTCATCTTGTCGAACTCGTGAATCCACGCTTCCTCTTGCGTTAGGAAAAAATGCCAATTGCGATTGGTTCTTCCTACTCAACGCATCGGCTACCACATTCGCCTTGCCCGGATGATAGTTGATACCACAGTCATAGCCCTTCACGATCTCTAACCAACGTCGTTGTCGCATGTTTAGCTCCTTCTGCTCGAAGAAATACTTGAGACTCTTGTGGTCCGTATAGATTTCGCATCTCGCTCCATAGAGATGGTGTCTCTAAATTTTCAGTGCATGTACCACTGCTGCTAACTCCAAATCATGAGTCGGAAAGTTCAATTCATTCTGTCTCAACTGTCGGGAAGCATATGATATCACCTTCCCATCTTGCATTAACACACATCCTAGTCCTACTTTCGATGCGTCCGTATAGACGGCGAAGTCCTTGTCGGGTTCTGGCACCGCTAGGACTGGTGTTGTAGTCAACTTCTCTTTCAGCAGTTGGAAACTCGCCTCGCACTCTGGCGTCCAAACCACCTTGATTCCTTTCTTTAACAGTTGTGTCATCGGTCTCGCAATCTTAGAGAATCCTTCAATGAAGCGTCGATAGTATCCCGCCAATCCCAAGAAACTGCGGATTTCACTCGGTGTTTTCGGTGATTTCCAATTCTGCACGGCCTCGACCTTTGCTGGGTCTACTTGAATCCCATTTGCCGTCACAATATGACCAAGAAAGTTCACTCGAGTCAACCAAAACTCGCACTTGCTAAACTTGGCATAAAGTTTCTCCTTTCGCAACGTTTCCAACACTGTTTGTAGATGCCTTTCATGTTCCTCCTCATTCTTCGAGTATTCTAAACATCGTCGATGAAGACTAACACGAACTTGTCGAGATACTCGTGGAAGACTCGGTTCATCAAATCCATGAAGACGGCAGGGGCGTTGGTCAGCCCAAATGGCATCACAACGAATTCATAATGGCCATAACGAGTGCGAAAAGCAGTCTTAGGCACATCCTCTCGTCGGACCTTTAGTTGATGATACCCTGACCTCAAATCCATTTTCGAGAATATGCCCGCTCCTCGTAGTTGGTCAAACAAATCATCAATCCTCGGCAGTGGGTACTTGTTCTTCAAGGTCATCTTGTTGAGCTCCCGATAGTCGATGCACATCCTCATCGTGCAATCCTTTTTCTTAACGAACAACACTGGCGCTCCCCATGGTGACACACTGGGTCGAATAAAACCCAAGTCTAACAGTTCTTGTAACTGTATCTTCAACTCGGCCAACTCCTTAGGGGCCATAAGGTATGGCGCCTTCGACACTGGCGCAGACCCTGGTTCTAAGTCGATAGTGAACTCTAACTGTCTGTCGGGTGGCGGTCCTGGCAAAGCTTCGGGAAACACATCAGGAAAATCTCGCACTACTGCCACGTCTTCCACTCTCAAATCCTTCTTTTCATCTCCATTCAAGTATACAAGATATGCCGGACGTCCTTTCCTTATCATTGTAGTTGCTTGCAATGCTGAGATTATGGAGGTTCTTCGGTTCATGGAGATCCCATACAAGATAGTCGGCTCTTTGCCCGGGGCTTGAAAAGATATCTGTCTCTCTTTACAGTGAATCGTTGCATGGTTCTCGGTAAGCCAATCCATTCCCAAAATTATGTCTACGTTCTCCAAAGGCATAGCGTGCAAAAGTTGGGTCACTACTCCTAATTCTCCTAACACAAACTCTATGTTCGAGCAAGTTTGCACAATATCAATCAAACCTCCAACAGGTGAAGACACCCTCAAACCCAAAGCAACATGTCTAAACACGTCCGCATAAAGTGTATTCGAAAAGCTCAACCTCACTCTTTCCTCCAAGTCTAGCATTAAGAACTCGAAAATTGATCAAGCAGTCTTACTTGGATATGAACTGATTTCAAAATTGTAGCAACACTGCTGAAAGTGTCTTAAGCAGAAAGGCTGCAGAATTAATCAAGAAAACAACATCTCTAGCTCAACTCTTTCGGATCTCATTAACTGGCAACAATTGGTTATGATCATCTACACGGAGCTTGAAAGAACATAAGATATATCGTGAATATAGGGTGGAACGAATTAAATCTCAAGTCTTATAGTAGGCTACCAAGGTCAAAGGAAGTTTTGAAAGAAAATCTGGTGGATTGAGTTTGTTAAGGCAAGGTACAAAATGTAGGCCTTAACTTTGTTTTGTAAAAAGAAAAGTTCTGATATGGAAATGATACGTATAGTGGAACATAACCAAAGGAATTTCACTCTGTAAGAAAGAACTTTGACACAGACATGGTTACAAAATGAAAGGCTGAAAAAATAGTTCGAAGAAGAATATCTCATAGAAAACATGTCTGTGAAGCGTGATTATATTGAAGGACGTAACTGCAAGCAGCCTTAGGAATGAAGCTCAATAGCAAAGGCTTACGGAGTCAAAGTATGGTCCGTATAAATAATAGATCAAAGAAGACTACAATCAATCCAAGTGTCCAAAGTTATGAAGGCAACACCACTTTCCAAGAACTGAAAGTGAGTTATGACTCAATGGATGAAAAGAAATAATATGCGTTACTTGCAAAGAGTGAGAGAAACAAGATGTTAAATAGACAGGGGCTCACGATTATTTGAAGGTCCTGAAAGATAACTTCTTAGAATCCAAGTAAGAACTGTTGATTAAAAAGTTCGTTCTAGCTATTAAAATCGCACCTCCTCATTCATCTTTCGCAAGCCAAAACTGGTAACATCGCTCTAGGAACTGTGGATTCCACGCTAAGATTCTTCATATCGTTGCCTCTAATAATTATAGTCGGAATCCATATCTTCATAATATTCTTTGCACCTCATAAAAACCATTCTCTTAAAACATCGTAATTATACTCGCGCTTCCAACGTGCTATAACAGTCGTCCTCGTCGTATCACCACTTTTGACGCAAGAATGAGTTTATATACTGGATCACAAGTATGAGCTCTCCCCGTTGTAGGATTAAATCATTTAGCATCTCCTCCTGAAGTTCTTTGTGTACATAATGTCTCTTCGTATTCTCTTTATTCTTATCGTTCAGGAAAACGATGGTGAATTTGTAATTATCTAATGGAGTTTGAAATCGCACTACATATTTCCATATATCTTATCCCTCAGAAAAGTGATATTGTAGTTATAACAACTAAGTTCGATATCGTTCGATCAAACAGACATCTTGGGCATTCTATGTTTGCAACAAAGTTCATAGCATCATACTTTCTTCTATCAACACTTTCATAAAGTACCTCACACTTTTACGTTCATAATTCATCACTTAAAACATGATTCACATACCAAATGATTCAACATGCATAAACGTATATCGCCATGCATAACTACGTCATATTCCTCATTCACAACTCGCTCTTTTTACAAACATCAGAAAATATTTCTCAATTTGAAAACAATCCCTTATGGAAAGGTTTTACTTCATTGCTCGTGTAAACATTTTTCTCCTCTTTCATTCTCAAAATTTTCTCAAAACATCTTTTATCTCATTGTTGTTTGTGATGGTTCCTAAGCTCGTCACGTATTTTCAAGTTTAAAATTATCTTACGGCTTCATATCTTCACATGCTATCGTTGTAGTATTTTCGCACATGGTACACATTTAAAACATCACGAAGTTCATGCTCACGTCTTATCACTTTCGCCCATTTGACATGTACTTAGGTCATTGTACAAATCTTGTTCATGTCACACGTAATCATACTATTACAACATCATATTTAGGCACATAATACATGCTTAAGTTATCATGCCAATCATGCTCATATAATCATTCTATTACAACTTATCCTCGTGCATATCATTCATTCACATGCACAAACTTGTCAAACGTCAGATCATATCATCATGTATCGAACTCGCATACTTTCAACAATTTAGACATACCCCACTTTCCTTGATTGAGCGTGATGCTTTTGATGTTGAGCCTTCGTGACACTTCTAGTCAAAAGGGTCACTAACTTAGACTTAAAGTAAAAGAAGACTCTCAGACCAGAGCGAAATAACAAAGCTCTGATACCACTCTGTCACGACCGCCCATACAAAGGGTACCACAAACGCGGCGATCGTGACCGACATGCATGGATTACAATTTAAAAGAACAACTTAATTAACTTAAAGAAAGGAAAACAACTTAGTTTAAAGATTTTAAAGGTATATATATTTTTTAAAGGACATAAGGTAAAATACTTTTAAAAAGGACAACGGGAAAAATTTTACTTAAGAAAAACAACAATTAATAACTAAAGTAAAACACACATTTAACTTAAATCTCGAAGAATACCATTTTCAAAGGCAACGTAAATACTTGTTCAAAACTCATCACCACCATACATGTTCAACACAAAAAAACATAAAGGAAAGATTAAGTCTTGAGTCATAGATCAAATTATAGCAGCGGAAAATACGGTTTAATGAGAGTCAAGGACGACGCCTATGTATGACGACACAACGCATCCTAAGTACTTAAGCCAGCTCAACATCTACCGCAACATCCCGCTCAACCTGCACATAAGAAAAATAATATGCAGGGCTGAGTACTTGTTGTACTCAATGGGCTCATGCCGAAAACATTTAATAAGTTATGTCATCCATACCAGTGATCTCGAGTTTTATGTAGTAAGAAAAAAAACACGAGAAACACAAAAACATTCAAGTCTGGCCAGACAATTTATCTCCCCACTTTTCACATCCATCCATCAATCACATCACAGTGTGACGAAAGTGTGGCCACACTATTCGCCCACGAGACCGGCCGACTTGCAAGGACGGCTCACGATCCCACCAGTGTACACAGCCTGATAGGGTTTACGGCCCTACTCAGACCCGAATTCGTTTCACAACACAGCCATATAGCCTAACAGAGTAAACTCATACGAACTAGGCATCAGGCACACAATCTCATAATAAAAACACATGGCATGACATAACAGTTAAACCACCCTTATATCGCCACATAATATTTTTCGGAAAAGTAAAGAGGTTGGAAAAGAAAGCCCACCTCGTTCGCTTAGCAAATTCACAACCCAACTTAGCAACTCTCGATCCTCGAGTTCACGAATACACAACACCCTTGTCAACGACAACACAAGTCAGCCTTACACATCAACATATTACTATGCATGTCCTATCGGTTCTCTCTCATCGTCTTTCTCAATTCCCCAACCCAACATACGTCACATAGGTGTAAAGACACACGTATCACATTTCAACTTAGCACACGTGATCACATCATTTAAACACGTTCCTTGGATATACATGCATCATATAACACTTTTAAACTTGAAACTAGATGTCATTTTAACAAGGCAGAAAAACTGGCAGTACTGCGCGACCGTTTGGTAAAAATCACTATAAATTCACCCGACCTCAAAAGAAGCTAAATTTTGGTCACAATACAGAAGACACATTCAAGTTCATCCATGAAAATGTTCACACCGAAATCACGTCATTTAATCCAATGCCCAAAAAGGCTGAAAATTTAACACGACTCGGAAGACACTTCTAATTTTCATATAGTTCAAGAATCACATTAATCGGAGGTCATTTGGTCATTCAAACAGAAAACGAAACATTCATGGCGAGAACTCAAGTTTCTGGCAGATTTGCGCAGTCAACTTCAAAAATTTATTAAAAATTCATTTTTCGATAAAAAGGGCTGAAAATCACACGAGACACAGAAAACACCTTGAAGTTCACTCAATAAAAATTTCACAGCAAAACTCGTTCGTTTGATGGGTCAATTACAGATCATAAGCCACTGGTCGTGCACCACAGATTTCAGATTCAAGTTCGTAAATAGGGTTTTCATCTTACATCACACAACCACCGATTTCTCATGCTCGAAAACACATAACCATGCTTACAAGTTCCTCATACACATATTTGCACATAAACTCATATTATTCACCAAATATTCCAATCCAACAACACATGATTTCAATCAAAACACAATATCATCCAAGTTCTTACGAAAACACACTTCCCCCCGTTAAAACTTGCGATCTATCAAACCAGCACCCACTACATGCATGTAGGACTCAAGAACATGTTTAAAACGGATAGGATGAGGAAAAGTGAACAATATACCTTTCTTTGACAAAACGAATCGGTAGAAACGATGGACGATGCGATTCGTCGGAGACTCTTGAAAATAAACTTCAACGGATTGCAATAACAAGAGTTGGATGGAGCATTTTTGGAGAGAATGAGTGGGGGAGGAGGAGAAGACGTGAGAGGGAGGAGAGGGAGAGGGTGGGCGAAATTTTGAGGAGAATGGGGGCTAGGGTTTGTTTAGGTGATATTTATTTGCTAGGTTTAATCCATGGGTAAATTAAATAAATAAATTGTGGGGAATTAGAATACAGGTTAATGAATAAAAATCCCACAATTATAAAGAGCCTAATTTTCGAAAATTATGGCTGAAAATTAACAAGGGATTATTTGATATTTACTTGGAGAGAAATAAATCCACAACTTAGGAAATAAAAATAATGAATACAAGGAAACAAATAAATTAAATCTCCAAATAGGAAAATTATGGTGGGGGCCGAAAATTTGAGGACTTTGCACAAGGAAATTATTTAAATCCCGAATTAAATAGAATATGATTTAAATTAGGTAATTTCTTTATAGGAAAAAAGCTCCCATAAAATAGGTAACAAATAATTAAATTCCCACAAGGAAAACAAGCATAGGGGCGTGTGACATGGGGGAAAAATAGAAAGAAAATATTCACATCCCCAATTAATTAGACATATGTATTTATTTGGTATTTATTTGAATAAAAAGGGATTCCACAACAATAGGAAACAAAAACAATTTCTCCACAAATAGGGAATGGGCAAAAATTTGGCTTTAATTGCCAGAAGGAAACATTTCAAATATCAATTCAATTAGAGTGAGGAAATAAAATGTGGCATGATTTAATTGGATTTGAAATAAAAGAAGGGAATCAATAAGGCACCAATTAAATCAAAGAAAAATAATTCATCCTCCTATTAAATAGGGGATTTTTCGAAACTCCCAAAAATTAGCTAGAGTTCGAATTTCATGTAGCTTAAATTAGGGATAATTTGGTTTGGATTTAATTTGGATAAATATCCCAAAATAATTAATTAAATCCAAGAAGAGAATATTAATTCCAATAATTTTGAAGAGGCCGAAAATATCCCATTAAATTGGCTAGAGTAAAATGCATGATCTCCCTAAATTAATTTCCTCACATTGGAACATATAACAATTAGACAATACTTCATTCCACATCACTCATGATAATTATTTCATATAATCAACTTAATCACATAGAAACAATTAATTTCATAAAAGGAAATCTTATTCGACATCCATATGAAAATAAAGTCACAATATTTTGGGATGTTACAGTAGGCCAGTAAAAACCACTATCTAACACTTTCCTTGCAGTTTTCCTAGGTCCAAAATGACCTCCACAAGCTAGGGCATGGCAATGATTCAGCACATCCCTCTGTTCCCACTCTGGGATACGCCTCCGAATTACTTGGTCAGCTCCCATTCTCCAAAAATACGGGTCGTCCCAGAATTAATACTTGGCTTCGCTTTTGAGCTTCATCTTCTGGGCCCGGGAAATTTCCTGCGAACTGGGCACCTCTCCAGTGACCAAGTAATTTGCCAGGTCTGCGAACCATGGCTCATCGTTAAGATGACATTTTCCCTTCTCAGAATCTCCTGGACCTGTTAACGTCATGATCCTTTCCCAACTGATAGGTCTAGGAAATTTCCCTAAATAGTACAGATGTTGTTCTGGAAACGCATCAGGATAGCTTCGTCGGTCTCACCTTGAAAAATACGACTCAGGTGGTCAGCCACCTTGTTCTCAGTCCATTTCTTGTCTTTAACCTCCCAATCAAATTCTTGTAAAAGTAACACCCAACGGATTAACCGTGTTTAGACTCCTTCTTCGCTAGCAGGTACTTAATAGCTGCGTGGTCTGTGAAAACAATCACCTTCGACCCCAGCAAGTACGGGCGAAACTTCTCAAATGAGTACACTACCTCCAGCATCTCCTTTTCAGTGGTGTCGTTGTTCTTCTGGGCTTGATTGAGCGTTTTCGAAGCATAGAAAATCACGTAGCTTTTCCCATCCACTCTTTGACCTAGCACCGCTCCCACTGCGTAGTCACTTGCGTCGCACATTATTTCAAATGGCAAACTCCAATCAGGTGCTCTGATAATGGGAGCAGAAACTAATCTATCCTTCAACAACTGAAAAGCTTTCTTGCACTCCTCGTCGAAAACAAAATCAACATCGTTATGCAACAAGTGAGTGAGTGGTTGAGCAATCCTTGCGAAATCCTTTATAAACCTCCTATAGAATCCTGCGTGCCCTAGGAATCCTCTCACTTCTTTCTGATTCGTCGGGTAAGGCAGTTTTGAGATAACATCAATTTTTGCTTGATCTACCTGTATACCTCTTTCTGATACCACATGCCCTAGGACAATTCCCTCAGGGACCATAAAGTGGCATTTCTCGAAATTCAAAACCAAATGCTTTTCCTGGCACCTCCTCAGCACTATATCCAAACTTGCCAAACATGAGTCAAATGAATTCCCGTACACAGTGAAGTCGTCCATAAAAATCTCGACGCAATCCTCCATGAGGTCCGAGAAGATACTCATCATACACCGCTGAAAAGTGCCTGGCGCATTGCACAGACCGAACGGCATCCTTCTGTAAGCATACGTTCCAAAGGGACACGTGAAAGTTGTCTTCTCCTGGTCCTCGGGATCCACGTAGATTTAAAAATACCCACTATATCCGTCCAGGAAACAGAAATATTGCTTGCCCGCCAACCTCTCCAACATCTGGTCAATGAAAGGTAACGGGAAGTGATCCTTCTTAGTAGCCTCGTTCAGCTTCCGGTAGTCAATACACATCCTCCACCCAGTAACAAGTCGAGTGGGGACCAACCCATTCTTATCGTTCTTGACCACCTGTATTCCCGACTTCTTTGGTACCATATGTACTGGACTAACCCATTCACTGTCTGGTATGGAATAAATGATTCCTAGGGATAGTAGCTTTAATACTTCCTTCAGCACCTCTTCCCTCATGTTCGGATTCAACTTGCGTTGCGGGTCCCTACAGGCTTTTGCTCCTTCTTCTAGCCGAATATGATGCATGCACAGATCTGGACTTCATCCTACCAAGTCAGATAGTGTCCACCCAATAGCCTTCTTGTTCCTCCGAATTACCTTCAACAGTTTCTCTTCTTGTCCCTCGGTCAAGCTGCTGTTAATAATCACCGAGAAATTTTCATTCTCCTCTAGATACGCATACTTGAGCCCAGGTGGAAGTGTTTTCAACTCTTTCTTGGGAACGTCTTTTTCTTGGTGCAAGGGATTTTTTTCTGTTGTTTCGGTTGCCATTCCCTTTGTTGTCCCAGCAAAACCCTCCATGCTCGCCACATAAGGTGTCCTCCTTGATCTAGCTAGCTCCGGGTTCGTGCAGAATTCCAGAATCGCTTCAGCTAGTTCATCATCTGATAACTCACTCGTGTTCATTGCTTGACACCAACCGGCTACTTCTCTATCAATAGCATGACTCATCTCAAAATTCGCAAGCTGCTCCTGCATCAATTCGGTCTCAAGATACTCCTGGACCAAGGGGTTAATAACATCAATAGCATGCAAATTTTCAACGTCAAGAGGTTTCTTCATTGCCTCATCTATGCTGAATGTATATTTCTCCCCATTGCAATCAAGGCAGATGGTGACATCAAAGACATCAATGATAGTCTTAGCGGTACGTAGGAAAGGTCTCCCTAAAAGTACTCCACCAGACTCTGCAGACTTACTATCACTCATTTTAATCACATGAAAATCAGCTGGGTACAAGAAGTCATGTACCTTCACTATAACGATTTCAAGCACTCCTTCAGGACAAATGCATGACTTGTCTGCCAATTGGATCACAACTTTCGTGTCCACCATGCCTACCCCTACTAACTTCTTGTATATAGACAGTGGTAACACATTTATGGATACACCCAAGTCACACATAGCATGCTCGATTTTAACATCACCAATAGAGATGGGCAAAGTAAACATACCTGGGTCGTTGCACTTTGAAGGCATCCTCCGCTTTTGAATCACTGCGCAGACGTTCTCGCCTATCAAAATTTTTCCACTGGGTCTAGCCTTCCCAGCTATAAATTCCTTGATGAACTAGCTAAACACCGACAATTTCAAAGCCTGTAAGAATGGTAGATTGATATCCAACTTCCCAAAAATATCCATGAAATCTACCGGCTCTTCCTTCTTCTTCTTGGCTTCCCCCCGGCTTGGGAAAGGCTTCAGTCACTTCCCTGCTCCTGTAGAACTTTCAGCCGAGAACTCTCCAGTTTCCTCCCCTACTGCCTCGTTCTCCAACTCCGGCTCTGGATCGAGGAAGAATGGTTCAGTTGATCTTGGCAATGGTCTCTCCAAATCTCCTGCCTTAAGGTCATCCTTGACCAAGGAATTATCGCCCTCCAAGTTCCTGGGCCTAGGAATTTTATCCTCTTCCTTCTTGCCTTCTTTGGGATCTGTCGCTTCCTTCGTTCTTACCACTGGCCCCTTATATCCTTTCCCGGATCTCAAGGTAATCTGACTTATATTCGCTCTATCGGGTGGCCTTACTGAGGCGGGAATCTTTCCTTCATTTCCCCTCATATCACTCAAAGAGGTAACTATCTGGGATAATTATTTTGCCAGCATATCCATTGTTGCCTTTTGCTCCTGCTGAGCGCCTTGAAGCTTGTGCACTACGTTTTGTTCGATTGCAGGTTGTTTTGCATATGTTGCTGAGAACTGACGAGGTCGTGCACCATATCATCGATACTCTTTGGTGGCTGACTGGGCCCTGGCCCTATACTCAGAGTCGGTCCACTCACTTGATTCTGACGAGCGTTTCCTTGACCTTCTGAAGAGTTGTTGTACTGATTTCCTGGACCCTGGTAATTGTTTTGAAAATTCCTTTGGTGCGGTGGTACATAAGAGTTCCCTTGATTGCTCTGATTTCTGTTTCCCCAGCTCGAGTGGTCTCCTTGGTTCCGATTGACCTAGTTGCCCTGCCCCTCTTGGTTCCTTCCTGACCAGTTACCTTGTCTCTCGGGCTGAGGTGCAAACTGCAGATTCTGTTGTGGTGCTGGCTGGTTCTGTTCGTTGTCAGTCCATCTGAAATTTGGATGGTTCCTCCAGGGTGCATCTCTCTGTCTCCCTGGATTCCAGCTCCCATCGGGATTCCAACTTCCCATTGCATTGACTTGGGCCTGATAATCTCCTTCCTGGGTCCCGTAATATTGCTGAATTTGATTGTCTCCTGGACCAGGAGATTTCTCCTTCCCTTGTGAAGCTAGTGAAATTGTCTTTTCAATCGCGTTCAAAAGAGCCTTCTCGAGCCGGTCAATCCTTGCTTCTACTTTATCATCTTCTTGCTTTCTTATGGCATTCACCGATCCTCTCCTCACTGCATTCCTAGGGTTATCGTACGCCTTCTTAGCGTCGATCAACTTCCCCAGGATTTCTCTTGCTTCACTTCCCCTTTTTCTGGTGAAATTCCCCCCACTCGAGGAATTCATTAAGTCCTTCGACTCAGGAGTCGCCCCTTCGTAAAACAGAGAGTAGGTCTCTACCTCTATCATTCGGTGATTCGGGCATGCATCCAACAACCCCTTGAATCTCGACCAATACTGACTCAAAGATTCGTCGTAATCCTGCTTGCACTCTAATATTTCTTTTTCAGCGCATTCGTCTTGTTGGACGGGAAGAAATAATCTAAGAATTCCAACTTGAAGTCCCTCCATGTGCGGATAGAATCCGGGGGCAATCTCAATAACCACGTGTTGGCCTCCCCCTTCAAGGCAAACAAAATTGCACGTAGGCGATAATCCTTCTCCGTTGCATCATTTGGCCTCTTCTGAATACCCACAACTTACTGAATTCATTTTAAAACTCATACGGACACTCATTTCTACATCCAGAGAACGTTGGCAAGATGCCGAGTACGTTTGTCTTGATCTCAATAGTCCTCTGGCTTGGATTCATCACTATAGCTTGAGCTGGTTCTCCATCTAATGGGCGGTTAACGAACCGATCTCTGGATCTGGATCTACTACTTGCGCCATGACTACTTCCTATGTTTCTGACTCTGTTTCCGACTCTGGTGGTGACTTGGGATCCTCCCTTCCGGATGAACTCCAATCCTCTTCACTTTTCGAACCGAACGGAAATGGATCTCCCGTAGACAACCCTGATCTGGTGGTGACCATGGATGTTGTATCCTTGATCTGCCAAATAAATCTATCGTCCCTCCTCCCAGATGAGTTACTCCAGAATCCAGTCCGCGAGCCTCTGCTCATAAACCGAAAATAAAGAAAAATAAATCAAAACTATGTACGCCAAAAACCTCTAAAAACAATCACAAAATACGCCATCCATCCCGGCAACGGCGCCATTTGAAGTGTTATGTTAGGAGTGAGTGTGTTTTCAGTAAAAATGCGATGTGCTACGCTGGGTCGAGATACCAAGACCTATGAATCCACTAGATCACTTGGTCTAGGAACTCAAGGGAACACGGAATACTCTGTCATTGTACACACTAACCTCCCCTTCAAAGATCCCTCAACCCGAATACTATGGATTAGTATAGAGAAGCAGGGGTCGATCCCACGAAGATGGACACGTAAGAAAGCATTTAGAGACTCTTGACAAAGGCGGCTGCTGCCACGCAAACAGGGTTGAGGTATAACTACTACTAGATCTAGGCAGAAAATGTAAACACTAGACCTAGAAAACTGTAAACATGCTGAGATCAAACATCATCAAGACTTCGGTACATTAAATTCACTTCCTAGACCGTGTAAACGACTACCTAATTTAGCTAGACAGGAAACAACTAACAGTGGGGACCATGACCCAGAAATAACAAGTACGGCAGAAAAGCTGCAAATAACTAACTGAGAATTTAACTCACAACTACATGCATTTCTTCAACGGAATTAAACACGAAGATGAAGGAAACAGAGCACATACCCAGATTCGAGCAGAATGTAAAAGTTTGGTCGTCAGAAACTTACGACAAACCGAAAATAACACAGATCTACGTATACTAGACGAAGCGAAATGAAACACGAAGACTAGGCATCAAAATAAACCAACTCTGCTCAGATCTCACGTCGAACGCTTAATTTCACTCCGGATCCAAGCAATCTGAAACCAACAACAACTAGAATCAGCTCCACAACTCCCGATTTAACAGATCTACTCCGATCAACACCGAATTTAAACGTTTCCACAATTGACAAAGCTACAAAGCTAAGTTCAGACCTCCGATTCATCCACCAACAACCTCAATCAATCCGATCCAGCCATTACTCTGCACAGATTCAGTGAACAATTGCGAAACGCATCCAAAACAAGTAAACTAACTCAAACTCCAGAAATTCACAACGGAAAAATCAGAAATCAACATCATCGACATAACAGAAAATAAACTTGCAGAAAACACACGAATAATCGGTAAGACAGAGTGCCAAGCTTCGAACCGCGAAGCTCGGTGAAAACCACAAAATACGAAAAAAGTAAACGGGAACTTGTTTCTTCTTCGCCCTCAACAGGACGGTGTTACACCACAGCTTGAAAATACGAGAAAGCAGAAAGTGAGCCAAAGTGCGAAACCCCCTGAATTTCCCTCTAAGAACCCAAGTGTATAGCAAAGTGAACTACGAGCTGCAGACTGTTAGTGAGGCCTCCACCGAGAAGGTCCCTCAAGAATGCATGCATCCTTCCTTTTATAGACACAGATATAATCTTCTAGAACCTTCGTAGAAATCTCCATTCTACCCTTCAGTTCTGAGATTTACTCCGTCTTGCAATTTCTTTCACAATGTTCACTTATTCGCCAGTTTCCTTGGGCGTGTAATTGCCTCCTTCTTTTCCTGGACCCTGGCGAATTTCTTCTATACACCTGGCTTAAACATGTGTTAGACCCAGCAAATTCACGAATTTATCCCCTAGGCCTATGCATGAAATTAGCCTTATCAATGGGCATGATGCAGAAGGAGCTCAGTGAAGTCCGGAAGGAGATGGGCGAGATGAGGAAGGAACTCGGCGGACTCCGAGAGGAAATGCTGGCCTTCAGGGGTAGTATCACCGACGTGGTGGGGAGGTCGACCCGTGCAATGCGATCGAATGACGGAAGCCGTTAAGTTGATGATGATGACGACACAGTGGCTGAAGGAGAAGTTCCCGAGCCCCAGAAGAAAATTGCCCTCTGGACCCAGCAACGTGTCCAAGCAGCTAGGGCAGGGAAGTTTCATCCCTCCAGCAGCCCCCACCAGTATCCAAGCCCCTGTTAGCCCCATCTGCATCTAAAGCCCTTGTCTGTGAAGAAGCCAGTGTCGAAACAAAGCCAGAAGGAAGAGGAGAAGCCGGAGTCGCCGACTAGAAGAAAGTGAAGGTGACCCGCCCCTATGTTCCACCCCAGTTTGGATCCCGCGGGGGGCCAAACCCCGAATTGAGACCCCCAATGACCAAGTAACTTTTACCTTTCAGTTTTCTCTTCGTTTTCTTTTCGTTTTTATGCTTGCCGTTTTGTGTTTGTGCTTTGTGTTTGTTTATTCCAGCATGCCTAGTAATGTATATATGAGTCTGCGTTTATATGTGTCTTCTCCCACTTAGCCCAAGTTTTGGTCTAAGTGTGAGAAGTTTGTGTTTCTTTTAGGCATGTTTTGGATTTTGTTCTGTTGTAATTTCTCCCACTTAGCTCGTTGCTCGGTCTAAGTGTGAGAAGTTGTTTCGCTTGTGCATTTGTTGGTTTTGTGTGTTGTGTTTTTTGTTTGTTTAGGTCTGTTTTGCTTTCCTTTTTCCCCCCTTCACTGGGATTGCTTGGGGACAAGCTGGAGTGAAGTGGGAGAGGAAGAGTGTTAGTGGAGTTTGTGTTAATGAGAATAGGAGTCTTTAGGTTTAGGTTCTTGTGTGTCGCATGAGCTAGTGAATACAATAAGACAAGATTCCCTTAGTAAGAGCAATTGAAGATAGGATGCATGTCAACTTTGAGGCCTTTTTCCTTAATAAGCTGACATCGGTTTGAATGAAGTAAGAACGATAGAGGATGTCTTAGATGACCTAGTTGTGAAGCCCCACTATAAGTGTGAGTTATAAGCCTAAACACTTTAAGCTAACATGTAAAAAGGGGGGCCGCCACCGATTGCTTAGGGAGAAGAGTTTGAAGAAGGAAAAAAAGAGGGCTTCTGGAGGTATAAGCTGGACGAAGTCCAGGGGGAGAAAAAAAAAAAAGAAAAATTTCAGAGGTATAAGCTGGACGAAGTCCTGGGGGAATATAAAAAATATATAAATGGGGAATAGAAGAAAAATCTAAGGGCAGGAAGTAATAGTAAACTGACCCTGGAATTTAATGAAAAAAACGGGACTGTAGGAAGGAGAGAAACTCTCATAACCCGAACCATCAATGGTGTGTCATTGACTTAAGAGTGAATCGATCCTAACATCCCTGGTGAGGAATGAGCGATCGAGTGAATCCAATAATTGGGAAAGTCAATGGCTTCTTGACGAACTGACAGACCGATTAAGTAGAAGAAGGAAAGGGAAGGATTCAACAGGACGGTGTTACACCACAGCTTGAAAATACGAGAAAGCAGAAAGTGAGCCAAAGTGCGAAACCCCCTGAATTTCCCTCTAAGAACCCAAGTGTATAGCAAAGTGAACTACGAGCTGCAGACTGTTAGTGAGGCCTCCACCGAGAAGGTCCCTCAAGAATGCATGCATCCTTCCTTTTATAGACACAGATATAATCTTCTAGAACCTTCGTAGAAATCTCCATTCTACCCTTCAGTTCTGAGATTTACTCCGTCTTGCAATTTCTTTCACAATGTTCACTTATTCGCCAGTTTCCTTGGGCGTGTAATTGCCTCCTTCTTTTCCTGGACCTGGCGAATTTCTTCTATACACCTGGCTTAAAACATGTGTTAGACCCAGCAAATTCACGAATTTATCCCCTAGGCCTATGCATGAAATTAGCCTTATCAATGGGCATGATGCAGAAGGAGCTCAGTGAAGTCCGGAAGGAGATGGGCGAGATGAGGAAGGAACTCGGCGGACTCCGAGAGGAAATGCTGGCCTTCAGGGGTAGTATCACCGACGTGGTGGGGAGGTCGACCGTGCAATGCGATCGAATGACGGAAGCCGTTAAGTTGATGATGATGACGACACAGTGGCTGAAGGAGAAGTTTCCCGAGCCCCAGAAGAAATTGCCCTCTGGACCCAGCAACGTGTCCAAGCAGCTAGGGCAGGGAAGTTCATCCCTCCAGCAGCCCCCACCAGTATCCAAGCCCCTGTTAGCCCCATCTGCATCTAAGCCCTTGTCTGTGAAGAAGCCAGTGTCGAAACAAAGCCAGAAGGAAGAGGAGAAGCCGGAGTCGCCGACTAGGAAAAAGTGAAGGTGACCCGCCCCTATGTTCCACCCCAGTTTGGATCCCGCGGGGGCCAAACCCCGAATTGAGACCCCCAATGACCAAGTAACTTTTACCTTTCAGTTTTTCTTTCGTTTTCTTTTCGTTTTTATGCTTGCCGTTTTGTGTTTGTGCTTTGTGTTTTGTTATTCCAGCCATGCCTAGTAATGTATATATAGTCTGCGTTTATATGTGTCTTCTCCCACTTAGCCCAAGTTTTGGTCTAAGTGTGAGAAGTTTGTGTTTCTTTTAGGCATGTTTTGGATTTTGTTCTGTTGTAATTTCTCCCACTTAGCTCGTTGCTCGGTCTAAGTGTGAGAAGTTGTTTCGCTTGTGCATGTTTGTTGTTTTGTGTGTGTGTGTTTTTTGTTTGTTTAGGTCTGTTTTTGCTTTCCTTTTTCCCCCCCCCTTCACTGGGATTGCTTGGGGACAAGCTGGAGTGAAGTGGGAGAGGAAGAGTGTTAGTGGAGTTTGTGTTAATGAGAATAGGAGTCTTTAGGTTTAGGTTCTTGTGTGTCGCATGAGCTAGTGAATACAATAAGACAAGATTCCCTTAGTAAGAGCAATTGAAGATAGGATGCATGTCAACTTTGAGGCCTTTTTCCTAATAAGTTGACATCGGTTTGAATGAAGTAAGAACGATAGAGGATGTCTTAGATGACCTAGTTGTGAAGCCCCACTATAAAGTGTGAGTTATAAGCCTAAACACTTTAAGCTAACATGTAAAGGGGGGCCGCCACCGATTGCTTAGGGAGAAGAGTTTGAAGAAGGAAAAAAAGAGGGCTTCTGGAGGTATAAGCTGGACGAAGTCCAGGGGAGAAATAAAAAAAAAAAAAATTCAGAGGTATAAGCTGGACGAAGTCCTGGGGGAATAAAAAATATATAAATGGGGAATAGAAGAAAAAATCTAAGGGCAGGAAGTAATAGTAACCTGACCCTGGAATTTAATGAAAAAAACGGGACTGTAGGAAGGAGAAACTCTCATAACCCGAACCATCAATGGTGTGTCATTGACTTAAGAGTGAATCGATCCTAACATCCCTGGTGAGGAATGAGCGATCGAGTGAATCCAATAATTGGGAAGTCAATAGGCTATCTTGACGAACTGACAGACCGATTAAGTAGAAGAAGGAAGGGGGAGGATTTGGAGACTACAGACGAATCGGATAGACCTTAAGCTTGTGGGGACGGCTGCTTAAAAGTTGAAACTAGTTCATGCCTTTGTGTTTTTCTTTAAGTGTTTATTTTCTTTTTTGTAAGTCTATAGTGTGTCTAGGTCTAGGAGTTTGTGTCTTGTTTCTGTCTGTAGAGTCGGTCATAGATAACCATGCATTGATATTCGCCTTATTTTTTTTTCTTGTCTTTTATGCTTGAGGACAAGCATGACTTAAGTGTGAGCAGTTTGATATGGCAAACTTCATTCATTAGTTAGGGGATTAATTTCGTGCATTTACAGGGCCTAACACATCTTTTTAAGTCAGGTGTGTAGTAAAGATCGCCAAGCCGAGGAAGAAAGAAAGACAAGTACCTAGCGAAGGAAATGTGGCGATAAAGTGAGCGTTTGAAGGAAAATAACTACAAGGAGGAGGTCGTGAAGCTGAAGGGCAGAATAGAGATTTCCTGCGAAGGCTTCTAGAAGATCACCTCCACATCTATATAAGGAAGAGAGCATGCAATTCAAGGCAGTATGGAACTTTCTTTTTGGCCTTTTTGCTCTCAGCTCGCGCACACTCCTACACACTTGGGTCTCGAAATTCGAGGGTTTTTTTTTGTTTACTTTCAGTTTGGTTGTTGCGTAACACCGTCCTCACGTAGGACGAGAAACAATTTACTGTTTTTATTTCGTTTGTTGCTGTGAATTTCACCGAACTTCGCTGTTCGAAGCTTGGCCTTGTTGACTGTCTTATGTACCGCCACACCAAAGGAACTACCCCGGAAATTATCAGAATTCCCAAACCACCTACCAGGGGAACCAAGGGCCAGGAAATCAGTACAACAACAGTTCAGGAGGTCAGGGAAATTTTCGCCAGAACCAAGGGAGTGGACCAAACCTAGGTTCGGGATCATATCCCAATCAGCATAATTCTAAACCACAAAGGAATCTTGATGACATGGTGCACGATCTAGTCAGTTCGCAACAGCATATCCAGAATAACCTGCAATCCAACAATGACGTTGCGCATAAGCTTCAAGACGCTCAGTTGGAGTAGAAGGCAACAATGGACATGTTGGCAAAGCAAATGTCCCAGATCGCCACCTCCTTGAGCGAGATGCGAGGGAACGAATGAAAGATTCCTGCCTCAGTAAGGCCACCAGACAGAGCTAACATCAGTTAAATCACTTTAAGATCTGGGCGTGGCTATGAAGGTCCAGTGATGAGGAAGAATGAAGAGACACCCCCCGCGGAAGGCGAAAAAGGGAAGAACTCAGCTCCCGAACTTGGAAACTCGAAGGGGGCAGTGCCGTAAGAAGAGATGACCTTCGGGAAGGTGATCTAGAGGGACCGCTACCTAGTGAAGCTGAACCATTTTTCCTAGACCCAGAGCCAGAAGCAAAGGATGAATTAGCAAAGGAGGAAACAGGCGAGCTTCCAGCTAGAGGATCTATAAGTCCAGGGAAACAATTGAAATAATTTCCGCACCGAGGAGAGGCTTAGAAGAAGAAGGATGAACCGGTGGATTTCATGGATATCTTTGGAAAGTTGGAAATAAACCTACCGTTCTTACAGGCTTTGAAATTGCCGGTCTTCAGTAAATTCATCAAGGAATTTATAGCTGGAAAGACAAGACCCTATGGGAAGATCCTAATTGGCGAGAACGTGTCAGCAGTGATTCAGAAACGCAGGATGCCTTCAAAATGCACTGACCCAGGTATGTTCACCCTACCCATTTCCATGTCAGAATTGAGCATGCTATGTGTGATTTAGGGGCATCAATAAATGTTTTACCGCTTTCCATATACAAAAAGTTTATAGGAGTAGGAATGGTGGATACACAAGTGGTGATCCAATTGGCAGATAGGTCGTGCATTTGTCCAGAGGGAGTTTTGGAAAATGTTATAGTTTTTTTTTTTTTCTCTTTTATAGCCTCCCCCCTCCAACTAAAATTTGGAAAATGTTATAGTTAAAGTGCAAGATTTTCTGTATCCGGCCGATTTCCATATTTTTAAAATGAGTGATAATGAATCTGCTGAGTCTAGCGGGGTGCTTTTAGGATGACCTTTTCTGCATACCGCTAAGACCATTATCGATGTTTTTGATGGAACCATATGTCTGGACTATAATCGGGAAAAATATACATTTAGCATAGATGAAGCAATGAAGAAACCGTTAGATGTTGAGAATTTGCATGCTATCGATGTTATTAACCCCATGGTTCAGGAATATCTTGAGACCGAGTTGATGCAGGAGCAGATTGATAATTCAGAGTTAAGCCACTCTATTGACAGAGATGTAGCTGGTTGGTGTGATATCGGATGAAGAGCTAGCCGAATCCATATCAGAATTCTGTAAACATCCAGAGTCAGCCAGGTCAAGGGGATCAGCCCATGTGGCAAGTGTGGAAAGCTCTTCTAGGTCTGCAAAGAGAATGATAACAGATGCGACAGAAAAAAATCCTTGCCCCAGGAAATAAGTACCCCCAAGAAGGAACTGAAAACGCTTCCGCCAAGGCTCAAGTATGCCTATCTGGAAGAAAATAAGACGTTTCCAGTAATCATCAACAACAACTTGACCGAGGAACAGGAAAGGGAGTTACTGGAGGTAATCAGAAGTAACAAGAAGGCAATAGGATGGACTCTCTCAGGCCTAATAGGGATCAGTTCGGACCTTTGCATGCATCACATCAGGTTGGAAGAAGGAGCTAAGGCCTATAGAGATCCTAGTGATCAGTAAGGAAAATCTCGGCTAATCCAGAACCTGGTATCAATAAATCCTCAACCTCTTCTACTGGGTAGTATAGTGAAGGTAAGGGTCGAATCCCACAGAGATGGGTGCGCTTTGGAAATTGTGGTGATATTCTGGGTGTGGTTGGTTAGCTACCACGCTTGGGTTGAGTTTCTACCTAGACTGGAAATTTAGATGGTGTCTTACTGACTAGGAATGGTGAATGTTTATCGACATGTGGTGTGTACGTGGAAAGTTGGTGGAAGCGGTGTAACAGAAAATATTCGAAAAGTACCGGGTTTCTATTTTGGGCCAAACAGAATATCAGGAGGTAATGATGGTTGTGGGGACCAGGCTGACAGATCTGCAGGCTACCACTAAAAGTGAAGGACAAAAAGTGAAAAAAAGCATCTAAAAGTAGGAGTGGTCCCCAACTATTGACAAGGACATCATCTTCTTCAACACACAAAAAAAATCAAATCGAATGACAACTCCAGATTCAGCACATAAAACACAGATTTACGATTCACGAACACAGATCCACAAATAAGAACACCAAATCTAAAATCGAAACACAGAAACTGTAACTCCGCATACTGGTCAACAGGAAAACGAATCGAACTCAAAACTAGACTTCACATGCAGCGATTCACTTACGATCTAGCAGTTCTAAGTTACACTATCCTAGAGAAACTTGCTACGTAAAACAGGAATGAGAGGTTCAGCACTGAAAACACCAAGAAACGTTAGATCTAAGCTAACTAGGCAAAGAAAGAAAAGAACACAACACAATAAACGAAACGGAAATCAGCTTCATAGCATAAACACGTTCGGATCTCCAACAAGTACTTCAAAAACAGAAAATATCCAAAGGCAACAAGATCCAACGTAAAGAAACGCAAGGAAATTTAAACTACGAAAGCGATTTAAAGATTGTTTGCCACTCCGGGCAATGAAACTTCTAAACTAAGATCTGCTGGTTGGAACGGATGATGACTGGAACTCTGGAAACATCTGGGCGTCAAGTGATCATGACTGCGGCGAGGCTAGAATCGGGGCACGGCTGAAAGTCTGGAATTACCGAGAGAACTCTCTACCTAAAGATGGTGGTGAATTGGTGAATCCCCCTTTCTCTCTCCTTCTTGGCTTCCTTTTATAGGGAGGCTTACCCTTGATTTTAGGGTAAATCCTCATTGCAAGTTGACTTCTTTGCCCTTGTGTGTGGGTAATCCGTCCCAGCTATCCGTCTTCTCCATCTCAAGCCGTTTCAGCACGAATACTGATCAGTATGAGATCATGCTGGCGCCCTTTTTCATCTGAACATTCCGAAAGTTCCCTACTGACTAGAACATTCACCCTGCACGCTTAAGCAACTTGTTTTGCAGATGTAATTCAATTATACACATCATACTGACCCGTAACCTAGGCTTAGAATACGACTTATCAAACTGCTCACACTTACCTCATGCTTGTCCTCAAGCGTGAAGAACAAATAAAAAGAATAAGTCGAATTCTAGCCCGGTTACTCCCCTGACCGACTCTACCTAAACTAGACTCTATACTACGACGACACTTAGACAAACACAGTAAAAACACACTAACACAAATAGAAACTAAAACACAAAGATTGGGCTATATTTTCAACCATCCCTTACCTCGGGATCAGGTGCAATCCGACCTTAGACAGCCTTGAACTTCTGCCACCCCCCATTCCTTCCTGGTCAGTACATCCGTTTGTCAAGATCGCCCAAACTCTCGGCCAAACACTAGATTCACTCGGTCTCTCATACCTCACCAGGAATGTTAGGACCGCATTCTCTCAATATGCTCAACCACAGTTGCTTCGAACTTGGATCTCACGAGCAGCTACTGAAGGACTTAAGGCTTGTAATGGGGTTATTGGGTTGCAGTGTTTTGGGGTAGGTGTTCCTAAGGCTCTAAGTTTCAAAATTCTATTTTATTGATTGTGGGGGGGGAACTGTGCGCATTAGGCTTCTGATCAGTTGCTCTTAGCTAGCGCTTCTAGCTTGGTCTCCCACTGGTCAGTAGCATCTTTGTGGCTTTGCCACCCTTATTTCCTTCATTCATCATTTTTTTTTTGTGTGGTCAAATTTTCTGACCATTTCCCTCTTTTTTTTTTCTTCCTTTCTTTTGTGGTTTCGCCACCCTTATACCTCCTTCTTTTTCGTGGACCCGGGACAACTCCCTGATCGATTTTCTTCCAAACTTTCTTGCCCAGCTTGAGTCTTCTTCCTTGTACATCTTTCTGGCCAGTAAGCTTATTCGCTTCATGTCTTGCACACACACAGTCCCAGGGGCTAGGGGTGTTTATCTGGGTATAAAAAGGTTAAGAAAAAGGGTTCTAAAGGTGAGATTTTTTTTTTTTGGGGGGGGGGGTTTCCTACTGCCTTCAGTGTTTGCTACCCGTGGTCACTTCACCCTAGGCAAATTGTGGCAGCCTCTCTTTCTTTTCAATATATGTGGAAAGTGGTTCCACTTTAAGCTTATAACTCACAATTTTAAGAGGCTTTTGCGTTTGGCTCTAAGTATGGGCTTTTCTCTCATACTCACATCATCTATCCTGACGAGGAGGTACTAGGGAGGGTGGTTTCGGTTTTCCAGCATGTCCTATCTCCCTCAATTCCCCTCACCGTCAGCTCAAGACGGTTGAGTTTTAAGCCCAATCAACACACAAAATAAAATAAAACTATACTTAACAGGACACTAACACAAGCACAAACACAAAGACTACACATATATACATACTCATCATACTGGTCATTGCGTCCCCCCTCCCACTTCACAAGTGTCTGCCCTCAGATAGGGCTGTGAAGTGGAAAAGGTAATGGCCAGTATGATGGACACATAGACAAACAGACAAAAACAACAAATTAAAAACTAAAACTTCTCACACTTAGACTATGGAATAGGCTAAGTGGGAGAGTTTGAAAATCTAAACAGCAACCAACAGACAAAACACACAAATATCCAAAACTCCTCACACTTAGGCCGTGCAACGGACTCAGTGTGAGCTGGCATGCTTACGAAAAAAAAAACAGAAAAACATAAACAAAGAAAACACAACATAGAAAACATGCGCCAAAGAGACAAACCCTTGTCTTCTCACACTTAGACTATAAAATAGGCTAAGTGTTATGAATGGGGTTTGCGCAAAAATAAAAATTAAACTACCTAAACAAACAAAACACAACAAAACGAAAACTAAAAACTGAAAAAAAAAAAACTAACTTGTCAGTACGGGGAGTGGTCTAGTGAAGTCTCCTGCTCCTCCGTGGGGCAGGTTGTGGTGCGGGTGGTTCGTCCTGTTTCTCCTCATCATTCCCGGATTGTTTGTTCCCAGATTCCGCCGACTCTTCGGCATCTCCTTCCTCATGTTCCGCCTTAGTTCCTGCTCCGTACCTTTCGTCTTGGTTAATACTTCCTCTGATACTCGTGGTTCATTAGCTCGGCCTCCATGGCCACTTGGTTCAACAGTTTGTTCCTTCCTCCGGCTGGTTATCTCCTCTAGGATGGTATCGATATTGGACAACATCCTATTCATTGCTTGCTGCATCATGTCGTTCTCGTCTCCCAAACGTGTCACTATCGCCTCCATCGAGGCCTGCCTCTGAGTCAATGTCCTCTGCTCTGCAGATCTTTCCAAAATCCGTTCCACTACTCCCGCTAGTTTGACCACTTCTGCTTTCAACTGCTTATTCTCCTTCCTAACTTCTTCCATTTCCTTCTTCATTCTGGCTTGACGCTGTTCCTGGTCGATGCCAATCATATCATTTCTGCCCTTATCTGTCTGCTTTTCTCCGCTATCTCCTCCACAGCTGTTTCCATCCCCTCTTGCCTCTGGTCGTGTGCCGGTGCTTCATGAGTTTCTGCCAACCGAGCAGTGGGGGTAGCTTCCTTTCTCATCGCGTAGAAGTGTGGCACGCCTTGCTTCATGTATACCGCATTCGTCCTGACGAATAGGGGGTATCGAACAATCCTGGGGCATCCACCATCGTCAAGGGGGTTAAGTCTTCGTCCTCTGAAACGGTGATGTTGTTTCTCACAAAGACTCCCAATATATGGCAGAGGGAAATATTTCGTGTTGGGTGGGTTGCGATGAGGTGACATGTGTATGCAGTCCAGAACCCTAAGTGCAACTTCTTGCCTCTCTTGGCACACCACATAAGATACAATTATGTCATCGATGTTCGGACTGCCGAATTCGACTGTCCTAAAAGGTTGTAACCCAAGAAGAGTTGAACCAGGCGTAGATTAGGATCGTTGAGATGTATAGATCAGGAGATAGTGGACTGAAACTGTCCTGCCCCGGGGTGAGTAAGCTCTTCCCAAGCTACCTGGGGCTCAAAGTCCACATGCCTGCGGGGAATCCCCCGCTCTCTATCTCTCCACTCAGGCCCTATGGCTGCCTCCAAACTGCATATTCCTAGCCGAACAGTCCATTCAATCAAATTCATCCTAATCTCACCTCCAAATACTCTGAAACTGATACACTCTACATCCAAATCAGTTGTGACCTTGAATCGAAAGGTCGCGAAAAATTCTTTGGCCAAATCGACTGGGACATCCATATTCTCATTTCTTAACAGCCATTCAAAACCCAACTCATGCAAAAGAGCGAGAAACGATTCCCGAACCTTTAATTCATCTAAAGAAGGGAGATGAATTACCTTCCCACTCTTAACCTTCTTGCCTTTTGCGTTCTTGGTGCGATAGACGGACTGGAGCTTCTTGGAGTCAAAAAATTTCATCCCCTCCACCACGTCATCTGTGAGCTCCACCGTCCAACGATTATATCGGAGTGGTTCGGCGGGTGGATGCAACAGTTCTCGATGATCGTTAGGGAGTTGCCGCTCCTTGTATTCCTCCTCTTCCATGGTCGTATCGCTATCGGATTCAGATTCTTCATTGATCTCATACTCACTATCACTCTGTGTCTGCCGGTTTGATGGGGTCCTCAGGGCAGCCTCAGTGATCACTATGCCTGTGTTCACGGTACGCGGTCTTTTGGTACTCGGCTTGTTCTTCACAACAGCTTTTCCTTTCCTTTTCCTTTCTATCTGGTACCTGGCTTCCTCCTCAGCTTGGAGTGAGGCCTCGTCCTTCTCAGATCCATCAGACCATCCCGACTTTGATGTGAGGTTCGGTTCCCCAGCCATTCCTTCCGTTGTCGTGTCCGGTTCGTTCTGTACTGGAGATACCCCTGTGTCTTCCTGATCAGTAGCTTGAACAGGTTTACCTTCAGCCTTTTTCGGAGTGGCTCGCTCTTCCTCGCTTGCGATCTCTATGGGGTCCTCCGCCGTGTTCGGTTTTGCCCTGCTGGAGGCCCACCTACCCAAACAACGTTGCGATACCCTCGGCGGCTTGGGCGAGTCTGCCTTGGGGTCTGTTTTCACCACCAGTTTTCGCCTGACCGGAATCGGCTTTACAACCTGAGGTACCACTGGAGTGGGTGCTTCTACTTCTGGCTCTGCTGTCTCTGTTCCTGTGTCCTTGACTTCCGTAATCGTATTGTCCTCCTCTTCTTTCGGCTGGTGTGCCGGGCTCTCTGTCTCACTTACTCCTTTTGTTTCCGTGCTCATGCCTACTGCCTTCGAAGCGAGGTCTAGACCCTCAGCCTCCGAGGCAGTAGCTTCCGCTGCTTGGCCTACTTGGTTCAAGATGGACTCAAACTCCTCATCTGTCATCAACGACCGCTTCTGGGCTGATTCGTTCAGATCTATGTCCTCCCTCTCCACTTTATGAGACACCGGCTCCTCCTCGGGCGTCTTCTTCGCTTCGCCACTCCCTTCCTGGGTTGTCCCTTCTTGGCTCGCCCTTTTCTTATGCTCCTCAGAGTCGGAGTTGTAATAGGCGGCGACAGCGTCGAGTTCCGCCGAATCTGGTACCGAGGTTTCCGACGGCGCGGTCGCCGAGGGAGATCCTTCCTCCGATTGTACTTCTGCGTGTCTGACCGGTGCATGCGGAATTTCACTGGGTGCGGTTCCTACGCCCCCCATTTGACAAAACCAGTCAATGCCGCCGTCCAGTCCCGAGTAGGGTCCTGTTGACAAAGAAATGCCATCATGGCATCCATGGAAATCATAGGTGGTGGCTGAGCGGTCGGTGCTGGTGGCGGTGGATTTTGCTGTGGTTGTGCCTCCTGGGTTTCTTGGCGGCGCGGTTTGATTTTCTTGGCGAAAGCTTTCTTCCCCATGAGTGGAAATCTGCGATTTAGTGGTGAAAAGGTAGGGTTGAGAGTTGGGGTTGAGAATGATGTTTCCGCGAGAGCGATGGACAAGAATTTCTTGAAAGCGAATTGAAAATGAGGGTTTGTGAGGGAAAAGGGTTGGGACGGTAAGTTTAATTCGGGTGAGAGAGAGCAGTTGCAGGTGGTTGTAACCGGTTATCAGGGGTAGCCGGTCGCGACGTTTCAGACGGGAAGGGCGGTTGAGGTTGCTGGCCTCTGATTGGTCCGCGCGTCTTTTCCCTCTGCTCACGCGCCATTTCTCCTGCTGTCACCCTGCAAAAGCTGCACAAGCTTTAATTCAAATTTTCGTCCTTTCCATAACTCATCCTATACTTGCCTAAAAAGGAAACTAATTTAAATGGCACTTAAATAAAATTTTGAAATAGCACCAGATAAGTAATCCATTGGTCAATGTGCACTTCAAATTAAAATTAAGGCCCGAAAATATTTTTTTGGATTTTTAGGAATTATCTAGCGTGCAAAGATTAATCACGTATTTACAATATTTACAACTTCCTTAGGTAATCTGGAATTCAACTTGGCCAGTATATGCAAACTATTTTCAAAAGAAAACTGGCCGCGCGGAATTCCAAATTCCTATCTTACTGATCAGTATGAAACCGATGTAAGTGGCTGTAGTGGAATTTCATCCACTACACCCACCTCGCTATTATCCCTGAATATTTTCAACCTATGCCCATTTACTATGAAAGGTTCAGAGTTAGAAAAACTCCCTGAAATTTCTACTGCCCCATTAGATCGGAGTGTAGTTATGATGTAAGGTCCTGTCCACTTGGACTTGAGTTTCCCTGGCATAAGCTTCAATCTTGACTGGAAGAGTAGTACTTTTTGTCCAACATGGAGCTCCTTGGTTCTCAGATTTCGATCGTGCCACAATTTAGTTCGATCTTTGTACCACATGGCGGAGTCAAATGACTCCAATCTAAGTTCCTCAAGCTCCTGCAGTTGCAGCTTCCTCTCCTCTTCACAGGCTGTAGCATCCATATTCACTTTCTGTACTGCCCAGTATGCTTGATGCTCGATCCCTACCGGTAGGTGGCACATCTTTCCAAAAACAATCCGGTAAGGGGACATGCCTATGGGGGTTTTGTAGGCCGTTCGATACGCCCAGAGAGCATCCTCTAATCTTACACTCCAATCCTTCCTAGAAGTGTTCACAGTCTTTTCCAAAATTTTCTTTATCTCGCGGTTAGAAATCTCCGCTTGACCATTTGCTTGCGGGTGGTAAGGGCTGGAAAGCCTATGATGTACACCGTACTTTTTCATCAAGGATTCAATTGTACGATTACAGAAATGCGTCCCTTGATCGGATATGATCGCCCTGGGCACACCGAATCGGCTGAAGATATGACTCTTTAAGAACTTGGCCACCTCCTTGGCTTCACACGTGCTTGTGGCTTTGGCTTCTACCCATTTGGAGACGTAGTCTACAGCAACTAGGATATACAGATTCCCATAGGATGAAGGAAACGGACCCATGAAGTCCATTCCCCATATGTCGAATAGCTCGCAAACTATTATGGGCACCTGCGGCATTTCGTCCCGGGCAGATATTCCACCAGTCAGTTGGCAACGCTCACAGCTCCGGCAGAACTCGTACGCATCTTTGTTGAGAGTTGGCCAGTAAAAGCCGCTATCCAGAATCTTTCTTGCCGTCTTCTTGGACCCGAAGTGCCCTCCACATGCTAACGAATGGCAGCGGGTTAAAACATCCCGCTGCTCCCAGTCAGGTATGCACCTCCTTATAGTTGATCGGACCCTACCTTCCACAGGTAGGGGTCGTCCCAAAAGTAGTATTTTGCTTCACTCTTGATCTTCATTCTTTGGGCTTTGGTAACACTCGGTATTTCTGGAAGCTCTCCAGTTACTAAGTAGTTGGCCAGGTCCGCATACCATGGCTCTTGCCCTACCTTCTCTTTCCCTTTTGCTTTATCATTCTGACCAGTAAGTTTGAACACTTCTTCCCAATGTTCCTCTGGAAATTTATCATGCACTTCGTCACCGTTTCCATCTTGCATTATTCTGCTCAAATGGTCTGCCACCTTGTTCTCGACTCCTCTCTTATCTTCTACCTCCCAGTCAAATTCTTGTAATAAGAGCACCCATCGGATCAAGCGTGGTTTGGATTCCTTCTTGGCAATCAGATATTTAATCGCTGCATGGTCGGTATACACGACGACCTTGGATCCCAGCAAATATGGCCTGAATTTCTCGAAAGAGTACACCACTGCCAGCATCTCCTTTTCAGTGGTATCGTAATTCCGTTGGGCTTGATTGAGAGTCTTAGATGCATAAAAGATGACGTACCGTTTCCCATCGATCTTCTGGCCTAGTACCGCTCCTACCGCATAATCGCTGGCGTCGCACATCACTTCAAAAGGATGGTTCCAGTCAGGAGCCCTTATGATAGGTGCGGATATCAGCTTTTCCTTGAGAAGATTGAAAGCAGCCTTGCATCGCTCATCAAAAATGAAATCCACGTCATTTTGAAGTAGTCTGGTAAGGGGTTGGACGATTTTGGAAAAATCCTTAATAAATCTTCGATAAAATCCGGCGTGCCCCAGAAAACCCCTTATTCCCTTCTGATCAGTAGGGAATGGTAATTTGGCTATAACATCTACCTTGGCTCGATCCACTTGGATACCTCTTTCTGAGACCACGTGTCCTAAAACTATCCCTTCGGTGACCATAAAATGGCACTTCTCATAGTTCAAAACCAAACTCTTTGCTTGACTCCTTTCCAAAACTATATCCAAATGATGGAGGCAAGAGTCGAACGAGTCTCCGTAAACCGTGAAGTCATCCATGAATATCTCTATGCAATCCTCAATCAAATCGGAAAATATGCTCATCATACATCGTTGAAACGTACCTGGAGCGTTGCATAGGCCGAAAGGCATGCGACGGTATGCATAGGTCCCAAACGGGCAAGTGAAAGTGGTCTTGTCCTGGTCCTCAGGATCTACGTAAATTTGGAAATACCCGCTGTACCCATCTAGAAAGCAGAAAAACTTCTTCCCAGCTAATCTCTCCAACATTTGGTCGATGAACGGCAGGGGAAAATGGTCCTTCCTGGTCGCATTGTTCAGCTTACGGTAATCTATTCACATGCGCTAACCCGTGACTAGCCTCGTTGGTATCAGCTCATTCTTCTCATTCTTCACGACTTGGATCCCTGATTTCTTTGGAACCATGTGGATAGGGCTGACCCACTCACTGTCCGGTACGGAATAGATAATCCCGAGCGACAATAACTTCAAGATTTCCTTCAATATTTCTTCTCGCATGTTAGGGTTTACCTTCCTTTGAGCATCTCGATGTGCCTTCGCTTCCTCTTCCAACCTAATGTGGTGCATGCAAACATCGGGGCTAATCCCAACTAAATCTGTAAGACTCCACCCAATCGCCTTCTTGTTCTTGCTTAACACGGTCAGTAGCCTAACCTCTTGTTCCTTCGTAAGGCTGCTACTGATGATCACTGGATATGAGTTTTCCTATCCGAGGAAGGCATACTTCAAATTCGGTGGCAACTTCTTCAGCTCAACTTGAGGTGGAAGTGTGTCTTCGGGTAGAGGGTTTTTCTCAGTCTCTCCTTCTCTTTCTAATTCTCCCTCTGATGGTTCTTCTATACTGACTGGTGGCTGAGCCCCTGCGGCTCCAATGAACTCCGATTTCTGACAGAATTCCTTGATTGCTACTTCAATTTCTTCATCAGTCAACCCTTGGCTACTGATCAAATCACACCATGCAGCAGCTTCTACGTCAGCCTGCTCATAAACATCTAACGCTTGGAGTTTCTCCTGCAATAGTTCGGTCTCAAGAAAATCTTGGACAAGGGGGTCAATCACATCAACATAACACAAATTTTCAGAATCAATAGGTTTCTTCATGGCTTCATTGATATCAAAAGTGAATTTCTCTCCATGAAAATCAATGCAAATTGTCCACTATTGTCTTAGCCGTTCTCAAAAATGGCCTTCCTAACAACACTCCACTAGATTCCCTAGCTTCATGCTCACTCATTTTGATCACATAAAAATCAGCAGGATAGGTAAAATCATGCACTCTTACTAACACGTTTTCTAAAACTCCCTCTGGGCTTATGCACGACCTATCAGCCAGTTGGATCAACACTCTAGTACTTGATAATTCAACTCCTTTCAGACGGTTATAAATTGACAAGGGCATGACATTTATTCAAGCTCCTAAGTCACACATTGCATGTTCGACTTTTACATCCCCGACAGTGATAGGGAGAGTGAACATACCTGGGTCGGCTCTCTTGGGCGGTAGCTTCTCCTGCATTATTGCCGATGCGATCCCTTCGACCATGATCTTCCCTTCTTCCCGTGCCTTCCCGGCTATGAAGTCCTTTGTGAATTTCCCGAGAGGGGGTAGCTACACGGCTTGGAGGAATGGTATGGTGACATCCAACTTCCCAAAAATCGACGAGTAGTCAACCGGGTTCTCTTTCTTCCTCCTTGTAACAAATCGGAATGGGAATGGTTTCCCCCCTTTTTTCTCCTCTTCTGGACCCTCAGCAACCTTCTTGGAGTCTTTCTTGGGTAGCTCCTGGGCCTGGGCCTCCATTCCGGGCTTTTCCTCTTGAGGAGGTTCCTTCCTGGTTAGTAGGGTGGCGGGTTCACCTCTTATTCTTGGCGTATCATCCAAGAAGAAGGGATCCTGCATCTGGGGTAGAGATCTCCGTAGTTCCTCTCCCGAGACGGTGTCTCTTGATATCGTTGCTCCACATGGCTCCACATTGGATCTCCTAGGCATAGGTCCTTCATAAGACGTGCCGGAGCGTAGTGTGACCTTGCTCACAATCGCCTTGTCGGGCATATGGACTGTTGATGGTAGTTTCCCTGAGTTTCCTTTCATTTCGCCCATCAAACAAGCCAGTTGAGCTAGCTGCCTATTCATCATATCCATATTCGCCTTATGTTCCTTCTGGACATTTTGCATCCCCTGTACGACCTCATTATGGGATTGCAGTTCTCCTTTGATGCTTAGCTGTGACGCTAGCATTTCACCCATCATGTCCTCAACGGATCTCCTTGGCCTGTTCGAATTTTGGAAATGACTCGGCCCTTGGTGTTGATAGTTCTGGGAGTTTTGCTGGCCTTGATTTGGCGGGTACTGGTTATACTAGGCAGGAGGGATGTACTGATCTTGAGGATATTGATTCTGGTGCTGGCCTTGGAATTGATTTTGGTTCTGATGGTGTTGAGGTCCAGGGTTCGGCTGATTTTGGAAATTTTGGAAGTTTCTCTGGTGGGGTGGCGCATAGACAGGGTTTGGATTCTGGTTCTGTGGGTTTTGGCTCTGGGAATGTTGGTTTCTTCCTGACCACTTGGGCTAGTAGTCTGGGTTTGCTGGTCCACGGTTAGGGTTTTGGTTCGGATGCAGGTTATACTGGTTCTGACCTTAGTTCGGATTTTGGCTCCCGTCACCCCATCGGAAGTTTGGATGATCCCTCCATGGTGCATCCCGTTGTCTACCTTGAATCCAATGCCCACTAGAGTTGAAGTACCCCGCAGCATTAACTTGCTCCATATTCCCGAAGTCATTGGGCTGATCATAGTTCGGTCCTTGATTTCCCTGCTCAGCACCCTTGTAATTCCCAGCTGGGGGAGGTGGTGGAGCGCTATTCTCGATGGCACTCAGAAGTGACTTCTTCAGCTCATCCATTTTCAAATCCATTTTCTGCTCCAGCTTATTCTCCTGATCAGTAGACGAGGCAACAACAGCCCGTTCTCGTTTGTATCCTTCCCTTGAATGGTCATACTCCTTCTTTGCATTCAGCAGCTTCCTTAGGACTCTTTTTTCTTCGCTGACCCGTAATTGCGTGAAGCTTCCTCCTGACGACGAATTGGCCAGGTCTTTGGTTACCGCGTTCATACCTTCGTAGAAAGTATGATGTATTTCAATGTCCGCCATGCGATGGTTGGGGCATGATTCCAAAAGACCCATGTATCTTGCCCAATAGTCGCTCAAAGGTTCGTCATATCCTTGCTTCACATTCGTTATTTCCCTCTTCAGCGTGCTTGTCTTAGTTGACGGAAAAAACTCGCCCAGGAATGCTGCCTTGAAGTCGGCCCAAGTCTCAATAGAGTCGGGGGGCAGGCGCATGAACCAGGTGTTAGCTTCCCCCTTGAGCACAAATGGCAAAGCCTTCAGCCTATAATCATCCTCAGTCGCTCCTGCTGGTCTCCTCTGCGCCCTACAAATTTTGCAAAACTCGTGAAGAAACTCATACGGTCCTTCATAGCTCTTCCCGCAGTATGTAGGTAGAATCGCTATGACATGAGGCTTCACATCACAAGCAGTCTGACCAGGGGTGACCACGATAGCTTGCGGTGGTTCTCCTTCGGTGTGTGCATTCAGCGTACCGAGTTCTGGATCTTCATCCACGTTGGCAGCCATTTCCGGATTGCCTTCCAACAGCGGTAACTCCACGGGGGTTGGTCCTTCTATGGTGTACTGCTCTTCATCGCTACTCGTGTCTAGGTCAGACAGAGTTGTCGATAGGCCAGAACGAGTAGTCACGTATATGGTTCCTCGCTGGAGTATTTTCGGTCTCCACTGGTCAGGAGCCGAACTGCTTCTCATAAACTGAAAAGAAAAAAAAAAGAAAATTATACACAATATATACACCAAAGTATCACACACAATAGCAACTAAAAAACGCCATCCATCCCCGGCAACGGCGCCATTTGACAGAGCATGATTCGTGTAGGATGTCGTTCAAGCACAGGAGTATCCTACTGATCAGTAAGGAAAATCTCGGCTAATCCAGAACCTGGTATCAATAAATCCTCAACCTCTTCTACTGGGTAGTATAGTGAAGGTAAGGGTCGAATCCCACAGAGATGGGTGCGCTTTGGAAATTGTGGTGATATTCTGGGTGTGGTTGGTTAGCTACCACGCTTGGGTTGAGTTTCTACCTAGACTGGAAATTTAGATGGTGTCCTACTGACTAGGAAGGGTGAATGTTTATCGACATGTGGTGTGTACGTGGAAAGTTGGTGGAAGCGGTGTAACAGAAAATATTCGAAAAGTACCGGGTTTCTATTTTGGGCCAAACAGAATATCAGGAGGTAATGATGGTTGTGGGGACCAGGCTGACAGATCTGCAGGCTACCACTAAAAGTGAAGGACAAAAAGTGAAAAAAAGCATCTAAAAGTAGGAGTGGTCCCCAACTATTGACAAGGACATCATCTTCTTCAACACAAAAAAAAAATCAAATCGAATGACAACTCCAGATTCAGCACATAAAACACAGATTTACGATTCACGAACACAGATCCACAAATAAGAACACCAAATCTAAAATCAAAACACAGAAACTGTAACTCCGCATACTGGTCAACAGGAAAACGAATCGAACTCAAAACTAGACTTCACATGCAGCGATTCACTTACGATCTAGCAGTTCTAAGTTACACTATCCTAGAGAAACTTGCTACGTAAAACAGGAATGAGAGGTTCAGCACTGAAAACACCAAGAAACGTTAGATCTAAGCTAACTAGGCAAAGAAAGAAAAGAACACAACACAATAAACGAAACGGAAATCAGCTGCATAGCATAAACACGTTCGGATCTCCAACAAGTACTTCAAAAACAGAAAATATCCAAAGGCAACAAGATCCAACGTAAAGAAACGCAAGGAAATTTAAACTACGAAAGCGATTTAAAGATTGTTTGCCACTCCGGGCAATGAAACTTCTAAACTAAGATCCCTGGTTGGAACGGATGATGACTGGAACTCTGGAAACATCTGGGCGTCAAGTGATCATGACTGCGGCGAGGCTAGAATCGGGGCACGGCTGAAAGTCTGGAATTACCGAGAGAACTCTCTACCTAAAGATGGTGGTGAATTGGTGAATCCCCCTTTCTCTCTCCTTCTTGGCTTCCTTTTATAGGGAGGCTTACCCTTGATTTTAGGGTAAATCCTCATTGCAAGTTGACTTCTTTGCCCTTGTGTGTGGGTAATCCGTCCCAGCTATCCGTCTTCTCCATCTCAAGCCGTTTCAGCACGAATACTGATCAGTATGAGATCATGCTGGCGCCCTTTTTCATCTGAACATTCCGAAAGTTCCCTACTGACTAGAACATTCACCCTGCACGCTTAAGCAACTTGTTTTGCAGATGTAATTCAATTATACACATCATACTGACCTGTAACCTAGGCTTAGAATACGACTTATCACCCACATACCTAAACATGAAAGAACGAAACTTTTCCCATGTGCAATAAAATGTGTTTTTGTGGGATATGGGGTGAACCAAAAGGGGTACAGATGTTATGATCCCAACACAAATCACTACCATCATGAACTGTAATTTCTTGGAAACCGAATTTTTCTACCACACCCACCTTAGTAGTCAGGGGAGGAGTGATCCAGATAGTACAACAGACTATCTAAGTTGGGATGTGCCAGTTCCAAGCTCATCAATTGAGGAACCAACAAATCCTCAATACAGAAACCCAAGACAACACAGTTGATGGAGACACATGAAGATATGTGTTCATCTGTCGAAATACAAGGGGAATTCCGCCGAAACGATACTCCCCAGAGAAGATTGGAAAAAAGAGTCGCTATGTCGTGGCAAACTTCGTACAAGGGAATCTGACCAAAATGGCTCGAGCAATTGAGGCTGCGCTGTACGAAGAGGAAAAAATTCCACTCGGTGGAGTAATGAAGCATAAACGGTGGAAGGAAGCAATGATAGTTGAGATGAAGGCATTGATGAAAAACAACACATGGGTAAGGAGCAAGTTACCCGAAGGAGTAAAGACAGTTGGATACAGATGGGTATTCACGATAAAAAAAGGAGACCAGATGGTACGATAGACGGGTACAAAGCTCGCCTCGCCGCAAAAGGATACACCCAGACTTACGGTGTAGATTATGATGAGACTTTCTCACCAGTGGCAAAAATCAACACCGTCAGAGTTTTATTCTCAGTCGCCGCTAATAAGGAATGGCCACTTCATCAGTTTGATGTGACCAATGCATTTCTACACGGAGAATTGCCAAAACCGGTGTACATGGAGCCTCCACCTGGATTCTCTGGAGATTTCCTAGATGGGAAAGTATGTCAACTAAAGAAGACATTGTATGGGCTAAAACAATCCCCAAGGGCATGGTTTGGAAGCTTTACAGAAGTGATGAAGAAGTACGCCTACGAGCATAGTAACTCAGACCATACATTGTTCATCAAGAAGAAGAACGACAAGATCACGTGTTTAATTATATATGTGGATGACATGATCATTACTGGAGATGATGAGCAAGAGATAGCTGAGCTAAGGAAGAATCTGTTTCATGAATTTGAGATGAAGGATCTCGGTCTTCTCAAATATTCCTTGGGAATTAAAGTGCTAAGATCAAGAAATGGGATTTTCATAAATCAGAATAAGTACGTACTCGATCTATTGGCTGAAGTTGGGATGATCGACTGCAAACCCGTGGATACCCCGATGGTGCAAAATCACGGACTACAAATAAGGGAAGGGGCAAGACAAACCGACAGGAGGAGATACCAAAGACTAGTGGGAAAGCTCATTTATCTATCCCATACAAGACCGGATATTGCATATGCAGTAGGAGTGGTGAGCCAATTCATGCATGCACCTCAAGAAGAACATTGGGAAGCAGTCTTGAGGATTGTCCGATACTTGAAAGGAACGACGGAACATGGGCTTATGTTTGCAAAACACGGACATATGGAGATACATGGCTTTACCGATGCAGATTGAGCAGGGAACCCAAATGACAGAAAGTCCACTGCCGGGTACTTTACCTTTCTAGGGGGGAACCTTGTAACATGGAGATGTAAGAAGCAAAAGGTAATAGCTCTATCTAGCGCAGAGGCAGAGTTCAGAGGAATCAATAGTGGACTGACAGAGATATTGTGGTTACGGAAGTTGATGATAGAATTGGATCTCCGGTCGGCTCTTCTGTGTAGGTTGTTTTGTTACAATAAGACAGCCATAATTATCTCCGAAAACCCGGTACAATATGATAGAACCAAACATGTGGAGGTGGACAGACACTTCATCAAAGAGAACATCGAAGCCAAGGTAGTAGAAATGCCTTATGTCAAATCTGAAGATCAACTGACAGATATCTTGACAAAGGCGATGAACTCGAAGTCGTTTGGGAATCTCATTACCTAGCTTGAGGGAGAGTGTCAGAAGATCACACGAGATCACACGAGATTAGGGGAATTATATGAAATTGATATGGGAATATATTGTTCCATAATTATAGCATAGTATTTATTGTAAATTAGGTTTATCTTATTTGTAGAGTTGTCTAGCCTATATAACTTTGTAATCTCTATGTTCATTATACGATGAATAAGAACATGATTTCACCTATCGAGTTTAACAAAATGATATGACACCTCCATTATTGCTATTACAAGTGGATGGAATTAATTTTACAATTGTAATGATAAATAACTTGACTTCTATGAATTTGGAAATATTATAGCGTGTTATATCCAATTAATTGTAAACGTAAAAATAATTTCACTTTATATTTTCCACAGGTGAGGATACGAATTCATATTTTCCACATTTAGATAAAGATAGGGTTTGTAGATAATATTAATTATTTAATCATTACACTATTGCAATAACATCTCTCCTTTTCATTTGTAGCAAAATAGACCTGTGTTAAATGTTTCGATGGCTAAGAAAATAAATTGACCGGCAGGAAATGTGTTTGATAAAATAGGGCATCTTGGAAAAAATCACACCTCGTCAGTTGTCATGGACTCATGATTGCTACATTTTTTTGGACATGTTTGTTTGCAACAAATAAGAAAAAATGTTGATATATTGCAAGTTATGCAACTTTGCTAAAATCAAAACTTAAGTTGGTGGTTTTTTAGCAATTAATCAGGTATAAATTAATTTTTGTGCAGCTAAAACATAAATGTACAGTGCATCATTTTAATTGAATAAAATTGTTATGCACTACTCTCTCCGTCCCTTAGTAAAGTGTTTTTTGCAAAAAAAAAAAGAAATGACTCAACTATAGTGGGATAACCCAAAAAGTAATACGAAAAAAAAAAAACCAAAAAGTAATACGACTAAGCTACAGAGGAACAGAGGAGGGAGTATTTATTATATGTATGATCCCACCAAAATATCTTAAAGTTACTTGACTAATACTAATTCAATCAAAATAGTTTTAGCTAAGGCTGACAAAATATACCGTAATACCAAAATATCGCAGTTATCGTACCGAAAGAATACCAAAAATACCGAAGTTCTGGTATACCGCAAGTTGCGGTACGGTATGATACCGTACCGATAGATTTCGGTACGGTAAAGGTATAAATTTTCCTATACCGCGGTATACCGCAATATACTGCATTTACACTATTTGCCAAAAATTTGATATATATGGTGTCGGCAGACCCGGCCTTACACCGTTGCAAAAGTGCACGGCTGCACTCTGTCAGTTGGCCTACACCACGGCGGACATTTTCGACGAGTACCTCCACGTCGGGGAGACAACAGGCCGGGAGTGCCTGAGGAGATTTTGTAGGGGAGTTGTGGAGGCCTACGACGAGACATATATGCGCAAGCCGACTGCCACTGATTGCCTGGGGCTGATGAAGATGCACGAGACGGCGCACGGCTTTCCTGGGATGCTAGGGAGCATCGACTGTATGCACTGGTAGTGGAAGAATTGTCCGACGGCGTGGAGAGGCCAATTCACTAGTGGATACAAGGGCAGCCACCCGACGATGATCCTCGAAGCCGTCGCTGACCATCGGCTCTGAATCTGGCATGCTTATTTCGGCGTAGTCGGGTCGAATAACGACATTAACGTCCTCAACTCATCCACTCTCTTCACCGATCAATGCAATGGCAATGGCCTAGCCATCGAGTTCACTGCCAACAGGCGCCAATACCACATGGGGTACTACTTGGCCGATGACATATACCCACGGTGGCCGGTTTTTGTGAAGACGATCAGCTGCCCAATTGGTGAGAAGAGGGTTTTATTTGGGCAAAAGTAGGAGTCGGCGCGGAAGGATGTCGAGCGGGCATTTCGTGTGCTCCAAGCACGGTGAGCAATTGTGAAAGGGCCGACTCGTATCTGGTTCAAGGAAGTAATGGCCGATGTCATGTATGCGTGTATAATCATGCACAACATGATAGTCGATCATGAAGGTGAGAGCATCACCGAGTGGAACGATGATGACAGTGCATCTAGCTCGTCCAGCACGGCGACCGAGCCACCCGCTAGAGGATTACCGCCGGGCTTCAATGAGGTTCTATCTAGACAGGCCTCAATGCGCAACCAACAAGACCATGCTCAACTCATGAACGACATGATTGAAGAAGTGTGGGTCCGTAACCACCGTCGCTGAGTTTGCGTATTTTTTTAATTCGTATTGTAATGTATTAATTTTTATAAATGAAATGAAGTTTTTTCCCAATTTTTATAGTTATTTAAACATTCAAATAAAAGAAAATGCATAGGGCGCACCTTAGGGCGCCCCATTGCAGATGGGGGTATGAGGATAAAATTGATAACGTGGGTGCCCCATTGCTAATGGCCTTACATGAAATAACATGGCAAGTGCATAGCAACACTAGTTGGAAAAATGCAAGACTAAGTCCAAGTCAACTTCATATACTACTGTGAATTTCTCTTTCTTGCCTGACTAATATCTCTTTCACTTCCTCCTTTCTGCACCACACATTCAAGCATCTTGTGATTTTCTCTTTCTAGATCTACAAATCTATTCAATTTTAATCTCAGCTCAGACGTTCACATCTCTCAGGTAACAATTCTCATACTTAATTTACATCTCTGCTTTTATTTTTTCGTTTAGAATTTAACAAGATCTTGCTAATATTTTCGGAAATGAAAGTTTTAATTTCTTGTACATGTAAAATGAAGGAAATTTTGAATAATTATCGTAAACTCTAACAATCTTGCTTGTAGATTGCTAGTGCTTAACATCGTGCTTGTAGATTAATAGTGCTTAGCATCATTTTGAATAATTATCGTAAACTCTGAAATCTTGCTTTGTTCATTACTTGCAAATTCATTTTCGGACTGGATACATGCTTGCTAGAAAAATGAGATTGTAGCTATTTTTCTCATCTAATAATTCTTGTTTTTGGTTTATGTTTACTCTGGGAAAAGCAAAGTGGTGAAAATGTTAAGCCGGATTTTCGAGCCATTTTTGAAAAAGGTACGGGAGTCAATTTTGTCAAAGTTGGTTGAACAAATGGCGGATAATGCACACAACAATCTCAAAAGTATAAAGGACTTTGAGCTCAATCTAAAAGCTCTGCAGAAAAAGTTGAAGTCATTGAGTGCTAAGGCATCTGATGTTGAGGAGCAAATCAAGAACTCAGAGCTTTCTGGTCGAAAGAAAAGGAAGCGCGAAGTTGACGATTGGTTGGAAGACGTGAGGTCCTTTGAAAATCAAGTTAAAGAGTTGGGGGCTCAAGTGGAATCTGAAGGATTTATTGTGAGATTGATGGATGGAGGGTTGCCAGCTAAACTAAATGATGAGGTTGACTTGCTTGTTGAGCGAAGTCGGCATTTCGGTGAACTTGTCCTTGATGTTTGTGGAAGTAGGGGAGATAAGTTGTTGACAAATGAGATGGTTGGTGAAGCTTTTAACAAAAATTTGGAAAAGATTTTGGAACATTTGGAGAGTGGACAAGTGTCGAGCGTTGGTGTTCATGGCATGGGTGGTGTGGGCAAAACGACACTGGCAAAGCACATTCACAATCGACTCCTCCAACACTCTCAGGGACGTGTGATTTGGGTTACAGTCTCTAAAGAATTTAGTGTTACGACGTTACAAGATAAAATTGCTCGTTTTATAGGTTTGGACTTTGGGGGTGAGGATAATGAAGACAAAAGGGCAGCGAGACTCCATACAACTTTGTCTCAGATGAAGAATTCAGTGCTGATATTAGATGATGTGTGGGAAAATATTGATTTTTTAAAGGTTGGATGTCCCGTTTCTGTCGAGTGTTGTAGGCTGATTATAACCACTCGCATTTTAAAATTGTGTCGTCAAATTTGTTGCCAAAAAGTGATTCCAGTGCAAACTCTACATCATCACGAGGCATGGAAATTGTTCAATGAAACGCTAAGAAATGAGATAGAACTTGATTCTTTGGCAGAAAAAACTGCCAGATCTGTGGCAGAATTGTGTGGTGGTCTCCCCCTAGCAATTGTTACAGTGGCGGGAAGCATGAGGAGAGAGAGAGCCATTCATACATGGAGAACTGCTTATGCAGAACTAAAAGAACGTGTCTCAGGGATAGATGACATGGGAGTTGGTAAAGTTTATAACGTATTGAAATATAGTTTTGATCGGTTGAATGGGAATTGTCCTAGCCAGGGTAATGAGTTCAATACATTGCAACATTGTTTCCTCCATTGCGCATTATATCCTGAAGATAAAGAATTTACGAAAGACTTTTTGGTTAGAGAGTTCATTTCAGTAGGGTTGGTGGAGGAAAGAAAGACAAGGAGAGAGCAAGTTGAGCAAGGACACTCCGTATTGGATAAATTATTGAATGTGTGCTTATTGGAAAGTTGTGCTGGTCCCAGTAGATTTGATCCTACGGAATGCGTGAAGATGCATGATCTGTTAAGAAGTATGGCATTGAATATATGTGAGGGGAAATATAAGGTAAGAGCAAGTGATAAGTCTTTGAGGGAAATTCCCAAAGAAGCAGAATGGGAAAAGGATCTGGAGAAGGTGTCCTTAATGAAAAATGATATAGGGAGAATTGAAGAAGGAATGTCACCCGATTGTCCTAAGCTCTCAACGTTGCTTTTATGCTATAATATTGGGTTGGAGTTTATCCCAGATTCATTCTTTTCTAAAATGCAAGGACTATGCACTCTTGATTTGAGAGGGACTCGCATAACGAAGCTGCCAAACTCAATCTGTGCCTTGAAGAGCCTCAAGGCATTGCTCCTTTGGTCGTGTCGTAATCTAGAACATGTGCCATACTTGGGAGAGATGAAAGAACTCAGGGAGTTAAACCTCTCGAATACAGCCATCACGAAAGTCCCTGGTGGAGTTGGGGAATTATTCAATCTCAAATTCCTTGCATTGAATGTGCATACATTGGAGATGCTTCCAAGAGGATTGTTTCTTAAACTTGGGAAACTTCAGCACTTAGAATTACCACTCCGTATACAAGTAGTGATTGAAGAAATTGAGAATCTGAAACTGCTAGAGGAGTTTAGTGGAAGAGTGGAAAATATGAATGATTTGAAGTCTTTGATTACAAGTTGGGGAAGTCGGGTATGTGACACTTGCTACAGCATATTAGTGGGATCCTATCATGAAGATGAATACAATACAATAGGAGGAACGTGTCATGATAAAGAGTTGTTCTTGTTCAAATGCGACCTTAAAGATGAGAGAGTATTAGCAGAGGGAATTGTGCAGCAATGTGAGGGTCTGGGCATATGCTTTGTGGATGGATTGAAGATATTGAGAATTGAAAGCTGTGGAGGAATAGAGTACATTTGGAGGAGTGAATCTCAAATGTCTGCTATTGAAGAAATTGAACTGGTTGAGTTGGATGCTATAAAAGGGTTGATCGAAAAGGGGGAAATAGGAGCCTCAGCTGCACATCAACCTGTGTTTTCCTCTCTGACTAAGCTAAGAATTGAAAAGTGTAACAGGATGAGGATATCATTACCAGGAGCTCCCAATCTCGAAGTTATTGATATAAGAGAGTGTGAAGAAATAGAAGAGATATTCGAAGATGAAGGAACAGGTTCCCTCACCCTCCCTAAATTAAAAACCTTATGGTTAACAGAGCTGCCAAGACTAAGGAAGGTGGGGATACTATCAAGAGCTCCCAACCTTGAAGTTATTGATATAAGAGAGTGTGAAGAAATAGAAGAGATATTCGAAGACGAAGGAACAGGTTCCCTCACCCTCCCTAAATTAAAAACCTTACGGTTAAAAGAGCTGCCAAGACTGAGGAAGGTGGGGATACTATCAAGTGCTCCCAACCTCGAAGATATTCATATCAGCTGTTGTGAAGAAATAGAAGAGATATTCGATGATGAAGGAACAGGTTCCCTCTCCCTCCCTAAATTAAAAACCTTACGGTTAAAAGAGCTGCCAAGACTGAGGAAGGTGGGGATACTATCAAGAGCTCCCAACCTTGAAGGAATTCATATCAGGGATTGTGAAAAAATAGAAGAAATATTCGAAGATGAAGGAACAGGTTCCCCCACCCTCCCTAAATTAAAATCCTTACGGTTAGAAGAGCTGCGAAGACTGAGGAAGGTGGGGATACTATCAAGTGCTCCCAACCTTGAAGTTATTGATATCAGCAAGTGTGAAGAAATAGAAGATGTGTTTGATGATGAAGGAAGAGGTTGCCTCACCCTCCCTAAATTAAAAACCTTATGCTTAAGAGGGCAGCCAAGACTGAGGAAGGTGGGGATACTATCAAGTGCTCCCAACCTCGAAGATATTCATATCAGCTGTTGTGAAGAAATAGAAGAGATATTCGAAGATGAAGGAACAGGTTCCCTTTCCCTCCCTAAATTAAAAACCTTACGGTTAGAAGGGCTGCCAAGACTGAGGAAGGTGGGGATACTATTAAGTGCTCCCAACCTTGAAGCTATTAATATCAGCAAGTGTGAAGAAATAGAAGATATGTTTGATGATGAAGGAAGAGGTTGCCTCACCCTCCCTAAATTAAAAACCTTATGCTTAAGAGGGCAGCCAAGACTGAGGAAGGTGGGGATACTATCAAGTGCTCCCAACCTCGAAGATATTCATATCAGCTGTTGTGAAGAAATAGAAGAGATATTCGAAGATGAAGGAACAGGTTCCCTCTCCCTCCCTAAATTAAAAACCTTACGGTTAAAAGGGCTGCCAAGACTGAGGAAGGTGGGGATACTATTAAGTGCTCCCAACCTTGAAGCTATTAATATCAGCGAGTGTGAAGAAATAGAAGATGTGTTTGATGATGAAGGAAGAGGTTGCCTCACCCTCCCTAAATTAAAAACCTTATACTTAAATGGGCAGCCAAGACTGAGGAAGGTGGGGATACTATCAAGAGCTCCCAACCTTGAAGTTATTCTTATCACCAAGTGTAAAGAAATAGAAGATGTGTTTGATGATGAAGGAAGAGGTTTCCTCACCCTCCTTAAATTAAAATACATAACGTTAAAAGAGCTGCCAAGACTGAGGAAGGTGGGGATACTATCAAGTGCTCCCAACCTTGAAGTTATTGATATCAGCAAGTGTGAAGAAATAGAAGATGTGTTTGATGATGAAGGAAGTGGTTGCCTCACCTTCCCTAAATTAAAAAACATATGGTTAAAAGAGCTGCCAAGACTGAGGAAGGTGGGGATACTATCAAGTGCTCCCAACCTCGAAGATATTCATATCTGCTGGTGTGAAGAAATAGAAGAGATATTCGAAGATGAAGGAACAGGTTCCCTCTCCCTCCCTAAATTAAAAACCTTACGGTTAAAAGGGCTGCCAAGACTGAGGAAGGTGGGGATACTATCAAGTGCTCCCAACCTTGAAGATATTGATATAAGAGAGTGTGAAGAAATAGAAGATGTGTTCGATGATGAAGGAACAGGTTCCCTCACCCTCCCCAAATTAATATCATTGGAGTTAGAAGAACTTCCAACACTGAAGAGCCTATGCAAGGGAACAACCATCATTTGCAACTCCATTGAAGCTATCTCCATAAAAGAGTGCCCAAGATTGATGAACAAACTTCCTGTGGATGTGGATTCGGCTGTGCCTCGACGATGTAAGATAAAGGTGAACACAGAAGTGTGGGAATCATTGATGATGTCGGACAATCCCAACCTCTCTATTTTCGAAAGGTTGTAAATATTTTATCTTTAAGTATTGATGCATTGTTTTTGGCGCAAATGTTTCTGGATTCATGTTTTATAATAACACGACACGTATTGATACCGTCCCCGTACAGGAGCCACAACAGCCGGTGATGGAGACAACCCAGGAGGACGCGGGGGGACGGAGGAGACGCCGGCGATTCCGCTGACGGAGAAGCAGCCGTCGATCGCGACGACAAAAGCGAGGAGAAACCGTCACCTCACCCTCCCTAAATTAATAATGTTGAAGTTGGAAGAGCTTCCAACACTGAAGAGCCTATGCAAGGGAACAACCATCATTTGCAAGATTGATGAACAAACTTCCTGTGGTTGTGGATTCGCCTCGACGATGTAAGATAAAGGTGAATACAGAACTGTGGGAAGCATTGATGTCGGACAATTCCAACCTCTCTATTTTCCAAAGGCGGTAAATATTTTATCTTAAATTATTGATGCATTGTGTTTGGCGCAAATGTTTCTGGATTCATGTTTTATAATAACACGACACATATCCTTTGCTTATGCGTCAGCACACGCATATCCCTATAATATAAAATAATAATGGAATTTTTGTATAAAAATAAAGAGAAATGATTTTTTGACATAATGACATTGTCATAATAGGATTTAATTAGTAATTTAATATTATATTATATTTAGTATTAAATCTATATTTTACATATATACTATTTTATCCTTATAGTTATAAAACGTGTGTTTCTTTTTAATTAAGGAATGTGAGTGTCTTAATGAGATTTGTTAAACTAAGTGCCTTGCATTTAATTACATTTCAAAGATTTTTATTTCATTATTTGTCAAGTTCTCTCACCTATTCTCTAATGACTAATTATATCATTTTCAAGTGAATCTCTCTTTTTCGCTTCCTCCTTTTTGCACGATCATTTTCAAACATCTTGTGATTTCTCAGTTTCTATATCTACAAATCTATTAAATCTCAGCTCAGACCTTCACATTCTCAGGTAACAATTCTCATACTAATTTTACGTCTCAAGATGTGTGCATTTCCATATATTTGACGGAATTTGCCCTCCAATTCGATTATGAGCAAGTGACAATATTTGGATGTTGGGCATATTGTTGGGCATATCGCTTGGTAGCAAACCGGATAGACTATTATTTCTAGGGCAGGCAATTTTCGACACGACACGATAATCTGACACGAATCCGTACGAAATTATTGGGTTGGGGTCAAGTCTTGTTGGATTCGTGTCCTTATCGGTTTGACCCATTAAGAACCCGATAATTTCGGGTTGGGTTCGGGTCGGATGCGGGTCGGATACGGGTAACCCATTAAGAAATAATATTATTATTTTATTATTATTTAAAAAAATATATATTACTTTAATTTCTTATAAATTAGGTTTAAATAGTATAAAACGAATTTAATTGTGTAAATTAGGTTAAAATTTAAGGTTTAATCGTGTAATATTAGGTTTTAATCGTGTAATATTAGGTTTTAATCATGTAATATCAGGTTCGGGTTGTTATCGTGTTGTGTCAACCCATATTATATTGTGTCGATAACGGGTTTGTGTCGGGTGCGGGTCGTGTTTGGATTTGAAGGTAGCAGGTCGGGTTTGTGTTCGGATTTACAGTTTCCTTAACAGGTCGGGTTCAGGTTAGGCCTTATTGGGTTGGGTCATTATCAGGTTGACCCGATAACGACCCAATCCGCACGATTTGTCAACCCTAATTATTTCCAATTCTAATTTCTCTAATTAAAGAGACATTGAAAATAGCATGTGGTATGGAACCACTCAGCTGATTACTGTACAGATAGAGTTCCTCTAGTCGAGGAACTTTATTGAAATACAATTATTAAGTTTTTCAAACCAAGATCTTTTTAGTAGTAAAATTATTAAGATTTTACTTCCCAACTGTTGTTATTCGAAGAGATAATAGACAACTGTAAAGCTATTAGTAGCTTTGTTACGTTATTATTACATAATATCGAAAAAGAAAGCAAATAAAAGTAATTCAATATAAGTATTGAAAGACTGTCTAAATTGAAATAAACACTACTAGTCCCGTTTTCTCAATTTGGTCCGTCTGCAAATAAAAGTCTCATTTTTTCCAATTTGGTCCGTCTACAAATAGGATTCACGGTTAATAATTATCATAAGTGGTAAAAAGACTCCACATTTAGAGATGTCAAGTGGCCGGGCCGGGTATGGTAGAAAGACTCCACATTTAGAGGTGTCAAGTGGGCCGGGCCGACTTAATAAAAAGACTCCACATTTAGAGATGTCAAGCGGGCCCGGCCCAGGCCCGGTGTAGGCTGACACAGGCCCGAGCATTACTGAAATAAAAGCGGGCAAGGGCTGGGCTTAGTTTAATCGGGCTCCAATTGGGCTGTTTTATAAACCCGAGTCGAGGACCACTAGCTAACTGGGCTCAGGCTGGGCTGGGCTCAATATATAAACCAAATACCAGGCCCGGCCCGTTCCAGACATGGGTCTGGCCTAGGTTGGGCCTAAATGTCATCGGGCTTCACCGGGCCCTGGCCCGGCCCGGACCACTTGACACCTCTATCCACATTTCACCAACTCATTCCACGTATGTATCATTTAAAACTAGGGCAAATTGCATGTAAAGTCATGAACTTTCAATATAGTTTGGTTTTTCCCATGAACTTTAAATATTGCATGAAAAGTCATAACTTTACCAAACTGTCTAAATTTCCCATCCGACCTGACCCGATAGATTTTCGACACAATTACTTATCCTACGTGGCGCGCCAAAGGCATGACTTGACAAAACTCCATTAATTCTGATTATTTCTCTTCTATCTTTGCAATATCTGAACTTGGACTAACACAAACATGCAAGTAGAACAAATGAAAATATACAAATCGACATAAACATACAAATCGAATTTCACAATTCGAATTCAGCATAAAAGTAGCATCATAAATTTGTCATTTGCCAAGTTACGCTTCCGGCGCGTTAGTAGGATAAGTTTGTGTTGGAAATCTATCGGGTCGAGTCAGATGGGCAATTTACACAATTTGATAAAGTTCATGAGTTTTCATATAACATTTAAAGTTTATGGGAAAAACCAAACTATGTTGAAAGTTCATAACTTTACAGGCAATTTGCCCTTAAAACTAATACATATATACAAGTGGGATATATATTCCACTAACTTTCTTTCACCCACTTTTCTTAATATTTTTTAAAACTCGTGCCAGAAAGTAATGAGGCTCTTATTCATGAACATATAGTATATAGTACTTTATTCAATCAAATTATTTTTCATTTCACATATTTTCTGCACACGGAGACTTGCATGTCACATTAATGTCACTGTACCTACCTGTACGTCTCTACAAATCCACAACATGATCAATTTGGAATGTAGAAAATTATTTCTATTACATGTGGTTAGAATTCAAATGTGTCAGAAGATCACACGAGATCACACAAGATTAGGGGAATTATATGAAATTGATTGACTCGTCTTATTTTAACACAAGTAATGCCCGCAAGTGTATGGGGCTAGTGTAGCAATTAGTAAGCAAGAGTATCGTATCCCACAGAGACAATTTTGTATCAATTTAACTACCACGAACAAAAATCAACTACTTATCTAGACAATCAAGAAAAGTTGGGTTTGTTCTAACAACTACTAAAAGCATATAAAAAGCAAGTAACAATTAAGAACAAGGAAACACGGCGTGAAAAGGATGTGAAAAGATAACCTTTTGGTGTCTCTAGAGTTACTAAGCCGACCACAATTATAGATTAACCCCCTCCCGAGGTGAGAAACCTGTAGATTAGGTGCTGGGATCGAAGTCCCCTTCTAATCCTAAACTCCTAACTCCCAAAAGCTCGATTAGGTCAATGGCCTCACTCAAAACCTCAACTCTCCCGAGTTTTATTGTATTAAGGTGTGAATTATTCTTATTTCCAGATTAATTATTTCATCTCTCAATTAATCTAATTAATCATACACAATCAAGTGGTGATCAAGCAATTGAAAGTAATAAACCCAAGAACAATCAAATAACTACAAGAGCAAGGCAAGAACAAAATCAATCGGATAAAAACTATGAAATCAGTGCATCATCACCAAGACTTCTACAAGAAATATTTAGCTACTCATGTTCATAAAGAAAACCATGTTCAACACAAAGGAATCCAACAAATACATGAAATAAAGATACTAAGTACTACTGTGAGATCAATCTATAGAGTGAAGCTTCATTCTTCCGATGTAGAGTCTTCAATATTCAAATCTCTCTCTCCATGGTGTTCTTGAGGGTGTGTGTGAGTGTAGAAGGCGGTAGGTGTAGGATCCCCCGAACCCTAGGCTTTTTCTTCATTTTATTCTTCAAAAATCGCGTTTTCAGCTTTCAGACGCGTCAGAGTGTAGTACCCGGCCGGGTAGAATTATTGCACTGGAAATTCACCCGGCCGAGTCTCCATATTAGGCTCGTTGCTGGCCTCAAGCTCTGCCCGGTCGGGTTGAATTATTACACAGGAACTCCACCCGACCGGGTTCCCCTTTTCATGCCCCTCCTGCCTCTGAACACTTTATGCCCCATTTTATTCTCTTTTCGGCTATCTTTCCTAGAACACTCAACAAAACAGATAAAACTCCAAAAGGTAGAATAATCGGTTAGCTGAAGACAATTTCGAGTGATAAAGTCGACAATTAGCACTTCAACATACCAATTACACCTATGAAAATATGAGTTTGTCAACTCCCTCAAACTTAAAACCTTATTTGTCCTCAAATAATAAGAAGAAGATCACAAAAAGAATAAACTCATACAAGAGGTGAAATTGGGCTTTGCTTTAGATTTATATTTAAAAACAACTGCATGGAATACTGCAAAATCAATCAAACATTACCTTGAGCTACTGTCTCGTGTATCACTTGGTTTCAATGCCCTCGCAGGTTTATGAAGTGTAGTAAATTTTTTTTTATAGAACATTTCACTCACTCTCAAGTGTATGGAAATTCAATAATAATCTCTCAAATCAAAATACAAGCAGTGTTTACCATAGGCTTGCGCAAAATCAATCATCTCCTCTACTAGGTTGTGAATGTGAGTTTGAGATCAGAAAGGACTTTATTAAGGTTGTAATGTGGCTCTTTGGAAGGTAGGGAATATTTTGGCTTAAGTGGCTAAAAGAATAGGAAGCACAAGTACCCCACAAATTACCGTTACCAACACACAACCAGTTCCCAAAACGCATCTCAGAAAAGTAAGACTAGCGTCAAACTTCTTCCTACCATCCTGTCCCCATTTATTTAGGAACCCAACCAATGACCCTCTAGACTTCGTCTAGCTTATACCTCCAGGTTTTTTTTTTTTTTTTTTTGATAACCCACTAGACTTCGTCTAGCTTATACCTCCAGGGTTTTTTTTTTCAATACGTCACCCAAAATGTGCTTCTACATTTTTGTAAGCTTATCACTTTTGAGGGTAATTTAACGATTAATCATCATCGGAACACTTTTTAGGCTAGGAGGGCTAACTAGGGATTAAGACAATTATTTACACTTGTGAAGGGGGAACAAAGAGGCCTAACGTCATCTCCTAAACTCACATTCACTATGTAGACTTAATATGATCGGGAGCAAGTTCTAGAAACAACAACAAGTATATGATAATATCACACTAAAATGAAGGTTCGGCTCAAATCTCACTGGGAATCGGCATTGAACAAGCAAACAAACAATTCACTCAACAACAAATCATAACCAATAACGCATATCCCCACCATTTTCACAAAGCATTTTCAGAAGAAATCGTCATAAGCGCCCAAAGTAAACACCCCATAGTACGAATAAATATACGATCAGTACATGCCCATATTCAAGTCCCACAGGAGAGACGTACACAAATCGAATAGAAAATCAAAATAAAACAAAAAGTTCAACAATCATCCACGGAGATAGCGCGGAAGGAAGGGAAGCACCACCAATCCACGTCAGACTCCCCCAAACTTATTCAATACGAAGGAATGAATAAGTTTGAAAAGAGGTGGATGGGGTGTGATACCTCTAGTCGGAAGGTGGAGGAAATCTCTCGTAGTAGGCGCGGTAGAAGGCCTGCTCCTCCGCCCACCTAGCGTTACCTTGAGCTTGAAGGTGGTCTATCCGCTCCCCAAAGTGATCTAGTCGGGACTCCTGCTGAGTCCTCCAGATTTGGTTCTCCTCACGCAACTGTTGCTGGTCAAGGCGTATTCCTCGAATCCCTTCAACTATTTCCGCCAATTGGCTGTCCCTAGACGGTCGGCCAACCGGACGTCTCCTCTTTGGCTGGCTGGACTCTGCCTCCTCTTCATCTTCTTCCATGTTTGGATCATCATCCTGAACGGGTAGGGGCTCGGCGGGTATCTCTGGGGGTGGAAAGTGATGTGTGCCCACACGCATTGGCCGCTGACCTGTAAATCCTTCGCCCTGTGGGGGGTCACTAGCTAGTCTCGCCATATGATCCTCGGAGTTCATCCTCCAGTTGGCCTGATAGGTCCACCCTCCAACTGCGGTTAGCTGAGGAGAGGGGAATCTGAAGAATGTATTCGGGTCTAGAACAAAGTACCCGGTGCCCCTGCTGTCCACAGTGATCATGCCTGATTTTTTTAGAATATCCCAATCGATCGACATGCTGCCCGAGTCTGGGTGTCGCTCCTCTATGTCAACTTCAAAATGGAGGGCCAAGCGGGTGATCACACCTCCACAGCATAATTTGCCACTTTTCTTCTTTGCATGTCTCTCCAAGTGTTTGATCATATAGTATCCAATATTGATCCTTTGCTGGGCCAACATGCCCTATAGCATGAAAAGTATATCGGCGGAAATGCTACCCAGTTCCTTATGTGCAAACGGTAAACAAACCAAGGCCTTGGCCATGTACTTCAACACTGGGTTCCGAATGGAGTTGATCTTGGCACGGGAGGGGATAAAAGTAGGGCCCTGGCTAGACGTAGCCTCATCCAATGTAATGCGACCCCAGAAGTCGTTCCTGTGATAATCTTGAGGCTCTTCGGTATACCCTTCCTCATTGCCAGTGTGAGAGTGTGGGCGACATTGTCCAAGCGGAAAGTGATGGAGGCCAATACTTTGTTGACGTAATTCACTTGGAGAGTGGATAGGAACTCCAAGGTTAACCTTGTAAGATCCATAGCGGTGTGCAAATAGGAAGTTAAGGTGGCCCGCTTCCCTGAGGGTTTCCCAAGACGCCTGAATGCCCATATCGGTGAGTAGGTCAACGACCAGGGTACCGGGACGGCATACTATCCAATAGTGCCAATGCTGCCCATCTGTTCTTCTCCTCTCTGCTTTAAGGTCACATTCAAAGCCCGGGGATTAGCAAAGTTGGCCATCTGATATTGTACCTGAAATAAACCACAACAAGAAGTCAACTCCCCCAAACTTTAGTCCACAATCAAAGATTTATAGACAAAATAGGATGAAATTAGGAAGATAGACTCAAATCCTAAATCCAAAGCTATAGCATCAAATTAGGGAGATAGACTCGATCCCTATACCTTTCATCAAAGCACCCAACAAACCAATTTCCAATCTCAACAATAAGATGAACTTTAGAAAGATAGACTCAATTTCTAAAACTCAAATAAAACACTTCACACGAAGTAGGGAGATAGACTCAATCCCTACGCCCAAAGCTCACATAATCAATTTATACCTCCAAAACCAAGCGTTGGCATCAAAGAACTCAACATGTAGCACAAAATTCTACCATTCCTAACTAAAAGCTATACCCACGAGCAATTCAATCAATTATATGTATATTTCACATATCAAGCACCATACTCCTCAAATTCAACTCATAGGCTCCGTAAACTTCATACCCATCTCAATGTATAGCAAGAATTCCGTGAACTAGAAGGTTGGAAGAGAGAAAACATACCTTGGTTGTTTAGAAGGAGAAAAAGGTTGAAATTCTTGTGCTCTTTGTGTTATTTGACCGAAATCCACAAAATAAATGGTGAAACTCTTCCAAATCACAAGTAAAAGAGATGGGTGGAGAGGATTGTGGGTGGGATTGAGAGGAGAGTGAACAATTTTAAGCACTTTGTTGGGGGAAAGGAGTGTTAGCGGCTGGGTTGAATATAGATCTAGGGCACTCGCAGACGGACCCGGCCGGGTTGAATATTTGAACTAAATATTCACCCGGCCAGGTGAAAATTTTAAACCTCTTGCTGGAATTGTCCGATGCGTAACACATACCCGGCCGGGTGACAATTTTATGACTGATAATCCACCCGTCCGGGTGGACGTTTTTTGTTGGTTTCTGTCGCCTTATGCATCTTCACAAGCACACCAAAGAAAACAAAGGAACAAAAAGGAAACAAGCCAAAAACAATAAACCACAACCACACACAAAAATAATAAAAGTACCTACTAGGGGTTGCCTTTCCTATAGCGCAACTTTTTATCGTCGCATGCTCGACGCTTTGCAAGCTCATTGAGAGTGTTCCAAGGTGAGCACGAACACCTCCTCCTTTTGCTCATAGCTATGGAAAATCTTCAAGTTTTGGCCATTGGCCGTGAAAATTCTTCCATCATCTCCTTGAAGCTCTATAGCTCCATTCTTCATCACCGTTTTCACCTTGAATGGTCCGGACCACTTGGACTTGAGTTTTCCGGGAAAGAGCTTCATTCGTGCATTGAAGAGTAGCACGGAATCCCCCGGGAAGAACTCCCTCTTCTCGATCATCTTGTCATGATAATTTTTGAGACGCTCCTTATAGATGGAAGAGTTCTCAAATGCCTCATTTCTAAACTCGTCGAGAAGGTTAAGGTGGAGTTATCTCTCCTTCCCCGCCTTGTAGTAGTCGGCATTGAATTGCTTCACCGCCCAATAAGACTTATGTTCTAGCTCCATGGGAAGATGGCAAGATTTGCCAAACACCAATTGATATGGTGACATGCCAATCGGCGTTTTGTACGCCGTCCTATATGCCCAAAGAGCATCATCGAGCTTCATAGACCAATCTTTCCTATTAGCATTCACCGTCTTCTCAAGTATCCCTTTTATCTCTCTATTGTCTAGCTCCGTTTGACCATTTGCTTGAGGATGATAGGGGGTGGTAATTCGGTGCTTGACACCAAATTTTTGTAACACGAGCTCGAGCCACCTATTCTTGAAGTGGGACCCCCCGTCACTAATCAAAGCTCTTGGAGCCCCGAATCTTGTGAAGATGTTCTTTTGCACAAAGCTAATCACGACCTTGGAGGAATTGGCGTGGGTGGGGATAGCCTTTACCCACCTGGAGACGTATGTATTGATGCCCGGATGAAGATGGAAAGGGACCCATGAAGTCGATCCCCCATACATCAAAGAGCTCCACCTCCACAATAGTAGTCATAGGCATCTCTTTCTTCTTTGAAACTCCCCGGTCCTTTGACATTCATTGCAATGAAGCACAAATGTTTGACAATCTCCATAGATACTTGGCCAATAAAGACCGCATTGAAGCACTTTCATAGCCGTTCGGTTGGCTCCAAAATGTCCTCCACTAGGACTAGAGTGGCATTTCCTCATCACAAGTTCCCATTCATCTTCGGGAATGCATCTTCTTATCACCATGTCGGCACATCGCCTAAACAAAAAAGGCTCGTCCCAAAAGTAGAACTTGACGTCGTGGAAGAACTTCTTCTTTTGATATGCCTTGTACTCTTCGGGGATGACTCTTGCCACCAAAAAGTTCACGATATCGGCGTACCACGGAGATGAGCCTTGAGCAAAGAAAAGATGCTCATCGGGAAATTCTTCATTGATGGGCACCTTCAGATTTTCACCTTCAAAACAATGCTCCAATCTTGATAAGTGGTCAGCCACCACATTCTCGCATCCCTTCCGGTCCCGGATCTCTAAATCAAATTCCTGCAGTTGAAGGACCCATCTTATCAACCTCGGCTTGGCATCCACCTTGGCAAAAAGGTGGCGGATGGCGGCATGGTCTGTGAACACAATAGTTTTCATCCCGATGAGATAGGGACGGAACTTGTCGAACGAGTATACCACCGCCAACATCTCCTTTTCTGTAGTAGTATAATTTGTCTGTGCCGGATCCAGTGTCCTGCTTGCATAGTAGACCACCCTGAATAGCTTGTCTCTTTTCTGCCCCAAAGCCGATCCCACGGCTATATCACTGGCATCACACATTATCTCGAACGGCTGTGACCAATCCGGTGAGATGAGCACGGGTGCACTCACAAGCGCCTTCTTCAATGTCTCGAATGCCTGCACACATTCAAGAGAAAATTCAAACTTCACATCCTTGGCAAGTAAATGACATAAAGGCCTTGCTATCTTAGAGAAATCCTTAATAAAACGCCTGTAAAACCCGGCGTGTCCAAGGAAACTCCTCACAGCCTTTTCATTAGATGGTGGTGGCAACTGCTCAATCGCCACGATCTTGGCCCTATCCACCTCGAGTCCTCCTGCAGAGATCTTGTGCCCAAGCACAATACCGTCTCTCACCATAAAATGGCAATTCTCCCAGTTGAGCACCAAGTTTGTTTCTTCACACCTCTGCAAAACACGGGTTAGATTTTCTAAACAATGATCAAAGGAGCTACCATAGACGGAGAAGTCGTCCATAAATACTTCCATAATATCTTCCACCATGTCGTGAAAGATGGACATCATACACCTCTGAAAGGTGGCTGGGGCATTGCAAAGGCCAAATGACATTCTCCTGAAAGCATAAACACCATAAGGACAAATAAAATTAGATTTATACTGATCCTCTGGGGCAATCAAGATATGATTATATCCGGAGTAGCCATCTAGAAAGCAATAATACTCATACCCCGCCAACCTATCTAACATCTGGTCAATGAATGGGAGGGGAAAATGGTCTTTCCTAGTCGCGGCATTGAGGGCTCTATAATCTATGCATACTGTCCACCCGGTCACCAACCTAGTGGCTATCATTTCATCATCTCCCCCTTTCACCACTGTCATTCCCCCTTTCTTAGCTACCACTTGGGTAGGACTTACCCAATCACTGTCCGATATAGCATAGACAATCCTGGCATCTAACCACTTCAACACCTCCTTCCTAACAACCTCTTGCATTATTGGGTTAAGTCTCCTTTGGTTTTGAGCTTTGGGTTTAGACCCCTCTTCTAGGAGAATTCTATGCATACAAACCGTAGGACTTATCCCCTTAAGGTCCGAGATAGACCACCCAATTGCACCCTTGTGCTTTCTAAGCACTCTCAGCAATTTATCAAGTTCGTTAGTGTTGAGTGAGGATGATACAATTATCGGATAGGTAGCATTCTCCCCGAGAAATGCATACTTAAGGTGTGATGGCAATGGCTTAAGCTCCTCTTCCTTCTCTTTCTTCTCCTTTTTCTTCTCCTCCTCATTTGGATCCCTTAATGGCTGGAATTTCTGTCGAAACCTTGGGACTTCCTCAGCCGAGTTAAGAGCTCCTACAAAATTCAATAAATCATCATTAGGCTCAATAACATCAGTATAATAAGGAGAAAAGATAGATTGCGATAGGCATCGCTCCAATTGATCTTGTGGAGAGATGGCTCGGGCCATCCCTCTCACACAGTCATCGACCACTTCAACCATGTTGCAATGCTCCACTCTCCTTGCATCCTCATCATCATGTCTTTGCATCGCATTGTAGATAGAGAATGTGACGCTTTCATCATTGAGTCGGAGTGTGAGCTCTCCCTTCTGCACATCAATCATTGCCTTCCCTGTAGCGAGGAAAGGTCTTCCCAGGATAAGAGGAACATCCCGGTCTTCCTCCATATCAAGCACCACGAAATCCACTGGAAATATGAAGTCATTGACTTTGACGAGTATATCTTCAACAATCCCCCTAGGATACGACACAGATCGGTCGGCCATCTGGAGTGTGATGGTAGTGGGCCTCAGTGTCCCAATCTTCAACTTCTGAAAGAATGAGAACGGCATAAGATTAATGCTCGCTCCCAAATCACATAGAGTCTTGCCCACTTGGCTATCCCCCACTATGCATGATATAGTGAAGCTCCCAGGGTCTTTCATCTTAGCAGGCAGCTTCTTCTGGATAATAGCACTGCAGCTCTCCGTCAGATTAACGGTCTCGTGCTCCACCCATCTCCGCTTCTTGGAGATCACTTCCTTCAGAAATTTTGCATAGCTAGGCATTTGCTGTAACGCCTCTACCAACGGGATATTGATGTGCACTTTTCTGAATATGTCAAGAAACTTAGAGAAGTGATCATCTAGTTTCTTCTTCTGCACGCGCTGTGAGAAGGGGATCTTGACCTCAGCAGGGGGTGCAGGTATCACGGTGCTTGCCTTAGGAGGCGGCACCTCTTCCACTGGTTCTTTTTCTTCCACCACCTCTTCTACAACTGTCTCCTCTTGAGAGATTTTCTTCTTTTCTGCAGGCATAGTTGGACCTTCATAGCTCCTTCCACTTCTCAGGTTAATGACTTTGCAATCCTTGCAGTCTTTAGGATTAACTACCGTTTGTGAAGGGAATTGTCCTGGTTGATGCTGAATACCCACAGCCTGTGAAATCTGGCTCATCTGGTTATCGATGCTCTTCATGTGAATATTCAAGTCATTCACATTAGCTTCAACCTGCACTAGCCTTTTGTTGGAGTCTTTCATGCACTCTCCTGTTTGCTTCATACAAGCCATTAGCACATCTTTCAGCTCATCCTTCTTCGGCTCTATAATTTGGCCATCTGATACCTGGAATCCGGGTGGTGGTTGAAGGGCATTATTTGGGTTCCCGTAGGACAAGTTGGGATGCACCTTGTTCCCATAGTGGTTGTAATTGCCTCCTCCTTGATTGGGTCGGTAATTGGTGAAATTTTTGTTATGGCCACCTTGGTGAACGTAGTTTACATCTTCGACTCCTTGTTGCATCTCAGTCCCAACCTGCCTTGTGCCCATATACCCAAGCTTCTCAGTTAGGAAATCCAGCTGCTTGGACATTGTATCCATCCTATCAAAATTGGATGTGGATGCCACCCTGTAGGCTTTGCTTCTGTCATTCCTCCATCCCTCATCATTTGAGGCCACTCTCTCAGTCACCTCAAGTGCTTCAGCTTCTCCCAACCTCAAGAGAGATCCTCCGGCGCTCATGTTCAATTCGCGCATTGCCTCCAGCGTGCCTCCCCTGTAGAAGGTTAGGATTTGTTGCCCCGGGCTTAACCCGTTGTTGGGGCTGTAAGAATATTTATATTCTTATGTGACCTATGTATCTATTGGTTCAAAATTAAAGTTCAAGTTCATAATATTAAAAGTTTGAAGGGGATTCTAATATTAAAGACGACACCGTGATGGATCGGTTTCGATTAATGAATTAGAATCGGGGGTATTGATAACCCTCCTCTCTTACCTATTAATTATGATATTATAATATATATATATATAGGGTTGCGTTAAAGATAGAACCATTCTTAAGTGTAGAACCTAGAACTCTACATATTTTATTCATTGGATGAGGAAAAAATGACGGTCAAGATTAAAAATCATACATATTAGACTATGTTTTCACGACATTCCGGACTCAACATGTGAAAAAACTCACATGTTGATGGAAGAATGAATGAAACGAAGAAGAGTCCACGCATGCTTTATTTTTTCACTTCTCTGCATTCACCCATTAATAATAGTTTTGGTTGTAATGGGAAGTTGCTGTGCAAATCAACACCATTGGATTAAAAGATCTAACGACCTCCGTTTGGCATTTGTTCTACGTTTAAGAATGGTTCTATCTTGATCACAATCCTATATATATATATATATATATATATATATATATATATATATATATATATAGGATTTTGATCAAAACAAGAATGACTTTAAATAAAGAAATACAGGCCAAATGTGATCCTTAGGATTTGGCGAGATCATCTTGAGATTAAAAGATCTAATGGCTCAATTAATTCCCTAAATCTTATTATTTTATTCACTAAAAATCCAATAAGGTTACTAATGTCATTAGCTACATCTCGATTGTTATGATAACTCCTATAATCTTGCTATTTCTCTTTCCACTAACAAATCATATGCGTGAATTATGAGTTAATATTCCTCAACTTCATCTCCTTCGTATCTTCATCTTCTTCAGCCGTTGTACCATTAATCTTCCATTATACTTTTTTCCATGAAGATTTATTATTTGTGATTAAGTAGTTGCCAGAATATTCGATTTGTTAATATCCAGAATCAATCTCTCGTTGCATCTGTCTGTATCCTTCATTGGTAATTTTTTCTCCGGATCCAATATAACAGTAAGTTAATACTCCGTACCATTGCTCTCTCATCTCCTTATTCACATCATTAGCTTGTTATCATTTTGTAATATATAAATTCAGTTTTATAATTTTCATCGATTTTTGTTTCATGATTTGATAACTTTCATTTGTTGGTTTTTTTTTCTGGCATAGATTTTTGTACCTTCTTTTTGCCAGATCCAATATATACTATAAGTTCATCTCCTTTTTTCAATTCAGCCGTCGGTTAATGTATAACCCAGAGTTTTAGTTTCTGAATTTTCATATATTTTGTTTAATGTTTTGATTACAAAATCTGTTGTTTATGTCTTTGTATAGATTCTCGTTTCTTCACTCCAAAAATGGAATCTGAAACACCTTATACTTCGCATGTAGATAATCAAGCATCCTACGATGACATTATTGAGAATACAGGTTATGATTTTAATTAATATAATATTACGTTAGTATGATTAATTTTCGTAGTCAGTCTGCATAATTTCTTCATAACAGTTTCTGTGACTGTAATTTTATTGTTATGCTCTGATTCTGAATTAGTCAGTGTTCATAAATGTTTTCGAAGGTACTATGTATGACTTAACTATGGGTTTAGTATGACATATAATTGTTATGACCTCAGTCCGCTTAGCATGACCTAATGTTATGAACACTTATTTGTGTACTTGTTCTTTTTTAACTTTTAGTACTGTTACAACCCTGACTTATTAATAGTATTATTATGACATGATTTCGTATGACCTTAATTCGCACTAAGCATGACATACCGTTATTAGCACTTTTTTTTCAACTTTTGGTACTGTTACAACCATGAGTTATTAATAGTAATATTATGACATGATTTCGTATGACCTTAATTTGCACTAAGCATGATATACCTTTATTATCACTTATTAGAAACTAATTGAGGAATTTTATGGGGCAGAGGCACCCCAGGAAGTAGTCGTTCAACCACCTGAAGTCGTCAGCACGAAGGGATCTGGTAGTAGACTCCTCTCAAGAGTGGAGAAGGCTTTGAAACTTAAGAGCAAGCCTTTGCGTCAATGTAAGAAATGTCAGGAGTGGGGTCACCACGATTCAAGGAATTGCGACAAATTCAAAGAAAAAGAAAAACAGCAGTCTAGAAAAAATTCTGAAGTTTGATACCATGTATTCTTTTTTTTGAAGTAACGTTAGTTTAATTTTTTTTTGGACTCCATTTAATTTGCAATGTCAGGTTGTTTGAAATTACTCAGTTCGTTCAGTTTTGTATGAGGCATTCTGGTACTCAGTAGTTTTATGTCATGACTTAAATATTGGATTATTATGACCCAATTTACCCATACGTTTCCCTGACTCAAATATTCGTTTATTATGACCCAAAAGAACTGATGATGTTTGGGTTGTTGTTTGTGTATTCTGCGTTCGTAATACTTTTGTGTTTATTTTGATATGATAAAAACATGAGAATAATTGTGTATTTTACTTCAGTTTGTTTGATATGAACATTTCGATCAGAATTGTATAAGACATTCTGGTACTCAGTAATTTTATGCCATGACTCGAATGTTGGGTTATTATGACACAAATTAACCATACGATGCTATGACTCATATATTCATTTATTATGACCCAATGTATTGAGTAATTATCATCACACGATATTTCGTCGCCTGGAAACAAAAGGAAAGCATTACAAGGTGTTTTGGAGTACAGTTTTACTCAAACTACTAATTTTTTATTCAAAAGTCCAATTTTATGTCATTTTAAGTGCAATTTTATGTCATTTTAAGTGCAATTTTATGTCAAATGACAGAAAAATGGAAGGAGAAAAGGAATAGGTGTAGTTTGGGTCATTGTTGTTGTATTGTTGGGTCATATCATCGTACGGTTAATCTTTAAATTTGTAAATATCAGCATAATAATTGTACAGACGACGTTTTGACTGCTCTGTTTTTTACTAATTGGTACAGATAAAATAATATATACTAACAATAGAGACTCCAAAAATTAATACAGATAAAATAATATATACTAACAATAACATCAAGCTGACATATATAAAACATGGTCCACAAAACGAGAATTACAAGGTCTAAACATCGTTTAATTAAAATAGTGGTAATCTATAAAGAAATGGACAACAATTTTCAGTAGTTTTAGGTATGACTAACTATAGATTAAAGATCCGTAGTTTGCTATCATCTTTTCTACGTTGATCTTTGTTTTCTTGCTCTCCTTTCCATAGTGTTTGGATGACGCCTCTTTATTCAATAATACGCTATGATTATTCCCTGCTTAAAAACGAGGTTAATACTGCGGCATACTCGTCATTAAACAACAATTGTGTTGTTGAGATACAATCACAATCATATCACGTTATGGTTAACCTGGTTTTGGGTCATGGATACCAAATCCAGAAAACAGAGGTACAGAAGGTAAATACAAATATGTTTAACCTAGTTTTGGGTCATGGACACCAAATCCAGAAGTGTTTAGAGTCGAACTTTTAAATATTGATTATGAAAAAACCCCCGAACAAAAAACGGAGTGCCCAAAAACAATTAAAACTTCATTACTTCAAATAATAACCCAGACAATGTAGTCGACATACCTTTCTGGTATTTAGGTTTTGGATGTGCCTTCTTCTTCTCAGTAATTCGTTGATACACTAGGTTACAACCAACCAATTGAAATGAAATTTGGGTCATATTTGAGTTGAGTTTCGGTCAAATTGTATTAAAAAACTTACAAACCCTTTTCGTCATGTGTTGTGGTTCCAGACGATCTTGTGTTCACCATGGTTGAAGAAGACGCTCCACAAATCGTGCTCGTCAAGTAGAGGTTTGAAGTCGATTTTGTAGGTTTTAGTCCATTCCTTCTTCGCCGATAATGTAGTTAGGCTTTTTAGTCGATTTGGGAGCTTTTTAGTCCATTTTTTTTTAAGTTTTGAGGAATTTGTGATGAATTTTTGGTGAGAGAGAGGAATTGAAAGGCGCGGGAACTGAAGAATCAACTTAATAGCGTGTGGAGTAATGATCCCAATTAATCTGCTCTTAAAAACGGAAGGACGGTTCATTATATTTTCTATCCCTAAATTACCCTTATCATGACACAAATCGTTCTTATTATGACCCACGAAAAACGTTTAACAATCCAGATCGTGGACATTCATCTCCAGATCTAGCGGTCCATATATGGTCTGTATTTCTATACTTAGGGGCTTCTTTTGATAGATGAAAACCCTATATATATATATATATATATATATATTATATGAAAAAGAGCATGTATATATAATTAAAGTGTATGAACGTGACGGTGGAAATTAGTTTATTAGTAAACTGATTTCATTAATCAACCGACATATTTGAGAGGCAGTTGATGTACATGTATTTGTGTAATACAAGAAGTTTAACCATATGGCGGTTATTCTATATGCACCGACGTATACAACGGTTAATGCATGGGATGATACATACAAAGTGACGCCACTTTTCATGAAGAGGCATGCAGCGTCTATAAATACATGTCTGCTCTCATTCATTTAGATACAACAATCTTAAACGAGTTATATACTCAGAAAAGTCACAGAATATATATATACAAAGTGTTCTTGATTCTTCATCCATCAAAAGAATCATTGAAGTCTTAAGGTCAAAGAGGGGATAACATCAATTAGAGATTTCAGTCGAAAGACAGAATAAACATCAAATGGTGGATTCAACCTTTACATCAAAAGAAGAAAGCATGGATGGAGGTTGGTGATTTCATCCCCACTTATAGTATAAATGTTATGGTTGAATTAATTCAAATCTAGACATAGATTTCATTATCGAAATCATTAAAGCATTGAGAAATGGCTTACAGTTGGTATCAGAGGCAATCTAGATTTGGTTAATTCACCATTTATGTGATTTCAAAATCGAAATTTGAATGGTCTTGGATTTTTCGATTTTGGTTAAATTGCTTCCGCTTGTGTGTTGGGTTATTGTTTTATGAAATGTTAAAAACAATATAAGGATATTATACACATTAAAGATTTCAATATTTAAATAATATATAACTTGTTTATCACCAAAGTGGTCTTGTTATATTGCATTTACTTATTGAAAATTATAAATGTTAATTAATTGATCATGATTATAGAGATGCTATAAATGACATAAGAGTTTGATTGATCTATTATTTTATTATCTATATATTGGGAGATCACCCAAAGGTGGATCATTGTATATAGTTAATAAATACGAAGTGGATTAATCATTTATTCATGTGTCATTTAGTATGTATACCCAAAGGCAACATGCTTATTTGATATATGTTTAGTTTGATTAATTGTTAAAGTATATACTTAGCATCGCTGAAAGTACATGTGCTTAAGTATTACCCAAAGGTTACTTGAATGCATGTTATTTAAAGTTTTATTACTGTTTATGAATCTGTGTTAAAGAACTCAAGCACGTATAGATAAGCATGTATAAATGTTGCAGCATTATAAAATTTGTATGCATATGCTAACTCTGTCATTAAATTAATGGGCAAAATTATGGAGAATGGTCTGAACAGATCTAGCTAACGCTGGGTGTAAAGATATTGGACCATGTCATACTAACGGAAGAGGAATCTTCAACCATTATAGATGTCACTCTGTAAATAAAAAAATCTCAATGTGAGACTTGAGAGTGATCAAACAGGTTGACCCTTATGAGAATGACGATGACAGAAAATTTAAAGTCATCTTTGCCCATGACAGAAAAATGCAAGGGAATTAATTAAGAAAATTAAAGAGTGTTTTCAATCGGGTTTCGCTGATAAGTCAATTGTAGGAAGCATAATGCATGAGCTGACTACAAAGAAGTTTGACTGGTCTCAGCAAATTATGATCATGTGACAAACATGTTTTACTTGGCAGTAAAGTTAACGACCTTGAGAATAGAGGTTTATGAGCAATTCACGGTCTAATTTATCATAAAACTCCCTACATGTTGAATTTAGCAAGTTCCAGGTGAATTATAACACCATTAAAGATAAGTGGGACTTTGAAGACTATATTTCTTTAAAGGGAAGGGAGATTAAAGAAGATAAATTATCAAGTTGCGAATCTCATAGTTTTTGGATATGTTGGCACCAGTAAAGGAAAACTAAGTAAGTAGGACAAATGGGCGGATAAATCTTTTCTGAAAGGTCCGGAAAAACATATCCATAAGGAAAAAGAAGTGTTGCATTTGCAAGCAAATAGAACACTTCAGGAAAGATTGTCCTAAGAGGAAGGCTTGGTTCGATTAGAAAGTTGAACATAACGGTTTTGTTTACTTTAAATTAAATCTTATCGAAGAGCCTAATAATACTTAGTGGTCAGTTTTGGTGCTACAATTCGTATGTCTCATATTAAACATCGATTCAGTTCAATCCAATTTATAAAATGAGTTGAACAATACTTGTTCATGGAAAACATGACGAAAGCATTGAATAGAGGCATTGAGACTTACAGATTGATCTTAGACACCAAATGTCATTTAGATCTTAAAGATTATCTCTATGAACCTGAATATGCTATAACTCTTGTTTTCGTAAGTAGATTGGATAACTTAAGTTTTAATAACAAGATTGGATATGGTGTATCTACGTCGTACCGAAATGATTACTATGATGGTAATGGTACATTATTTGATTCACTTAATAGATACAATCTTGATGCAAAGTTTTCTGAATCCTTATTTAATATTGAAAGTCGAGGCGTTAAATGTTTTTCGTCAAGTAAAGTTTGGCATTCTTGTGGCATTAAAGAAAGGTCCTATTTCCAAATAAAGGATTATGAGGTTGGTATAGTATGAAAGTTTTCCTCAAAATTGGAATTTAGTATGCTAAGATATGTGTATAGATTGCATTAAAGGGAAGCAAACTAAACACATTATAAGGAAATCAGCCACGAGAAGCACTCAACTTATTATGTTAATACATACTATAAATGTGGTCTTTTGATATTCCTTCTTGGGTTGGTAAGAAATACTTCTATCATCTTTATTGACGATTACTCACATTATAGAATAAATGTCTACTGCATGAAAGATCCAAGTCAGTGAATGTCCTAAAGGTATTCGTTGACAAGATGGATGGCAGTTAGATGGAAAAGTTAAAGTTGTGAGATCGGATAAAGTTGTAGAGTTTATGTATTTGTAAAGTTAATCGAAGTAGAGGCATTTGTGCATGATATACAATGCCTGATACTCTAAGACGGAAAGGTGGAATCGTACTTTAAGGAAAATGGTTAGATTTATGTTAAGTTGTTGTATTTTACCCTGTTTATTGTGGATTTATGCTTTAAAGACTACTTATATGCTTAATCATGTTCTCAGTAAGACAGTTCCTAAAACTAATTTTGAACTGTGGATGGAAAGGGAACTTAGCTTAAGACATATTCGTATTTGAGGTTGTCGAGCATAAGTAATGTTATATATGATCCACATGAAAAGATTCTTGGTCCAAGGATTGTCAGTAAATTATTTATTGGCTATCCGGAAAATCGAAGGGGTACACATTTATTATTCTAACCATAGTACGAGAATGGTTTAAACGGGAAATGCTAGGTTCATTGAAAATGGTGAAAACTAGTGGGAGTGGTGAAACCAGAAAGGTGGATATTCAAAAGTCCATAACAAGTTTCATCCACGTGTTATTGCGCCTAAGGTTGTTGTTCTTATTGTATCACAGTCAATAGCCACAATAGAACAACATGATGATGTGTAAAACCCACTAACCAAAAATGAAGTAAATGAACTTGTCACGATTCAAGAAAAGAATAGTGATCCACAATAAATATTGAGGCGATTAGTAAGGAAAATATATCGTTTCAAATGATTATATTACATTATTAAAAGTGAATGTGACATAAGCCGTGATAAATATTCACTCATTCTAACAAGCCATGAAAAGTGAACATTCTTTAAGAATTAATTTGGCTAGGTAAGCTCATCATGATCTCGAGCTTAAACAAAATGGATGAGCAAATCACCTTTATGAATGGAGGAAATTATAGATAAAATAGATACGAACCAACCTGAAGGATTCTTGATCACTTGAAAAGGAAAATTAGTGTGTAAGCTGAGTAAATCAATATATGGACTAAAAATAAGCTTCCTGAAAATGGTATTTGAAAGTTTAACTATACCATTGCGTCATATGATTTGTAGAGACCATTATTGATCGATGTATCTATGTAAAAATCAGTGGGAGCAAGTTTATAAAGTAAGTCTTATATGTTGATAACATTTCGCTTGTTGCAAATGACATGTGTATGTTACATGATCTTAACAAATAGTATCTCTCTATAAGGATTGCTCCAATTCAGAAGGGAGACAAGTTCGGTAAAATGAAATGTGCTAAAAGTGAATTGGAGCATAAGGATTTTGAAATGAAGATATGAGTGAGACATCTTATGTGATCGAAATACAAATATTTTAAGTTAGATCACAAGGATTGTTGAATTTGTCTCATAAAAGATATATCAATAAAATTTGGAGAGATATAGAATGGAAAATTGCTCTATAAGGAAAGCTCAAATTCAGAAAGGAGACAATGTCTTAAAATAGAATTGGAGTGTAAGGAAATGGAAAGAATTCCATATGCATCAGTGGTTGGGACTTTGAACTATGTTCAAAACATGTAGGCGACTGAATATTACATTATTATTGGTATGTTGGGTCGATATTAAAGTAATCCCAGAATTGATCACTGGAAAGCTGCAAAGAAAGTCCTCAGGTACTTGCAAGGCACCAAAGAGCACATGTTTATATAAAGGGGATCCGATGACTATAAGTCATTGGATATTCAGATTCAGGGTATGCCGAATGCGTCAATAGTAGAAAATTGACGTTTGGCTATTTGTTCCTTTAAGTCGTGGGAGCAATATTATGGAAAAGTGGAAAATAGTTTGTCATTGCTATTTCCACTATGAAAGTTGAATTTTGACATGCTTTGAGGTCAAGGTTCGTGAAAAGTTATTGTGAAACTTAATCTCGGGACTTGGGATCGTTAACATTATAGCCAAGCCGTTGAGAATTTATGGAATAATTTCGCAGATATCTTCTTCGCAAAGAAAGACAAGTACATGAAAGGTAATAAACATATGGAGTTTAAGTACTTGTCCGTAAAGGAAGAAGTACAGAAAAATAAAGTGTCCATGGAGCATATTAGGACAAATGTAATTAGAGTGGATCCGTTAAATAAAGGATTATCACCCAAATGTTTATTGGCCATGAAAAGAATTTGGGTATTATAGAGAAAGCCTTGCTATGCAAATATATTATGCTCATAAGGTGTAAGACACTTGGAATTCAATTAAAGTTGTGTTTCTGTTTATTAAATATGTTATCATTATAGTATGTATACATTATGGTTTTGGATAACATATGATAAATTGAGAATAAATGTTCATCTCAACGAAAGGACAATGTGAAGTTGGAATTGGTGTGTGATGCATGGAAGGGATCATGTCGCTTAATGATGTGTGACCGCCATGATTCGACTGATTCTAATTTTATCATGGTATTTAAAGTATATTTTGAACTTGATATAAAAGTGCGCATTATGGTTATTGAATCATCAAGACAATACAAAGGTCAAGTGGGAGAATGTAAGAATATTTATATTCTTATGTGACCTATGTATCTATTGGTTCAAAATTAAAGTTCAAGTTCATAATATTAAAAGTTTGAAGGGGATTCTAATATTAAAGACGACACCGTGATGGATCGGTTTCGATTAATGAATTAGAATCGGGGGTATTGATAACCCTCCTCTCTTACCTATTAATTATGATATTATAATATATATATATATATATATATATATATTATATGAAAAAGAGCATGTATATATAATTAAAGTGTATGAACGTGACGGTGGAAATTAGTTTATTAGTAAACTGATTTCATTAATCAACCGACATATTTGAGAGGCAGTTGATGTACATGTATTTGTGTAATACAAGAAGTTTAACCATATGGCGGTTATTCTATATGAACCGACGTATACAACGGTTAATGCATGGGATGATAAATACAAAGTGACGCCACTTTTCATGAAGAGGCATGCAGCGTCTATAAATACATGTCTGCTCTCATTCATTTAGATACAACATTCTTAAACGAGTTATATACTCAGAAAAGTCTCAGAATATATATATACAAAGTGTTCTTGATTCTTCATCCATCAAAAGAATCATTGAAGTCTTAAGGTCAAAGAGGGGATAACATCAATTAGAGATTTCAGTCGAAAGACAGAATAAACATCAAATGGTGGATTCAACCTCTACATCAAAAGAAGAAAGCATGGATGGAGGTTGGTGATTTCATCCCCACTTATAGTATAAATGTTATGGTTGAATTAATTCAAATCTAGACATAGATTTCATTATCGAAATCATTAAAGCATTGAGAAATGGCTTACATGGGCATCTTCTCATCAATTGCTTGAATCTTTTCCAGGCCTCCGGGATGTTCTCCTGAGGTTGCATCTTATATTGAATGACCTCTGCTTGGCGTTTGAGTGCTTCACTAGGTGGATAGTATTTCTCCAAGAACAGCTCCACCATTGCATCCCATGTGGGCACAGAGTTAGGACCCATGCTGTCATACCAGTCTCTTGCATCGTCTTTCAAAGAGAATGGGAATAATCTGAGGCGGACTTGCTCATCTGTGACCCCGTTTGCCTTCACCGTGTTGCTTATTTGTATAAACTTGGTGAGGTGCTTGTTGGCATCTTCTGAGCCTGTCCCACCAAATGCATTTACTTCTGCCCTGTCTATCAACCCCGGCCTCAATTCAAAGCTGTTGGCTGCTATCCCCGCATTGTTGACTGGTGGATTAGCAACCTGTCTATAGGCAAACTGATTTTGTACGGGCACTGGCCTCACGTTCTGCTCATCCAATTGCCTCTGCATGGCAACCAGCTGTAGACGGAGTTGGTGAATGACATGATCCTCATTGTTGTTCTCCTCTCCGTTATCCATTAGAATTGGGGAATGAGGCTCGTACTGTATAGGTGACGGAGGTGGAGATGGACTGGGTGATGGAGTTCTCTGGATAAGAAAAGGTGGACGCCTATGAGCGGGTGAAGAAACCCGAATCCTTTGGTTTAACCTTTTCTGCGTGTTCCTCCTCCTGTTGGATGCTTCGATCTCGGGATCGATGGGCTCTAAAGGTGGACCTTTAGAACGCGTGTGCATACAACCTGAACAAGGAAACACATCTATTAGAGAACTCAAAATAAAAAGTAAAAATAAAGCAAGTAAAATCTAGATTAGTAATCTCAATTATTATCACGATATTAAGCTATAATGACACACAATTATCCCCGGCAACGTCGCCAAAAACTTGACACATTTTATTTTAACACAAGTAATGCCCGCAAGTGTACGGGGCTAGTGTAGCAATTAGTAAGCAAGAGTATCGTATCCCACAGAGACAATTTTGTATCAACTTAACTACCACGAACAAAAATCAACTACTATCTAGACAATCAAGAAAAGTTGGGTTTGTTCTAACAACTACTAAAAGCATATAAAAACCAAGTAACAATTAAGAACAAGGAAACACGGCGTGAAAAGGATGTGAAAAGATAATATGGAGAAAATTGCAGAATTCGAGGATCCAATGCACAATTCCAAGCTCTTATCCAATCGATTTGCCTTACCTTTTGGTGTCTCTAGAGTTACTAAGCCGACCACAATTATAGATTAAACCCCCTCCCGAGGTGAAAAACTGTAGATTAGGTGCTGGGATCGAAGTCCCCTTCTAATCCTAAACTCCTAACTCCCAAAAGCTCGATTAGGTCAATGGCCTCACTCAAAACCTCAACTCCCGAGTTTTATTGTATTAAAGTGTGAATTATTCTTATGTCCAAATTAATTATTTCATCTCCCGATTAATCTAATTAATCCTACACAATCAAGTGGTGATCAAGCAATTGAAAGTAATAAACCCAAGAACAATCAAATAACTACAAGAGCAAGGCAAGAACAAAATCAATCGGATAAAAACTATGAAATCAGTGCATCATCACCAAGACTTCTACAAGAAATGTTTAGCTACTCATGTTCATAAAGAAAACCATTCAACACAAAGGAATCCAACAAATACATGAAATAAAGATACTAAGTACTCCTGTGAGATCGATCTATGGAGTGAAGCTTCAATCTTCCGATGTAGAGTCTTCAATCTTCAAATCTCTCTCTCCAAGGTGTTCTTGAGGGTGTGTGTGAGTGTAGAAGGCGGTAGGTGTAGGATCCCCCGAACCCTAGGCTTTTTCTTCATTTTATTCTTCAAAAATCGCGTTTTCAGCTTTCAGACGCGTCAGAGTGTAGTACCCGGCCGGGTAGAATTATTGCACTGGAAATTCACCCGGCCGGGTCTTCATATTAGGCTCGTTGCTGGCCTCAAGCTCTGCCCGGTCGGGTCGAATTATTACACAGGAACTCCACCCGGCCGGGTTCCCCTTTTCATGCCCGTCCTGCCTCTGAACACTATATGCCCCATTTTCTTCTCTTTTCGGCTATCTTTCCTAGAACACTCAACAAAACACATAAAACTCCAAAAGGTAGAATAATCGGTTAGATGAAGACAATTTCAAGTGATAAAGTCGACAATTAGCACTTCAACATACCAATTACACCTATGAAAATATGAGTTTGTCATTGATATGGGAATATATTCTGCCATAATTATAGAATAGTATTTATTGTAAATTAGATTCACCTTATTTGTAGAGTTCGCTAGCCTATATAACTTTGTAATCTCTATGTTCATTATACGATGAATAAGAATATGATTTCCCCTATCGAGTTTAACATGGCATCAGAGCACGACGATCGTGGCTCAGAAAAATATCATCACAACCAATAATACCTATTTCTTGACCTTTTTTCGACCAAAACCGATCCAAAGAACCTACACCAAAACATGTCAGACACAGAAGATACGAACGGTGGAACCGAATCATCATTTGGCGGGGGAATCAGACATGGTTTCGTCACACAAAATCAGAGACCGCCGCACCGAAACGGCGCGCCACCGCCGCGCCCCGGGGCCACCAGCCGGCCGGGAAACAAGGTCGACACATCGAAACTATGGTGCTCCCATTGCGGAAAGTAGAAGCACACGTGGGAAAACTGCTTCAAACGGGTCGGATACCCAGATTGATGGGAGCAACGGCAGAAGGTGAGAAACCCCCTAGCCCAGGCGAAAATCCCATCGGCGTGAATGGAGAAGGAGTTCCGCGGCGGATCGAGGCCGGGAATCATGGGGAATCGACCGGAGTCGGAACAGGGATGCGACATGATTCTCCAAAGGCCGGCGGCAACGTGAGGGGTGCCGGTAATTTTGCGGAGTGGACAGAAATCGGAGGCGGCGGATCTGCCAAAGGAGGTAAAGGGGTTTGGATTATATCCAAACCCTAATTTTAATTTCCCAAATTATAAGTCTCATCCCCTTAAGTTTGCAAAATATTAAAAAAGACCCCACCTACATATACATGAACCCCCAGTCTTCCGAAAAATTAAAAAACGACCCCCAGCTGCCAAAAATTCTGTAAACTACCCCAACTGTGTCAAAAAATACTTTTACACTCTTACGAGAGATTTCCGCTGCATTTCATGTTTATGATATCATTGAAAAGAAATCGAAAGGTTGGATATTTGATTGTGGGGCAACAAATACTATTACTACGGATAAAAATGATTTTATTGATTATAGTGAAGATGCTGATACATCATATATTAGAACTGCGAATGGGGAATTAATTACTGTTGTGGGTTCTGGCACGATCGAAATATCACCCACACTCCGACTTAGGAACTGTCTCTATGTTCCCACATTGTCTCAAAGATTGATGTCTATAAGTCATGTGACAAAGGAGTTGAATTGCACGCTCCTAATGCATCCTGATTTCTGTATTCTGCAGGATATTCAGACGAGGGGGATTCTTGGGCGTTGCACTGAGAAGCACGGGCTCTACTACGTAGACGAGATAGCTCAACATGGAAGTGCGATGCTGGCTCACAGATCCACAAAACAGGAACCTTGGCTCTGGCACCGAAGACTAGGACACCCATCTCCTGGTTACTTTAAAATGCTTTACTCGAACCTTTCTATTTCTTCTGATTTTTCTTGCGAGACTTGTGTTTTGGCCAAGAGCCACAGACAGAGTTTTAAACCTACAAACACTCGTATGCATTCTATATTTTCTCTAGTACACTCTGATGTTTGGGGCTCTGCGCCTTGTGTTGGTGGAAATGGCTTTCGATATTTTGTGATTTTTGTGGATGACTGTACTAGGATGACGTGGATTTATTTTTTGAAACACAAATCAGAAGTCATTGATAGATTTGCATCCTTTTTCAAACAAATTCAAGCACAATTCCATACCACCATAAAAACCCTTAGGTCAGACAATTGGAGGGAATTTGTTAACAGTGTTATGACCCAGTTTTATAAAGATAATGAGATAATTCACCAAACCTCTTGTGCCTATACACCTGAACAGAATGGGGTAGCCGAAAGGAAAAATATGGTGATTCTAGAGATGACCCGAGCTCTTATGATTGAATCCAAAGTCCCCAAACATTTTTGGCACGAAGCCGTCGCTACATCTATCTATCTCATCAATCGTCTCCCAACCAAAATCCTGAAAATGAAAACCCCCCTCAATATCCTATCCAAACAAGTCCAAATTCCCGAATACCTAAGTCTTTCTCCTAAAGTCTTTGGTTGCACCGTTTACGCCCACATACCTAAACATGAAAGAACGAAACTTTCCCCATGTGCAATAAAATGTGTTTTTGTGGGATTTGGGGTAAACCAAAAGGGGTACAGATGTTATGATCCCAACGCCAAAAAAATCACTACCATCATGAACTGTAATTTCTTGGAAACCGAATTTTTCTACCACACCCACTTTAGTACTCAGGGGGAGAGTGATCTAGATAGTACAACAGACTATCTAAGTTGGGTTATGCCAATTCCAAGCTCCTCGATTGAGGAACCAATAGATCCAGTTGTTACTTCCGCCGAGCAGGTCTCACCACAAGAGTCTTCTCAACCAAGCCTCAGTGATCCTTCTCCGACGATATCCGAGGTAATCTCTGCTCCGAGTATAGTTGAGATTCCAGTTACCACTGACTCCACTGAAACAGAAACCCAAGATAATACATTTGATGGAGACACAGGAAGATCTCCTCTGTCGAAGTACAAGGGGAATTCCACCGAAACGATACTCCCCAGAGAAGATTGGAAAAAAGAGTCGCTATGCCGTGGCAAACTTCGTACAAGGGAATCTGACCAAAATGGCTCGAGCATTTGAGACTGCGCTGTACGAGGAGGAAAAAATTCCACAGACAGCCGACTAGGCAATGAAGCATAAACGGTGGAAGGAAGTAATGATAGTTGAGATGAAGGCATTGATGAAAAACAACACATGGGTACGGAGCAAGTTACCCGAAGGAGTAAAGACAGTTGGATGCAGATGGGTATTCACGATAAAAAGGAGACCAGATGGTACGATAGATAGGTACAAAGCTCGCCTCGTCGCAAAAGGATACACCCAGACTTACGGTGTAGATTATGATGAGACTTTTTCACCAGTGGCAAAAATCAACACTGTCAGAGTTTTATTCTCAGTCGCCGCTAATAAGGAATGGCCACTTCATCAGTTTGATGTGACCAATGCATTTCTACACGGAGAATTGCCAAAACCGGTGTACATGGAGCCTCCACCTGGATTCTCTGGAGATTTCCTAGATGGGGAAGTATGTCAACCAAAGAAGACATTGTATGGGCTAAATCAATCCCCAAGGACATGGTTTGGAAGGTTTACAGAAGTGATGAAGAAGTACGCCTACGAGTAGAGTAACTCAGACAATACATTGTTCATCAAGAAGAAGAACGGCAAGATCACGTGTTTAATTATATATGTGGATGACATGATCATTACCGGAGATGATGAGGAAGAGATTGCTGAGCTAAGGAAGAATCTGTTTCATGAATTTGAGATGAAGGATCTCGGTCTTCTCATATATTCCTTGGGAATTGAAGTGCTAAGATCAAGAAAGGGGATTTTCATAAATAAGAAGAAGTATGCACTCGATCTATTGGCAGAAGTTGGGATGATCGACTGCAAACCCGTGGATACCCCGATGGTGCAAAATCACGGACTACAGATAAGGGAAGGGGCAAGACAAACCGACAGAGGGAGATACCAAAGACTAGTGGGAAAGCTCATTTATCTATCCCATACGAGACCAGATATTGTATATGCAGTAGGAGTGGTGAGTCAATTCATGCATGCACCTGTAGAAGAACATTGGGAAGCAGTCTTGAGGATTGTCCGATACTTGAATGGAACGGCGGAACATGGGCTTATGTTTGCAAAACACGGACATATGGAAATACATGGCTTTACCGACGCAGATTGGGCAGGGAACCCAAATGACAGAAAGTCCACTGCCGGGTACTTTACCTTTGTAGGGGGAACCTTGTAACATGGAGAAGTGAGAAGCAAAAGGTAGTAGCTCTATCTAGCGCAGAGGCAGAGTTCAGAGGAATCAAGAGTGGACTAACAGAGATATTGTGGTTACGGAAGTTGATGGCAGAATTGGATCTCCGGCCGGCTCTTCTGTGTAGGTTGTTTTGTGACAATAAGGCACCCATAAGTATCTCCGAAAACCCGGTACAACATGATAGAACCAAACATGTGGAGGTGGACAGACACTTCATCAAAGAGAACATCGAAGCCAAGGTAGTAGAAATGCCTTATGTCAAATCTGAAGATCAACTGGCAGATATCTTGACCAAGGCAATGAACTCGAAGTCGTTCCAAGAAGTACTCTGCAAGCTAAGTATTGGGAATCCCATTAACTAGCTCGAGGGGGAGTGTCAGAAGATCACACGAGATCACACGAGATTAGGGGAATTATATGAAATTGATATGGGAATATATTGTGCCATAATTATAGCATAGTATTTATTGTAAATTAAGTTTACCTTATTTGTAGAGTTCTCTAAGCTATATAACTTTGTAATCTCTATGTTCATTATACGATGAATAAGAATATGATTTCGCCTATCGAGTTTAACAAAATGATATGACACCTCCATTATTGCTATTACAAGTGGATGGAATTAATTTTACAATTGTAATGATGAAATAACTTGACTTCTATGAATTTGGAAATATTATCGCGTGTTATATCCAATTAATTGAAAACGTAAAAATAATTTCACTTTACCTTATTATTTTATTCTTTATCTTTCTACAATTGCAATTGACTAGACATACTATCTCAGTATATCCTAGGCATGCACAAGGGTCATGAACCGCCGGTTCCGGTTCATGAACCGGCGGTTCAAGGTTCAAGAAATGCTTGAACCTGAACCGGCCCGCCTAGCTCCCGGCGGTTCCGGTTCAGGTTCAAAAAACCGGCGGTTCATGAGGCGGTTCAAAACCACCGGTTTTTTGCCTGAACCGCCGGTTCCGGTTCATGAACCGGCGGTTCAACCGAAATTAAAAAAAAAATTATTTATAAAAATTGATTTTTATATTTAAAAACAATTTTTACAAATAAATGAATACTAGAAATTCATAATTGCCCATATATATTTGATGGGCTTACGAATTTATGAAACCATTCTTGGTTGTTTCTCTTTTATAGAGACATCCTAGAATGTTTTATGTTTCACTTTCGATGTGGGATAAAATCATTCTTGGTTGTTTCTCTTTTATAGAGACATCCTTGAATGTTTTATGTTTCACTTTCGATGTGGGACAAAATCATTCTTGGTTGTTTCTCTTTTATAGAGACAACCTTAAATGTTTTATGTTTCACTTTCGATGTGGGACAAAATATGTTGAAGTATTTTCTTTTATAACTACATGTTTAGAGCATTCATTCATCTTTTTCCAATGTGGGATACACAACTTTCTTTTGTCTTCTACTTTCTTCATGTTTTGTGTGATGTATATAAATAAAATTATTATTCACATATATTCTTGATTGATAAAAATAAAGAATTATTGAGAAATATGATTTGTACATAGAAAATATTTATTTGTATAATAATTATTGTTAGGTTTATACAATTTGTATAAGAATTATTCTTTCAATGTATAATATTATTTATTAGTTAACATATACATAAATTTATAAACATAAGCAAATCATTAATGATAAAGAACTAATGAATAATAGTTTATGAAATAATATTTGTTGTTAAGTTATAATAATAGAAGATAGAGTATTAATATAGACGAAAAATGATGGACGATCTATTATAAACTTACAAATAATGACTTTTATTCCACATTGAAAGAAAGAGTAACACATCCAAGAATGTGTAACTATAAAAGAGAATAATACAATATACTATCTTCCAAATTAAATCAAATCCAATATACTCTCATCCAAGTATTGACATTTAAAAATCAAATCCAACTTTAAGTATGGAGTATTTTTTTTTTGTCTTTTTAGTCTTTATTATGTATAAAATGTGCTTAAACAAATTTCAAACAATAAGGTGAAAAATTACAATTTTATTGATAATAAATTTGAATAAGACTAAAAATTACAACTTATAATGAATATATTTTATTTATAAAAATTAATACACACTACTTACAGTTAAACCTTTTAATTTTTAAAATATCAATACTTAATATTGGACTTGAGCATTTAAATTGGAGGAGAGTGTATTGGATGTGTTACTCTTTCTTTCAATGTGGAATAAAAGTCATTATTTATAAGTATATGATAGATCGTCCATCATTTTTCGTCTATATTAATACTCTATCATCTATTATTATAAATTAATAACAAATATTATTACATAAACTATTATTCATTAGTTATTTATCATTAATGATTTGCTTATGTTTATAAATTTATGTATATGTTAACTAATAAATAATATTATACACATTAAAAGAATAATTCTTATACAAATTGTATAAACCTAACAATAATTATTATACAAATAAATATTTTCTATGTACAAATCATATTTCTCAATAATTCTTATTTTTATCAATCAAGAATATATTTGAATAATAATTTTGTTTATATACATCACACAAAAAATGAAGAAAGTAGAAGACAAAAGAAAGTTGTGTATCCCACATTGGAAAAAGATGAATGAATGCTCTAAACATGTAGTTATAAAGAAAATACTTCAACATATTTTGTCCCACATCGAAAGTGAAACATAAAACATTCAAGGATGTCTCTATAAAAGAGAAACAACCAAGAATGATTTTGTCCCACATCGAAAGTGAAACATAAAACATTCAAGGATGTCTCTATAAAAGAGAAACAACCAAGAATGATTTTGTCCCACATCGAAAGTGAAACATAAAACATTCTAGGATGTCTCTATAAAAGAGAAACAACCAAGAATGGTTTCATAAATTCGTAAGCCCATCAAATATATATGGGCAATTATGAATTTCTAGTATTCATTTATTTGTTAAAATTGTTTTTAAATATAAAAACAATTTTTATAAATAATATTTTTTTTTAAATTCGGTTGAACCGGCGGTTCAAACCGGCGAACCGCCGGTTCACGGTTCAAGAAGGCCCTGACCCTGAACCGTCCCGTTGGAACCGGCAACCCGCCGGACGGTTCAAACCGCCGGTTCCGGTTCCGGTTCCGGTTCATGAACCGGCGGGCCCGAACCGGCGGTTAACCGCCGGGCCGGTTCGGTTTGTGCACACCTAGTATATCCAGTAGACTAACGAAATTTTACTCGGTGTTAAGAGGGTGTGGATACGAATTCATATTTTCCACATTTAGATAAAGTAGGGTTAGTAAATAATACTCCCTCCGTCCTCTAATAGGAGCCGTTGTTTGACCGGGCACGAGTTTTAAGAAATGTAAAGAAAAGTTGGTTGAAAAAGTTAGTGGAATGTGGTACCCACTTTTTTATATTGGTTTTATAATAAAATGTGAGTGGAGTGAGTTAGTGGAATGTGGAACCCACTACCATTTATGGTAAAAAAAGAAGAGTGACTCTTAATGGGGGACGGCTCAAAATGGAAATTAACGACTCTTATTCGGGGACGGACGGAGTATTAATTATTTAATCATTACACTATTGCAATAACAACCCTCCTTTTCATTTGTAGCAAAATAGACCTGTTTTAAATGTTTCGATGGCTAAAAAAATAAATTGACCACCAGGAAATGTGTTTGAGAAAATAGGGCATCTTGGAAAAAATCACACCTCGTCAGTTGTCATGATTGCTACATTTTTTTTGGACATGTTTGTTTTGCAACAAATAAGAAAAAATGTTGATATATTGCAAGTTATGCAACTTGCTAAAATCAAAACTTAAGTTGGTGGTTTTTTAGCAATTAATCAGGTATAAATTAATTTTTGTGAAGCTAAAACATAAATGTACAGTGCATCATTTTAATTGAATAAAATTGTTATTCACTACTCTTTCCATCCCTTTGTAGTAGAGACATTTTTCGACACGAGATTTAAGAAAAAATGTTTTAAATGAGTTAAGTAAAAGAAGAATAAAGTAGAAAGAAAAAAAAGTAGAAAGATGAAGAGAGAAGAAAGAATAAAGTAAGAGAGAGTAAAGTGTTTTTTGCCAAAAAAAAAGGAAATGACTCAAATATAATGGGATAATCCAAAAGATAATACGACTAATTTACATAGGAACGGATGGAGTATTTATTATTTGTATGATCCCACCAAAATATCTTAAAGTTACTTGACTAATACTAATTCAATCAAAATAGTTTTAGCCACGTATATTTTGGATTTCGTATCGAGAAATAATAACAAAATTTGGTGTGGATTAAAAACAAATGAAAACAATTGCCAGACTGTTATTTCGTTATCAATGTAGCATACAATACAATGTAGGATTGATTATTTAGGATGTTTCCACGAAAATATTGTAAAGTTTCTTGAGTAATACTAGTAAACATAATAATTCAACCAAATTATTGTTAGCCATGTATATTTAGTAATTAGTATTGAGAACGATTACAAAATTTAGAGTAGGTTAAAAAAACAAAAGAAAACAATTTCCACTATTATTTCGTTATCAATGGAGCAAACTTGTGGTCATCGTCATCAACTCAACTTGTCATTTCTATATTTTTTTTAAATAAGGCAAACAATTCTACCAATACTAAAAAAATTATCTTTTAAAAACACAAAACTTGAGACCCAATTATTTGCGTTGAAAAGTTTTAACAAATAACAACAATTTAGGATGCAAAAGAAAGCGTCTCTAAATTAAAGACAATTAACTTGATTTTTTGCAGACCTCTTATTTTAGTTGAAACAACAGCAATAAGGACATTTTTTCAAGTGTTGCTAGTATATTTTAAAACACAAATTAACGTCCTTAATTGCATTAAAAAATATCTTTAACGATATTTTTTGCTGTAGTATAAAAGAAACTCTACTTTTGCCGTTAAATATCGTCAATTAAATTGTGTGCGTTTGTTAAAGAGTGTAGACTAACAACACGCAATTCGCACTAATAATTCTTCTGTCCTCTTAGATAGGCTATCCGGTCTTCATTGATTGTTTCATTTAATCATTTTCATTTAATCCTTACTTATTGAATCATTCCATATTTACTATTCTTTTAGTAAAAGAACATTATATTCAACCAACCCATTTTATTTGTAATTATATTAAGAATAAAGATATATTAACAATGATTGTATATACAATATACCCCTATAATTTTTAACCTGTTTTTATTTAAACCGGTTTTTTATTAGATATTATATCTTCACTAAACTACCCTTTTGTTATATTTGTAAATTCAAATTACTATCAAATTACATGGAGCATTTATAGTAACATGGATGATCACTACAAAATAAATGTACTCCAATTTACATTGGTAAATATCATAAATTGAGGTAGGCATGCACAAGGGTCACGAACCGCCGGTTCCGGTTCATGAACCGGCGGTTCACGGTTCAGGAAATGCCGGAACATAAAAGAGAAACAACCAAGAATGAGTTTGTCCCACATCGAAAGTGGAACATAAAACATTCAAGGTTGTCTCTATAAAAGAGAAACAACCAAGAAGAGGCTAGCAATGTACCCAATGTTAGATACAATTATTTTTGGGTACATTGTCTCTATAATATTTGTTATTTTTGAACCGGCGGTTCAGGAAATGCTTGAACCTGAACCGGCCCGCCTACCTCCCGGCGGTTCCTGTTCCGGTTCAAAAAACCGCGGGTTCACCAGGCGGTTCAAAACCGCCGGTTTTTGGCCTGAACCGCCGGTTCCGGTTCATGAACCGGCGGTTCAACCGAAATTTAAAAAAAATATTTTTTATTTATAAAAATTTATTTTTATATTTAAAATCAATTTTTACAAACAAATGAATACAATAAATTCGTAATAACCCATATATATTTGATGGGCTTGCGAATTTAAGAAACCGTTCTTGGTTATTTCTCTTTTATAGAGACATCCTTGAATGTTTTATGTTCCACTTTCGATGTGGGACAAAATCATTCTTGGATGTTTCTCTTTTATAGAGACTTCCTTGAATGTTTTATGTTTCACTTTTGATGCAGGACAAAATATGTTGAAGTATTTTCTTTTATAACTACATGTTTAGAGCATTCATTCATCTTTTTCCTATGTGGGATACAAAACTTTCTTTTGTCTTCTATTTTTCTTCATGTTTTGTATGATATATATAAACAAAATTATTATTCAAATATATTCTTTATTGATAAAAATAATGAATTATTGAGAAATATGATTTGTATATAGAAAATATTTATTTGTATAATAATTATGGTTAGGTTTATACAATTTGTATAAGAATTATTTTTTTAATGTGTATAATATTATTTATTAGTTAACATATACATAAATTTATAAACATAAGCAAATCATTAATGATAAATAACTAATGAATAATAGTTTATGTAATAATATTTGTTAGTATTACATAAACTATTATGTCCAATATTAAGTATTGATATTTTATAAATATATACATAAATAACTAATGAAATAGAATAATTTGCTTTGATCATAAATACATAAATTTATTATAGAATAATATTGGATATAATAGTTTATAAATACATAAATAATATTGAACATAAACTATTATGTCCAATATTATTATCAATACTTAATAGGACATAATAGTTTATGTAATAATAACAAATATTATTACATAAACTATTATTCATTAGTTATTTATCATTAATGATTTGCTTATGTTTATAAATTTATGTATATATTAACTAATAAATAATATTATACACATAGAAAGAATCATTCTTATACAAATTGTATAAACCTAACCATAATTATTATACAAATAAATATTTTCTATATACAAATCATATTTCTCAATAATTCTTTATTTTTATCAATCAAGAATATATTTGAATAATAATTTTGTTTATATATATCATACAAAACATGAAGAAAAGTAGAAGACAAAAGAAAGTTTTGTATCCCACATTGGAAAAAGATGAATGAATGCTCTAAACATGTAGTTATAAAAGAAAGTACTTCAACATATTTTGTCTCACATTGAAAGTGGAACATAAAACATTCAAGGATGTCTCTATAAAAGAGAAACAACCAAGAATGAGTTTGTCCCACATCGAAAGTGGAACATAAAACATTCAAGGATGTCTCTATAAAAGAGAAACAACCAAGAATGAGTTTGTCCACATCGAAAGTGGAACATAAAACATTCAAGGATGTCTCTATAAAAGAGAAACAACCAAGAATGAGTTTGTCCCACATCGAAAGTGGAACATAAAACATTCAAGGTTGTCTCTAAAAAAGAGAAACAACCAAGAAGAGGCTAGCAATGTACCCAATGTTAGATACAATTATTTTTGGGTACATTGGGTACATTGCTAGCCTACCTCCGGTAGGAACATAAAACATTCAAGGTTAGCAATGTACCCAATGTTAGATACAATTATTTTTGGGTACATTGTCCCTATAATATTTGTTATTTTTGAACCGGCGGTTCAGGAAATGTTTGAACATAAAAGAGAAACAACCAAGAATGAGTTTGTCCCACATCGAAAGTGTAACATAAAACATTCAAGGTTGACTCTATAAAAGAGAAACAACCAAGTTTCATAAATTCGCAAGCCCATCAAATATATATGGGCTATTACGAATTTCTTGTATTCATTTGTTTGTAAAAATTGATTTTAATATAAAAATCAATTTTTATAAATAATTTTTTTTTAAAAATTCGGTTGAACCGGCGGTTCAAACCGCCGAACCGCCGGTTCACGGTTCACAATTCGCCGACCCTGAACCGGCCCGTGTTAACCGGCAACCCTCCGGGCGGTTCAAACCGCCGGTTCCGGTTCCGGTTCTGGTTCATGAACCGGCGGGCCCGAACCGGCGGTTAACCGCCGGGCCGGTTCGGTTTGTGCATGCCTAAATTGAGGTAATCCAAAATTTGATAGCCAATTTTGATAGTGTTGCATTATATAGTTAATTTCATAACTAGGCAAATTTGAATTCGTGACTAATTTGATGACCAACACTATTGTGATATTTACGTGACTAATACTATTGTGATATCAAAACTAGGTAAATATCATAATTTCGTGACTAATACAATTGTGATAGTATTGCATTATATAGTTAAATATCATAACTAGTACTATTGTGATATCATCAAATTTGAATTTCCATTTATCTAGGCAAATTTCATAAACAAAATTTCGTGACTAAAAAAATTTCTATTAAACTAAACTTATCATTTAAAACTGGAATATTTCATACATTGAAGACTAATAAAATTTCTATCTAACTAAAATTATTATTTATAAATGGAAGGGATACCTTTACATTTCAACGCTCATGAAATTAAAGGCATGTTGCTTGATAATGAACCTCTGAAGAAACTCTATGCAATTTACTGTGACATAAAAGGATGCTGAAATATCACGTGGAGCTGAAGAGGGCTAGCAATGTACCCAATGTCGAAATCATTACCATAGATTAAGATAATTGTTAGATACAATTATTTTGATGTTTAGGGTTTGTTTCATTTCTCATTTCCAATTGTTGGGTAAAATAATTGTTAGATACAATTATTTCGATGTTTAGGGTTTGTTTCATTTCTCATTTCCAGTTGTTGGGCTTCAGTTAAAATTTCCTTGTAGACCAGTCGGTCTTTTTATGTTATTGAAATTTCTGTTATAGTTCTTATCTATTTCTTTTGCGTCGCCTCTCCCGTGGCTTTGCATATAGTTTTTGTCCTTTCGATAACAAGTACTTAAAATCTAAAATTATTATGATTTTTCCGTTCAACATTTGAAATAACCATCTAGTTATATGTACACGAGGTTCTTTCTAAATCAAAGGGTATAGCACTTTGTTTTATTTTTAGACAATGACTATTATTATTTCATCATATGTTAAAAATAAAAAGGCTTATACATATATTTATAACTAATTAGAAATTTAAACACTATTTAATAATAAAATAATTGAATGGGAACGACTGTTATTATTTCATTGAATGATAATACTTAAGAAATAAAGTATATATACATATACTCCATCATGTTCACCTTTTTGTTTTAGTTTGTCTCACTAAAGATGTCTATTTTCGATATTTGAAAATAAATCATTCTCTCTTTTCTTCTTATAATAAATAGTAACTTATAATATAACTTATAATATTGAGATTATTTAATTACAAAATAATTGGATGCAAATGATTAATGTTTTTATCATTGAAAGATAATACGAAGAAATTATATATATGCCTATGTTTATATATATAATTTTAAAATTTTAAAATCATGTTATAAAAAATAATTTGGTGTCAATGACTATTAGATGAGTGAATTAAAAGTTAAAATTAGTGTTTGAATATTATATAAAATTATCTATTTTAGAAGGTAAGTCAATTCAAATCCTTTTATTAGTTTTGCAAATTTGAAGAAAATCTATAATATATCTAACTAAAATATTATAATTTATTCCTATTCAAGATATTCATCCAAAAATTATGAAATCATGAACCATATCAATCTAATTTATAGGGAAGAGTTTAACTTTTGATACAATGGAGAAGAAATATCCCCAATCACTCAATTTGTTGTTAATAGAAGATTAAACGTTGCATCTACAAATTAATGTAGTAAATTATACCCTAATTAAATGAACGCTAATTATGAACACTTCATGCTTTCCTAAATGATCATAAGGGTGGGTAGTCATGTAATACCTTAAATTAATTAATCATTATTAATTAATTGTAAATGTAAAATTACTAAGATACCCCAAAATTGTATATACAATGTTGTTAATTTATCATCACTCTTATATTAAAATTATATCTAAGTATGCTGATAAACTAAGGTTATCATTGCTGCATTGATTTTTATGAATATGATTAATGTGGAGTTACAAAATCTTAAATCTGTCATAAGATCGACGAGTTTCAAACTATCAAACCATATTGTTCTTTTCTTATCAATTTTCTTTTCTCAAAATGTTAGAGAAAAATAATAATTATATTTATAAATTAAGTCGACAAATGAAATGAGTTATACACCATTAAAGGAAATTTAATAAAAACTTGTTTACCTTTGAGCATATTGTCATTTTCCACTTTCTTTTTTATAATGCTTTAAAATTTTTGATATCAAAATACAATTTTCTATCTTAAAAATTAGTACTCCCTCCGTCCCACCACAAGTGATCAATTTTCTTTTTTAACAAAAAAACAAACCTTTAACCCCCTCTTACTTTATTCACTCTCTCTTACTTTTTCCTCTCTTATTTACTTTATTCTCTCTTCATCTCTCTTACTTTTTCCTCTCTTATACTTTATTCTCTCCATTTAATTCAACATATATCATTTTCTTAAATCTCGTGCCCAATAGAAATCCATCACTTAAGGGAGTATGTTTCTAAGATGCCGCTCGGATCATCAAGCTCTAGCTGCCGCTCAACCTCGATAGGATTAACATACTATCAATTGGTGCTTTCATTCCCGAACTGATGCATATCATATAGAAATTCGATCCCGCTGCTATCACTTCAATAAGATACGGCAGATCATATGCAATCAAATCTATGAAGCCATCTACAAAGCTTTCCACCAAATCAGATTTGGAGTTGTCTGCGGAGATTTCCATTAAAATTGTAGGTTAATTTTCTAGGTTGAAACTTAGGCTTCAAGGCGGACTTCTTCTCGCCAAAAAAACTAACATTGGCTATTAACTAAGGCAAATATAACCATCAAAGCTAGATATGAGCTTGTAACTTGCTATAACATAGTCACCAAACGGCCCTTAGTGTTAAGACCATATTAGATTTGATTTACTTATATTAGGATATGATATCTTTTTGTATCTCCACATATCATAAATATGTGTGGAGTATTTCATAATCATTAATCAATGAAGAAATCAAAATTAATTTAGTTATCCGGAAAGATGTAGAAAGAGCATTTGGGGTTCTACAAGCACGGTTTGTGTGTATGATAATTGAAAGAAGAAAGACCAAACGCGGAAATTGGTTCGTCGATGATACCCACGACAGCTCCACCGCAAACACTCCCCCACACCAGGGCGCGCCGACACCATTTAGCGAGCTCTTACATCTTCGGGCAACGCCGCGCGATTTAGCTGCCCATGCACAACTCCAGGAAGATCTAACCGAACACATTTGGTTGAGATTTGGCAACAAGTAGCCGATATCCCGCAATATTTCTCTGGCGTAACTCTTCAGCAGTACTTTGCCACTAATGACTAATTTGATTATGTATTTTATCGCATAAAATAAATTATATTTAGGATTTCAATTTTGCAATTCTCAATTTTTAAATAAAATGTAATTTTTAAAATTTTAATATATATAAATTTTAGATTAAATAAAATGATATAGTATTATTTCGGTTCATTATAATGTATTGGGTTTATACTTATACTTGACGAAATGTAAATAACAGTGAAATTCCATTTATTCCACTCTTGAATACAGATAAAATCGAATTATATATCATTAAAAAAATAATTAATCCTGAATTTGATCTATTTTTTAAATGATGGGATCACTTCGATTCCTTTTAATTTATTAGGTTAAAATTTTATGAGAACAATTCGACCAAATATAGATGTGGAATTATTAATTGCACGATACCATAATTATACTTGATTAACGAGGCAAACGACGCCGGTCTTCTTCGTTCATATTAAATGTGGTGATAATTAATTTAATAAATTAATGTCTATAATATGGACTGTAAACAACGATCGTGAACATAATAAGCAACGAATGACTAAAGTTCAAAATTGGTCTTATTAATTTGGTAAAAGAAAATTTTTTAGTCATATATTAAGTGTGTTTATCGCTTTTCTCATGGTGCACATTAGATAGTAGCTTTATGGATATGCAACAACACAATTAAAGTGAGAAAAATAATTATATTTTCGAAAGTAACCAAATATAGATCCATCAACTTATTGTGATTTAATAAAAAAGTTTATGGAAATGAATACTCCGTTTCATAGTAGTAGAGTCATTTTTTTTCATTTTGAGTGTTTTATATAGTAGAGTCATTTTTTTTAAGTAAAAAGTAACTTCCAACTCTTAATTTTCCATGTCTATTACTTTATTATCTCTACTTTTTCCTCTCTTCTACTTTATTATCTTTTTATTTAATACATTACACATCTTTTTCTTAATCTTCGTACTGGAAAGAAATGTTTCCACTACTATGGAACGGAGGGAGTATATTTTAAGTCAAGTTCCACTCACATTAGACATATTTTGAGTGAGTGATTTATTTTCATCATTCTGAGCAAATGTATCCATTAATACATCAACATATTAAATTTTACAATATTGAAATTCCAGAAAGGTAAGCTCCACTACATACAAGAATCAAACTCCGTTACCCGCTACAATTGTTGTATAGATATGGTGTAGACTAAGGCCCGATTAATTGACTTGTAGCTAAATAGACTTGTTCTGAAATTCCGATGGCTAAGAAAATTAATTGACCATTATATTTCTAACTCAGAAGGAAATGTGTTTGAGAAAGTAGGGCATCGTGAAAAAAAATCACACCTCGTCAGTTGTCATGATTGCTACATTTTTTTGGACATGTTTGTTTTGCAACAAATAAGAAAAAATATTGATGTATTGCTAAAATCAAAACTTAAGTTGGTGGTTTTTTAGCAATCAAATTAAATAGTACTAGTAATTCACAATTTATTAGGATTGCTCAACGAAAATATCTTAAAATTTCTTGAGTAATATTAATTCAATCAAGAAGAAAGGTCAAAATTGGTCCCGAACATATGGTCATTTTATATTTTTGGTCCTAAACATTATCTTTTGGATTTTATGTCCTGAACATATGAAAATTTGATCATTTTGGTCATGGACTAACTATTACGTTAAAAAATCCATACATTACTTCACTCCACATTCAAAATACATACCTTACTATCAAGAAATTAAAACATTACTAAATCTATTGATGTCAAATAAAGCTTTTACATCATGATTCCACTCCACATTCAAGCCAAAATACATACATTACTTCAACTAATCAGTTAGGATTTAAGAGTAAAGGCCAAAATTGGTCTTGAACATATGGTCATTTTACGTTGACCGTTAGTTTTTAACGGAACAGTTAGTCCAGGACCAAAATGATCAAATTTTCATATGTTCAGGACCAAAAAATCCAAAAGATAATGTTTAGGACCAAAAACGTAAAATGACCATATGTTCCGGACCAATTTTGGTCATTACTCTTCAATCAATTTATTTTTAGCCCCGTATATTTTGAATGTGTATTGAGAAGTAGTTGGAGTAGGTTAAAAAACAAATGAAAACAATTGCCAGACTGTTATTTCGATATCAATGGGGCATACAATGTAGGATGATTCCACGAAAATATCTTAAAGTTTCTTGACACTTCGAGTAATACTAGTAAATATAATAATTGTTTCGAGTTGCTGATTGTTGAAATGATACTCTGATTTTATTCGAGCTATTACCATTTGTTTCGAGCTATGGTCGAGTTATGTTATTTTCCCCTTTCTTCCCCGCTTCTTTAACCCTCCCCTAGTCGCGATCAACCGTGTTTTCTATCCTTAGAAAATGCGGGCGTGAAAAAGACCACCTTTCCCGGTCACAAGGATACCTCTGACATGATGGGCAGAGAAGGTGACCGTGTGAGAACACCATCTCGACGGCACAATGTGATCAGATATGGCTAAAGTACTGGAAAAAGGGGTTGCAGCCCAATGTGAATATTTTTAGTAAGCTCGGGCCTTTTCAATAAACCCCCGAGTGTTACTGTGATGATGGCTGGACAATATTTTCAAATGTATATTTGTAATTTTCGGCAATGTGTTCACTGAGTACTTTTTGTACCCAGCCCTGCATATATTTCTAAATGTGCAAGTTGAGCAGCGAAGTGGTGGAGGAAGTGCTATTGAGACAAGACATTTGATTCAGTCAGATTTTGACTCTCGGAGGTTCATGTCTTCATACATGGAACCGCGTTCATTCGCTTCCGTTGTGCATCTTAAAAGACTCAGGTCTATTTTGTTCAAAACTCTGATATTTTGAAATTTTTACAAACAATTACTCGAGTCTTCATGATCGAGTATCTTTCCTCTATGTATCAGCACTTAATTAGTCATATCTCGCAACTTATTTTCCCTTATTTCTTTCCCCGCTTCTTATACCCCCGCCCCTAGTCACGGTTCCCCGACTATGCTATCCTTAGCAAGTGCGGTCGTGACAAGCACACGGTCCCCATGTGTACACTAGTTCGAGTAAGGTTTGTGGCCCTACTGGGACCCTAATTCGATTTAACATGATTGACATAGCCATCAGATAGGTAATCCTAAAATAAAACATGGCATGACAAACATCTTTAGAAACAAATTCACATTTTCATATTAAAAGCACGTTTTGAAAAGAAAGCCCACCTCATAGCTTAATTCCTTGATTGAAAATCCCTCGACTTGGTCTCACTTGACGTGCGACGACACCCCTTTAGAAAATAAAGTACTTAAATTAGGCTTAAGAGCTAAATAGCAAACATGTATGCATTCCTAAGCGTGAGATCATTTCTATTTCTCTCTTCCTTATCCATAGAAAAGTTCTTGAGTATTAATTAAATCACGCGATTTAATTTATTTGGGGATTCGCAAAATTATCCGAGCATTAGTTAAATTCCGGAAATTTAAATTTAATGTCACGAGATTAATAGCGGCTATCCATTATTTAATCGGTAAAACATTAGGAGAGCCTAAAAACTAAATTAGAATTTTTTTGTGATACTAGTATTTTAATTGGCAGTCCACTCCATAATTTATTTTATCATTAGTTTAACATTAATTAAATTTTCTTGGGCTAAATACCTAATTGGATTAAACTGGCAAGGCCCAATCTAAATTAAATGTTGGTCCAAGTCTTAAAATGGCCAACATATTCATAGCCCAAAGAAAAATAAATCAAGTTGCCCAATTAAAAATTTAAATCGGCCCAACTACTATACCATGGCCCAAATTAAAAAGAGAGAGAGAGCCCCTTCCACCTACACAGTCGGCCTCTCTCCCTCATTTGTTATCCTACTGCTGCAGGGCTCCCTTCCTCTGTCCCTTGCAGCATCTTTACTGAGTTTTTGATGTGGTTTTGCAGGTGTCTAAGGTGTGCAGGGTTGTTAACTCAAAATCTGCAGAGCGGCTGCAGCTGTCCCTTCATTTTTTTTTTGGCTTGGAGCAGCAACCGGACATGGGAGGAAGAGGTGCAGAGGTTGCAGCCATCTCACCCCTTTTGGCAAGTCTTTGGTCTTCGAACTAAAGGTAGAGTTGTCCCTTTTCCTCACTTCTCCCTTGCTTGCCAGATTTTGTTTGTTTGCACCCTAGAATTAAATACATTTTGTCTGCATTTTAAGGTTCTTATATTCAAAGGAGGAAGTGAAGTTTGGCTGGCGGTGGCCGCTGGTAGCTCTCGGCGAACAGACCGCACTCACGGCTAGGAATAGAGTTCGTGAAGAATAGATCAGGTTTCTCCTTTCACACTTCATCAATTAATCAATGATCCATCAAATGAATCATTCATGCTACTTTTCATCACATAATCACTGATCTTCAAAGTAATTCATGCTGGTTTTCATCACTTAATCATTGATGATCAAATTAATTCATTCATTCAAGCTATTTTTTTCAGTTTACTAGCAACTGACCAGAACTAAATTAACTGTTCTAAATCACCTAAACTTGCTCCTTAAACAAACAAACACATATAAAATAATTAATTGTTCTAAATTACCATGCTCAGTGTAAGAAACATAGTGGTAAGCAATTTAAAACGAAATTACTTCAATTTCCGCGGCGCGCTATGAGCACATCCCATGTGAGTCTTTTCGGGTTAGCCTATGAGTCTTGTTAAAGAGTTCCCAAAATGTAGGGTGCCTCCCGTTATTCTCTCTAGTCCGCAAATATTATTGAAAATGAGTTAGCATTATAAAAAGATGTAATCAAGTCAAACCAGAAAATTCAGTTTTAACCATCTTTTCTACTGCCTCAGCAAATGAAACACAGCCATTGCTATGTGTGCCAAGGGCAGTCTCCCGGCCTTGCTTGCAATTTTCAGATGATCGCTTGGAAGACTCAATATGAGCAGGTGTCTTCCACACATTGGAGTAGTCATTCCACAAAGCATCGGTAAAGTATGCTGGTTTCTTCTTCTTCTGTTTCAAATTATAGATATAATCCCCATATCTCTCTTTATATTTACCACATAAGGCAATCCTGTAGAGGTTTTGATCATAGCTCTCTGTGTTTGCGTGTTTCTGCAAAATAAATAGCAAATGCAAGTTGAGGATTGTTTAAATATAGTAAACAAAGGCTGGAATCTTTATATTTATCAGTATATTTAAAATAGAGGCCATAAACTTGATAGAGAAAAGTGAAAAGTATATTTATGCCTATGAGTTAATGGTTTTGATCACGGCATATATTGGCAGCGGCTCTTGATTCTTGAAGGAAACAATCTGCATCAATATCAATAAATGGTTAGTAACTTCAAAAAGATTATAAAAAGGTAGTATTATTTATGTTCACTTACTCTCCATTCCTGAGGTGTATATACTTCCGGCCATATTCGTCTAGAGGACGAGGTGAAAATATATATTACATGACTTGAAGTTATTTAATTATATGTTGTAGTGAAACAAAGACGTCTAGATGTCCCCTATAATTGTATATCGACTTCATACTGATCAAAAAAGGTAACAATACATCTTTGAACTGATAAGTTTTGCAATTCAAATTTCCACAACAGACTCTATGCTACATGCATCAATACTTAGACAAAATTCTAACAGGATAAGCATATCGATTACGACTTTCTGTAATTGTTTCTTTGATCTTGTGGAGGGTCGTTGTTGCTTTAATCATGTTGATTCTTTCATGAGGTGAAATGGCTAAACATTTTATTGCCAGCTCAAAAACTGATGACACGCATTGCTCCTTGTCAGAGTAACGTTGATCTTGCCTTGAGAACAAAGTAGGCACCACAATTTCAATTACCGCATTTTGTTGTAATGCTTCACTTGCCCACTCTTTTAGGCTCGTTTTCTTGCTAAACATATTATCTGTTGGCTTCTTCCCTGTGAAAATCTCCAGAAGCATTATCCCGAAACTATACACATCCCCATTTGTTGATACTTTCCCCTCCATTTCCAATTCTACATACATTCATATATCACTTTGGTGAGGACTGATCCGTTGCTAACTTTCTTAAGTTGCTTACTCTACTACCTCATCAATGCAGTGTATTAAAAATGTCAATACGATGATATTAAAATGTCAACATTAACTTAGTTGATATTTTAATGCACTATGTTGACATTGATATTTAAAATGTCAACACAAATTTGAGTTGTCATTTTAGTGTGATCGTGTAGACATTTTTAATACACCGTGCTGATAAAATTAGCAAGTTAGCAATTTAAGAAAAGTTAGCATTATAACACAAACCCTAATTTTGTAGTGAAGCATGATGGAGTTGAAATTGCAAAGTTTAACATAGGAAAATCACCTGGAGCTGTGTAACCAATGGTTGTTGGTGCTTGTGTATAGACGATACCTTCCACTCCATCGAAAAGCTTGGAAATGCCAAAATCAGAGAGATGAGCAACCATGTCTTGATCGAGCAACACATTGCTTGGCTTTACGTTACAGTGAACGATTGTAGAGATACAACCATGGTGAAGATATTCCAATGCTGAAGCAACATCTATTGCAATTTGAAGTCTCTGTATAAGATCAAGAGCATACATGTTTGAATGTAGCCACTCATCCAAGCTCCCATTTGGCATGTAAGTCACAATCAACGCTCTAAACTCTCTATAACTGCACCATCCAACAAGTCTGACTAAGTTTCTGTGTCGAATACTTCCCAATATTTCAATTTCAGCATCAAAGCTCTCAGTTGCACCTTGCTGTTGGAAGTTGAACACTTTGACCGCAACTTTTAACCCATCAGCAAGTGTTGCTCTGAACACATAGCCGTAATTTCCTCTTCCGAGTAGGTTGGCCTCACTAAACGAACGCGTTCCTCGTTCTAGTTCAATGTATGAAATTCTCCTCCTGTTTCTCATCCTTATCCATTCGATCGTTAATGGTGAGACATCATCGGAGAGTACTGGCACTCTTTTCTTTTTTTGTCTCCATATCAACACGAGCATGACAATCACCGTAACGACTACCAACATAAATGAAAGAACCATGTACTTTATTATTAACTGAACATTCTTTTTCCCTCTTGAACCACCATCATCTTTTGGGCAAGGATGAACTAGAAATCTCGATGGACCACATAGGGCTAAATTATTGGAAAAAGATTGAGCAGTGAGGTTTTGAAAAAAACCTCCATCTGGAATTCTCCCCTCTAATTCGTTGTTAGAGACGTTAAACTTCTGAAGAAAAGGGAGGTCTACTAAGGAGTCGGGTATCGATCCAGACAGATTATTGTAAGATAAATCCAATATTGTCAAGCCTTTGACATAACCCAACGAGTTAGGAATAAATCCTTCAAACCGATTATTTGATAAATCAACAAATTCTAATGATTGACAACCACCAATTGTGATTGGAATATCGCCGGAAAACTTATTAAATGACAAATCCAAAAAGGTGATTAACTTTAAATTGCCTAGCTGATATGTCAATTGACCGCTCAAGAAATTGGAGGACAAATTCAAAGAAATGAGATCTCTAAGATTCCACAACTGGTGAGGAATGATTGAATTCAATAGGTTGGAGGCAAAGTTGATCATTTTCAAAGATTTGACTTCACCCAAACATTCAGGTATTGATCCGGAAATATTATTGTAAGACAAGTCCAATGTTATCAAACCCCTAACCTTTCCCAAGGATTGAGGAATGGGTCCGCTAAACAAATTATATGATAGGTTAAGAAAGTCTAATGTTTGGCAACCATCAATCGAGCCGGGAATATCACCTGAAAGTTGGTTAGCCGACAAATCCAACCATCTGATCAACTTTAAATTTCCAAGCCGAGACGACAATGGACCATTCAGATTATTGGAGGATAATCTCAATGTCACAAGGTCTGTGAGAGACCACAAGTTAGCAGGGATGGTTGAATTCAATAGGTTGGAGGCAAAGTTGATCATTTTCAAAGATTTGACTTCACCCAAACATTCAGGTATTGATCCGGAAATATTATTGTAAGACAAGTCCAATGTTATCAAACCCCTAACCTTTCCCAAGGATTGAGGAATGGGTCCGCTAAACAAATTATATGATAGGTTAAGAAAGTCTAATGTTTGGCAACCATCAATCGAGCCGGGAATATCACCTGAAAGTTGGTTAGCCGACAAATCCAACGATCTGATCAACTTTAAATTTCCAAGCTGAGACGACAATGGACCATTCAGATTATTGGAGGATAATCTCAATGACACAAGGTCTGTGAGAAACCACAAGTTAGCAGGGATGGTTGAATTCAATAGGTTGGAGCCAAAGTTGATCATTTTCAAAGATTTGACTTCACCCAAACATTCAGGTATTGGACCTACTAACATGTTACTAGAAAGACTCAACTCCCCCAAATTATTCATCTTGCAAACATCGTGAGGAATAGACCCTACCAATTGATTGCGACCAAGATATAATCTTTGGAGTTGCTTCAATTCCCCAATTGTTGGTGGAATGGTTCCTCTCAGTTGATTTCCATCCATGTATATGTTGAGCAAACTAGTTAAATTTCCTACTTGAGGCGGAATGACACCCATGATATTGTTGTTAGATGCTTTAATAGTCTGAAGAGATGAAGAAAAATTCCAAAGTGAAGCGGGTAGTAAGCCATTCAGTGGATTGCTTGCAACATCCAAGTACTTCAAATCTCGACAATTACTTAATGAAGAGATAAATGTCAACTCTTGAGTTGGAAATTCCGCTCCAGTCAAGTTGTTTTCTGAGATGAGAAGTCGTTGAAGGAACTTCAAATTACCAAAGTAGGGTATGGAGCCACTGAATGAGTTTCCAGTAATCTCTAAGATGGTAAGTTTTGAAGCATTGATGATAGAATTTGGAATTTGGCCACTGAATTTGTTATAAGTTAGAAGAAGCACTTCAAGATTGCTAGATGAATGGCCTATATCTGAAGGAAGAATGCCTGAAAACTCATTGAATGAGAGTCCCAATCGCTTCAAGGTTGATGAGTTGAATATGGAAGATGGGATGGATCCATATAAAGAATTTCCGGACAAACTGAAGCTCTCAAGCATTGGCATAGTGCCAATCTCTTGTGGTAATTCACCTGCCGCATGTATCAGTATAGATGAGATATAACATTGATTATAGGTTTGTATTAATATGGCAACCCTTCTTAAAATGACAACGTAGCATGCAATAGTGTCATGCTACAATGCAATATTATAAACACTACAATGCAAAATATATTGTAACGCTGCGCTGCAATGCAAAATGTTTATAATGCAAAACCAAACACTCTATACTGCAATATTATGAAAGCTACAATGCAAAATGTATATACTGCAAAATTAAACAATCTATGTTGCAATACGTCCATATTACGGTGTAGCGTTTAATAAAATTGCATGTTACATTGTTGTCACGTTGTCACTGTAAGAGTGGTGTCACCCTAACACACCCCTTGATTATATTCAAATTCTATTATATAAAAAGTACAATGTTATACATATCAAGTCATACAATAACTTAAATTGAACGTGTATTTACCTACATAATGAAGATATTTTGTCAATCCGAAAAAAGGTTATAATTAATTTCAATTTCCTTAGAAGGGATGTATTTGTTAAAGAATTTATGTTATCATAGAAATGTTAAAAGTTCAAAGTTTTAACTTTGTACAATCTATATAGGCAATCTAAGTAAGCATCGATTGCATACAACTAATGAGATGGAATCTTAGACAAAAGAAGAATGGATCATGAATAGTAATACCTGTGAAATGATTGTATCCCAAGTACAATTCTCTAAGCATGCTCGCATTTTGAATTGTAGGAGGAATGTTGCCACTGAGATTGTTGAAGTCTAACCCTAAGTTCTCGAGATGTTTGCATTTCCATATATTTGATGGAATATTCCCTTCAAAGTCTGAAATATTAGTTTATTTCTATAGATACCCTATAAATATAAATATAAATATAGGGATACTTCAAGGAAATATATAAAAATATACATATAGGGGGACGTGATCAGATCAATAAGTGAAATTCTGTAAAAAATAAAGAGTAAAGGTCAAAGTTGGTCCTGAACATATAGTCATTTTACATTTTTGGTCCTAAACATTATCTTTTGAATTTTTTGGTCCTACACATATGGAAATTTGATCATTTTGGTCCTCCGTCAACATTTCCGTTAAAAACTAACGGTCAACGGGTTTAATCCCGTTGACCGTTAGTTTTTAATGGAAATGTTTACGGAGGACCAAAATGATCAAATTTTCATATATGCAGGACAAAAAAATCCAAAAGATAATGTTTAGGACCAAAAACGTAAAATGACTATATGTTCAGGACCAATTTTGGCCTTTACTCAAAAATAAAAGTAAATCTCAGTCATTGGATCTTGCGATGTAATCGTTAGATTAATGTCACGTGTCATCTAATAATGTATATTGTGTAGTCTAATAATGTATCTTGGCTAATAATGTAACGCTTTTAGTGTAATAATTTAGCTCGGATATTATAATCACAATCATCCAATCTAAGGATCCAAGGGCTAAGATTTGTTTTGATTTTCGACAGAATTTTACTTATTGACCATAATGCGCCTCTACATATAGGAGATGAATCATTTCAGAACTATCTCAAAATAATGAGAACATTGATAACTATCAGTTAATAACACAAAATATATCAGTTAGCAGTACAAAACATATCAGTTGAACCGCGGTTGCTGCAGTTAAAACTGCTCTCTGCCGCCCTGATTCCTCTCCCCCCCTCTGCCAATCCGCGTACGGTGGATCGGGGTCGGGCCGCGGCGGCGGCTGTGCGAAGGCCGCACGCCTCTCCGACGCATCCAAACGCGCCTCCAAGCGCCCCAACGAGGCCAACACATGGTCGGGTGGATCAGGTTCGGGCCGGAGCGGAGAGTGCGTTACTGCTACTCTGCGCTCATGCTCAACCAATCGGGTCTCGAGCCGGGCGAGCCTAGCGAGAATATTCTCCCATGTTGCTGCTGTTGAATTCCATTGCAAGCCTTCAGATGCTTGCGATATCTCCGACCATGAAGGAAGATTGACTTCGGCCATGAGTTCGAGGATGAAAGCACCAATTGTTAAGGATAATCTCCTTAACGCGATACCGGAAGATAGATTAGAAGTCCCGGGAGGCGAAATCCCGTCGACAACTAGGGTTTGCAGAAAGACGATAAAGAAAACAAGAAAGACGATAAACGATTATTTCATTGATTCCATAATATGAAAGGTCCTACACATATTTATAATATGTGGGATACGATAATATCTTAACAATAAAGTATCAAATCTAATAATATCATACGCAACAAATAGAGTAAATCAATACTAACTTAACAATAAGATATGGGAAAATTATCTCGTATCAGTTGCATTTCCAACTAATCTACATATCAGTTGCAGGTATTTTCTCTTGAATTAGAGATATGATAAAAAAAAATGGCGTAGAGCCCATAAATAGTGTACAGATACGATGATTAAGAGATGCGGTTGTGGATGGCCTAAATTCTTGATAGAAGATGGTTCATTTTAGAACTCTTGTTAAAGTTAAAATACAAACCTTAAACCATATCAGTTTGCAAATACAATAATTTCAGTAGGCATTATAAAACATATTAGTTTCTCAGAGTTCTCATTTTAACAAAGTTATCAAAACCACTCCCTATGCTTGATATTTGTAAATATATATCACAAAATTGATTTATATAGAAAATGCTCATGAAAGAAAGTACCTGACAAATTATTGTAAACCAAACTCAAGACCCTCAAGGAAGAAATGTTGAAGATTGAAGAAGGAATATCTCCAGTTAGAGAAGCATGGTCGATGTGCAATATCTCTAGCCTTGAAAGATTTCCTATTTCTATTGGAATCCCTCCTAATATTATAAAATGAGTATAATGAGAATGCATAATTTATAACCATATGTAGTCTTAATTTGTAGTGTGTAGATATGCATATTTATACCTTGAAAACCATTAACATATCCCAAGTACAGCTCTCTAAGCACCCTCAATCTCCCGATTTCACGCGGGATGTTGCCATTGAAATTGTTATAGGATAACGATAACGTCTCGAGACGTTTGCATTTCCATATATTTGGTGGAATCTGCCCTCCAATTTGGTTATGAGAAAGTACCAAAGCTTTGATGTTTGGCATATTGTTGCACATATCATTTGGGAGCCAACCTGATAGGCTATTATTTCTAATTCTAACATCTCTGAGTGAAGACATATAGAAAATACCATGTGGAATGGATTCACTCAATTGATTACGGTACAAGTGCAATATTTCTAACATGGAATTGTTAACCAAAGATGAAGGAATTGTACCTACAAAAGTGTTGTTGAACAGATAGAGTTCCTCTAGTTGAGGTAAACTGCCAAACCATGTTGGTATTTCTCCGGTGAATGAATTCATTCCCATGTTCATTACCTTCAAACGGCGCAGCTTAGAGAGCTCAAAGGGTAAGATCCCCGCGAAACTATTGGAACTGGTGTCCAAATATCTCAGAAACGTTAAGTTTCCGAGATGTGGAGCGACAGTTCCAACAAGGCCGTAGCCAGAGAGATTGAGAGCAGTGACACGGCCATGTTTGAGGCCGCACGATACACCAATCCAATCACAAACAGATGTGTTTTGTGGCCAATTGAAGGCATAAGGGTAGGAAGTGATGGAGTTTTTGAAGGAAGTAAGTGCATATTTATCTGTGGTGGAATTCAAAGAGAGGGTGAAGCTGTTTAATAATATGATTGAAAGAGCAAAGGAAAATATAAAATTCTCCATTAGTTAGCTTGTTATGGAGTTCGTTTTTTAAAGTAACATATTTGTAGTCTATAATATAAAGAGTAGTATAAAATAAGTTCTGATTATTTTTCACGATTTAATTTATTTTTTAGTCTTCGTCAATGAAGTATTCATCCAAATTTGAATGTGGAGTATAATAATTCCATTTTATAATTAGTTTTTTAGGTGACAGAGAAATTAGAGTCTCCTCGACTTGTTTTTTGGTTGGAGACTTCGTCAACTGCTATAGTGACAGAATAATATATTTGATTTAATTACTTTTAAAATGATATAGCAATTATTTCGATTCATTATAATGTATTGGTTTGATATATACTTATACTCGACGAAAATATATGTAACAGTGAAATTCCATTTATTCCACTCTTGAATACAGATAAAATCGAATTATATATCTGTTGGCAACTGAACTAAAAATATAACATATATCTGTCCCACATCGGTGTCGAGAGAAAACTGAAACTAGTATATAAGTCTCATGGGCCCCTCCTCCTATCACCAATTGGTTTTAGGATGGAACCCATGGATTTCTATCAATATCATTAACAAAAATAATTAATCGTGAATTTTGATTTTTTTTTTTAATGAGGGATCACTTCGATTCCTTTTAATTTATTAGGTTTCAATTTTCATGAGTCTTCTTCGATGAACAATTCGTCCAAGTATAGACGTGGAATTATTAATTGCATGATACTATGACTTGATTAATGGGGCAAACGACGCCGGTCTTCTTCGTTGATATTAAATGTGGTAATAATTAATTTGATAAATTAATGTATAGTGTGAACTGTGAATAACGATCATAAATAACAAATGACTTAAGTTCAAAATTGATGTTGTTCATTTGCTAAAAAATTTTAAGTCTATATATTAAGTGTATTAGTTTTTAATTTTAAACAATATGTTCTGATTTATATTTAATTTTTTAAAAAACTAATGTTTACCATATTTTAAAATCTAAAATTAGTCTCGTACATTTGTGCAAAAAACTTATTTGATTCTACAAATTTTAACTTTGTAAGCTTTAGGCTTCATATAATGTAGTGTTTTGGTCCATATTTTTATTCACCAAACAAGTCAAAAGATAGTTGACCACTAGGTTTTGACGAAACCGTTAAATAAGACCAAAATATAATATTTGACACTAAATGCTAACAAATTTACAGCATTCACGTTAGGATAAATATAGGAATTGTAGTCTCAGTCTATCTATGCTTCGAGATGATGCAAGACAATGGAATTGTAGAGGCAAGGATTTGTTGTGTATAATATTGAGGTATAGGATGATGCAACAACACCCACTTTCCTTCACAAAATTAAACTATTTCTTAAAATCTGTAGCTGTCAAATATGAGTAAAAATTCCATGGTCAATCTACACCAAGGTGGCATAATGATTTGGTGCACCTCACTAATAAATACTTGATAAATGAAAATAAAAAACCACATGCCACATCAATTAAACACCTATTGACTAAACTAACGGTTAAGTTAAGCCATCCATTAATTGTTTTATGGAAGGTGGGAAAAAATATTAAATATGATGATCACAATTTACGTTCCATATACTACAATTTATATGTAATTGGCCTTATAATATAGTAATATTTTATACATAAAAAAGTAATCATATACATTACTTTTCATGTTAAGAAAACATATTGTACCGTCTTATTACCACCCTCTCTTTGATATTACTACAATTTTGGGATTTTATGGGTATTATTTTTTTCTTGTCTATAACTTATATTTGTTAGCATATTAAGTTATAGTTTTCAATATGTTTTTAAAAGAATATTAAAAAATCAAAAAATAAATAAAAATATCAAAAATAAAATATTCTCATATTATTTGAAATAGAATAGCTTAAAGACGACCAAAAAGTATAATCCTATCAAACTTACTCGGTAGCTAGTACATAACAAATTTCTCACATTCATAAACAAAAAAAAAAACAATTACTAGTTCAAAATTAAGCTATCACAAAAATCTCTTGAAAATTATTTCTTCATATTCCAGCAACCAACAAATTTCTCACTTTCATAAACAAAAAGAAACATTTACTAGTTCAAATTAAAGCTATCACAAAAATCTCTCAAAAATTATTTCTTCACATTCTAACAACAAGTTCAAAATAAGTTTCTTCAATCCAAATTACTTTTCTCAACTTTAGATAAAATCAAGGGGAACAATCACTCGGAAAACATGATTTGAGGTACACTTGAATCACCTTGATAACCCTGCAAAGCCAAAAAATAAAATAAAATAAAATAAAATAAATATATACCTAATTACAAATAAAGAACATAATAAAAATTAAAAAATATATCATCTTATGAGTGAAAAAGAACGAATTAAAATTCAATACACATAAGAATATTTGTATAGGGTCATGATCTATGGTAAACACCCCTTAACCAAATAACTAGAGAACAAATAATAGCCACAAGATCAAAAAAATCAAGGGCTACTATTAATACATGTAATTTTTGAATTTAAAGGAGATATTAGTTCCCTCTTTCACAAATTTACTCCACAATAACAAGCGGGGGTATAATGGTCATTGACATCCAAAATTAGGTACATTGCAAATTCAATCCAAAATCCGTTAGTCTTCTTCACCTCGACGCAGCTGCTAGCGCTCCGCCGCAAGAATATGACCTGCTCCGATCTCTCCTCTCGCGCAGGCTTGGGAGGTTGATCGGTCTTGTCGTTCTCGATTAGAAACGAGACTCTCCCGACGCTGCCGACTTCCATGGTGCTGAGAGACGCTGCTCGCAGAGAATCATTCTAATATTTGCAGATCAGCTAATGCTATCTACTTTAGGCTTCACGATTACAGTAGAAATTATCACACAAATTGTTGAGTGGAGCAAGTCTATGGATCTTGAAGTGCCTGAGATGCTTGGTGCAGAATTCTGTGTCATCGTTGCTGAGAAAGAAGCTGAACGTCGAAGCCTGTCGACAAAGAGGAGATAATATATAGATAGAAGAGCCTATAAGTTGTATTGGTAGAAGCCATTTTGTAAAACTAATTTTGAAACATCACAGTTGTAAAACAGTCCAATTTTGTTTGAAATGACATGAATGCCTATGTTCTACTGATCATTACTCATGAACTTGAAATAAGAGAAAATCATTCTAACAGTGATGTGTTTTGTTAACAACAGTGAAGTAAAATCATGCTAAGAGTGATGTATTTTGTAAACAAGAGTGAAGTAAAATCATGCTAAGAGTGATGAGTTTTTTAAACAAGAGTGATGTGATTTGTAAACAAGAGTGAAGTAAAATCATGCTAAGAGTGATGTGTGTTGTAAACAAGAGTGATGTGTTTTGTAAACAAGAGTGAAGTAAAATCATAATAAGAGTGATGTGTTTTGTAAACAAGAGTGAAGTAAAATCATGCTAAGAGTGATGTGTGTTGTAAACAAGAGTGATGTGTTTTGTAAACAAGAGTGAAGTAAAATCATAATAAGAGTGATGTGTTTTGTAAACAAGAGTGAAGTAAAATCATGCTAAGAGTAATGTGTTTTGTAAACAAGAGTGAAGTAAAATAATAATAAGAGTGATGTGTTTTGTAAACAAGAGTGAAGTAAAATCATGCTAAGAGTGATGTGTTTTGTAAATAAGAATGAAGTAAAATCACTCTTTTATTGAGATTTTTTGGGAGAAAATAACTATGATTGTGGATAATATCAGCCAACTTAAATTAGGACTACGTCCATATTTGTGACAATTAGCTATATTAAACATGACATAATCATTTTTTTGTAAAAATAGCATAAGTAGAGATGTAACTTTATTTCAAGCAAATAAATCAATTTAAATTCTACTAAAATTATTCACTAATCGTTATTAATAATACATGTGTGTACAGTGTACTCATTTGATTAAGGTAACTGCGCATCACACATGGGTTGATCTAGCCGGCAGCCTTCAACAAACCCTCCGCCCCGCTCTTCTCACCGGTTCCGCCGAGCAGCTCCTCCGCCTTCTTCGCATAGTCCCCAACCTCGCCGCTCTCCTCCGGCTTCTTCACGTCGCCGCCCGAAGGAATTTCAGTCTCGGCCGCGGGTTTGTCTTCAGCGGGGGCGCCGTACTGGCGGAGGTAGCCCTCGGCTTGGTCGACGTACTTGCCGACACCCTGGGTGGAGTCGAGCTTGCCGTACTTGGAGACGGCACCGAGGAAGTCGGCGGAGGAGCTGGCGGCCTTGGCCTTGTCGCACTTCTCCAGCTCGTTGCTGAACTAGGTTGCATAATTTGATTTAAATTTGATAATGTAATTTCCAAAAATATCCTTGGCCTATTTTGTATAATTAAAATAAATAATATTTGTTCCATTAAGATGTGTGGCTGAGATTTGTTCTCTAGTTATACACTTAAGATTAGTTATACATTGATCACTACCCTATTTGTATATTATGAGAGAGATACATTATATAGACATATAGAAAATTTGATACGCATAAGAATATTTTTATATTACAAGAGAGATACTCCTATATATATTATATACATATATATGGCACGCAAATTCTTCCATTTGGTGATTACCACCATATTTAATATTTTTGCCCACTTTCCATAAAACAATTAACGGGTGGCTTAATTTAACCGTTAGTTTAGTCAATAGGTGTTTAATTGATGTGGCATGTGGGTCCTTTTATTTCCATTTGTCTAGCATTTATTGGTGAGGTACACCAAGTCATTATGCCACCTTGGTGTGGATTGAACATGAAATTTTTACTCGTCAAATATAAGACATTAATGGGGATTGAAGGGAATAATAAAGAAGAATTTTTCAATTGTTGTTAATTTGCTTTTTAGCCTGTTTTCTTCACCAAAATAACGATAATAAATATTCAGATAAATTAATTTTTATGAAAAACTCCAAAAATAGGACCACAATATACAATTAAAGTGAAATACAACTGTTGGCCATATTTTCCAATACATACTAAGAAAAATCTCGAAGAAGTTCTTGAACGAAATCACAGCTATTTGACACGTAAATGAAAAAGATTTATTTTTCTTTCTATTCATTTTCAAATAAAGAATACCAATACAATAGTAAATTGGAGTATGAAAAAATGTAATGGGAGATCATAAGACCTACTTTGGACCAATTCCGATTACTCAAAATTTTTATAGCTTTATCGATATGCAACAACACAACACAACAGCACAATTAAAATAAAAAAAATTATTATATATTCGAAAGTAACCAAACAAGAACTCTTGAAATCAATGTTCGTCAAGAATACCTTCATGTTCACATGCATAACTAATCCTAATATTGATACATCAACTTCTTGTGATTTGAAAAGTTGTTGCTTCAAATAAAAGTTTATGGAAATGAGTACTACATTTTAAGTCAAGTTCCACTTGCATTAGACATATTTTGAGTGAGGGATTTATTTTCATCATTCTAAACAAATGTATCCATCAATACATAAACCTATTAAGTTTTATCATATTGAAATTCAAAGCTACACTTCCTACAAGAATCAAACCCCATTACCGGCTACAATTGTTGTATAGATACGGTGTAGACCGGCCGCTGCTTCAATCATATTGATTCTTTCATCTGCTGAAACGGCTAAACATTTCATTGCCAATTGAAATATTGACAACAAACATTGCTCCTTTGCAAAGTGATGTTGATCTTCCGTTGATAACAGAGTAGACGCCATGATTTCAGCTGCTGCATTTTGCTCTAATGCTTCACTTACCCACTCCTTTAAACCCATTTCTTCACCGAACATATCATCAGTTGGCTTCTTTCCAGTGAACATCTCTAGCAGCAGTATCCCAAAACTGTATACATCCCCGTTTATTGACACTTTGCCATCCATTCCAAACTCTAATCGTATCACACACATGCAACATTTTGTCAGGATTAGGTAAAACATTTGTATATGATGAAATTTAGGTTAAAAGGGAAAGCATCATGCATGCATCACCTGGTGCTGCGTAACCAATAGTTGCCATTGTTTGTGTTTGAATAGTTGTTTCCCCTCCATCAAAAAGCTTGGAAATACCAAAATCAGCAAGATGAGCTGTCATGTCTTGATCAAGCAACACATTACTTGGCTTTATATCACAATGAACAACTGGGAATGTGTAGTAATGGTGAAGATATTCCAAGGCGGCCGCAACATCTATTGCTATTTTCAGTCTCTTTATAAGATCCAAACCACACTTATCGGAATGCAACCATTTATCCAAGCTCCTGTTTGGCATGTATGCGAGAATCAGTGCTTTAAACTCCATGTTACAACAACATCCAATAACTCGAACTAAGTTTCTGTGTCGAATGTTGCTTAATATAGCAGTTTCTGCATCAAAGCTCTTTGCCGCTCCTTGCAATTCCAAGTGGAACACTTTCACTGCAACTTTTAACCCATCGAAAAGTGTTGCTTCGAATACTGAACCAAAACTACCTCTTCCAAGTAAGTTGATTTCACTAAATGAACTTGTTCCTTGTTCAAGTTCTTTATAAGAAATTCTTTTGCATTCAGTAGTTCCTGGTGAAATGTCAGCAGGGAGTGCTACTTTTTTCTGTTTGCGCATGCTTATGAGAACCAGCATTACAAACACCGCGATGACAGCTATAACCACTGATGACACCACAAGTTTCTTTAACCATGATCTATGATTTTTTTCTGAGCAGGGCGAAACTTGAAATGTTATTGGACCGCAGAGAGCTAAGTTGTGGGAAAAAGAAGTGGCACTGAAGTTACGAAAACAACCCCCATCTGGAATTTCCCCCTCCAGTTTATTGTTGGAAACATTAAAATTTTCAAGTAATGTAAGGTTTTCTAAGGATTTGGGTATTGATCCGGAAAGATTATTGAAGGATAAATCCAATCTTATCAAACTCTTAACCTCTCCCAATGATTGAGGAATGGATCCACTAAACAAATTATTTGATAAGTCAAGAAATTCTAAAGATTCACAACCATCAATTGAGCTGGGAATATCGCCTGAAAATTGATTCAAAGACAAATCCAAAGAGTTTATTGACTTTAATTTGCCAAGCTGATATGTCAATTGACCCCTCAAGGAATTGGAGGACAAATTCAAAGAAATGAGATCTCTAAGATTCCACAACTTGGGAGGAATGATTGAATTCAATTGGTTGGAAGCTATATGAATCACTCTCAAGGATTTAACATCACCCAAACAATCAGGTATTGTACCCACAAGCATGTTACTAGCAAGGACCAACTCCCCCAAACTATTCATTCTACAAACATTGTTAGGGATAGGCCCTGCCAATTGATTGCCCCTAAGATTTATGCTTTGGAGTTTCTTCAATTTCCCAATTGTTGGTGGAATTGGTCCACTCAGTTGATTCCCAGCCAAATAAATGAATAGGATACTAGATAAGTTTCCTATCTGAGAAGGAATGAAACCCTTGATGTTGCATTGTGATGCTTCAAAAGTCAAAAGAGAAGAAGAAAAATTCCCAAGTGAGGAGGGTAAGATGCCACTAAGGGGATTACCAGACACACCCAACCGATCCAAATATCGACAATTCGTTAATGAAGAGAGAAATGTCAATTCTTGGGTTGGGAATTTTGCTCCACTCAAATTATTATTGTAAAGGAGAAGACATTGTAGGAGGTTCAAATTACCAAAGAGTGGTATGGAGCCACTAAATGAGTTGAGAGACAAGTCCAAGTGTGTAAGTTTAGAAGAATTGGTAATGGAGGTTGGAATTGGACCACTTAGTCTGTTATTACTCGCATAGAAGGCTTCAAGATTAATAAGTGAACGACCAATGTCTGAAGGAAGAGTACCAGAAAACTCATTGAATGAAACTGCTAAATTTTTCAATGTTGATATGTTGAATATTGAAGATGGGATGGATCCATGGAAAGAATTGTTAAACACAGAGAAAAACTCGAGTCTTGGCAGAGTGCCAATCTCTTGTGGTAATTCACCTGCGGTACATATAGACATAAATGAGGTAATAACATTGGATATATAAATTTTACAAATGATATAATAATTTTAATTTGAAGAAATAAAGTTCTAGTTATTTTTCATTTTTCAGGATGTATTTGCTAAAGATTTTTTGTCAACATAAAAAAATTTAAATGTGCATAGTTGAAAAAGTGGAATGTTGACTGTTGGATATTAGTTAAGCATTCAATTCCCTAAGTTCAAGTTGCAAAGATGAGTTCCCATTAGGCCATCCGCAACGTGTCTCTTATCCGTCTTTTAACCGTCTCATCTCTTAACTATTCATGGGCCCCATTATACTTTTCACTCCATCTCTTAACGAAGAGACAACACCTGCAACCCTTCATCTCTTATCCGTCTCTTAATCATCTCATCCCTTAACTATTCATTCAATTTCATTTTTTATTTTTATTTTCAACAAATTCAATTAATAAAAACACACTTCATTAAATAAAATAAAATTACAACTTAAAATTCTAAAAAAAATTTAAAACCTCATTAATAAAATCCTAAAAAAATTAAAAATACATAATTTAAATAAAAAATACATATTTTTTATGGCGGATTAATTTGTGGGAATGATTTGATATTTATAGAAGTGATTGGAGGCTTAAAAAAAAAATTGCAAAAAATAGCTATAAACGGCTAGTATATTTTTTGGGATTTTTTTTTAATTTTTGAATTTTTCCTGAGTTTTAAAAAAACAAAAAAACATTTTTCGGATAAAACGACGCCCACTCGCGGGCCGGCGAGTGGGCGTCATGGACGAACCGGAGCTCGCCACGTCGCCAACGCGCGTGGCGAGACGTCTCGCGAGCCGTCCCTCCGGGACGAGCGTCTCTCCGAGACGGGATAGAGACGGAAGACTGCAACGCCGACTCTTATCCGTCTCGTCTCGAAGAGACGAGATAAGATACGGTTAATGGATGCGTTGCGGATGGCCTTAGATACGATAAAATAAAATAAAACTACAACTCTCTTAATGTGCTCATGATTTAAAGTAATAGGTAGAGTTTTTATTTTATCCTAGTCCTAAAGGTCTATAGTATAATAATATGTTTTTGATTTAATTTTTTAAAAAGTAACTACAGAAGAGTCAAAAAGTTGAATATTTATACAAAATATAAAAATTAACCTGACCAAATTAGTGGAACATAGATCCTAATTTTATATATTAATTTTATAATAAAATGTGTGTGCGAATGAGTTAGTGGAATGTTGAGTCCATTATCAAAAGTTATACTTCCTCTGCCCCTCTACAGTAGAGGCGTTTCATTTTCAGCACTCGTTTTGAAAAAATAATAATAAATAATTAAAATAAAGATAAAGTAAAATTAGATAAAGAATAATATATAGACGGCTCTTATCTATATTATTCTTTTTTCTTACTTTATTCTATCTTCGCTTTAACTATTTACTGGTATAATTTTTTCAAAACGAGTGCTGAAAATAAAATGTCTCTACTACAGAGGGACGGATGGAGTAAAAAGTAAGTGTGATAAGTATTGACGGACGAACAAAAAATAGAGCTAGTGACAAGTAATAGCGGACAAAGAAGATATTTTTTATTTGATTCAATTTAATTTTCAATTTTCGGTGAAATCTGTCCAATCCCACGCTAAATAGTTTTTATTTCAAAGTCTAATATATCTCAAAATTGATTTGTAATGATTGTTGAGTAAAGTAATTACTACCTGACAAATTATTGTGAGATAAACTCAAGATTCTCAAAGAAGAGATGTTGAAGATTGAAGATGGAATATCCCCGGTTAGAGAAGCACCGCCAATTGTTAATATCTCTAGTCTTGTGAGATTTCCAATTTCTTGTGGAAGTCCTCCTATTCATTATATATCACAAAATCAATTTCATATAAATGTATGACTTAAAAAGAAGAAGAGATGTTTATACCTCCAAAACCATTATTGTACCCCAACGACATATTTGAAAGGAAGGCCAGTCTTCCAATTTCACGTGGAATGTTGCCACTGAAATTGTTGTAGGATAATGACAACATCTCAAGATGTGTGCATTTCCATATATTTGACGGAATTTCCCCTCCAATTTGATTTTGTTCAAGTGACAATATTTTGATGTTGGGCGTATTGTTGCACATATCACTTGGCAGCATACCTGATAGGCTATTATTGCCAATTTCAATTTCTCTAATTGAAGAGACATTGAAAATAGCATGTGGTATGGAACCACTCAACTGATTACTGTACAGATTGAGTGCTTCTAGTTGAGGTAAACTGCCCAACCATGGTGGTATTTCTCCGGTGAATGAATTTATTCCGGCGTTCATCACCTTTAAACGACGCAGTTTAGAGAGCTCAGAGGGTAAGCTCCCTGTGAAACTGTTGGAACTTATGTCCAAATATCTCAGGAACGTTAGGTTTCCGAGATGTGGAGCAATAGTTCCAGCAAGGCCGAAGCCGGAGAGATTGAGAGCAGTGACGCGGTGGTGCTTGAGGCCGCACGACACACCAATCCAATCACAAACAGATGTGTTTTGTGACCAATTGAAGGCATAAGGGTGGGAGATGATGGAGTTTTTGAAGGAAACAAGTGCATTTTGATCGGTGGAGGAATCAAAAGAGAGGGTAAAGCTACTTAATAACAAGATTGAAAGAGCAAAGGAAAACATCAAACTCTCCATTGATTTTCTGCTCTGTTTCATTTGGTTCTCTGCCCTTTTATCATTACATATTCCTTATCATTAATTAAACCGTTGAATATTCCATGGTGGTTGTGTAAATAGAAAACCGAAACTCCTGTATACTGAGTTGGTTGTTGATTATGGGCTGAAATTTTAACTGACCCAAAAGACAAAAACAATTTTAATTCTTTTAATTTATTATGATTGACTTTAGTCTTCGATGAACTATTTGTCCAAATGTTTATATGACGATTTCATGTTTTCTTTAAGTAGTTTCAACTGGACTGTAAAGTTCTTCACTTGCACATAATTTATTGAAATACAATTGTTAAGTTTTTCAAACCAAGATCTTTTTAGTAGTAAAATTATTAAGATTTTACTTCCCAACTAATGTTATTCGAAGAGATAATAGACAACTGTAAAGCTATTAGTAGCTTTGTTACGTTATTATTACATAATATCGAAATAGAAAGCAAATAAAAGTAATTCATTATAAGTATTGAAAGACACTATCTAAATTGAAATAAACACTACGAGTCCCGTTTTTTCAATTTGGTCCCTCTGCGAATAAGAGTCTCGTTTTTCCAATTTGGTCCATCCTCAAATAGGTGTCACGGTTCATAATTATCATAAGTGTTAAAAAAGACTCCACATTTAGAGATGTCAAGTGGGCTGGGCCGGGTCCAGGCCCGATGTAGGCTGACACAGGCCCGGCCCATTACTGAAATAAAGCGAGCCTGGGCTGGGCTGGGCTTAGTTTAATCGGGCTTCAATTGGGTTGTTTTATAAACCCAGGCCCAGGACCACTTGCTAACTGGGCTCGAGTTGGGCTGAGCTCAATATACAAGCTTGATTCCAGCCCCGGCCCGGCCCGGCCCATTCCGTTTTAGACATGGGCCTGGCATGGGTTGGGCCTAAATGTCATCGGGCTTCACCGGGCCCGGCCCGGCCCACTTGACACCTCTATCCACATTCCACCAACTCATTCCACTCCCGTATCATTTAAAACTAGGGCAAATTGCATGTAAAGTCATAAACTTTCAACATAATTTGGTTTTCCCCGTGAACTTTAAATGTTGCATGAAAAGTTATAACTTTACCAAACTGTGTAAATTTTCCATCCAGCCCGACCCGATAGATTTTCGACACAATTACTTATCCTACGTGGCCGAAGGCATGACTTGGCAAAACTCCTCTAGTTCTGATTATTTCTCTTCTATCTTTGCAATATCTGAACTTGGACTAACACAAACATACAAGTAGAACAAGTGAAAACATACAAATCGACATAAACATACAAATCGAATTCCACAATTCGAATTCAACATAAAAGTAGCATTAATTCCACAATTCGAATTGATCCATAAATTTGTCATTTGCCAAGTTACGCTTCTGGCGCGTACGTAGGATAAGTTTGTGTTGAAAATCTATCGGGTTGGGTAAGATGGGAAATTTACACAATTTGATAAAATTCATGAGTTTTCATACAACATTTAAAGTTCATGGGAAAAACCAAACTATGTTGAAAGTTCATAACTTTACAGGCAATTTGCCCTTAAAACTAATACATATATACAAGTAGGACTTATATTCCACTAACTTTCTTCCATCCATTTTTTTTTTAATATTTTTAAAAACTCGTGTCGAAAAGAAATGAGACTTTTTGATACGAGATATCTCCAAATCTCAATTTATTTGTCTATCAATTATTTTCCATATCTTTCCATATATGCTTATGATTGTTTTCTTGATCACTAAGTTAGGGTATTAGAGAATTAGTATTATAAATAGGACTATTTGTTCTCTTTTTATTCAATCAATGAAATACATATTCCCCTTTTAATTTTTTTCGTCTCCTTTATTTTTCCATTTTGCAAAACCTTAGTTCTTGGAGCTGATCTCGGGGCGAGCTCGAGACGTCCATCTTTATTCTTCATCGTCGATCACTCATCGGCGTCGATAATCTTGTTAAGGGAAATCATCCCTTAACAATTGGTGCTTTCATTGTTGATCTCATGTCGGATTGTCAATCATTCGGGGGTCAGACGGAAGCCATGTACTCCCTCTCAATGAAAGCACCAATTGTTAAGGGTAATCCCCTAACAAGGTTTCGACGTCGACGAGAGATCGATGACGAGAAGATAACAATGGTGGACGTCACGGGCTTTCCCCGGGATCAGCTCCAAAACTAAGATTTTCTAAGGAAAGCAAGTAATTTGCGTGGAAGTAAAAGGCATAACCTAAAATAATATAATGTTCTTCTTCATTGATTAAAGTGGATATAATGACTCTTATTTATAAGACTAACCCTAACTTAATTAACAAGAAAATAAAGATACTACTAATATATGAAAGGATATGCTAAATCAATGCTAAATTAAATAAGAGAGATTTGGGGATATATGTAGAGATATTCTCGTATCACTTTTTTTCACGGATGGATAGTATATAGTACTTTATTCAATCAAATTATTTTTCGTTTCACATATTTTCTGCACACGAAGGAGACTTGCATGTCACATTAATGTCACTGTACCTGTACGTCTCTACAAATCCACAACAAGATCAATTTGGAACGTAGAAAATTATTTCTATTTCATGTGGTTAGAATTCAAATGATACGACACCTCCATTATTGCTATTACAAGTGGATGGAATTAATTTTACAATTGTAATTATAAATAACTTGACTTCTATGAATTTGGAAATATTATCGCGTGTTATATCCAATTAATTGTAAACGTAAAAATAATTTCACTTTACCTTATTATTTTATCTTTGATCTTTTATCTTTCTAGACATACTATCTCAATATGTCCGGTAGACTAACGAAATTTTACTCGGTGTTTAGAGGGTGTGGATTACGAATTCATATTTTCCCATATTTAGATAAAGATAGGGTTAGTAGATAATATTAATTATTTAATCATTACACTATAGCAATAACAACCCTCCTTTTCATTTGTAGCAAAATAGACCTGTTTTAAAAGTTTCGATGGCTAAGAAAATAAATTGACCAGGAGGAAATGTGTTTGAGAAAATAGGGCATCTTGGAAAAAATCACACCTCGTCAGTTGTCATGATTGCTACATTTTTTTGGACATGTTTGTTTTGCAACAAATAAGAAAAAATGTTGGTATATTGCAAGTTATGCAACTTGCTAAAATCGAAACTTAAGTTGGTGGTTTTTTAGCAATTAATCAGGTATAAATTTATTTTTGTGCAGCTAAAACATAAATGTACAGTGCATCATTTTAATTGAATAAAATTGTTATTCACTACTCTCTCCGTCCCTTTGTCGTAGAGACATTTTTTTCGGCAAGAGATTTAAGAAAAAATATTTTAAATAAGTTAAGTAAAAGGAGAATAAAGTAGAAAGGAAAAAAAGGTAGAAAGATGAAGAGGGAAGAGAGAATAAAGTAAGAGAGAATAAAGTGTTTTTTGCCCCAAAAAAATGACTCGACTATAATGGGATAACCCAAAAAGTAATACGACTAAGCTACAGAGGAACGGAGGATGGAGTATTTATTATTTGTATGATCCCACCAAAATATCTTAAAGCTACTTGACTAATAGTACTAATTCAATCAACATAGTTTTAGCCACGTATGTTTTGGATTTTGTATTGAGAAATAATAACAAAATTTGGTGTAGGTTTAAAACAAATGAAAACAATTGCCAGACTGTTATTTCGTTATCAGTGTAGCATACGATGTAGGATTGATTATTTAGGATGTTTCCACGAAAATATTGTAAAGTTTCTTGAGTAATACTAGTAAAAATATTAATTCAACCAAATTATTGTTAGGCATGTATATTTAGTAATTAGTATTGAGAACGATTACAAAATTTAGAGTAGGTTAAAAAAACAAAAGAAACAAATTTCCACTATTTTTCGTTATCAATGGAGCAAACGTTGTGGCCATCGTCGTCAACTCAACTTGTCATATCTATATTTTTTTTAAATAAGGCAAACAATTCTACCAATACTAAAAAAAATTATCTTTTAAAAACACAAAACTTGAGACGCAATTATTTGCGTTGAAAAGTTTTAACAAATAACAACAATTTAGGACGCAAAAGAAAGCGTCTCTAAATTAAAGACAATTAACTTAATTTTTTGCCGTCCTCTAATTTTAGTTGGAATACCAGCAATAAGAATATTTTTTCAAGTGTTACTAGTATTTTTTAAAACACAAATTAACGTCCTTAATTGCATTAAAAATGTCTTTAACGATATTTTTTTATTATAGTATAAAAGAAACTCTACTTTGCTGTTAAATATCGTCAATTAATTTGTGTGCGTTTGTTAAAGAGTGTAGACTAACAACACGCAATTCGCACTAATAATTCCTCTGTCCTCGTAGATAGGCTATCCGCTCTTCATTGATTGTTTCATTTAATCATTTTCATCTAATCCTTACTTATTGATTCATTCCATATTTACTATTCTTTTAGTAAAAGAACATTATATTCAACCAACCCATTTTATTTGTAATTATAATAAAATTATATCTAAGTATGCTGATAAACTACGGTTATCATTGCTGCACTGATTTTTATGAATATGATTAATGTGGAGTTACAAACTATCAAACCATATTGTTATTTTCTTATCAATTTTCTTTTCTCAAAATGTTAGAGATAAATAATAATTATTTTTATAAATTAAGTCGACAAATGAAATGAGTTATACACCATTAAAGGTAAAATCTTGTTTACGTTTGAGCATATTGTCATTTTCCACTTTCTTTTTTATGATGCTCTAAAATTTTTGATATCAAAATACAATTTTCTATCTTAGAAATTAGTACTCCCTCCATCCCACTACAAGTGATCAACTTTCCATTTTGGATTGTTTCACTACAAGTGATCAGTTTTCTTTTTTAACAAAAAACAAACATTTAACCCCCTCTTACTTTATTCACTCTATCTTACTTTATTCTTTCTTTCTTACTGTATTCTCTCTTCATCTCTCTTATACTTTATTCTCTCCATTTTAACTCAACATATATCATTTTCTTAAATCTCGTGCCCAAAAGAAATCCATCACTTGTGGTGGGACGGAGGGAGTAGGTTACTAAGCTGCCGCTCGGATCACCAAGCTCTAGCTGCCGCTCAACCTCGATAGGGTTAACATCATATCAATTGGTGCTTTCATTCCCGAACTAATGCATATCATATAGAAATTCGATCTCGCTGCTATCATCTTCAATGAGATACGGCAGATCATATGCAATTTGAGAGATGAATGCGCGCGAAAATCCATGAAGCCAACTACAAAGCTTACCACCAAATCAGATTTGGAGTTGTCTGCGGAGATTTCCATTAAAATTGTGGGTTAATTTTCTAGGTTTAAACTTAGGCTTCAAGGCGGACTTCTTCTGGCCAAAAAACTAACGTTGTCTATTAACTAAGGCAAATATAAGCACCAAAGCACGATCAAAGCTAGATAAGAGCTTGTAACTTGCTCTAACATAGCCATCAAACGGCCCATAGTGTTAAGACCATATTAGATTTGATTTACTTATATTAGGATATGATATCTTTTTGTATCTCCACATATTATAAATATTTGTGGAGTATTTCATAATCATTAATCAATTAAGGAATAAAAAATAATTTAGTTATCCGGAAAGATGTAGAAAGAGCATTTGGGGTTCTACAAGCACGGTTTGTGTGTATTATCATACACACCATGATAATTGAAAGAAGAAAGACCAAACGCGGAAAATTGGTTCGTCGATGATACCCACGACAGCTCCACCGCAAACACTCCCCCACACCAGGGCGCGCCGACACCATTTAGCGAGCTCTTACATCTTTGGGCAACGCCGTGCGATTTAGCTGCCCACGCACAACTCCAGGAAGATCTAATAGAACAAATTTGGTTGAAATTTGGCAACAAGTAGCCGATATCCCGCAATATTTTTCTGGCGTAATTCTTCGGCAATACTTTTCCACTAATTTGATTATGTATTTTATCGCATAAAATAAATTATATTTAGGATTTCAATTTTGCAATTTTCAATTTTTAAATAAACTGTAATTTTAAAAATTTTAATACATAAATTTTAGATTAAATAAAATGATATAGTAATTATTTCGGTTCATTATAATGTATTGGGTTTATACTTATACTTGACGAAATGTAAATAACAGTGAAATTCCATTTATTCCACTCTTGAATACAGATAAAATCGAATTATATATCATTAAAAAAATAATTAATCGTGAATTTGATCTATTTTTTAAATGATGGGATCATTTTGATTCCTTTTAATTTATTAGGTTAAAATTTTATGAGAACAATTCGTCCATATATAGATGTGGAATTATTAATCGCACGATACCATAATTATACTTGATTAACGAGGCAAACGACGCCGGTCTTCTTCGTTCATATTGAAAGTGGTGATAATTAATTTAATAAATTAATGTATATAATGTGGACTGTGAATAACGATCGTGAACATAATAAGTAAACTAAAGTTCAAAATTGGTCTTATTAATTTGCTAAAAGAAAATTTTTTTAGTCGTATATTAAGTGTGTTTATCGCTTTTATCATGGTGCACATTGGGTAGTAGCCAGCAACGAGTCTCAATATTTGACTTTGTTTATCGATTTTCTCATGCTGCACATTGGATAGTAGCCAGCAACGAGTTTGACTTCTATTTTATGATAGTACTCAAATTTATGCAACAACACAATTAAAGTGAGAAAAATGGCTACAAATATACAATATGGTGTAGACTAAGGCCGGATTAATTGACTTGTAGCTAAATAGACTTGTTCTGAAATTCCGATGGCTAAGAAAATTAATTGACCATTATATTTCTAACTCGGAAGGAAATGTGTTTGAGAAAGTAGGGCATCGTGAAAAAAATCACACCTCGGCAGTTGTCATGATTGCTACATTTTTTTGGACATGTTTGTTTTGCAACAAATAAGAAAAAAAATATTGATGTATTGCTAAAATCGAAACTTAAGTTGGTGGTTTTTTAGCAATTAATCTAGGTATAAATTAATTTGTGTGCAGTTAAATGCATGGTGCATCATTTTAATTAAATTAAATAGTACTAGTAATTCACAATTTATTAGGATTGTTCAACGAAAATATCTTAAAATTTCTTGAGTAATATTAATTCAATCAATTTATTTTTTGCCCCGTATATTTTGAATTTGTATGGAGAAGTAGGTGGAGTAGGTTAAAAAAACCAATGAAAACAATTGCCAGACTGTTATTTCGTTATCAATGGGGCATACAATGTAGGATGATTCCACAAATATCTTAAAGTTTCTTGACACTTGAGTAATACTAGTAAACAGTGGCGGATACAGGATTTTCGATGTGGGGGTGCGAAAATAATTACAGTGACATATTCAAATAAGCCTTTTTTGTTCTCTTTGTCATTTTTTCTGAATTAGAATCTTTATCATTTATTTTCATTAAACCCTTCATTGTAAATAAAAATAAATTATTTTCCTAGTGTTTTACTCAGATGATTTCTACTATTTAAAAAGGAGGTTCTTTATATTATGAATAATTTAGTTTATGTTATCTTCATTTTATTTGAAATGAATGTGCTTAAATTTCTATGTATTATGGAAAATCTACTTCAACTCTGTTAGATTGTGTTATCTTTTAAAAGAATCGTCTTTCAGTTCCGATCAGTTAACTTTAAAAGTCCAATATTCTTAAACAATTAATTCAAATTGAATTCATCCATTATGAATGATAGATTCCGTAATTAGATTTTAATTTGTTTTTTCTTAATATTTTGTTTTAAAAGTATGAAAAAACATATAAACTTTACTATTTATTAAATAATAGCTATATAAATATCTGTTAAAAAAACGTAATGAAACAAAATATAAATGAAAACAAAATTAAAAAAATTACACTTATTAATAATTTAGCTATATGAATATTTATCAATGAAAACAAATTCAAACCGAAAAGGCAAATGAAATCAGTGTATGAATGAAAACAAACATAAATTTAAAAGGACAAGTCAAGTTATGTATCAATGAAAACAAATTTATAAAAAAAATAGAGTACATAATAAAAATATAATTGAATTGAAAAGGATAAATGGGTATCAATGAAACATCATGATGGGCCAATGAATTTTCAAAAAAGTTAGAAGACATAATATTAAAAATTGTTATCACAAGGACTCGAACTTGGACTTTGGCTGATGAAAATAAGCTTTCAACCGCTAGGCTACTGATGCCAAATGTTATCTTGTCCATTAATACTACATTAAACCAAAATATTTTGGGTACAGTCGTACCCCTTGTCCTAGTGTGCATCCGCCACTGCTAGTAAATATAATAATTCATTCAAATTTTGTTATCCACGAATACTTTGTATTCAAAACGATTACAAAATTTAGAGTAGGTTAAAAAAACAAAAGAAAACAATTTCCAGACTGTTATTTCGTTATGAATGGAGCAAACGATGTGGGTCATCATCGTCAACTCAACTTCTCATTTCTATTTTTGTTAAAGTAAGGCAAACAATTCTACCAAATAAAGAACAACTCTACTTTTGCTATTATAATTGGCGTCAAATTAATCTTTGTGCGTATTTCGAGTGTGTAGAGTAACAACACGTGTGCAACTCGCACTAATATTCCCCATGTCCTCTATAGGCCTTAAAGTCCTAATACGTCATCTAATCATCATTAATTGTCTCATTTTATCATTTTCATTTATCCTTATTAATTAGTTCATTTCATATTTACCACTCTTACAATTTTTCTAAGTAAAAGATCATTATATTCAACTAACACGTTGTATTCATAATTATGATAAAATTATATCTAAGTAAGACTCATATATTACTAATTTTGTCACGACCACAACTTCCTAGTACTAGTGAGCGTAGTTATTTCGTAACTAAAAATGATTTCATGAATCATGAATTCAACATAAAGGAAATTAATCGACTCGAGGGAATAATTTCGAAGGCGAATGGGTACATAGTCGAAGTAAAATCAGAGTATCAAGACCAATTTCATAAGTTCCTAGGACAAAATTCTATTGCAGCAGAATGTTCCAAGACAAAATAATATGTATGAAGACATACTACTTTGGGCTACCTAACTACTTATTCATGGTCACTTCCCTAACACATTCATCGTCTCATCCACGTTCAACCTGCATGTTAGAAAAGAAACATGCAGGGCTGAGTACTTGATATACTCAGTGAGCATAGTGCCAAAAATAAGTTCCATTTAGTTGCCAGTCATAGTTTAGTGAACACGGGGTTTTTGTTTTTAAAAGGTCATAGTCACTAAATTCCTTTCATTTCATTAAATTGATTGCGCAATCAAATAAACATAAATATCATATCTGAACTTATGTGAACGGGGAATGTGGCCACATTCCACGACGGTCACAGGACCGGCCAACTCGAAGGCTAGCACACGATCCCCATATGTGTACACTAGTCCGAGTAGGGTTTGCGGCCCTACTGGGACCCAAATTCGATTTAACATGATTGGCATAGCCAACAGATAGGTAATCGTAAAACAAAACATGACATGACAAGCATCTTTAGAAACAAATCATATTTTCATATTAATAGCACGTTTTGAAAAGAAAGCCCACCTCAGAGCTTAATTCCTTAATTGAAAATCCCTCGACTTGGTCTCACTTGACGTGCGACGACGTCCCTTTAGAAAATAAAGTACTTAAATTAGGCTTAAGAGCTAAATAGTTAACATGTATGCATTCCTAAGCGTGAGATCATTTCTATTTCTTAAGTATTAATTGAATCAAACGATTTAATTTATTTGGGATTTGTAAAATTATCCGAGCATTAGTTAAATTCCGGAAATTTAAATTTAATGTCACGAGATTAATAGCGGCTATCCATTATTTAATCGGTAAAACATTAGGAGAGCCTATAAACTAAATTAGAATTTTTTTTGTCATACTAGTATTTTAATTGGCAGCCCACTCCATAATTTATTTTATCATTAGTTTAACATTAATTAAATTTTCTTGGACTAAATTAAATTGGCAAGGCCCAATCTAAATTAAATGTTGGTCCAAGTCTTAAAATGGCCAACATATATCATAGCCCAAAGAAAAATAAATCCAGTGACCCAATTAAAAATTTAAATCGGCCCAGCTACTATACCATGGCCCAAATTAAAAGAGAGAGAGAGCCCCTTCCACCTACAAAGTCGGCCTCTCTCCCTCATTTGTTATCCTACTGCAGGGCTCGCTTCCTCTGTCCCTTGCAGCATCTTTACTGAGTTTTTGATGTGGTTTTGCAGGTGTCTAAAGTGTGCAGGGTTGTTAACTGAAAATCTGCAGAGCTGCTGCAGCTGTCCCTTCATTTTTTTTTGGCTTGGAGCAGCAACCGGAGTAACTAGAAAATGGCATTCACCTCGTAGTTTAATATTTTAAAAATTAAGATAATTAAATAGTGGGTATTACATTTTTATTCCTCCCACTTTTATAGACAAAGTCAATATTTTTAAAAAAATATGCACTGATATGTTTTAAATTTTGTAGTAGTTCGTAGTAAAATAGAAAAGATAATTATTTTTCATAAACACAGACCCGAATATAAACAATAGAACATTTCATTAGTTAGTACTATCAAATATCAATCATTAGAGCATTAGCTAGGCGCCCCTTATTAGAGCATTAGCAATGGGGCGCCCTAAAGCCGGCCTATGCACCGTCACGTCAGAATTTTATCCTCCTACCCTTTCACCTGCAGTGGAGCGCCCTAAGGGGCGCCCTATAGGTTTTACTATTGTTTTGTTAATTAATTTAAATATTTTTAAATATATAAATGCAAATTAATTAAAAACACAAATATTTAACTAAAAACGGTAAATACTACTCCCTCCGTCCCCTAATAGGAGTCGTTCTTTGACCGGGCATGAGTTTTAAGAAATGTAGAGAAAAGTTGATTGAAAAAGTTAGTGGAATGTGGGACCCACATTTTTATATTGGTTTTATAGTAAAATGTGAGTGGAGTGAGTTAGTGGAATGTGTGGCCTACTACCATTTATGGTAAAAATGAAGAATGACTCTTAATGGGGGACGGTCCAAAATGAAAATTAGCAACTCTTATTCGGGGACGGAGGGAGTACATTAATTAAAAAAAAAATTTAGACGGCTTACAATATTTGTTTGGCCGAATCAATCGCCCAATGTTTGCATGACACGGGTTACAATATTTGTTTGGCCCTTTTCCTCTCACACGCAGATGGTTTCAGCTAAAGGGAAGGAGAAGACAACTGATTCCGACGGAAAGGGGAAGAGGAAGTGGACAGCCGACGATGACAATACCGGGCGGAAACGGAAGTACCCCGGCGGGGCGGCGGCCGAGGACGCGGCGGGGGTGCCGCGTGAAGGGGAGGAAACGGAAGTACCCCGACGAATCCGTACTGAAATCGGGATCGTACTGCGTGTTGGGGTCGAACGACCGAACGTGCACCATCTCCAAACATCGGGCTATTGGGACTTGAGTATCCACCGGAATCCATTTCATAATCGAATTACAAATGAAAAGTGAAGCCGGGGCATATATATATATTAAAAAATTTTAATTTTAAAAATAAAAAAATTCAAAAAGCCGGCCATGAAAAGTGTCCGAGCACCGTGGTGTGGAAAAAGAAAGTTTTCCGAGCAGCGTGTGTGTGCTAGGAAATTTGCTACCACTTATTAGTGCTCGGAATTCTCCTCACTGGAAATGTGCGACTAATTATTTGTGCTCGGAGATTTGCAAAAATTCAATATACAGGGCTATTATTATTATTATTATTTACGAAATTAATATAATAAACTACTATAATGTAATGAAACAATAATAGCAAAATAAAAAATTGCATAAAACAAAATAACATCGTTTTACACTTCAAAGGAAGTTAGATGATTAGGCAGTTCAAACTAAATTGGTTCACTTCAGAAAAAGATAGTTAAGGAGTTCAAAATACTAGATTGGTTTCACTTCAAATGGACTTCATAACACTAGCCTCGTGTCAATTGGTTGAACTGTTCACTGAGGATCTTCAGCTGATCTTGCAACGACGCTGTTTTCTGGTCCGACTCATCACGCACTTTCGCAAGTTCGTCCTGCATCACAAGCTCTTGCACCTCATTTGTAACCTCAACCCTGACTTGTTCACGTAACTCCTGGACTCGTTGCTCGACCTCATCTGAGCCCGCAGCTGCAGAGGTGGACGAGCTAGTAGCAAACGGGAAATATATGCTCGTTGCTTGTCCGGCACCAGGGACCTGTTTCCTCTTTTTCACCTTCCCAAAAAGATCGGCAAAGATTGCATCGTAATCAATATTTTCAACCCCTTGTGCCAGTAATGCATAAACTTGCTCCTTCAAAAAACAAACACATATATAGTAATTTAGTATATGTCTGGTTTCAACAAACAGCCAAATTTTGAGTTTATGAGCAGCTGATACGGAGATAACCTCCATTCCTAGTAGGGAAGCTCCAGCCGAGAGAGGCGAGCCGGTGAGTGTGAATGGGGCGGCAGAGAGTGAGGTGATGGAAGAGGAGACGCGTGTGAATAAGGTGGCAGAGAGTGAGGTGACGGAAGAGGAGGCGCCGACCGCTGAGGTGCCGGCGGCCAGTGGTAGACCCCGGAGACAACCGAAACCGATCACGCGCTATGGAGACTTTGTGTCTCATTAGAGCAGCAAGGCAGAGACGTCCGAGAATTTACGTTTGCATTAGATTAGTAGTAATTAGTAGTATTTATTTTTGGTTAATCTCCTTTTACATTATGGATAATTTTGTTATTAATTGAGTCGGGCCCAATAAGCCCCTTTCCGGGTTTTCTTGGTGATTCTTTCCCGGATCGCAAAAGAGAGTCGAATCATCTAGGGTCCTTAGCTATAAAAGGGAGATACATTATGATTTTTCACTAAGCAATAATATCACAATCTTCCCAATTCCTTATTCTTTACGTTTTTACCGCAAATTGCAAACCCTAGAATCGGAGCAGATCGCCGGGAGAGCCTGCGACGTCCGAACTTGATCCTCCATCGTCGACTTCTCGTCGCCGATAACTACGCGTTAAGGGGATTACCCTTAACAACTGGTGCTTTCATTGTTGATCTCATGGCTGATTCAAACACGTTCGAAGGGCGCACAGAACCCTTGTGCTCCTTGCCGGTGGTAACCGATCCAGTTCTAACCCCAATCGAGGATTCGCCCGGCCTAGACCCGATTAAAGTAATGTTCGAGCACATGTTGGCGGGTATGGCGAGGTTGGAGTCCCGTATGGATGCGTATGATAGCCTTCCGTCGTCGCGCCGCACGCAGCGACCGGATCCGGAGCCGCCGCACAGTCGCCCGTTCACCCGATCATTGGGGGTGTCCCTGCCGTTTCACCCACCGCTCTCCACAATAGCCGCCTCCACTCCATCAATCCCGGCGGCGGGAGGGTCTGCGGGTCGTTTTGATAGCTTTCGGCCAAACCCTAATTCAGGGTCTGGGTCGTTCCGACCGGATTTTACCCAGCAACAGCGTGGTGGGTGGGACCTTCCCCCCACGTCTTGGTTCCAGCAGTCTTCGTGGGACGCCCCAGAGCCGTCGCGTCCACAGCAGTTGCCGGCGTGGGACATGCCGCTTACGACGCGTGCCCCCCCACCGTCGGATCCATGGGGGAACAGATTTCCCGAATTTCAGGCGTATGGCAGTCGACCGTCGTGGGAGACCTCGGGGTCAACGGCAGCAGATCGCGGAGAAGCCGCCGGGGGTCACGATGAAACCTCCTCGCTTCGACGGGTCGAACGTTACGAGTTGAATCTCGAGGATTCAATTCTATTTTGATCATTTTTCCCTACCGGAGGAACAACGCTTACACTATGCGGTGATGTTGTTCGAACCCCCCGTCGCGGAATGGGTGTTTAATTATCGCGAGGGGAACCCGACGGCGAGGTGGGGCGAGTTTTTTGAGGATGTCCGCCGTCGCTTCGATCCTAAGTGTTTTGTGGACCATTTTGGGGTGTTGGCTAAGCTGTTTCAGACCGGGTCGTTGGCCGATTATAATTCGGAGTTTGATAGTATGTTGAATCGAGTTCGGGGGGTGCCCGAGCGGCGTTTGGTAACACTGTACGTTGAGGGGTTAATGCAGCCGGTGCGGAACCAGGTTAAATTTCAGTACCCTCCATCGGTGGCGGCCGCCATGGCCCTGGCAGTAGAGTTCGATGCTGCGGTAGAACGACCACCGGCCCATCATTCGGCCCAACGCCGACCGTGGCAACCTCGCGGGGGACAGCAACCTCAGCAGCACACGCTACCCCAATTGGGTTCCGTTGGGGGCCAGCAGCAGCAGCCTCAGCCGCCGGCAGCACCATCAACTCGCCCTGGCCTTCAGCGGGGCAGCGACTACGCCGGCGTCCAGGTCATCCGGCTTAGTGCAGCAGAAAAGGCGGAACGGACGAGAAAAGGGCTGTGTTGGTATTGCCCTGAGAAGTGGGTTCCGGGGCACGTCTGTAACAAGACTTTCCTGGCATACATGGGCGAGGACCTGGTGGAACCGGAGGAGATGGAGGGGGATTCCCCGCCGGACGAATTGCTGACTACTGATTTGTCACACCTATATGCATTGGGGGGTCGCCCAGGTCCGAATTCGCTGTTGCTTGAGGGCCATATCGGGAACGAGCCCGTTCAAGTGTTGGTGGATACGGGAAGTACCCACGATTTTCTGCACCCACGGGTGGCCGAGAAACTAAAATTGCCACTAACCGCGGTGCGACCTTTCAGGGTTTATGTGGGCAATAGCGCCTCGTTGGTGTGTTCATTTGCTAGTGTAGCCACAGTGCTCCACATTCAGAAGGAGTCCTTTACAGTAACCTTGCATATATTGCCGATACATGGCCTTGACGTGGTACTGGGCATGGAGTGGCTGCGCTCCTTGCGACGAGTGACGAATGACTTTGTGGATGGTACGATAGAGTTCACACGAGGAGGTGTTCCGGTGTGTCTCAAGGTGGGTCCCACTGAGGCGCGTGAGGTGTCCTTCCGGGCGGCCTCATTACTCTTATTGCATAGCACTGAGGCACGTGCTTTCGAGTTGGTCCAGCTACCTGGGTCGTCACCGGCCGACACGGACGAGGTCGTGTTCCCCACCGGCATCCCACATACGGTGTTAACGGTCTTAGAGACGAACCGGACGGTCTTCACCCTTCCGTCGGGCATGCCACCAAACCGGCCGTTTGATCACATAATTCATTTACTCCCAAACACGAAGCCCGTGAGTGTTCGGCCTTATCGATACCCGTACTTTCAGAAGGCGGAAATTGAACGGCAGGTGAAGGAGATGTTGGACACGGGGATTATCAGGAGGAGCCATAGCCCGTTCTCATCACCAGTGCTTTTGATCAGGAAGAATGATGGCTCGTTTCGCTTCTGTATCGATTATAGGGCGTTGAACGCAGCTACTGTCCCGGACCACTTTCCCATTCCAACCACGGACGAGTTATTTGATGAGCTTGGGGCAGCAAGGGTCTTTACTAAGTTGGATCTCCGAGCAGGGTATCACCAGATTCGGATGCACTCGGAGGATGTGTTTAAGACGGCGTTCAGAACACACGACGGACATTTTGAGTTCCTAGTGATGCCGTTTGGTTTAACCAACGCCCCGTCGACATTTCAGGCAGCAATGAACGACATATTTCGGCATCTTCTTCGGCAGTCAGTCATTGTGTTCTTTGACGACATTCTAATCTACAGTCCTTCGATGGAGAGCCACGCAGAGCATTTACACGAGGTGCTCTCTATCCTTCATTCACATAGCTTTTTTGTGAAATTGTCGAAATGCACTTTCTGTTGTGCGACTGTAGATTATTTGGGGCATTTGATAGAGGAAGGCCAGTTGCGCGCCGACCCGGGGAAAATAGAGGCAATGGTGGCCTGGCCGACCCCGGTCACAGTCAAACAGCTGCGCGGGTTCTTGGGCCTCACGGGGTATTATAGGCGCTTTATCGCGCGGTATGCATCCATTGCCGCACCGTTGACGGAGTTATTGAAGAAGGATGCATTTGAATGGACACCCAGTGCCACGGAGAGCTTTGAGGCACTCAAGATCGCTATGACGTCAGCTCCGGTGCTACGCCTACCGGACTTCTCCAAGACCTTCTACTTGGAGACCGATGCCTCGGATTTTGGAGTGGGCGCGGTTCTACTACAAGACGGCCATCCACTGGCTTTTTTCAGCAAGAAGCTAGGTCCACGACGTCGCGTGACTTCAACCTATCATAAGGAGCTGTACGCGATTGTCGAAGCCGTTCAGAAATGGAGACAGTACTTGTTGGGACGAGAATTTGTGATTCGTAGTGACCAGAAGAGCCTCAAGGAACTACTCCAACAAGTGATTCAGACCCCGGATCAACAGTTGTTTGTGCGGAAACTGATGGGATACAAATTTCGTATTGAGTACAAGACAGGGGCGTCTAACAAAGCAGCGGATGCCCTATCGCGACGGGATGTTGATATTGGCGATCCCGAGGCCGACGGAAGGTTGCTGACGGCTGTGAGTCACCCAATCCCGGATATTATGCAGATCTTGCGCAGGGAGAACGGGTCATTGGAGGAATTACTGGAACTCCATAAGGCCGTGAAGGCTAAGACGGTCAGCCCGAGTTTTTCGGTGGTAGAGGGGATGCTTTACTTTGACCGGAGAATTGTAGTCGGCCTAGCTTCGGCGGCGAAGGAAGCATTACTTTACAAGCATCACAGCACACCGATGGCGGGTCACCCGGGCATCGACCGAACTTTCCGCAGATTGGCGACCTCGTTCTTTTGGCGTCGCATGCGCAAGGACGTTAAGCGATTTGTCGAGGCTTGCTTTGAATGCCAAACGTCGAAATACTCGACCCAGAAACCGGCGGGTCTGCTTCAGCCATTGCCGATTCCGTCCCAGGTGTGGGAGAACGTTTCTATGGATTTCATCACGTGCTTGCCTCAATCGCGGGGCTACACTACGATTCTAGTCGCAGTGGACCGGCTGTCCAAGTATGCTCACTTTGCACCACTGCCGGCACGTTGTGATGCTTGGAGGGTGGCACGGTTGTTCATCGATACTGTGATTAAGCACCATGGATTTCCGAAGACGCTAGTGTCCGACCGGGACCCCTTGTTTTTGAGTGACGTATGGAAACACATGTTGAAGCTAAGCGGTACTAAACAACAATTTTCAACGGCTTACCACCCTCAATCGGATGGCCAGACGGAAGTAAGAAATCGAGGGGTGGAGCAGTATCTGCGATCGTTTGTCGCGGATAGACCATCGAATGGGTGAATTTGTTGCCTTGGGCGGAGTTAGCCCTGAACTGTTTCCACCATGAAGGCCTTGGCACATCCCCATTTCACGCCTTGTACGGCCGGGAGCCGCCGGCTCTCATCGCGGCACCACCATCAGCGGCCACGCCGCCGGATGTAGCTCGCGATATTCGCGAACGGGGGGATTTGATAGTGGCGCTGCGTCGGAATTTGGAGAAGGCCCAGCAGCGCATGCGTGCGACGGCGAATCGCCATAGGCGACATTTGGAGTTTAAAGTCGGGGACCGGGTGCTTCTCAAGCTGCAACAGTATCGTCAACACTCCGTGGCCCGTCCAGCGTCGGCTAAACTGGGTCGCCGTTTCTATGGACCCTTTGAAGTCCTCGAACGAATCGGGGAGGTGGCGTATAGATTGAAGTTGCCGGATAGTAGCCGTATCCACAATGTGTTCCATGTGAGTTTGCTACGGCCATTTGTGGAAGGAAACCAGGCTGTGCCAACAGCGTTTCCGGAGGTCTTTTCTCGGGGTCTGCCCATTGCAAGGCCAACGAGACTCCTGGCTAGGCGAACGGTGTTGTGCGACAATGCTCCTCAAGAAGAGGGTCAGTTGGAATGGAACGATGACGGAGGGGCGGCACCAACATGGGAGCCTCTGGCGCTGATCGAGAGACACTTTCCGGACCTCCTTGTGGACAAGGAGGCTCTTATCGGGGGGGAGTTGATACGGAGATAACCTCCATTCCTAGTAGGGAAGCTCCAACCGAGAGAGGCGAGCCGGTGAGTGTGAATGGGGCGGCAGAGAGTGAGGTGATGGAAGAGGAGACGCGTGTGAATAAGGTGGCAGAGAGTGAGGTGACGGAAGAGGAGACGCGTGTGAATAAGGTGGCAGAGAGTGAGGTGACGGAAGAGGAGGCGCCGACCGCTGAGGTGCCGGCGGCCAGTGGAAGACCCCGGAGACAACCGAAACCGATCACGCGCTATGGAGACTTTGTGTCTCATTAGAGCAGCAAGGCAGAGACGTCCGAGAATTTACGTTTGCATTAGATTAGTAGTAATTAGTAGTATTTATTTTTGGTTAATCTCCTTTTACATTATGGATAATTTTGTTATTAATTGAGTCGGGCCCAATAAGCCCCTTTCCGGGTTTTCTTGGTGATTCTTTCCCGGATCGCAAAAGAGAGTCGAATCATCTAGGGTCCTTAGCTATAAAAGGGAGATACATTATGATTTTTCACTAAGCAATAATATCACAATCTTCCCAATTCCTTATTCTTTACGTTTTTACCGCAAATTGCAAACCCTAGAATCGGAGCAGATCGCCGGGAGAGCCTGCGACGTCCGAACTTGATCCTCCATCGTCGACTTCTCGTCGCCGATAACTACGCGTTAAGGGGATTACCCTTAACAGCAGCACACCATAAATTAAGTGAAATAAGATCAGGTTTCTCCTTTCACACTTCATCAATTAATCAATGATCTATCAAATGATTCATTCATGCTACTTTTCATCACATAATCACTGATCTTCAAAGTAATTCATGCTGGTTTTCATCACTTAATCACTGATGATCAAATTAATTAATTCATTCAAGCTATTTTTTTTCAGTTTACTAGCAACTGACCAGAACTAAATTAACTGTTCTAAATCACCTAAACTTGCTCCTTAAACAAACAAACACATATAAAGTAATTAATTGTTCTAAATTACCATGCTCAGTGTAACAAACATATTAGTAAGCAATTTAAAACGAAATGACTTCAATTTCCGCGGCGCGCTGTGAGCACATCCCATGTGAGTCTTTTCGGGTTAGCCTATGAGTCTTGTTAAAGAGTTCCCAAAATGTAGGGCGCCTCCCGTTATTCTCCCTAGTCCGCAAATATTATTGGAAATGAGTTAGCATTATAAAAAGATGCAATCAAGTCAAAACAGAAAATTCAGTTTTAACCATCTTTTCTACTGTCTCAGCAAATGAAACACAGCCATTGCTATGTGTGCCAAGGGCAGTCTCCCGGCCTTGCTTGCAATTTGCAGATGATCGCTTGGAAGCCTCAATATGAGCAGGTGTCTTCCACGCATTGGAGTAGTCATTCCACTAAAGCATCGGTAAAGTATGTTGGTTTCTTCTTCTTCTGTTTCAAATTATAGATATAATCCCCATATCTCTCTTTAGGTATTCGGCCCATCCATTTCGTTTACTTTTATTCTTGCTGGCCCAAAATTACTCCAGCCCTCTAGCAACACGATGGCCCAAAAATTCAGTCGAGAACTATGTATCCATCTATTTATGTTGTTGCGAAGTGTTGTACATGCACATAGAAATTCAAGTTAGTGATTACCTATCTAGTGTAATTGCAGCCCCTTTTGCTTCACTTTACCTTCTAATTCTCTGTTCTCTGATCATTTGGAAGTGTGGAGATTGTGGAAGAGAATGAAACGTAAATAAGTACTATATACCATTGGGATTTATTGAAATTGTTTTCTGAATTGATTGTCCAATATTAATTGCAAATAGTTGCGACGAATTGATTGCTAATGGAATCGCACGCAAGATTTATTTGATTCTCCAAAACAAAATGGGCTTGAGGAATTGTTTAAAACTTTCTTATGTTTTTACTAGGCCCAAGACTACAAATCTTTACTTTCTTTTATAAGGCCCAAGTGTATTATATTTTTGTAATTTGATTTCTTTTGTACCTCCATAAAGATGCAGCCTAAGGTAAATTACTTTAATTACCTTATGTACTTGAGATGTATTTTATTTCTTTTAGCTTTTAATTTCTCCTCTTTGCAAAGAAAAGACAAATTATTATTATTTGGTGCCATAATGTTATTCTAAGTACAAAACCAAAATTTGAAACTCCTCTTAAACGACCAAATATATTCTTTAATTATCTAAACGAAACAAAGGAAATTTTTTTTGGATAAACTATCGACGTTCTTTCAAGTTAGGGAATCGAAATATATAAGATCAACTATAAAGAAGGGGCATATCAATTAAATGTCTACAACAAAACTATAAAATGGGAAAAAAATCACTGAATAAACACAAAGCAAGAAGATGAATGGGTATAGATTCTCAATCCGACATACGGAACCACATCCTGCCTGCAATACTTCATCCGTCTCATCTCAAGTGATTGACTATTTTTTTCAAGCGTTTGGCAAAAATGAATAAATAATTAAAGTAGAGCGAAAGCAAAGTAAGAGAAAGAATAATATAGATGCAGTTCTTTTCTACATTTTCTTTCTTTTACTTTACCTTCTCTCCACTTAAACTATTTATTAGTTTATTCTCAAAATAACAGCAAAAAAGAAACCAATCACTTGAAATTAAATTAAAGTAATCACTTATGTTTATTTATAGGTTGTTTTCTAATTTTGAAAACATGCATAACTCCTTTTTTTAACTTGGGTTCCGACTAGGCCTGTCAAATCGGGTATTCGCTGATATCCCATCCGCAAATTTCAGGTACCCGATCCCGAATTTTCTAAAATCTAATACCCGGTCTGAAAATGATTTCAGGTATCCGGATACCCGGCTCGGACATCCAGTCCCGATTTTGGATTTTTATGTTATTTATTTTATTATTTTTTAAGGAAATTAACTACAAACTTTTAGAAGTACAAACTTGTAATTCGAATTTGATACAAACTTGAAGTAGTTCAAATTTAAGAGAAAAAAACCTACTACAAATTTAAAAAAATAAAAAAATCATAAATTATAATATCCATCATTCATCCATAATTTTACTTTTCTGTGTTTAGAAAATATCAAAATTTTAAATATTATATTTGATTTAAACACCAAACTAAAAATATACTTATTATTATTTTATTTATAAAGAATAATAAGAATAATAATAATAAAATTTTTAATGAATTATTAATTACAAATGATAATAATTATATTATTATATTTGAGAATGTATTATCCCGTGAACTGGATAAGTGATATTTTGTGTTTTTGTATCCACCATAGAAATACAATTTACGATAGAAACATCTGTAGGAAATGATTATAGGAGTAATTACCATGTTGTTTGAAGGAAGTAGCTATTCGATAAAGGCGGCCAAATATAGGCCAAGATAGTTTAAAAATTAATTGCCTCTACTTTCCGACCATGTGTTCTTAGGTTAATTGCATCGGTTGAGAAAATCATGTGGTGTGATATCTTTTTCACAATGTTAGAAAATGTCAATGGTCCGCTATCATCAGTCATCGGCCTCAAATTTCTATGCATAATAAATGTCCCAATATAAGTTATTCTTATACCGGTATACGGATATCTTTTTCAAATCATCCAATTTTCTCCATAAATTTGTATTATTTTTATTATTTATTCTCATAGATTGTTAGGATTGTATTTGATTTAGTTTGTTATGATTTGATTTATTTTTTGTATTTTAGGATTTTCAAATCATCCAATTTTCTCCATAAATTTGTATTATTTTTATTATTTGTTCTCATAGATGGTTAGGATTGTATTTGATTTAGTTTGTTATGATTTGATTTATTTTTTGTATTTTAGGATTTTCAAATCATCCAATTTTCTCCATAAATTTGTATTATTTTTATTATTTATTCTCATAGATTGTTAGGATTGTATTTGATTTAGTTTGTTATGATTTGATTTATTTTTTGTATTTTAGGATTTTTTGTACCACACATATATTTAGAGTATTTTATTATAATGAAGAATGAAGAATTAAATAAATTTATCATTCTCACGTTTTCTCTCAAGGAGAGAAACTGCCGTTCTCTTCTCCCTAGAGATCTTTTCCTTCTCTTATTATTTCTCTTCAAATTATTTTTTATTTCGTATTAATCCCTAATTGATATGTATCATTGGTGTTTTCACTCTCGAACTCATGGTTATTCCTGGCCCCCTCAATTTTCTAGTGAGATGTAGTAGGATGGACCATAGATATTCTCAACAATATTTTGATTATCTTGAGACTCTTGGTACTATTCGGCTACTGATGGAGTACGTACTAAACAAGCCCAACAGCAGTAAAGCCCATCAGCCTAAAGCCCAAGAAAGAGTATCAGTCCGGCATGACTAAAGAGTTCAGTTCGGCACAACCAAAGAGTTCGGCCCCAGCTCGGTAAAAGCCAACCAATCAAACTCTGCTCTCAGGTCGGCTTCAAGCTCTACTCTCAGATCGGCAAAAGCTGCTCGGCAATAATTCAGCAGTTCGGTCTCAGTATTCGACCGAACTAGGAGATAGTGGACTCATGCAGGATTTCCACCTCCACTACACCCACGATCTATTTAGTGGTGTCAAGCAGTCATTAACTCATGCAGGATAGTGGACCCATGCAAGATCGCCACGATCTCCACGACATCCACTACCTAGTAAATGGTGCTGCATGCCACGATCTGGTTCAATGTATAAATAGAACCTAGATCAGATAGATAGGGTTAGACTCTCTCGCTTTCTAGAGATCAAAGATAAAATAGCAAGTCTGTATTGTAAGCTGTAGAAAACAGATCAAGCAATACAACTCTGCCCTCTTTTCTTCCCGTGGACGTAGATTTACCTCAGTAAATCGAACCACGTAAATTCATTGTGTCGTGATCTTTATTCTCTACCAGCATTCATCACCATCAAAAATTCGCGGGATCATCACTGGCGCCGTCTGTGGGAATCAGAGAACCAAATTTGTGATAAAGCGAATTTTTGACCTTTTTTCCACCCCAAAAAAAATGCATACCAGATCACACACTACCCGTAATACCGTTCGTGATAACCGTGAGGAAGCTAGTCCAGCTCGCAGGTCTGAAAAACGGCCTCGGGAGACATCTACCTCCGGTTCTCACGAAGAAGGAACAAGCCACTCCAGGAGAGATCGCACCGAGTCTTCCCAGCAGCCCGATTTAAATGAAGCTGTCAAGCTGTTTTTGGCCGAGAAGCAGGAGGAGTTCTTAACCTTCCTGCAGAAGAGCCAACAGCCGGAGAAGACAACGGCGGATTCTCCCTCCTCATCCAGACATGAAAGTCACTACCGCAGTAGTGACGTGTCTTCCAGGAGAAAGAATCCTCAACCCCGACATGTTCCTGGTCCTCCTCGGTACCGGAACCACAGGAGAACTCCATCTCCTCCGTACCGAAGAGAGGTCGGGTTCGCCATGTACGGAGCATTAAAGACTCCGTTCTCGGACGATATCACCCGAACTCCTTTGCCGCGGAACTACCGAACTCCGTCGATAACCTATGACGGACTCGTGGATCCTCATGATTTCTTGGGACGCTATCAATATAACATGGCGAACCAGGGTCTCAACGAGGTCCACATGTGCAAGCTGTTTCCCGAGCTGCTCATCGGGAACGCAAGAAGATGGTTCGATAGCCTCCCCCAAGGCAGCATTAGATCTTACCGAGATCTAATGGATGCATTCCATAGGAGGTTCTTTCAGAAAGCGGAAGTCCGAATCACTTCGGCTCAGCTGCTTTCCATTCGTCAAGGTCGCGACGAAAAAATCAGCGACTTTATGACAAGATTCCACAAGGAATGCCTGCAAGTAGACGATCTCAACGATCTGCTTGTCATCTCGGCATTCCAAAATGGAATCCTGCCCGGAGCTCTCTACAGGAAGCTCGTTGAGTGCGGTCCGCAGACAGCTCAGGAAATGTGGGACATTGTGGACCAGTACTCCCGGGCCGATGAGGCAGACCGTCGCAAACGGTCGTTAGACAGCTCATCGTCCCGAGGAGACAGAAGGAAGCCCGATCATAGCGATCAGGGGCATCCTCGCCGGACTCCATTTGAAAGAATTCAAAGGGCTCCGGTGCAAGACCGATTGGGACCCCGTCTCAATCCCGAGAAGCCGCCTGCTCAGTTCGTACCGCTGAACAAGTCAAGAGCGGAAATTTTCGAACTACATTCCGATATGTTCGAAAGACCAAAGCGGATGACGAAATCAGCCGCGCGGCGACCTCAGGATCAATATTGCTCCTTCCATCAAACCCACGGTCACGATACCGAGGAGTGCCGAAATTTGGCTGCAGGTATTGATGTTCTTGTGAAAACAGGAACGTTAAAAAAATACCAAAGCAAGCAGCCGAAAAAGAACAAAAGGCAGAGAGGTGCGAACTGCAATCCTCAGGATCCGAAAAGGCATGAGGATCCCGAAGACGACGACGAGCCGCAATATGATGGAGTAATCCAGACTATTGATGCTCTCCCTGCCGGGAAGACTAAGTCGTCCCTAAAAGCAGAACGCAGAGGTTCCAATCAAGAGGAGCCAACACATAAAAGGCTGAAGAAAGACGAAGTGATTACATTTTCAGATGCCGATCCCGTCCCAGCCATCTCTCCTCACCAAGACGCTATTGTCATTCAAGCCGGAGTGGCAAACAAATTGATCCATAGAGTATTTGTGGATACAGGAGCGTCAGTCAGCATTCTTTTTAAAGAATGTTTCGATAAAATGGAAGTGGATCCAGCTCGGCTCAGTCCGGCTCCACTTCCTCTGAAAAGTTTCGCCCAGGAGGACACCCGCCCTGAAGGTATTATCAGCCTTCCGATCACGGTGGGAAAAGCGCCTACAAGCTCCAATACGATGATCGAGTTCTTTGTGGTGAAAGCTCGGTCCCCGTACAACATCATCCTGGGGAGAGACTGGCTCAACACAGTTCGGGCCGTTTGCTCTACTTATCACCTCACCATCAAGATCCCCACTAAAGGTGGGATAGCGGTCATCCGAGGTGATCAAAAGAGAGCAAAAGAATGTCTGCAGATTGCTCTTAAAAGTGCCGAGCAATCAGTTCGGCACCATCAAGCATAGCAATCACAGCAACCGGAGTCAAAGGCAAGCGAGATGACCGAAGTCACTTCAGAGCCGAACTCAATGACCGTTCAGTTATACGAAGATGATCCATCCAGAACGGTCAAGATTGGCTTCGCAGGAACGCCTCTACTCCGGGAAAAGACCATTCAGCTCCTCAAGGAGTACAAAGATGTCTTTGCATGGTCTCCGTTGGACATGACCGGAGTGCCCCCCGAGGTAATCACTCATCGGTTAAATATTGATCCTTCAATCCGGCCAGTAAAACAGAAGCAAAGACTCTTTGCGGCAGAAAGAAGCCAAGTCATCCATGACGAAGTCCGCCAATTACTAAAAGCGGATGTACTATTCGAGGTGAAATATCCTTCTTGGGTGGCCAATCCTATGATGATCAAGAAAAAAGAAGGAGGATGGCGGATGTGCATAGATTTTACCGATCTAAACAAGCACTGTCCTAAAGATTGCTATCCCCTTCCGAATATAGATAAAAAAGTAGAAGCTTTGATCGGCTTCGAAATTTTCTGTTTTCTTGATTTATACAAAGGATATCACCAAGTGTTGATGGATGAGAGTGACGCTCCGAAAACAGCTTTCATTACCGATTTCGGCATTTTCGCTTATAAAAAGATGCCATTCGGTTTAAAGAATGCCGGAGCCACTTATCAAAGGATGGTAGACAAGCTTTTTCGGCACCTAATCGGAAAGGAGGTCGAAGTGTATGTTGACGATATAGTCGTCAAAAGCAAAAGCACTTCGGAGTACGAGCACAACCTCAAGTCCACTCTCAACGTGCTCAAGAAAGCCAACCTCAAACTTAATCCCCAAAAGTGTACCTTTTTGGTAGATTCGGGAAAGTTTCTGGGTTGTTGGGTTTCAAAGGACGGACTCAAGGCAAACCCCTCAAAAGTTCAAGTCGTTCAGAACATGGCAATGCCGAAGTCCATACATGACGTGCAAAGGCTAACCGGATGTCTAGCCGCACTGAATCGATTCCTTTCCCAAGCAGCCGAAAAGCAACTGCCGTTCTTCAAGGTGTTGAAAAAGGCACCAAAGTTCGAGTGGGGAGCCGAGCAGAAAAAGGCCTTTGACGAGCTCAAAAGTTATCTAGCCGAGCTTCCTATTCTCTCTGCTCCAACCGAAGCCGAAGTAATATTCTTATACTTAGCGGCATCAGATCAAACCATCAGCGCGGTGCTTGTACGAGAAGAAGGCCTAAAGCAGTTTCCCATCTACTTTACAAGCCGAGCATTAAGAGGTCCAGAAACAAGGTATCAACCTCTGGAAAAAATTGCTCTGGCGTTAGTAAATACAGCAAGGAGACTGCGGCCATACTTCTATGCTCACAAGGTATGCGTCTTAACCGATCTGCCTCTTCGGCAAGTTTTGACCAAGCCAGAAGCATCAGGCAGAATCGCCAAATGGGCCATAGAGCTGGGAGAACACTCAATCGAGTACCTACCTCGGAAAGCAATCAAGGGACAAGCCTTGGCAGATTTTCTTGCAGAGGCCAAGTTCGATCAAGCAATCCCTGTCATTGCCGAACAGAAAAATTCTGCCAATGCCGAACTAGCACAGCCCTTGGAATCCGAAGTAGAGCCGCCAGACTGCTGGAGCGGTTTCGTAGATGGAGCTTCAAACAAGATGGGAAGTGGAGCTGGTATTTTACTTATCGCTCCCGACGGACACGAGGTAACTTATTCACTTCGTTTCTTATTCCCAACTACTAATAACGAAGCCGAATACGAAGCCCTCCTGGCCGGACTCCAGTTAGCGCAAAGTCTGCTCGTCAAATCTCTCAAAGTCCATTGTGATTCACAAGTCATAGTAAATCACATGTTGGGTACAAGTGAAGCTCGTGACGAGAGAATGAAGAAGTATTTGGACAAAGCGCAAAGCATCAGCCGAAGTTTCTCCTATTTTCGGATAATCCGCGTTCCCAGAGCGGAAAATAGCCGAGCAGATACCTTAAGTAAGTTGGCCTCAGATCCGAGCTCAAAGGCGGAAGAATTAATGCATCGAAGCATTGATGAAGCCGAGGTACATTCAGTATCCAGCTCGCCGAACTGGATGACGCCGATCTTGCAGTATCTGGATCAAGGACAATTGCCCGAGGATAAGAGAGAAGCTCGGAAGATCACGTGCCGAGCACTTCGGTACGAACTTCATGAAGGAGTCCTCTTTAGAAAGTCTTACCTCCAGCCGCTATTGCGGTGCGTAGGACCAGAAGAGACGGACTACATCCTCAGAGAAGTTCATGAAGGATCGTGCGGCAGCCACATCGGAGCTAGAGCTTTAGCTAAAAAAGTTCTAAGATGGGGATATTATTGGCCAACCTTGGTACAAGAAGCAGTGCAGCTCGTCAAGACATGCCCGAAGTGCCAAATCCATGCAAATATCCCAAGGATGCCGCAGACCGATCTATCCACTATGCAAAGCCCTTGGCCTTTCATGCAATGGGGCATAGACATAGTGGGACCACTTCCTCAAGCTCCTCGGCAAATGAAATTCCTAATCGTTGCCGTGGACTACTTTACGAAGTGGGTGGAAGCTGAACCATTAGCTACGATAACGAGCTCGAAGGCATTGGATTTCGTCTGGAAGAACATAGTGTGCCGATTTGGCATACCCCACATCCTCATCTCGGATAACGGGACTCAGTTCACCGACAAGACGTTCAAGAATTGGTGCCAAGAGCTGAATATTCAACAGGGGTTCACTTCGGTCTCTCATCCACAAGCAAACGGACAAACGGAGGTAACAAATCGTATCCTGGTGAAAGGGTTAAAAGCTCGGTTAGAACAAGCCAAAGGACAATGGGTAGAAAATCTCCCTCAAGTCCTATGGTCCTACCGAACTACACCCACAACCTCCAACGGTGAAACTCCGTACAGTCTGGTGTACGGCACTGAAGCCGTAATTCCGGTGGAGATCGGCGTACCCAGTCCCCGAACTCTAAATTTCTCAGCAGAAATGAATGACGACGGACTGAGAGCCGAGCTAGATCTTGCCGAAGAAAGAAGAAAATTGGCATGCATAAAAGCAGCCAAGTACAAGGAGCAAGTAGCCCGGTATTATAACCAAAGGGTGAAGAAGCTGCAATTTCAAGTGGGAGATCTCGTCTTGAGAAACAACGAAGTAAGCCGAGCAGAAAAGCTGGGCAAGCTCGAACCCACATGGGAAGGTCCATATCAGGTGTCAGAAGTCCTCGGCAAAGGGTCTTACAAATTGGCTCACATGTCAGGAGAACAGGTACCCCGAACATGGCACATTTCCAACCTCAAGAAGTTCCATTTGTAAGAGACAGTCCGGTCAGTCAGTCTTGAGTCCTGTTCGGTCAATGTGCTTTATTTGGTTTGCTTGGTCTTTGTTTGTCTCGGTGCTTTTTATTTGTCTATATGCGTTTTGTCTGTCTCTGTGCGTGTCGTCTCTTACAAATGTTACTGAGGTATCTTGTTCTTCGAAGGCTGATCCCCTTCTTAGAACATATACAAGCCAACGATTGTGAGTCCAAGCTTCTAAAGAGGATACAAGACCACAATTCAGCTTAAACAAGCAGTTCGTCTGAAACGAGCTGCAACAAGCCAACGATTGTGAGTCAAAGCTTCTAAAGAAGATACAAGGCCACAATTCAGCTTAAACAAGCAGTTCGTCTGAAACGAGCTGCAACAAGCCAACGATTGTGAGTCAAAGCTTCTAAAGAAGATACAAGGCCACAATTCAGCTTAAACAAGCAGTTCGTCTGAAACGAGCTGCAATAAGCCAACGATTGTGAAGTCAAAGCTTCTAAAGAGGATACAAGACCACAATTCAGCTTAAACAAGCAGTTCGTCTGAAACGAACTGCAATAAGCCAACGATTGTGAAGTCCAAGCTTCTAAAGAGGATACAAGACCACAATTCAGCTTAAGAATCAAGCACTTCGTCTGAAACGAACTGCAACGAAAGTCCAATTCTCGCGATAAAACTTGCCTGAATTAGGACAAGGGAAAGTCCGATCCACGCGATAAAACTCGCCGAATTAGGACAAGGGAAAGTCCGATCCCCAAATTAGGACAACGGAAAGTCCGATCCGAGCGATAAAACTCGCCAAATTAGGACACAAGCTTAGTCCGGTCAAAGATGTTTATTTCATCAGACCAAAGACGAGTCCGGTCAAAGATGTTTATTTCATCAAACCAAAGACGAGTCCGGTCAAAGATGTTTATTTCATCAGACCAAAGACGAGTCCGGTCAAAGATGTTTATTTCATCAGACCAAAGACGAGTCCGGTCAAAGATGTTTATTTCATCAGACCAAAGACGAGTCCGGTCAAAGATGTTCATTTCATAAGACCGAGGACAAACATCAACTTACCCCGTACCTTTATCCAGAATGCCGAAGTAATTCACTTCGCTTTCCGGGGGGGGTAGTGATGGAGTACGTACTAAACAAGCCCAACAGCAGTAAAGCCCATCAGCCTAAAGCCCAAGAAAGAGTATCAGTCCGGCATGACTAAAGAGTTCAGTTCGGCACAACCAAAGAGTTCGGCCCCAGCTCGGTAAAAGCCAACCAATCAAACTCTGCTCTCAGGTCGGCTTCAAGCTCTACTCTCAGATCGGCAAAAGCTGCTCGGCAATAATTCAGCAGTTCGGTCTCAGTATTCGACCGAACTAGGAGATAGTGGACTCATGCAGGATTTCCACCTCCACTACACCCACGATCTATTTAGTGGTGTCAAGCAGTCATTAACTCATGCAGGATAGTGGACCCATGCAAGATCGCCACGATCTCCACGACATCCACTACCTAGTAAATGGTGCTGCATGCCACGATCTGGTTCAATGTATAAATAGAACCTAGATCAGATAGATAGGGTTAGACTCTCTCGCTTTCTAGAGATCAAAGATAAAATAGCAAGTCTGTATTGTAAGCTGTAGAAAACAGATCAAGCAATACAACTCTGCCCTCTTTTCTTCCCGTGGACGTAGATTTACCTCAGTAAATCGAACCACGTAAATTCATTGTGTCGTGATCTTTATTCTCTACCAGCATTCATCACCATCAAAAATTCGCGGGATCATCAGCTACCCATTGGTGGGTATATTGTTTGACCATCCGTGATCAAATCAACAAGGTTCACTAATTACCGGGATCTCTTTACTGCTAACTGAGATGGCAAGTCTCAAAGTCAACAAGCCGAAATACAAAAAAAAGAGTACACAATCGAAATCTAGTAAAAAGTTACAAGGATAAACCCTAGCTAAGTATTCATCAACCGATCTGAAACTTCAAGCTATTACTCCAGAAGTATCATCTGCAAACTCAATAGACCGATTAGTAACACATGACAATGATTCCGAAGGATCTAAGCAAAAAAGGGAACAAAAGAAAAAAATCAGAAGATTAGGATATGGCTGAGGTCGCACACACGACTGAACGGGGCCAAGGACCTCCTCAATCTTCACCAACAAGTCACAAAGGGAGCACAAATCAGAAAATTTCACTAGTCTGCTATCTAGCTTGAAACTTATGTTAGTATGCCTTGAATCTGTATAGTTTGCCGAACGAAATTGTCTTATTGGACCTAGCCAGTTGTCATGATTGCTACATTTTTTTGGACATGTTTGTTTTGCAACAAATAAGAAAAAATGTTAATATATTGCAAGTTATGCAACTTGCTAAAATCAAAACTTAAGTTGGTGGTTTTTTTAGCAATTAACCAGGTATAGATTAATTTTTGTGCTGCTAAAACATAAATGTACAGTGCATCATTTTAATTGAATAAAATTGTTATTCACTACTCTCTCCGTCTCTTTGTAGTAGAGATATTTTTTTCGGCCCGAGATTTAAGAAAAATTGTTTTAAATGAGTTAAGGAAAAAGATAATAAAGTAGAAACGAAAAAAGGTAGAAAGATGAAGAGAGGAGAGAGAATAAAGTAAGAGAGAGTAAAATATTTTTTGCCAAAAAAAAATGACTCAACTATAGTGGGACAATCCAAAAAATAATACAACTAAGCTACAGAGGAACGGAGGGAGTATTTATTAATTGTATGATCCCACCAAAATATCTTAAAGTTACTTGACTAATACTAATTCAATCAAAATGTTTTAGCCACTTATATTTTGGATTTTGTATTGAGAAATAATAACAAAATTTGGTGTAGGTTAAAAACAAACGAAAACAATTGCCAGACTGTTAGTTCGTTAGCAATGTAGCATACAATGTAAGATTGATTATTTAGGATGTTTCCACGAAAATATTGTAAAGTTTCTTGAGTAATACTAGTAAACATAATAATTCAACCAAATTATTGTTAGCCATGTATATTTAGTAATTAGTATTGAGAACGATTACAAAATTTAGAGTAGGTTAAAAAAAACAAAAGAAAACAATTTCCACTATTATTTCGTTATCAATGGAGCAAACGTTGTGGTCATCCTCGTCACCTCAACTTGACATTTCTATATTTTTTTAAATAAGGCAAACAATTCTACCAATACAAAAAAAAAATTATCTTTTAAAAAGATACCCGGTCTACGGATATCTTTTTCAAATCAGCCAATTTTCTCCATAAATTTGTATTATTTTTATTATTTATTCTCATAAATTGTTAGGATTGTATTTGATTTAGTCTGTTATGATTTGTTTTATTTTTGTATTTTAGGATCTTTTTGTACCACACATATTATAAATATATGTAGAGTATTTTATTATAACGAAGGAAGAATTAAATAAATTTATCATTCTCACGTTTTCTCTCAAGGAGAGAAACTGCCGTTCTCTTCTCCCCAGAGATCTTTTCCTTCTCTTATTATTTCTCTTCAAATTATTTATTATTTCGTATTAATCCCTAATTGATATGTAGCATTGGTGTTTTCACTCTCGAACTCATGGTTATTCCTCACCCCCTCAATTTTCTAGTGGGATGTCGTAGGATGGACCGTAGATATTATCAACAATATTTTGATTATCTTGAGACTCTTGGTACTATTCGGCTACCCTTGGTGGGTATATTGTTTGACCATCCGGGATAAAATCAACAAGGTTCACTAATTACCGGGATCTCTTTGTTACATTGCTAACTGAGATGGCAAGTCTCAAAGTTAACAAGCCGAAATACAAAAAAGAAAGAGTACACAATCGGAATCTAGAAAAAAGATACAAGGATAAACCCTAGCTAAGTATTCCTAGCTAAGAATTCCTCAACCGATCTGAAACTTCAAGCTATTACTCCAGAAGTATCATTTGCAAACTCAATAGACCGATTAGTAACACATGACAATGATTCCGAAGGATCTAAGCAAAAAGGGAACAAAAGAAAAAATCTGAAGATTAGGATATGGCTGAGGTCACACACATGACTTCACGGGGCCAAGGACCTCCTCAATTTTCACCTACAATTTACAAAGGGAGCACAAATCAGAAAATTTCACTAGTCCGCTATCTAGCTTGAAACTTCTGTTAGTATGCCTTAAATCTGTATAGTTCGCCGTTAGCCGAACGGAATTGTCTTATTGGGCCTAGCCCGTCATCTGTATGCCTATTTATGTAGAAGTAGGGCGCATAACTCGTACTCTAAAAACAATCTAAATATAATCAGTTCTCCATTTTCTGCTCGTGGACTTAGCCAACACAACGCTGGTGAACCACGTAAATTTTATGTCTCTTTTCATTTCTGTTTATCTCGATTATACAATTACTCTATTCCGTCACAACAAACTGGTATCAGAGCCTGGTTTTCGAACTATGGTTATGAATTTCGCATCTGTTCGGGTTTCTATGTTAATCCATCAAGATGTATGCTCTAAACGTGAAGGTCGACAAATTCACTGAGAGAATTAGTTTCGGTTTATGGCAGATCAAAATGCGATCTCTACTGAAGTAGTAGGGGTTGTGGGCGCCGCTAACGGAAAAGGGAAAAGCGAAGAAGACAGACAAGAAAGATGACTAGTGGGTAACTGATATGCTCGGATTTTTCACTATTTTAAGGCCATTATTTGGTTCGTTTTGAGTGTCAAAATTGCATTATATGTCCATTATTTGCATATTTTATCTATTTGGTATTTTATCGTGTTTTGTGAGAAATATGCAAAATAGAGCTGAAAAAGAGCATAAAAAGGTCAAATTCGGAAGTTGGAGCTGAAGGACAACCCAGCGGGCCACTGGCGCACTCCAGCGGTCGCTGGAAACCATTCCAGAGAGTCAGGAGCTTTCCAACTGCCCGCCGGGCCATCCCAGAGGCTGCTGGACCTGTTCGCTGCAGCAACCTCACTTCAATCCTATTATTCCGGCGATTCCGAGGTCCGATCAGGGAGTATTACATACCATTCTCTTCGTCTTTGAAAGATCTTCGCGATGGTACCTAGAAAATCTCAATCGAAGTTCTGTGGAGAAAGTTATGGCCATTCTACCTGGCAGGATTACGGTTAAATGTTGGCGGGAATATAGGCAGAAATTCAAAGAAGGAAATTTAGATTGAACATGTCTTATTTTGCTTATATTTATTTAGATTATCTATCTATGGATAACTAAATTTATAGAATCCCAGGGGATGAAAGTAATTGACTTTATGTAGTTCTTTTTGTTTTGTTTAATGTTCACAACTCGTTTTACTTTAATCATTCCTTGGTTTATATTTAATTGCTTGGTTGTTACTTTGATTATTGTTTATCTCTTATCGGTGATGACTTTGAGTGATTTATATTCTATGTGTCAATACAATATTTGTGACATGAGTGTTGATACACGATAGGAATAGTTCCTAGTAGAGTTTGAGTTGGATGAACATAGAACTAAATAATTGTCCAGAGCCTTTGTCCTAGCTGCAAGGAGCTTAGACATTAATGTATGAGGTGTCGAGTTCGAGCCCTCTTGACATCAGTTAAAATTTCCTACTTTCTATAGTATATGAGTTTATTTGTAATTTCCCCCTTCATATAGGAGTTAAATTTTTTTAAAAAAAATAAAAAAAATAAAAAAATAATTAGAATTACTAATGAGTTGATGAAATTAGTACCTTAGGATTCCCTTGTCTCGTCTGCTTTCTCAAACCAAGTTTACTGCAATTGTGTTTCATTACTTGCTTTTTTTTATTTATTTCTATCTGATTAATTATTCAACCCAAAAAATCATGTTTTTCCAAATAGTATTTGAGGCTTTGTATGTGGTAGAAAATCTGTAAATTTATTCCCCGTGTTCGATATCTGGTACTAACTTTTAGTTATACTAGATCTACTTTGTATACTTGCAGGTATTTATAGTGCTAAAAATAGTGCATCAGTAACTCTAGATGAAAAGGCTCACTCGACAATCATGTTATGCTTGTCTGACGGTGTTATCATTGAAGTCGCTGATCAGGTAACTGCTGCTTACCTTGGACGAAGTTGGAGAGTTTATACATGACAAAATCTCTAACCAATAAGCTGCTTCTGTAGCAACGTCTGTTCCTATTACGCATGCAGGAAGGTATGCCCCTTCGGGATCATCTGGAAAATTTGAACAAAATTTTGCTGGATTTGCGTAATGTTGATGTTAAAGTAGAAGATGAAGATGTTGTTTTAATTCTGCTAGTTTCTTGGCCTGAGTCATATGGGAATTTCCTTTCGTCCTTTTTGACTAGGAAAGAAACATTGTCTGGGAAAGAAACATTGTCTCTGGAAGATGTTCGATCTGCTCTCCACATCAGAGAAGATCGACAACAGGAAACTAGTTCAGCCACAGAAAGTCAGGCGTCAGGATTATCTGCAACGGGTCAGAAGAAGTTTGGAAAGAAGAAGTCGAACTCAAAAGGAGGTTTGAAAGGTTTCCAACCCGGTGACATCTGCAGATACTATAATGAACCAGGACACTAGAAGTATGATTGCCCGAAGAAGAAAAAGAAAGAGGTCAAGAAAAAGGATGCCAACGATTCAACATTGGTGGCAGAAGCTGATGACATAAATTCTGAAAAAAGTGTGGCGCTAGTTGCGAATGAACAACCACACTGTAATGATGTGTGGATTCTTGACTCGGGAGCATCATACCATCTATGTCCACACAGGGAGTATTTAGGCACTTACGAGCAGATAGACAGAGACAATATTACCATGGTCTACAATATTGTCTGCAAGGTGGTTGGCATTGGCTCTATCCGGATAAGGATGCATGATGGGGTCATCTGCTCCTTGAACGATGTTAGGCATGTTCCACAGATGACAAAGAATCTGGTATCACTGAGCACCTTTGACGACAATAAGGCACTCGACTTCAGAGGTGAAGGTGGAGTAATGCATATTATGAAGGGTTCGAAGGTGGTTCTAATGGCCTTAAAACGTGGTACCTTATATGTTCTGAGAAGTTCCATCTCACAGGCTATGTTGATATTGCATCATCCGAGATTCCGGCCGAGGATATGACAAAGCTATGGCATATGCGGCTTGGTCATATGGGGAATGAGGGATGAAAATTCTGTCAAAGTGTGATCTTCTCCCTGGGCATAAAGTGAAGAATCTGGATTCTGCAAACACTATGTTTTCGGGAAGCTTAATCGCAACAAGTTCCCAAAGAAGGATGTTCATCGGACCAAGGGGACACTCGACTATATTCATATGGATTGTTGGGGTCCATCACGTGTTAAAATCTATTGGAGGTCACAAGTACTTTGTGTCGATGATTGATGACTACTCGAGGATGACTTGGGTGATTATGATGAAGCATACAGGTGATGCTTTCAATAAGTTCAAACAGTGGAAGACCTTGGTGGAAAAATAGACAGGGAAGAAGATCAAGCGACTGAGAACTGATAATGGTCTAGAGTTCTGTCCGTCTGAGTTCAATGAGTTCTGTAAGAACAAATAGATTGTTCGACACCACACTATTAGACATACACCGTAGCAGAACGGTGTGGCAGAACGCATGAATCTGACACTGCTTGAAAGAACGAGATGCACTATTTCCAGGCTGGTTTGACTAGGAAGTTTTGGGCAGAAGCAGTAAACACGGTGTGTTATCTGATCAACCGTGGACCTCACACTGACATTGACTGCAAGACGCCTTATGAGGTATGGTCTGATACACCTGCACTTTACTCGTTGCTGAGAGTTTTTGGGAGTACTATTTACTATCATATGAGTGAGGGTAAATTGGAACCAAGAGCTAAGAAGAGAGTATTCGTTGGTTATGGAGAAGGAGTTAAGGGGTATAGAATCTGGCAACTTCGGAGAATAAAGTTATTCACAGTCGGAATGTGGTGTTTGATTAGAAATCTATGCTCAGCTCTGTTGTGCAGTTTATCGGTGCAGAGGATTCTGGTAGTGTTGATAAACAGGTGGAGCTGCAAGTCACTCACGATGAGAGTGAATCACAACTCCAAGGTGGAGAAGATCAATACACTACTGCTGAAATTACTAGTTCTGATATTCATCCAGAAGCTCGTCAAAGAAGCACTGTTATTGACAGAGCTAGGAGGACATGTGTGAAGCCTCCGTTGAAGTACGACTTTGAGGATATGATGCATATGCACTACAGGTTGCTGGTGAGGTGGAAGATGAACCATCTACTGCCGAACCATCCACTTACAAGGAAGCTGTTTTGGGTAGTGAGCGTGCTAAATGGCTCATTGCAACGGGAGAGGAGATGGAATCATTGTGGAAGAATTTGACTTGGGAGCTGGTCAAACGACCTAAGGGGAGAAAAATTATTACTTAGAAATGGATCTTCAAGAAGAAGGAAGCGACCATAGCAAATGAGGGTGTAAGATATAAAGCTCGGCTAGTTACAAGAGGGTTCAAGCAGAAGGAGGGGGTTGATTACTATGAGATTTTTTCGCCAGTGGTCAGACACACTTCCATCAGAGTATTACTTGCGATGATTGCACATTATGATAAGGAGCTTGAGCAGCAAGTAGATGTGAAGACAACTTTCCTACACGGATTGCTTGAGGAAGATATCTACATGACTCAGCCAGAGGGATTTATGGTTCCGGGAAATGAGGATTATGTTTGCAAGCTGAAGAAGTCCTTGTATGGACTAAAGCAGTCTACGAGGCAATGGTATAAGAGATTTGACAGCTACACGGTCCAGCTGGGATACATCAGGAGTCCGTATGATTGTTGTATGTATCACAACAATGTTGATGGTGGTTCCATGATCTATCTTGTTCTATATGTGGACGATATGCTTATAGCTGCAAAGTTGAAGTCTGAATTCAGAAGTTGAAAGCTCATCTTAGTGGTGAGTTTGATATGAAGGATTTGGGTGCTGTAAAAAAATCTCGGGCGTAGAGATTTCTAGGAAAAGAGAAAAGAAGAAGTTTTCCCTGCACAGAAGAGCTACATTGAGAAGATTTTGTCAAGATTTGACATGTCTACGTCTAAGGCTATTGGTACTCCAAGTGCCACAAACATTCATTTGTCATTTGATCATGCACCAAAATCTGAAGCTGAGGAGGAGTACATGTCTCGATTTCCTTGCTCTAATGCATTATGGAGTCTGATGTATGCAATGGTCTGCAATAGACCAGACATAGCACATGCTGTTAGTGTTGTCGGCAGGTTCATGGGGCATCCTGGAAAGGAGCACTGGCAGGCTGTAAAGATGATTTTTCGTTACTTGAGAGATACGTCTGATGTTGGTCTCGTTTATGGAGGTGATACTCATTGTTCTATGACTGACTATTTTGATTCTGATTATGCTGGAGATGTTGACAGTAGAAGATCTATGGCTGGCTATGTTTTCAATCTTGGTGGTTCCATTGTTAGTTGGAAGGCAACTTTGTAGGCTGCAGTTACTTTGTCTACAACTAAAGCAGGGTATATGACATTGACAGAAGCTGCTAAAGAGGGAATATGGCTGAAAGGGCTAGTTGGTGATCTTGGTCTACATCAAGAGTAAGATGTTGTGTTCTGCGATAATCAGAGTGCTATCTGTTTAGCCAAGGATCAGGTCCATCATGAGAGGACCAATCATATTGATGTGAGAAATCATTTTTTGAAAAATGAGAAGAGAATTGAGGTGAAGAAAGTACGTACTACTGACAATCCTGCTGATATGTTCACCAAGCCGGTCCCACATAGCAAGTTTCAACATTGTTTGGACTTGCTTAACGTCATGAGCTGTTAATTGCCCAAGGAGGGCAAATCTGAGGCAAGCTATTCGTCTGGCATTGTAATGAAGCATCTGTAAGGAGAATTCAAATCAAGGTGGAGATTTGTTAGTATGTCTTAAATCTATATAGTTTGTCGTTAGCCGAACGGGGGTCTCGTTGTCTTATTGGGCCTAGCCCGTTGTCCGTGTGCTTATTTATATAGAAGTAGGGCGCATAGCTATGTACTTTGAAAACAATCTTAATACAATCTGTTCTACGTTTTCTGCCCGTGGAAGTAGCCAACACAACGTTGGTGAACCACGTAAATTCTGTGTCTCTTTACGTTTTTGTTTGTCTCAATTACACAATTGCTCTATTATGTCACAACAACTTCAATGCATAATCAATGTGCCAATATAATTCATTCTTCGCGCCATATTGATACGAGCGTGGAGACAACGCCACCTAACGAGGAGATACATGTAGATACGGAAGATGGCCTGCAGCATAATGCAGAGATAGGGAACGAGGAAGTGCAAGGAAAGGGGATGAGCGCAAAGGAAGGTCGGCCAAAACGGCAGACTCGACGGCCCGAGAAATATCGAGACTTTGTCTCGTGCTAATCCTTATTTTTCCTGCAATTTTATTTATAGTAATTGTTTTGTTTTCTTTTTGAACAATTTATAACTATATTGATTCGAGCATAATTATAAGTTCCTGTTTCGGATTTCTTTGGTGATTCTTTGACGGCGTGGAACAACATCGTTTGCAAATTAATTGCCTCTACTTTTTGTAAGTCTTTTTAGGTTAATTGCATCAGTTAAAAAATAATGTGGTGTGATTTCTTTTTTCACAATGTTAGAAAATATCATTATACCGCTATCTACCCTGAAACTCTAAACTTCAGTACATACCATATTAATATATTTGACTAGTTTGAATTTTCCTCGCACTCAAATATTCCACACCACTTAATTGCTCGAATTTGTCAATAAATTGATGAGAAACGAACACAAAATCTCATCCAAAAAAGTCTCCATTGTCGTCTAAATTTCAATCTAGAAAGGAGTTGTTCTATTATCGGGTATATTTATTTACATTATTTTTAAAAAAAAATAGAAGTGTGACAAGTGGAGTCAACGATGAACCAAGTTGATCTCGTATAGATGCAATTTCATAAGATCATCGTTCGAAAAATATTATTGCTTCAAAAGAGATACAATGCAATTAACATACTATCATTAAAGAAGACTCAAATCAATCGAATACTAAGAAATAAAAGAAATCGAAATAATTATGATTTCAAAATTTATTTTAATAATAATAAATTATCAAACTCAACATAACTATAAAGCAAAAGAGTCTGCCAACTAAAACGAAGCAGCAAATAAATGGAGAATCTTACTTTTGCCTTTGCTCTTTCAATCTTGTTATTCAATAGCTTTGCCCTCTCCTTGAATTCCATCACAGATAAACAATCACTTATTTTCTTCAAAAACTCAATCACTTCCAACCCTTACACTATCTTGAGCACCAATTGGTCGCAAAACACATCAGTCTGTAGTTGGATCGGTGTGTCGTGCGGCCTCAAACAAGGCCGTGTCACTGCTCTCGATCTCTATGGCTACGGCCTTGCTGGAACTCTTGCTCCACATCTCGGAAACCTAACGTTTCTTAGATATTTGGACATCAGTAACAACAGTTTTACGGGGATCTTACCCTTTGAGCTCTCTAAACTGCGTCGTTTGAAGGTGATGAATGTGGGAGACAATTCATTCACCGGAGAAATACCAACATGGTTGGGCAGTTTACCTAAACTGGAGGCACTCTATCTGTACAATAACTCTTTCTTAGGTAAAATTCCTTCATCTTTGTTTAACAATTCCAAGCTCCAAACATTACAAATATTACACTTGCACTACAATAAACTGAATGGGTCCATACCACATGGTATTTTCAATGTCTCTTCACTTAGAGACATTAGAATTAAAAGTAATAGCCTATCAAGTTGGCTTCCAAGTAATATGTGCAACAATATGCCCAACATCCAAATATTGTCACTCTCTTATAACCGAATTGAAGGACAGATTCCGTCAAATATATGGAAATGTACACATCTTGAGATCTTGTCATTATCCTTCAACAATTTTAGTGGCAACATCCCACACCAAATTGGCAAATTGAGATTTCTTACAACATTGTACTTGGGGTACAATAATGGCTTTCCAGGTATAAACCTCTTTTCTTTCTTAAATATATTTATTTTTATAGAAGTCAAATGGTTATGTGCTGCAATATTTGTTTATACTGATACATTTATATCAAATTGATTTTGTTGATACATAACAATCATAGGAGGAGTTCCACCAGAAATAGGGAATCTTACAAAGCTAGAGATATTAAACATTGATGACGCTTCTCTAACCGGAAACATTCCATTTTCAATCTTCAACATGTCTTCTTTGAAAATGTTGAGTTTCTATGACAATAGTTTGTCAGGAAGTATCCCAAATTTCCAAAATCTACCACGGCTTAAGGCATTGTATCTCGATTACAACAAGTTCACAGGTACTTTCCTTCATGAGCTTTATTGTCACAATTCAAGTTTGTAGCATTTTGCTTGAAAATGATCATTTGGAGAGCTATATATATGAACAAGCATCTTGACTTGGAAGGGAATATTCTACAAAATATATATCTTGAAATACAAACATATTGACAATGTTAAGAGCCAATAATCTCAGTGGCAAAATCCCCATGCATTTCAAAATATCTTGAGTACTACTACCATACATGATCCTTTCTTCCATTTGTTTATGCACTTTTAATATTTTTTATGATAACAAAAATCTTTAGCAAATAATTAATCCTCTTCTCTTGGGGATACATATATTTAACAATCCATAAAATGGCATCCTATCCGCTGGGGAATTTTTCATCTATCTCTTCAGATTATTGATGCATCAAACTACTAGTCATGGGTGTCATTCCTTTTAAAATAGGAAACTTAAGCAATTTGCTAAATACTCTATGCATTAACAAAAATTAATCTCATTTTCTCTTTTGGCCGATCTATAAATAGTATCATTTGCTCTTGGGAAAATTCCTAAAAAACAACAAAGTTTGGTCAATCCAACAATTTCTAAAAATAGCTAATTCTAACATATTACAACAAAAAACTTGCTATATAGTGACGTAAGATTCCGTCACTAAATAGCGAAATTTAGTCACTTAACAGGGTTAGTGACAGATTAAGTATCGGCAGATCCGTCATTAAAAAGCTTGCCACTAAAATATATATATTTTTTTTTTAAAATAAAAATACTTATATTATTTTTTAATGGGTTATCCGTATCCGAGCCGCATCCAATCCGAACCCGACCTGAAATTATCGGGTTCTTAATGAGTCAACCCGATAAGGACCCGGACCCAATAAGACTTGACCAAAACCCAATAATTTCGTGAGGATGTTAAAACAATTAGAGGATAGTGGGACCCATATTATTATTAATATTTAATGGCGGGACCTAGTGTTATAAGTTGTAAATAAATTGATGTATATGTAATAAGCATGGGAGAACTTTCCATAAATGAAAATGAAACAATTTTATGGGATGTAGTGAGAGTATATCTTTGGCTGGTACGGCTGAGTGGATTCATTCTATATCTGGGGGGATTTGTGCCTTGTTGGCAACATGGTTTTGGATTCAATGCCTGAATGTTTGGGTGAAGTTAAATCTTATCTTCCAATATTTTGAGCTGTCAATTGTCATCTCATGAACTTGGAAATTTAAAGTTCATCTGCTATATTAATTTTACTAATAAATTTTCAGGATCCATTCCACCAATAATGGGAAACATGAAGGCATTCTCCGTGTTATCTCTATCAAATAACAGTTTAGAATGGGACATCACCTCAACTACATTTCCAAAGAATTGTAGTCTTCTAGCACTCAATTTGAATGGTAATAAGTTGGAAGGAGCATTACCTCAATCCCTTTCCAATTGTCTAAATCTGATCTATCTTGATGTTGGAAACAATAGAATTCATGACACCTTTCCAATTTGGACCGGAAATCTCACTGATCTTAGCATCCTGGTATTGAGATCCAACAATTTTAGTGGTACTGTTTCTTCTCTCACTGCCAAGACTATGCTTCCATTCCCCAAGCTCCATATTTTCGATATATCCCATAATGCATTCATTGGAAATTTTCCAAATGAATATGTGAGGAATTTCAAAGAGATGATGGATGTACACGAGGATTATCGAGAAGAACAACTCGGGTTACCATTTTACACAGATTCATTCACATTAACACTAAAAGGTATGGATCGAATATTGCGAAATATTCAGAAAACCTTAACGATTATAGACATGTCATCCAACAGATTCTCAGGCAGTATCCCAAACTCCATAGGAAAATTGAAGTCCTTGATATATTTGAATCTGTCTCGCAATTGCCTCACGGGAGTTATACCTTCATCTCTTGGAAACGTGAGTGCACTCGAGGCTTTGGACCTGTCTTCGAACCAATTGGTGGGGGAAATTCCAACAGAGCTAACAAAGCTCACATTTCTTTCGGTGATGAACCTCTCCATGAATAATCTTTCAGGGATGATACCTCAATCCAATGGCCAGTTTTCCACGTTTGAAAATACATCATATGTTGGGAATTCTGGACTGTGCGGACTTCCATTGACACAAAAATGTGAAGGGCCTTCGCCTCCAGTGATGCTGCAAGAAGAAGATGATGATGATTATGGTATTCTAAACGGGTTCTGTTGGCAGGCTGTGGTTTCCGGGTTTGGATTTGGATTTGTAATCGGTACTACAGTGGGTTGTGTGATTCTTGGGTATGGAAGGCCTAAATGGCTGGTGGAATGGATCTACAGATTTTACAGGATAAAGATGAGTGAGAAGTCGTAGAGGAATTGTGGTACGAGTCCACCATATCAAGATGTCTAGCCCGAAGTTTTAAATAATACTATAATGGAAAATGAGTTGTAATAGTTCAGGGAAATATGAGTCTTATTTTTAAATATTATTATAAAATGTGATTGAAATGAGAGCACAGCACCCACATCCGTATTCTTCCGCAAGGACAAGCTCAAGGGTCCCACCAATCTATTATTCAATTTAAATAAAAATATTTCCACAATATTAAAATTCATTAAAAATAACTAAAATAATATTACAAATTATAAAAAAAATTACAAATTACATAATTAAAATCCTAAAATTTAAAAGTACATAATTAAAATCATAAAAATTAAAAATTACATAATTAAATTCATAAAATTAAAAAAACCACTACTCGTGGCCGAATTTTGCCCAAATGTGTTTGATTAGGTCTTCTTGTAGCTCAACGTGGGTTCGGGTATCGCGCATTGTGTGCTTTGTTTCGATCCTCTCACTCACCGTCGTATGCACACCTCGGCGTGGGGGAGGCCTCGCGGTTGAGCTTCCGGCTTCATTCTCGTCGTAAAAGCTAGCCGTCCTCGGTCCTTCGTCGGCTATAATCATGTTGTGCAAGATAATACACGTGTACATGATGTTGGCGATATTTTTCACGTACCACAGCCGAGACGGGGCCTTCACAATGTTGAATCGGGCTTGATGGACCTCAAAAGCTCTTTCGACGTCTTTCCTCTTGACGCTGTGCAAAAAGAACTCGTCTCGAGTCTTGCGGGTTGCTGAGCGTCTTCACGAAAGTCGACCACCTTGGGTAGATACCATCAGCGAGATAGTAACTCATATGTTATCCATTTCCGTTGACGGTGAAGTCGATCGCCGGTGCTACACCATTCAACACATCATTGAAGAGTGGTGAAGAATAGAGCATGTTTAAGTTGTTGTTGGATCCAGCAACACCGAAATATGCATGCCAAATCCATAGGCGGTAGTCGACGACTGCTTCAAGGATAAGTGTTGGGTCGCCGCCTTTGTGGCCACTTAAGTGTTGCCCCCTCCAAGCAGTCGGGCAATTCTTCCACATCCAATGCATGCAGTCAATGCTGCCAAGCATACCGGAAAAACCATGGACTGTTTCGTGAAGATGAAGCAACCGTTGGCAATCATCGGTGGTGGGTGACCGAAGGAATTCATCACCGAAAGCTGAACGAATGCCCTCGCAAAAATTTTTAAGGCAAAGGATTCCAGTGGACTCACCGACATGCAAATACTCGTCGAAGAGGTCAGCCGTTTGCCTAGTAGCAAGTTGTCGGATGGCACACGTACACTTCTTCAACGCCGAGAGACTTTGCCGACCGGTTGCGTCTGTATTTGTTTGAAAGTATTTAACACGAACGTATAATGTGTTGACAATACGCATAAATAAGCGTTTTGACATGCGAAAACGGCGCCGAAAGTAATCTTCCGAAAACCGCGGCTGGTCGGAAAAATAGTCGGCAAAGAGCCTTTCGTTGGCTCCCTGTCACGATGGATGTAGCGGCGAGTTGATCTAGTTGGTCGAGGAGGAGGGGTTGGGGTATTCGCTGCGACATAGGCTTCATAGGCGGCACGATGTTGTTTATAGTATTCTTGTTCTTCGCGCTCCGCTTCCGCAATGAGATGGGTGAAATCCATTTGAGGGTTTGAGTGAGAGAGGAAGATGTAGATAAGTTGTATGAAAAATATGAATGAGAGATGAATGAGAGATGATTTGATGTGAAAAATAGATGATGAATGTGTGTATTTATAGATGATTTTGGGATAAAAAAATATAAAAAAAATCCAGAAAAAATGGTAAAAAACGGCCATATGTTTTGGATTCTAAAAATATATTTTTTTAATGTTTGGTATTATTTTTTATTTTTTTAAAAAAAAATTGAATTTCCAACTGAAATACCGTTGGCCAATCAGAACGCGCCACGTCAACTGCTCGCTAGCACAGACATGCTCGATGCATCGAGCAGCGCCGCACCAGCGGCAAGAGCGCAGAGGCGGACAGCGGTGCTGTGCCGCTGGCACGGACGGACGGACAGCGTGCTGCTCACCGTTGCGGATGCTCTTCAGTCGATAAAGGCGGCCAATCCCAATCTAGTTAAATACTTGTCGCTTTTGGTTGTGAAATTGACCGCATATTAAAATTTGTCTACTTTTCCACACACTCGAAGGCTCAAATTTATCTATAAATTGAGGAGCAAATCCAACATAAAATTCAAGCTCAAATAGTATGGGTGCTAAAGTAATTACATTTCTTGAAATTTTGCTCCTCATAGTTGTCGTAGTGTCCCCTCAAGCAGCTGTTGCAAGGGAACTTGTGCAGACTACCAATAGTGAGAAGATAATGAAGTTACAATACTTCAAACACAACGGCCGTCGTACTATTCAAGGCCGCCCAAACTACGATCATTGTACAATAACTAGAACATGCGACTATCCTTAGTCCCCTCCTGAGAATTGTCTATGTTTGAATGGAAGTTATTAAATAATTTTCAAACATTTTATCCACATCTTACAATTGGGTGTTGGCGCTTATGTCAACATATATATGTAATTCACATTTGTGTTCACTGTTATGTAAAAGTGTATGCGGCCTTCTGTTGTTACGATGGAAATCCAACTTCACTTTAATTCTAATATTGAGCGCCATGTTTTAGAATTCACTTTAATTGTAATATTGAGCGCCATGTTTTAGAATTCACTTTAATTATAAGGGGTTCGGTTTCCTAGATAAAATACTACCAATATATAATCTAAGATTTTGTCGTGAGATTGTTTTAGTTGCAATAGGTTGATCATGACTAATTATTACATGATTATCCATCTAAGATTGAGTTGTGGGGTTCAATCTCACGAATCAAACACTCAAACACGCTGCATATTTAATCACGAAATACAATCTTGCAAGCCGATCATCCCATAAGTATACAATATCAATCCTCATCTTCCGTCATTAATGATAAGCAGATAACAAAAATTTGAAGAAACTATTATTTAAAGATATATTTTTAAGGTGATTCTTGCGTCGGCAGAAAGAACAAATTCTTTAAAATAACTTCCACATATATTTTTAAGGTGATTCTTATGTATCTAATTATATTTACTAATAAAAAATTATTCAATTTTAATATTTTTTTATATTTATATTATATCTATAACTAATTATTTACAAGGTTTAATGTTTTTTTACATGTTATGAATTATAATTTATCATTTATTATACTTTTGTGCATTATATATTTAATTAAATATATTTATAATAGTATAACGGTTCGACCAGTAGTTAAATCGGTCCGACTGATTGAACCATGAACCAGTAGCTTCGTCGGTTCGCTCACCGGTCTGGTTTTTAAAACATTGCCTAGCATTTATACTACATCCGTCCCTGAAAATTTGTCACTGATTACTATTTTCGTTCGTCCTTACAATTTTGTACCTTTCACTTTTATAACATTTTATAATGGACCACATATTATACTAATTCATTCTCACTCACACTCACGTTTTATTATAAAATTAATATATAAAAGTAAAACTTATATGCTATTAACTTTTTCAAATCACTTTTTATTATATTTTTCTTAAAATTCGCGTTGAATAAAATCATGATAAATTATAAGGTTAGGGAGAGTTAGGGGTGGGTCGATACGAGATATCGTATCGAAAACGTTGTATCGTATATCGTATCGAAAATATCGATATGAAAAAATTTCATATCGTTATCGTATCGAAAGTTTCGATATATCGAACTTTCGATATGGATAATATCAATATCGATATCATATCGAATACCTGTATATCGAAAATTATATCGATATATTGAATTTCAATATGTTTCGATATATACGATATATTCGAATATTCGATATAAAACGATATATCGAAAATATCGATACATATCGTATATTCGTTATATATCGTATATTCGATATAAAACGATATATCGAAAATATCGATATATATCGTATATTTGATATAAAACGATATATCGCGATATAAGGAAATTCATATCGTTATCGTATCGAAAACTTACGATACGGTATCGTTTCATATCGAAAATTACGATATATCAAAAATCCGATAATTTTTCGATATTTTTCAATACGATACGAGCGATATATCATTTTTTCGATATTTTTCCCCAGCCCTAGGGAGAGTATCAGTATGCATTATTATAAAAGTTGAAATGTGACAAGTGGAGTCAACGACGGCCCACGTCGTTTGCCTAGGTGATTGTTATGGAATTAATTTCATTTGATTTTAACCTCCCAAATTTTGTCAGTACGCATAAATTTCTACATTTTTTGTCATGTTACTGTGACACATGCGCAAGCGTCCTTCGCATAGTCATTGTCGAAAATATATGTGCTACGAAAATTTTGATTGAATATACATTACGCCAAAAACATTAAGATATTTTACTCCAAATAATAAATTATTGATTTTTCATAAATTATGTGTAAGTGGAGAGCTGGGGACTGTAATACGCCTTCAAAAATGATCGTGATGCAATTAATATATTCCACGTATATTTGGATGAATTCATTGAGAATACTCATTTAAACTGAACCTAATAAATTAAAAGAAACCGAATTAAATAACATTTAAAACATAATTAAATCATAGTACAAACAAATATCATACCTCATTCTGTATTACAAATATGACACCATACATAATCAGTTGATAATTATGACTCATCAGCTACAACCGACGTGGATGACAAATCGTGTTGGTTAGATCGTTATCGAGTCAGTCAATATCGATTTATCTAATAAGGCCTAACTCAAACCCGACTCGAAATCATTTGGATGTGCAGCAACTTTGGTTCGAGACAATTTTGCTAGCGATTTTGAAGTCCAAATAGTCCATAATGCATTCCGTTATAATATACTTATATTTTATTATATTTTACATTTATTTATTTATATGTTAATAATTTGTCCCTTCCAATTATAATTTTCTAGCTCCGTTCCTGAATATATAGTATATCAATTAAAAACAAAATGAATAATAAATAGAGGATAATAAGAAATGGAAAAGGGATCGGGATAGCATACACTACATAATTCAACTATTGAGAGCAATGGCAATGCAACCGCTTTTCGGCCCAACCCGCATGGGATAGCATAAAAATTGGGCCCATTCAAGATGCAACTGCATGGAAGTAAAACATTCTCTCGTCTCCATCTCATTCAAGATGTTCATCATCTTTTTTAGTTTGTTCTAAAGAATTAAAGAAATTGGGCCCATTTTTTACATGATATTAGCCCGGAAACACTTAATAATACCAAGCTCATTCTGTCGCATAAAATCTGCCCACATACACTTACCAATACCATCAATTATACTCCTTCCTAGTCCTAGGCATTTTTCTCCTTTTTAGTGAATTCCACGAGAGTATAAATTTTCTAATTTTAAAAGCAATTTTCTCTCTAGTGAGATGAGACTAATTCTCGACTAACACTAACAATACCCTAATTATTTTTTCTTTCCAGCTCTCTCTTACTTTTATTTGTGCATGAAAACTCATACTCAATCCGAAGTGCATAAGTTGTTGAGACGGAGGGAGTAATATAATTATGCCCGTTCATAGTGAAACAAAAATCTAAGGGACTATTCCACATAATACAACGAAGGAAATCCAATTAAATGAGTAAAATCTGTCCAAAATAAAGGATTAACATTTCAGTCCAAACAAATAAATAAAGAGTGGCCCCAAGAATTGGCAAACTAGGGGATTTAACATTGTTTTACAAACCGGAATGATTCGGCTGCGAACCGTTTTCAATAATGTCATGTCATATATAATGATTAAGTACATTAATATAGAGAGAAATGATGTGATGATTGAAATTAGAATGTAGTTTTAGCAACAATAGTTGCTGGAGTAGAATCGGTAGTATGCTTCACGAAATGCTTTGTATTCACAGTAATTGGGTATTTTGTATTTACAAAATAGTTCGTGCCACTTTGCTCACTTCTGTGGGATAATGTTCTTCTTTTCAATTGCTTTGATGCATTCAAAATGTAAGTAGTCCTCCGTCTCATTGAGGATGACCCACTTTCTTTTTTAATTTATCTCAATCAAGATAATCCATTATAAAAAATGAAAATATCTTTTATCTCTTTATATCTTCTCTTTTATTTTACTGTCGCAAATCAACACACAAAATAAAATTACATTAACATCTCATACCGCCAACCGAATGGGTCATCTTCGTTCAGACGATGGAGGAATATGAGTCAACATATACTCTAATATTACTATTACATTAAATTTATATTGTGAACAATAAATCCTAATTAAGTACAAATAATTAGTGATTAATAATTCAGTTCATTTTAATTAAAAATGATGCACCGTACATTTAAATGCACGCAAATTTTACTCTGCATTTAAATGAGTTTCGATTAATTGCTAAACAAAATCACCAACTTAAGTTTTGATCTTAGCAGGTTGCATGATAGACCATTGATGTATCGGACTAGAGCACCAACGAACGAAGAACAAGATAAACCCTAGTTGAGGTGCTAGGGGGCGATTTCCGCAAGAACCGAGAATGTGAATAAGTTTATACTTTATTTCTAAATGAATCAAAATACTAGAAAATTCTATAATTTGTAGAATTCAAAGCCCTAAACCTATCTTGCTAATCAAGCAAGATAATTTAATAAAAAGATTACAATAAATAAGGATAAGAGATGATCTTCAGCGAGATTCACTAAATCGAGGACCCTATCATTGCATAACTTTCAAAGATGCAACATTTTTTCTTATTTAATTATTGAAAAATAAATACATACACGTGCCAAAGAATGTAGTATCAATCATTAAAAGTGCTAGCCGTGATTTTTATCTACGTTACCCTAGTTTCTTACAAATTTCCTGCCTTAAAGCATCAGCAATGGAGGCGTCAAAACCGCGATGCCGATTTTTCGCCGACGCCGATTCTGACGCCGAACCATTCGACCGGCGTCGGCGAAATCGGCATCAATTTCGGCGTACCCATGTCGATTTATGTGGTGACGCCGGTTCTAACGCCAATCCTCACGGCGCCATTGTAGGCCCAGGATCGGTGTCAGACCGGCGTCAGAATTTAATTTAATTTTTTTTTTTCGAAAACACTATATATACGCGCCTTGGACGTCATTTTCATTTGCACCACTTGTTTTAACGAGTACTCTCTCTATCTTTCTTTCTGTACAAGATCAATTTAAGAAATGAGTAATGCCGGTGGTAGTGGTGGTAGTGATGGGGATGCTGATGAGTACGAGCGTATGCTGAACGAAGAGCTAGATGCCTATACGATTCGTGAGGTTGATCGATGGATGCAGAGTTATATGCAGCCGCCGGTACCTCGCCCACGACCAGTTGTCCGCCGTCGACAAGTGGTTGATCGTGATCATGTAGCTGCACATCAGCGCCTGTTCACAGATTACTTCGCAGAGGAGCTGCGTTTTAACGCCAACCATTTCAGGCGTCGTTTTAGGATGAGGGCTATTTGATGTCCAGTTGCATGTCTAGATGATGTGGCAGGAGGATTTTAGTGTTGAATGATGTGGCAGTAGGAAGGCTATGTGAGGGCTATGGGAGGTCCTAGACCATTGTGGATGCTCTTAGAAAAGTTTCGAATAAAGTCTATATTGATACAAATGGAAAAGTCGTGTGGTTATTACAACGATACATTAATCATGTACTACTATATATATATATAGTAGTGATCTATGGCAATGCCCATTAAATACATAACTAGAGAATAAATCTCAGCCACACGTCTTAATACTCCAAATTAATCTTATGACTTAGCTATTTTTACATATTTTAAATAAAAAGTAATTAACATGGGTATTTTTGGAAACCATATTCAACTCCAACGTCTCCTTCAATTTTCCAAGTCCAATTCACACTTTTTTTTCCACCCTCTCTTCCCCTCTCCCCAGTCTCCGCCGCCGAGCTCAACATGAGTGCCGCCATTAACATGACATGTATATAGAATTTTCACATTCAAATTTAAGTACTACCACAACCATCAATTTTGTGAAAAATGAGAGATGCAGGGGCCCCGCCCCTTCCCTATTGTTCTATATTAAAGAGGTGATCGACGGAGATGGTGGGTAAACAAAGTGGATGAAACAGTTTTTTTTTATTTTTGTAATCAATTTAGATTTGGATATTGTGGAATCCAACTAACCAGATTTGAAGCCATTTGTATCCAAATCATCATCTCTTTAAGTAGTTGCTGCTGCATTAGCAAAGTGAAACAGAGTGAATAACGCCTCTTTTAGAACAGCCGCCATTGCATTTCATGTACTCCTGATTCTTTGCTTGAATACAAAAGCCCAAAACTAGTTATTTTCTGTGATATATGCTGCAATAAGATAAGAGGGAGTATTTCAATTTAGAAATGTCGAACCCCTCCTTGAGTTTGGTCCATTTTACTTCATTGTTGTTAACAAAACACATCACTCTTAGCATGATTTTACTTCATTATTTACAAAACACATCACTTTTAGCATGATTTTACTTCACTCTTGTTAACAAAACACATCACTCTTAGCATGATTTTACTTCACTCTTATTTACAAAACACATCACTCTTAGCATGATTTTACTTCACTCTTGTTTACAAAACACATCACTCTTAGCATGATTTTACTTAACTCTTGTTTACAAAACACATCACTATAGCCAAAAATCAAAGAAACATCACTCTAACCCTGGATTACGTCACTATAACTATGTTTTGTGTTGGCAATTGAACTAAAAAATATAACATATAACTGTCCCACATCGGTGCCAATAGAAAACTGAAACTAGTATATAAGTCTCATGGACCCCTCCTCCTATCACCAATTGGTTTTAGGATTGAACCCATGGATTTCTATCATGGTATCAGAGCGGGTCACCGATTGTGGGCTAAAATTGACTGACCCAACAGTATATCTGGGCTGAAACAAAAAAAAATGACTGACCCAGCAGTATAACTGGGCTGAAAATTTGGGCCAAGTGGTCCAACCGATCGAAAAAATTGGGCCGATTGTCCAATCGATTAGAAAAAAGTCAAAATTTGGGCCAAATGGTCCAACCGATCGAAAAAATTGGGCCGATTGTCCAAACGATTAGAAAAAAGTCCAACCCCTCCAAGGTCCACCTTGAAGGGTTTGAGGGAGGGTGTTGGCAATTGAACTAAAAAATATAACATATAACTGTCCCACATCGGTGCCAATAGAAAACTGAAACTAGTATATAAGTCTCATGGACCCCTCCTCCTATCACCAATTGGTTTTAGGATGGAACCCATGGATTTCTATCATTTTGCTCATATTAATATACATCTATTCTTCTTTATCTTACAATGAATCTAACCAAAAGATTTACAGAAAACAAAAAAAAAACAATAACAAAATTTAAAAAATTCAGATTTAGGTAAATAAAATAAAAAAGATTATGTGTCCACAATTGCAATGGATTCTTTCACTCTAAATTCGAAAATGTAACTTATACACTAATTTCCAATTTGTTTTAGCATCGTGGTAGGTAAAGTGACGAAATTATAGTGTACAGATCGCACAATTGCAATGGATGCAACTACAATCGTCTCTCTCTCGCTCGAACATTTTCTTCATTCCTCTTTTTAATTCATTCCTCTTTTTCCTTTACCATTTTATCGATATTCTTTAATTTCTTTCTTAACTTTTACTACAAAAGATTATTAACACTGATCACGCCTTCATTGAAAAAGGAAAAACGATGGAATAAGAAATATTGAGGTGGAAGACGACACCAATTTCTTACAAACAAACCAAAATTAAGAAAAACAAATCGGTATTTGCAAAAATATAGTCTTTCTTCAAATGGGAAAACAAAATGTAGATTTCAAATCTAAGAAAGAAAAAATTTTGGATCACCACTGCAAATAATTTCGCCGGAGGAGGGGGCTACAGATGGGGAGGCGCAGGCAGGCCGGAGGAGGGTGTCGCTGGAGAGGAGGTGCAAGCTGCTCCGCCACCTCTTTCGTGAGAGAAGGAGAGAGTGTGTTTGTGTGTGAGGGTGAATGGTGTGTGCATGTGAAAATATGAGAACAAAGTTGATTTCCTAAAATACCCCTATGCAGTTTTTTATTAACTAAAAATGTTTACTTATTTTAGTCATTGGATTAAGATAATGTGTGGCTAAGATTTATTCTCTAGTTATACACTTAACATTAGTTATATCATAGTCGTAGGTATCGAAAGTCGTGATCCATGATATATATGCTAAGTATTCGCAATAATGGAGTTTGATGCTTGTAGTAAAGTGTGAGTTCACACATGTATCCATATGCATTCATATATAAATTCAGATATTAATATAACACAGTTCGTATGTACGTATATTAATTTGAATGTATTTATCTTCAAATTATTATTGTTTTCTTTTTAGACTTTTTTTGGAGTTGCGTAGGATAATAAAATCATTAAAATATTGGAGATGAACTTTAGGGTTAGGCTTCAAAATATGTTTCCAGCTAAACTGTATTTACTTGAAATTCATGATAACAAAATGGTCGTATTGCTGGGAATTTTAATTGTGAATTGTCTCTGACCGAAGCATGGTTTGTCAATGTGGTGATCAGTTAGATTTGGCTCAGTATATGCTTTAACTAATAGGGTTTTCTTAATTCTATTTCTGAATCGATATGGCTAGTTTTCTTAGAGAAGGAAATGTATGCCGTCGCAAAAATAAAATATTTAGATGAATTTACCAGGAGGGAGGAGAGCTGATAGGTTGAACTTTGTCTTATAATCCTATTTTTCTTACCCTTTATGAGAAACTGTGTCGCTTGTTTGGTAAGCTACCAAAAAGGGAAGGTCGAGGAAATCAAATGTTTATCTTTACATATCACTCACTCCTTCGCTGACCATCCAGCATTTCGATCCTTGAATAAAATATATATGATCATCTGGATATTTGTCTTGCATCCATGCTTGTTAAGACGTAACTTGTTAGGTTTGTCTTTTAGAGTTATATCCATGTTAAGACTTTTTTTGCTCTCTCAAGTTCTGAATATAGAAAGAGATTGCCTTCGATTACTGAAGTGAAAAGTCAGTCATATTTATTTGCTTTTGTAATTATTGTGGAGATTGAATTTGTTTTATGGAATTCAAGATCAAAATTTTGTTGGTCAGATTCTTTAGGGCATCCCAGACTATACTAAATTAGTGTCCATTTCATGACTTTCGTGCATAAGTTTATAGTAATTTAGAAGGGAAAGCAACTCTTTGGAAAGAGGCTTAATTTTAATTATTCTATCCAAGTTAGTAGTCCAAAACGGGAGGCTTCGAAAGGGCACTGTTTGACTAAAATGAAAACTTAACAACCTATACTCGATTTTCTTGACAAAGAAGAAAGAAAGCTTAATGGCTATAAATTCTTTGGTACTTTTTATAGATCAGCATTGTCTATTGATAGAAATCCATGGGTTCCATCCTAAAACCAGTTGGTGATAGGAGGAGGGGCCCATGAGACTTATATACTAGTTTCAGTTATCACTTGACAAGGAGGGGCCCATGAGACTTATATACTAGTTTCAGTTATCACTTGACACCGATGTGGGACAATTATATGTTATATTTTTAGTTTCAATTGTCAATACCCTCCCTCAAACCCTTCAAGGTAAACCTTGGAGGGGTTGGACTTTTTTCTAATCAATTGGACAATCGGCCCAATTTTTTGTTCGATAGGTTGGACCACTTGGCCCAAATTTTCAGCCCAGTTATACTGTTGGGTCAGTCATTTTTTCGGTTTCAGCCCAGATACTGCTGGGTCAGTCAATTTTAGCCCACAATCGGTGACCCGCTCTGATACCATGATAGAAATCCATGGGTTCCATCCTAAAACCAATTGGTGATAGGAGGAGGGGCCCATGAGACTTATATACTAGTTTCAGTTATCACTTGACACCGATGTGGGACAATTATATGTTATATTTTTAGTTTCAATTGTCAATACCCTCCCTCAAACCCTTCAAGGTGAACCTTGGAGGGGTTGGACTTTTTTCTAATCAATTGGACAATCGGCCCAATTTTTTGTTCGATAGGTTGGACCACTTGGCCCAAATTTTCAGCCCAGTTATACTGTTGGGTCAGTCATTTTTTCGGTTTCAGCCCAGATACTGCTGGGTCAGTCAATTTTAGCCCACAATCGGTGACCCGCTCTGATACCATGATAGAAATCCATGGGTTCCATCCTAAAACCAATTGGTGATAGGAGGAGGGGCCCATGAGACTTATATACTAGTTTCAGTTATCACTTGACACCGATGTGGGACAATTATATGTTATATTTTTAGTTTCAATTGTCAATACCCTCCCTCAAACCCTTCAAGGTGAACCTTGGAGGGGTTGGACTTTTTTCTAATCAATTGGACAATCGGCCCAATTTTTTGTTCGATAGGTTGGACCACTTGGCCCAAATTTTCAGCCCAGTTATACTGTTGGGTCAGTCATTTTTTCGGTTTCAGCCCAGATACTGCTGGGTCAGTCAATTTTAGCCCACAATCGGTGACCCGCTCTGATACCATGATAGAAATACATGGGTTCCATCCTAAAACCAATTGGTGATAGGAGGAGGGGCCCATGAGACTTATATACTAGTTTCAGTTATCACTTGACACCGATGTGGGACAATTATATGTTATATTTTTAGTTTCAATTGTCAATACCCTCCCTCAAACCCTTCAAGGTGAACCTTGGAGGGGTTGGACTTTTTTCTAATCAATTGGACAATCGGCCCAATTTTTTGTTCGATAGATTGGACCACTTGGCCCAAATTTTCAGCCCAGTTATACTGTTGGGTCAGTCATTTTTTCGGTTTCAGCCCAGATACTGCTGGGTCAGTCAATTTTAGCCCACAATCGGTGACCCGCTCTGATACCATGATAGAAATCCATGGGTTCCATCCTAAAACCAATTGGTGATAGGAGGAGGGGCCCATGAGACTTATATACTAGTTTCAGTTATCACTTGACACCAATGTGGGACAATTATATGTTATATTTTTAGTTTCAATTGCTAACATCTGGGTTAGTAAAGATGATGAATTTGATGTAGTATAATATATGTTTCCATTTTCAAGATATAATCAAAAGCTCACAATGACACCCGCTTTCTGCCTCACATGTTGGTGGCAATGGCATCAAGCTCCAGTGGAGCTGACTCTATAGGCTTACAATTCATCGATTGAGGAATGTGCAAAAGCCAATGGTCGACTGCGATGCAACTGTTTATCATCACAAGTTCTTTTGCACAATGCCAAATTGTAATCTTGAAACCTTCTGAGTTATCATTGTATACAGGTTATTGAGAGTTGAGATCATGTTATGCGACTCTCGTCTCATTTCTTTTGTCTTGTGTTTGATTTGTTCTGCTATATATGTGTTTGTAATACTAAATATTCTGGTGTTTATGATGATTAAAGATTGTATACAATGGAAGAAACGAAGAAAAGAGTAAAAACCATGTAAAATCCTTTGTAGCAAATAAAGAAACATCAACAAATGAAACACCAGAAAACTCAAATATTCTTTTCCATGTTTCTATCAATTACTAATACACTTATTGTTCGATTATGAAACTTATTATCCCCAAATAGTATCGTTAACAATAACAGTAATGCCTAAATAGTAAACATAGCGATCTTTTACAATTTGCTCGTATTGCTGAGGCCATCAGCAATGTCCATCATCAACTTGGCATGCTCGATGGCTAGTTGATTCTTCTCCAAAATGCCCTTGTGCTTCACTACAGCCTTGTCACAACGGTTTACATAGCTGATAATCACCTCACCATCTAAACCTGCAATGGCCGGTTCTTGTGAAACATCGGTTATGACTTTTGTCATGTATCCGGCAATCTCCTCATAACAGGACAGGCACTCCTCGACTTCCCTCGTTTTGAACTTAGCATAAGTGTCCTGCAAATAGGACAAGGTCTTGCACACGTAAATGGAGGTCGAGTTTATGGCAACCTCGAGAAGGGGGACTAAATTGTCCTTTTTTGCATAGGCGGCATGACTTCTTTTGAGCACACTGAGGCAGAAGGGCCTTTCCACATACAGCCTTCTGTAAAGGCAGAAACGGTTTACTGTTTCATATGGAATTGCATTTGGTGAGTTTCTGTTGTGGTGTTCCTTTTCTTTTGATGCAGTTGTTGGTGAAAGAATGACTACGAAATAGAGACCAAGTGTGAAGAATATTACTAAAATATTTCTTGAAGGATCCATTATGTTTTCTGATGGTACATATCAAGAATGAACTATACATACGATGTTGAGTGTAAGAAAATATATAAAACTGTTGACATTAATATGTTGAAATGAATGTGGATGTTACATAGTGCTTATCACTTTCATTGTTCAAACGTTTAGAAAAATGCATTAATTCGAGTTGGTCATTTGATTTCCATTTTATTAAAGTTATATTTCAAGAATTGATATTAATTACAGTATTTTCTTATGCCTAATCTTTTACCTCTGCAAAATAACGCAATGCATTTAACCAAATTGTAACGATTCACAACTGAAAATAGTTGATACAACATAGATTATGGTAAAGCCGAAAAATAAATGTCACCAAATCTATGTTAAAAAGTTAATTACACAAAGAATGCCGATTCATAAACCCACGCACGACTATGGATATCAAATAGGGAAGTTTGAGGTAAATACAAAGTAAGAAAATGACATTTTCCCCCACCACAATTACATAAAAACCTTCACATTTTTCATAAAAATAACAAAAAAAAAGGCAAAGATTAGATTGATCCGAGGAGGAGCAAGAGATGAATGATAGCACAAATCTTAGCCTAAACAGGTAGTAAAAATGGATCAACTTGGCCTTGGATTGAATAGAAGATGGCATTTTTCTTCCAATATCTAAATGCAAAAGGAACATCGTTCGAGTTGCAAGTTTACCACTTGATGTCCGGTGCACGCCTACTGCTCTTCTTCACACTGACTGCAATGCTTCTTTCGAATTGGCAAAGTTTCCCTCGTTGCCGATTTCCCAGCTCCCACTTCGCCCCCAACTTGCGCGCCGTGTTGGTTCTGATTGCACGCCAGGGGGCCGTCTGTCAGAACCCAACACGGAATCTCCTTCAGATGAATTGTGATGGGGCACGTCGCTCCCTCTACTACGAATGTCTGCTTCAATGTCTTCAATGTTATGACGCTGTGAGATCTTCAAAAGATCTCCACCAATGTCTAAATCATCTTCCACCTTCATACGTCGGCCATCTCCAGGTTCCTCTGGTTCAGCATTGTCCCTTGAAAGGGGCATAGGTGGCCTCTGGGATTCCTCCTGCACCAAAGCTCGGAAGTTGTTCTTTGATGGCTTCACCATTGTACAAAATACTTCGGAAAAGTTGTTTAAGCAACCACGATCATAGACATTGATCCTGTTGTCAGATCTGTAGCGGAAATTCTCATAGGTTGTCTGCAATGAAAACCCCAAGATAGTAATTTGTATTATAAACTGAAGTATTTTCTCAAAGCAAAATCGACAAATAAGATTAAAATGATTCTCGACAGTTTCAGCAATGCTTCTTTCACACACACTGCAATGCTTCTTTCACACTCAGGAATAGACAATATTTCTCCAGTTTTAAGTGATAATGTGTTACAGTAGAAACAAGAAACTGAACTTCAGAATGTTAAAAATTGGAAGCAAACCTGATTTGTGCTTATTAGATAAAGGTGAAATCCAGTCAGCCCACCAACAAACCATAAGGATATGAAACAGTAACCCATCAGAATCACAGATACAGGAGATTCTTTCATTGCCGTCCACACAGTACCTTTATGATCATCCATCAAAACCTTGATATAGAAAGCTGATATTGAAAACACATAGATGCAAAGAAGGGCTGCCGAGGAAACGAAACAGAAGAAATAACGGTAGTTTCGCTGCATATAAGTTGAAGAAAAGAACAAAAAGAAGTTAGGCGTAACGAGGAGCAATGCAAAAGAAAACAAAAATGCAGAGAAAGGAAGGGAAGAAAGGAATCAACTGATTTGAAGAACATATCTTACCATTCCTATGCACTGGCCTACCCAAGGGCAGTGATGATCAAAACGCTCCACACAATTATTGCAAATCGAGCAGTGTGAGCAACGAGGAGGACGATATAGCATACAGGTATCACAATATTTTACTCTGATAGGGAGTCCATTGACCATTACTTCTTTGGTTCGAGGGAACTGGAGGCTTGGTGTCTGCCGTCCACCAACCTCCACTGACGCAGAAGTATCATAACGAAATTCTTCTTCTGGAGGGTGTGAATTACGTGGCACAATCCCAGGATCTCGGGATGAGGTTAGAAACAACAAAACTAGAACCTAAGTAATCAATTAAAGACGACCATAAGCCATGAAGATTTCCATAGTACATTCTTCTCTTTGGATAATCACATTGACCATAAATGCAATACTGAATATAAAATGGTATTGATGATCAGTAGAGTATAAAATACACCTACAGTGACTTGCTTAGCCATATACTAGTTAAAACTTAATAGTATGAAACCACAAATAGTAAAAAGAGAAAAAGAAGTTCAGTCACCTAATGTGGGCATAAGTCCACGTGGATGAATAAAAGAACCACAAAGGTAGTTGCTTCTATGCATTCAATCAAGCTCCTTCTGAGCTGCCATATGGCCATATGATCCGGTTGTAAATTTAGGTTAACAAATAAATATCCCAAAAGAGTTTGATTCAAACCGTTATTGGCTGCCATTGCACTATTGTATCCATGTACTATCTACAAGTTCCCACTTGATAACTTGTAAGCTCTACAATTAAGCAATGTCAAACTTGTATTTCCCATTCCATGTTGTGTGAGCTCATCCATAACAAGCATATACCAACAATAAGGTGATGTGTATTTCTGGTACTACAAGCCATACTGTTAGAAATTAGTGGAGCTCTTTAGTACACTAAACTCAAGACACTAGCATCTGCAAGGAAACCATAAGGCTGCCCTGGATCAAATTCAAAAATATAGAAACTGAGAGTATTATTCAATCCACGTATCCTAGAAATTATCCCAGAGAGTTGAATGCTACAGTTATGTTCTTGATGGGGTTCAAATCATATTCATTTAGTGGATCACTTTAGAGAAATTATAAACCCTATACTTCAGAATTTAACAGTCAAAACACCAGTCCTTTTCCTTCTGTTATTTTTTAGAGTCACACACTAACCCACTAGATGATTTGAATGCCAGTCTATATTAGTAGTAATGTAGTAATTCTTATTCTATAAAGAAAAACCTATTAGGACGGTAGTATGAAAAATAGAACACAGCCCAAACAGTAATTTATCCAGCATACCCTTTTTCTTCGAGATACAAGATACATATCATATCATGAATTCTCTACTAATATGATATTGCCCTGATAACCAAAAACATAAACATTGCTGTTACAGATATTCTGTACTGAGCATAAGAACCCCCTTCATTAGCCTTCTCGGTCACTAACTATTAGGTACCTTGTGCTGAGACTATTTCTAATATATTCTTAAAGTAACTCACTAATTACATGAGAAAATTTATAGAAGACTCCCATATGCATATGATATATTCAGAACCAATTAGCAATTTAGATTAGGATGAACAGAGATGACGAATTATTACTACTAGTAGAAAAATCAACATCACAGGTTATAAACCAAAATGCAGGAGGATGCATCCATTACAAACAATTTAGGAAAATTCCCATAATATTTACATAATAATCAGGAGAGATATTAGGAACTAACATGAATGGTGAAGACTATAGCAGCAACAATGATTGCATATCCTGCATTGTAGGACGAGAAATGATGACGAAGATGCCTTGCAACAAAAACACAAAAGATAACGACAGGGGCAATGAGCAACAATAAGGTGACAAGCAGTGATCTTGCATCCGGGCCAAAAATCAACCTCCCATTCAGGAAAAAGATCTGCAGAAGGTGCAAATTAAATCTGTCATCTACATGTAGAATAACATAACCTTTCATGAAATAGAATCACTTCCACCCTTTCTTTCATAACATATTTTAGTTCTCTCAAATTTGCAGTAAAAAGGGGTTAGTGTATCCTGTCTAGTTACTAGATATAGGTAGTAAACAAGACTCCAATTGATAATCAAGATCCCAGCCACAGAATTTGTCAATGTAATTGAATGTATAGACTACCATAACTGACATACAGAGGGAATGCAGGGAGGTTGTAAATACTAATTACCAGTGCTAAACATCTGATAGGGTAAGCTATGATTGCGTTCAACAACTTAACCCTATGTGTTAAGAATTCATGAAAGCAATTACCTTCCCAGGCCAAAGAAGTCACATTTTAGAAGCTAAAAGTGAGTTGTAAAAGCAAATACTTCAATTCTACTTTGTTCATCCCTAAAACATGTGCGTAAATACCACTTGATTCCAATATATGGTCAATTCTTACATAAGCATGAATATGTATCCATGAGACGGAATAGTACTTGAGCAGTTTTGACAGGCGGGAATATGCAATTTCAAGGCCATTTGCAATGGTGAATAAGCTAAACTCCACATGCTAACAAAATGCAACCTAGCGTCAACAGCTATTTGAGATTGACAATATAAAATAACAGAATGATGAGAGAACTTATCAAGATTTGTTTTGAACAGTGTAACATCTCCACTCCCACAGGCAGAAAGGTTAAAATTTCAAGTGCTCAAAGGCATAAATAAGAAGTTTGCCAACAATGAATATGAATAGGCAAATAAGACCTGGTTATTATACTCTGTATAGAGATAGCATACACCAAAATCTAGCCAAACAATATGAAAAGATAAGAAGTGTAATGTAGCATTGAATAATCTGGTACAACAGATTTGAACCCAATAAAACAGTTCTGGTTTAGAGATTTTGCATCAGCTGTCAAAAGCCACCAGCATCATAGTTTCCTTTTCTCTATTATGAAAGATGAAGGGTTTGGTGATGTTACAGGTACTAAAAGCCATGTTTGACATTAAATCTCATCATCCTTAATCGGTAAGCAAAGTGGCATTCCATATCACAGACCAAGCATGAGTCACGGAAGATCTCGATTCTGATAGTTATATCATGAAAGTAAAATAGCTACTTAATACAGATTATAGATTCAATACATCTCACCATCCTTAATCAGTGACCAAAATATATACGTTGCCACCAACTCTGCAAGCCTTCAGTTCAATTGTCATATCATGAAGATACAAGATTAATGTTAAGAAAGGATAACGATTATTTGCAGCTGAATTGCTCATTATTTCACACAAACACCCAAATGTATAATTTTTATGTGAGCTAAAAAGGGGCTGGAGCATATTACAAATACAATCTATACGACACATCACGTTTACAGTTAATCATACTCGTCAAAAGTTTCACCTATTCCACCCCAAAAAGAAGATCAGGGAAACACAGAAATCATCCAATCATGCATCAAATCTATGGATTCTATATGACTACACAAAAGTATAACTAATCCAAGCAAGTGAGAAGTACAACCAGACAATCAATCAAAATAGCACTACAACATCAAATTAAGTGCATTTAAGTACCCCATAGCTGCAAGATTAAGTACACGTAAAGGGGAAAGCCACGAATAAGTCTTATACTCCACACATATGCATATACAGAAAACAAAAACATCCAATTAAGCAAACAAAACAAAATTCTTTAGCTTCCATATTATCACTTCATTAAAATAAACTTAAAAAGAGCAGCAGAAAAACAAACAACCCTAATTTCAGCACTCTCTCAACTTCAAGCTAAGCTAAAGCAAAACAGAATTCCACAAAATTAAACAGAAGTCCAGAAAAATGAAAGTCGAGAAAATGCGAATAACGGAACAAATCTCACATTGTTACCCTTCCATACTTGGTACACGCGCTTAGCCATTCAGCACAAAACCGAACCAGAAAAAAAAATTGCAACGGAGCTACGCCGGAAGCGAATCGAAGATTTCAAACTTGGACAGTCTGCTCATCTCACGAAAACGCACAGCAGTGGCGATGGTGGGAGTGGGAAACTTTTAGCTGTAATTAATTGTGTGCTCACACCCTTTTTTGCTCTCTGTTTTTGGGCGTAATTATTAGAGAAGGTTGAATTTGAAAATGCAGCCAATTTAAGATTGGGGTTTTTTAGGGATTTTGAAATAGTTTAGGGGTCTTCGTCTTCGCTGCCAACCTGATTTTACTATTTGGAATGTTTTTGGGGAAATGGATTCCTTTTTTTTTAGTTCCTTGAGTGATAAATTAATTCACTTTTTTTGGAATTTTGTGTCACTAATCATTCATTAATTTAGAGTGGATTTGTTGTGTTTGGGTGGCGTTTGATTTGAAAATAATACATTATTTTGGTATTGATTGATTAATTTAGTTGGACATTTAGTGTTTTGTTCAAAATAATAGGTGGCCAATTAAATGAAGATGAGAGAAATAAATACGATACTCAAATGTAGAAATAAAGAAATATAATTGTGGATTTAGAATTAATATCGCACTCGCACATCGCACTCGCACACACAAGTTTTCAGATGCGTAACTATATAAAATGAACTATTTTACTAATACATGAACAAATCTTGATTTTTTGCATCGATAGTTTTCTTCATGAATATGGTTCTTACTATTAATTCGATTATATTTTTTGTTATATATGTGTTGTGTTTTTCTAAGATAATAAGTCTACTCTAGTGCCTTAGCTTAAAAGGGTTGGTAGCTTTTTTTGAAAGAAAAAGTTACACGTTTGAAATTATGATTTTTTATGTTATCGTCTCTAAACAATTGGACCAATTTCACTGGATAATATTGTGTTTATATGTATTTAGAATATAATGTTAGAAGTAAGTAAAAATTTCAGCGATCAGAATATTGACCTGATAATTATTGCTTCAATGTTTTGATCATCTTGTTTTTTTTAATATCTTAAATTCTAAAAATAAAGTGGTGGGTAGTACCAAATGATGATGTTTTAAATGATAAAACATTTTTATGTAGACATCCTAAAGAATGGGACAAAATTAATCTTTTACAATTTTTTTCTTCTTTTAACGACTGAAAAACAAAATAGCCCCCATATAAGTATACGATAATCTTCAAATGATCTGTAATAAAGTGAACTAATCATAAGCATTAGTAAAATATAATAGTATATTCTTTTCAATTGATTTCTGTTGACCTAAAAAGAAAAGGTACAGATTCAACTCAATATTAATCTACCATAACCGAAACTAAAAGGGCCCCATCCCTATTGTGTTTTTACCCTCCAACAATGTTTGAACATAGATTTAAATTACATGAACATACAATTATAATTTGTTTCCGATTCCTAAGTTTTGTATAGAAAATCTAATAGATATCTTAAGACACTTGCCACTAGCACTTGCTTGGAACACGAAAGCTTCATATTTATACCATAAAAAATAAGATCAATTATCCGATTAGCATGTGCCCACAATGCCACCAGTCAGGTTGTCTTGGGCCTCGCCAAACCCATCCCATAGCTCGGAACCCAGCCATTCCCTATGACCAAAATATGAATTTGGTCTAAAACGTTTAGAGTATCCACAATAAGGGAGCCGCGGCTCCCAGGCAAGGGGTGGTTGGGTCGCCGCTCCCTATAGCCAGAGATGCCCACCGGTTCCGGTTCCAGCGGTTAACCGGGCGGTTCCGGTTCCGAACCGGAACTGTGGCAATTTTATCGAACCGGAACCGTCGCAATTCGGGTCGTGGTCCGGTTCAGGTTCATGATTTTTTGAACCGGAACCGTCACCGAACCGGCGGTTCGGGACGGTTCGGAACCGCCGGTTAACCGGAACCGTCGCAATTCGGGCACGTAAAACAAGGCGTCAGGGTGGGGCCGAGGGGCAACTTTTCAGGCGGCAAAACCGACCGGTTCCGACGGTTTTTGGACCGGAAACCGGCGGTTAACCGCCGGTTCAGTGGCTTTCGGTGGCGGCGCGGGACACGAGGCGACATGGCGCAACTTTTGGCAGACGGTTTGTTGACCAAACCGGAGGTTTTGTTCCTGAAACCGGCGATTCAGGCGGTTTTGTCCCGGAAACCGGCGGTTTTCCGAAAATTCAAAAAAAAAAATCATATTTCAAATTCGAATTCTTCCATTTTCCCCCCATTTTTATCTATAAATACCCCCATCTATCCTCATTTACATTCACCCCACTCTTGTGTTAATAAGAGTTTCTCTCTTCAATCTCCCAATTCTCTCTCTTTGTCTCTAATTTCTCAATTGTGCTATTGTGCTTCCATTTAATTACTTGTTCTACTCTTATTACGCATTGTTATACACTTATACTTGTTCTCGTAGTTCTATAAGTTGTCTTTCTTTCTCAATTGCTAAAACAAAAAAAATATATATTATTTCATATTTCTACATTTCTACATATCAAGATGTCTTCATCCCGAGAAGGTCATGTTGATAAGGGAAAGGGAAAGTCCAAGAGTCCATCTCGGAGATCCGTTATTGATGAGATTTCTCAAATGAACATGGATGTGTGGCATGTTAATATTTAGTATCTACTAATTTAATTAATTTTGAATTACATTACATTATTGTTCATAATTTTATTTGATATTTACAATACAAATATTATTTTGTAGACTCAAGAAGAGCAAGATGTGGCACATGGTATTGCTCTCTCTCGCTCTCAATCCCAAGGCGATGCTTATGTTGGTACCTGTAGTGGTGCTCCCGGTCGCGGTGCCTATTCTCAACAAATTCCAACCCCTATGAATCTTGATGAAGACGACGATGATGATGATGATGACGACGAGGAGGAGGGGGAGGAGGTAGAAGAGGTTCAAGAAATGCCACCCCCACCACCACCAAGGAGTCGTCGTGGCCGTAGTCGTGGCCGTGGACACCCTCCTCAACCCCCTAGACCAGTTCAAAGGTCTTTAACCTCAAACATCATGGTGAAACATTTCAAGAAGGTAGAAGATAGTAACGATCCTGACACTTATAATGTGTATTGCAACTATTGCAAAAACGTATACACATTCCGAAGGGGTGGAGGATACGGTACAATTACCCTTCACATGGAGAAAGCGCATCCGGTCGAGTTGGGTATCGCTCCAACCTAAACTCAACTCAACGTTCAACATGGAGTCGGGACCGGGAGTGGGACGGGTTCATCCCAAACATCAGGTATGTGTAGCAATACTCTTTTGAAATATGATCACAAAAATGCTCTTAATGTGACGTCTAGATTTGCCGTTATGAAACATTTTCCATTCAATGCTTTTGATAACGATGCTTTTGAGTTGAGTATGCGACAAGTTTATAATGCCGCTGCAAGAAAATTGAGTCGAACTTCAATGACTCGAGCCGTTGTTCGACAATGCATGGAAAAGAAGGCGCAATTAGGTACGTTTATTATTAACTTATGGCATAAAGTTTCTATTTGCTCTGATGTGTGGACTGATTGTTTTTGCAAAAATTCGTATATGGGCATCACTGTGCATTTCGTTGATCACAGTTGGACTTTAAACAAACGTTTGATTGCATTTCGGGAATTTCCCGCACCACACACTGCACAAGCAATTGCTCAATTGATCATTCAAGTTTTGAATGAATTTCAATTGATCAATAAAATTTTTTCCATTGGTTTTGATAATGCTAGCGCTAACACTGCTAGCATAGATGAACTAATAAGTGCATGTTCTCCTGTTATTGATGGCAAATATTTTGAAATGTTTGGTACATCTAGATTTGCCGTTATGAAACAATGCAGGTACACCAACTTTCGTTTGGATGTTTCAGCTAGTTGGAACTCGACGTATGATATGTTGGAGTCGACTTTGAACCACATTGAATATTTGTGTGATTTTTTTAGAACTGGTCCTCATGTTCCTTCTTATTTGCTTTTGATACCCGCTTGTTGGGACCACAGCATGGATTTGTTTCGATTATTCCGCGCTTTCAAAAAAGCCACTGTTGAGTTATCCGGTGTTTATTATCCTACTTATGTGCACGTTTTGGAGCATTGCATGTATGTGGCAATTGGTTTTAAGACATGTGTGAAAAATACTCAATTCATTGAGTTGAGGGCAATTTTGTTTTATATGGTTGAAAAGTGGTTAAAATATTTTGCCCGTATTCCAAATGTGTTTTTTATTACAAAATGCTTGGATCCAAAGTGGAAGTTGCATGGTGTTTATAAAATTTTAGACATGTACTATGGTTGTTTGCACGATTTGGATTTTTCTCAGCTCCGCGAAATGGGCTTGACAAGAGGAGAATGCTTCGAACTAAATATTCCGGATGTTGATGAAATCAAACTAAGGTTAGATAGTGCACTTCGTGCTCTCTATGCGGAATATGAAATGCGCTATAACACCGCTCACCAGGTACGTGCTCCTCCTAGTCCTTCCACATTTGATTTTGGTGGCGGGGATTTTAGCAATGTCATGATTGATCCAGACGTAGTATCACAATTGCAAGATCTATACGGTACTACAACCAATAGGACTAGAGCGACTAGTGAGTTAGATATATATTTGGAATCGCTCTCTATTTTCAAGATGCAGGTCCTCCTACTCAACAAATTGACATCCTTAATTGGTGGGGAACACATGACAAAGAGTTTCCGATACTATCCATCATGGCTAAGGAGATTTTCGTCGTTCCCGCTTCCACCGTCGCCGTTGAGCAAGCTTTTAGTGTCGGCGGTTGTGTCCTAGACGACAAAAGGAGCAATCTCTCTGCCAAGAACATGGAAGTCACTATGTTACATGATGATTGGGCAAAGGCGGACATGAGAGCACAAGAGCCGGATTTCGACTTCCGTGTAGAGAGTGATGGTGAAGAATTTTCCTCTGATGGCGATGACGAGGTCAGAAGCGCGAGCACTCAACAATAGCAATGACTTGACGGGGGCGGTGAATGGCGAGCACGGCCGACCAAAAAGGTAAGCAAGGTAAGAGAACTACGTGGGCTTTGATTCCTCAATAAAATTGTGGATACGTAGGCATCTCAACTTAAATTTGAAAAGTTTAACTTTGAAAGTTTAAGTTGAGCTCAAGCCCTTTTCAATTTTTTCCCCCCCATTTCATGTTTTTTTTATTTTGTAAATTATATTACATTGTTGTATGTTGTATACTTGTATATGTATTGTAAATTGTAATGTATCGTTGTCCGTTACAACTCAAATTCAATAAAATTGATATCATTTTCACCTTATTCGTCTTATTTCAATTTAAATTATCCATTGTCTTGTTCCAATTTATTGTATAAGTCCAAATTTCAAATTTATATTACATTATTGTATGTTGTATACTTGTATATGTATTATAAATTGTAATGTATCGTTGTCCGCTACAACTCAAATTCAGTAAAATTAATACCATTTTCACTGTATTCGTCTTATTTCAATTTAAATTATCCATTGTCTTGTTCCAATTTATTGTATAAGTACAAATATCAAATTTAAAAAAAAATCTCGAACCGCGAAACCGCCAGTTTTTGAACCAGAACCGTGTAAACCGCCGGAAAACCGGCGGTTCCGATCCGGAACCGGAACCGTGAAATAGACTCACGGGTCGGTTCTGGTTCCGGTTCCGACTTCGACCAAACCGGAACCGGCGGTTCCGAACCAGAACCGCCGGTTTTGGAACCGTGGGCATGACTACCTATAGCTGGGGAAAGGGAGAGCCGCGGCGGGGGGCACCCATGGGCGCGCCACGGAGACAGCTTGGCCGAGGCTCTTGGGCGCGAGCCGCGGCGCCCTATTATGGCGGCCGAGAGTCGCGCCTCCGCCCAAGTTGCGAATTTTTTTATTTTTTTAATATTTTCAAAAATTTTCTATAAATACCCCATTCCACACATTTTCACATCACATTTTACACCCTAATTTTCATTCTCTATATTTTTTATATTCTTAAAATGCAAGGTGGAGATAATGATTCACCCGGCTATGGAGAATCGGGATACGGCAACTTTCCAACTTCCCAACCCTGGAGATCGAATCCCACCCCCCTCCAACCCAGATATGGAGTCTGCAATTGCCACCGTCGTGGCAACAGACACCCCAATATAGGGCCAGTCCTCCTCTCATCAGCAGTAGAGGAACGTGGGTCGTCCCCTATTAGGGTTCGGTGACTAGCGGCCCAACATGGACGCGATCAACTATCTGCGTCCTAACACCCCTTCTCAGCCATTCCAATCCACACAATTCCAGTCCACCCAATCTCCTCTGTCTGAATCTGATAGATTCACATGGGAGCAGTTGATGGGGACACCGGAGACCCCGACGTTCGGACATGTGGAGACGAGGAGAGGCAGCGGTGGGAAACGCGGCAACGGCGGGGGAGGCGAAGCAACGGCTTTGGGCGAGGCGCCGGCAGCAAAGCGGCGGCGGCCGCCTGCAGTAGCGTTGGCAGTGGCAGCGGTGGCGATCGACGGGGTCGTACTACAAAACGGCGGAGTCTGTTGCTATTTTTCAGGGCCTGGGACGCGGTCACAACGGATGTCGTAGTTAGTACGGATCAGGCCGACATATGCTTCTGGAAGCGCGTCCTGGCGGTGTACAACGGATTCAAACCGCGAGGCAGCGCCGAGCGTTCACACGACCAGATCCTGAAGAAGTTCAGCAGGATCACTAGAGCCCTCAAGAGGTTCATTGGCATATACGACAACCAACTCCGCTCTGTTGAGAGCTGTCGCAGCGAAGCCGACATAAAAGCCTTTTCGTTTCAGTTGTTCAATACTGAAGGGTGGCCCAAGTTCGGCTACTGGGATGAATTCCTCGTTCTCCGGGACTCTATAAATTCAAAGCCATTTGCGAGGAAGAGCGTGCTCCTGGTGCGAAGCGGACAAGACTCGGCGTCGTCGGCAACTACAGCAGTAGTAGCGGCTCACATACCTTTGAGCTCAACGATGATGTTTCGGGGGAACCCCCTCGACACTCTCCAGGCGCCTATGTCCACAGGGCCAGCTGTCCGCAATCCGAGAAGCTAGATCTGCCTCCCAACTCTCTGCTGAAGGCGCGTCTGCATCGCGGCCGGTGGCGTTGAGCAATACCCTGGAGGTGCAGATGATAAAGCAACTTCAGGAGAACTTGACCTTATACGAGAAGTCGACCGACCCGGTCACCAAGGGGATATACTACGAGCTCATACTGAGGCTAAGGTCGAAGTTGGGGTTCAGCGAAGCTGCGGCGGCGGCGATGAAGCTGGTGAAGAAGAAGCGGCGGTGGCGGTGTTTTTTTTGTGTTTTTATAAAATTTTCGTTGTATAATTTTCCCCTTTCTAGAATACAATGAAGAATTGGTTTTAATTTTTTTTAATTAAATTATATATATTTTTAAATTATTATAGTCCGATAATTTTTATTCTAGTTAAATTAAAATATACTAAGAAAGAAAAAAATAATTAATTTGTGGCTTGGGCTTGTCCACTATTAGGGTGGATAAGTTTTTTGTGGCCCTGGCCAAGTTTTTGTGGCTTGGACTTGGCCATGGCCATGGCCTTAATTATTGTGTACACCCTTGCTTTTTGAAAAACAAGTCCATAACAAATGAAAGTTCTCCGAAGTAGTCTTTTTTATGACGGTTCAGTCAAAAAACTAATAGTCATCGCTAATTACACAGTGGCATGACCGTTAGCTTTTTTGATGGAACAGTCAAAAAAGGACCATTCCGACAAAAAAATCATTTGTTATGGACATGTTTTTCAAAAAGTTAATGTTTTGAACCAAATTCATATTTTAGTCTTATGTTTATGACCAAAATTATCTTTAAAATATATTAAATCGGGTCTTGTCGGACCCGAGCCGAGCCGGACTGATCGGATGGGCATGACCCAAGTGTTACCTGGAGGGCCGTTTAATTTGGCTTAATAGCAAAAACAAAAACATCATTTTAAATTGATTATTAGACAATTTATTGGCATACAACTTTTTGATCATATGATTATCGTGTCATCCAATTTTAATCGAAAGTATTTGGATACGTTTATTCAATTTGACTATAATATCAATAAGACCACACGTTTAAAAAATGACTATCCAAATATCAATGAAATGTTAGGCCTTTTTTTGGCTATTAGGGCATCAATAACCCCATCCCCATTTCCGGCCCCTAGTCCCCTCCACGTCATCATTCCTCTACAGTTGCGGCCCAGACCCCAACTGCTGTAACCCTGCAGGCCGCAACTCGGGCCGCAACTAATAAATGACACTATTCACAACTCCAACCTATTTTGAACGTAAAATAAAAAACGCCGAAAATTTATACACGGAAAATTTAATTTCACCGAATACTACAAAATTACAACATATAAATTTTAAAACTGAAAATAAAATACATAAAAACATAACGTCAATGCTGGAAAACGTTGGTGCGAGTCCAAATTTCTTCGATTAGATAGGCTTGGAGGCGAGTGTGTTGTTCCTCTTGGCGCATCACAGCTGAACGGGTCATGACATTGCGGATGTCGGGAGGAAGGCCCTGCACGGGCGGATTGGTGACAACGTAGTTACTCCCGGTGCTGGCGAGCAGATCGTCGCTCCAGAAAGTGACGTTATCTTGCTCGTCCTCAACGATCATGTTATGCATTATGATACATGCATACATTGTGTCGGCGATGTTTGACCGCTGCCAACCACGGGTCGCTCCCTTCACGACAGCACACCGCGCTTGGAGGACTCCGAATGCACGCTCGACATCTTTCCGAGCCGCCTCTTGCCTTTGGGCAAACATTGCCCTCCGATCGGTTGTCGGAGCTGTGATAGTCTTCACGAACACGGGCCATCGAGGGTAGATCCCGTCTGCCAGATAGTACCCCATACTATACCGACGGTGGTTGGCCGTGAACTCTACGTTCGGTGCTCGCCCAGCACACAAGTCGTTGAACAATGAAGACTCGTTCAACACATTGAGGTCGTTGTTGGACCCCGCAACACCAAAGTAGGCATGCCAGATCCACAATCTGCAATCGGCAACGGCCTCCAACCCAGTCGTGGGATGTGTGCCCTTGTGCCCGCTAGTGTATTGTCCTCTCCAAGCCGTTGGACAATTCGTCCACTGCCAGTGCATACAGTCGATGCTTCCAAGCATCCCCGGGAAGCCGTGGGCCCGCTCGTGCATGTCGACCAACTTCATAACGTCGTCGGTCGTTGGCTTTCTCAAGTACGTATCCTTGAATGCTTCGACGACTGCCCGACAGAATCTAGCGAGAGACTCCCATCCAATAGGCTCGCTTACATGGAGATACTCATCGAACATATCTGATGTAGTTCCGTAAGCGAGTTGACGAATGGCAGACGTGCATTTCTGCAACGTCGATATACTTTCCCGGCCCACAGCATCGGTAGTTTGGCAGAAATACGGGTCACGAGCTACAACTGCGTTGACAATGCGTAGGAACAAAGGCCTCCGCATCCGGAACCGGCGACGGAACATCTGATCACTACATCGCGGATCTCTAGAGAAATAATCCGTGAAAAGCCGCAAGGCAGCTTGTTCACGGTCTCGGTGAATATACATCCGGGTACGTGGTACCCGGGTTTGTTGTTCGTTCCAAGCTTGAATAGCAGCTTGGTAACGTTCAACTTCGTTGTTGATTTCTTCTTGGATTGCCGGTACCGCCTCTGCTAACAACCGGGACATTTGATCTTCGAATATTCTTTGACGAGGAGACATTTTTTCGAATTCTAGGAAGAGATTTGAAGTTGAATGTGAAGTTGAATGTGTATGAAAATGGAGTAGTATTTATAGAAAAAAATTTCGAATTAAAAAAAAAAAAAAATCGGTTGCGGCCCTGCCTGAGGAGCCTGTAACGCTGGGCCGGGACTCGCCAGTTGCGGCCCGTCACCGTGCAACGCCGTCCCAGGCCGGGACGCGGGACGCTTGCCAGGCCGGGAACGCGGCCCCGGGACCGGCCTGGGGCGTGACTCTCCTCCGTGTAACGCATGGGACGGGCCGGGACTCGCGACTTGCGGCCCGGCCCGGCCCGCCGCGTTACAGATGCTCTTAAGCCCATAAATTTGGCAATGTTGAGTTTGGGAGACTTTAATGATTTAATGGTTTATTGAATGTTTTGAATTCAAAAAGAAGTTCAGTTCAATAATTTATATCCATCGTCTTCCAAACACAATCTTTTCGAAATTTACGAAGCAAGCCTAAAAAAATAATTCGAACAGATTATAAAATATAATTAACTTAGGAGACATATTCAAACATGGCGATCTTTGTCTAATTAAATGGATAACCTTGAATTAGAGTTGGATTTTTAATGGAATATCACCAATATCACGTTACGCATATTCCCTAGTCAACTTTTTTCATAAAAAATACAACCAAATAATGCTGTTAACATCGTCAGCATTCAACAGCCTATAAAATATAGTATTAGAAAAAACAATTTTGGAAATATTCATAGAAGTAAATGTTGAGTTTTGACTAGAAAATAATTAACGCGACAATCAATTGAAAGTTGAGGTAACGATGGAAATTTGAATGGACTTTGAAAATTATGTGTAAACAAAGTTAATCGATCTGTTGTACCCATGTTATTATCACCCAATGTGTCTAGAAATGAAGTATACATAAACTCCCTTGGACACTAAAACCAAAATTGTAGTTTAGCATGTCAATGAAATGATTTGGTAATGGGGCGAATCATTGTTTTAGGTATTGTTTGAAAAGAGTAAAAACAACTCTTTTAGAAAATGTAGTTTGCATTTTCCAATACACCCACCGTCCACTCTAGGTGGGACATTTCTAATTCGTCACGAGATTTTATATAGAGAAAATAGAGAAAATAGAGTAAGAGAGTGAAAAAAATACTATAGAAATATGTCACTTAGAATAGGACATTCAAAAAGAAAAATATGTTAATTAGAGTGGGACAGAGGAAGTACATGCTAAAAAAATTACTAGTAGTATTTATTAAATTTCTTATTTATTTCTTGCATTCTCCATTTATTCTTGAAATGTTAGGTCTTAGAATTTTAGTCTTGAGATGTTAGGTTTTTTTTTAAGGTGGATCAACGATGGTTCCCCATCTACCCCCGAGGTGACTCGGACCCCCGACCTAACGGTCAGAGGTGAAGCGTTTTACCACCGAGCTGCGCTTCGTTGTCTTGGATGGGTACAAACGAGTCCACTTGCCAACCCCAGGCCTGGTACATGGCTGGTACATGGCTAGTGAACCCATCACCCCCAGGGGAAATTAATCGCCAAGTTGTGCTTCCCAGAGGTCGAACTCGTGACCTTCAGAATGGATGCGGTATCCAAGCGCCCTATTTGACCGCTAGGCCAAGGGGCTTGGATTCTTGAGATGTTAGGTTTTGAGTAAGATTTGATTGTTGATTGCATTGAATAGAATAAATTTTAACTATATAGTTCCATATCCCCACAATAAATTTTACTCCATTCATTTTTTAAAAATAAGAACTTTGAAAATTGCACGGGTTTTAATTCAAAATTTATAAAATAAGAGAGATGAAGAAAAAAATGGATAAAAATATAAAATAACGGAGATGAAGAAAAAAAAATAGTGAAATTGGTGTTAGTAGATTGTTTGATCCATTTTCTAAATGATGAGTATCTAATTTTATGAAACAGATTAAAAAGGAGATAATTTCTATTTTTATGAAATCGAAAGAATATGTATTGTCAGAACACTGTATACTACTCCATTCATCCGTAAATAAGAGTCCCGGATCATTTTTACTATAAATAATAATAGTATCACATTCCACTAACTCATTCTACTCACATTTTATTTAAAACTACTAATATATATAAGTGAAACTCATATTGCACTAACTTTTTCTCACTCATTTTTTTTAATATTTCATAAAATTCATGTCGTTAAGAAATGAGATATCTAATGGCAGAAGGAAGAAATAACATGTATTAGTACAAATTAGGCTACATGTACAAATTAGGCTAATATAGTTCCGTTTCCCCCCGAAAAAGTAGCTGGCATTTTCTTACTTTATATAGTTTATAATAGTATATAATACACATTCTCTCATGTTAGGACATTATTGTACTAGCTTCAATAATTAACTATAGTACTTATTCAAAATTATAATAAAATAAAAATAAAAATAAAAATAAAAATAAAAATAAAATAAAAATAAAAATAAAAATAAAAATAAAATAAAAATAAAATAAAAATAAAAATAAAAATAAAAATAAAATAAAAATAAAAATAGAGAAAAACGCAATAAGAAAGAAACAAAAAGGATCAAACCGTTGACGTCCGCCACCTTAGTCTACACTGCAGGCAAGTCTCCTCTTTGAACACCTCTCTCTCTCTCTCCCTACCGTTAATGGCGGCTCCCCCATCCCCTCTCCCCAGTCAAAACATCCATCTCCTGGAGCTCCAATCCCCCTCTAAAACCACCCACGCACCTCAATTTCACCTCAATTAACCAATCCCCAAAATGGATCAAACTCTCCAAGGAATCCTCGCCGCCATCGCCAGCTTCTTCGTCGTAACCCTAATCCTTGGCCTCATCCTCATCCTCTGCAACACCGAATCCAATCACCACCACCGCCGCCGCCGCCGCTCCCACCCGAGCCCCTCCATCTTCGACAGCTTCGACCCGAGCCTCCCCCACGTCTCGATGCAGGAGCTCGTCGCCGCCACGCATAACTTCTCCAAGGACCTCATCATCGGCGACGGCAGCTTCGGCCTAGTCTATAAAGCGACCCTCCGGTCCGGCGCCGTCGTCGCCGTGAAGAAGCTCTCCCCCGACGCCTTCCAGGGCCTCCGCGAATTCCAAGCCGAGATCGAAACCCTAGCTAAGATCCGCCACCCGAATATAGTCCGGATCCTCGGGTACTGCGCCACGGGTCAGGATCGGGTCCTGATTTACGAGTTTATCGAGAAAGGCAGCCTCGACCAATGGCTGTACGACACGTCGGATGAAGAAGCCGACGTGGAGTTCGCGCCGCTGACGTGGAATTCGCGGATGGGATTAGTGAGGGGTGTGGCGGATGGGCTGGCGTACATGCACCACGAGCTGGCGATCCCGATCATCCACAGGGACATCAAGGCGAGCAACGTGCTGCTGGATTCGGGGTTCGTGGCCCACATCGCGGACTTCGGGCTGGCAAGGAGGGTGGAGGGGCCCCACTCGCACGTGTCGACGCAGGTGGCGGGGACGATGGGGTACATGCCGCCCGAGTACGTGGAGGGGTTCGCCGCGGCGACGACGGCGGGGGACGTGTACAGCTTCGGGGTACTGGTGGTGGAGGTGGTGACGGGGAGGAGGCCGAGCCTCCCGTTCCCCGGGGAGGACGGGAGGGAGGTGAGGCTGATGGAGTGGGCGAAGGCGATGGCCGGGGCCGGGAGGTATGTGGAGATGGTGGATGGATGCATCGCGAGGGAGGATTTGGAGAAGGGCGTGGTCGAGGAGGTTTTCAAGATTGGGCTCGAGTGTGCGCATCATCATATCAAGAATAGGCCTACTATGAATCAAGTGGTTGATCAGTTGAATAGCATTTTGGGTGTTGTTGGATCGTCTAAATTCTTATGACTTGTAATTACTAATTCTTTGCCTCTTTATGGTTATGAATATGGATGGATCTAGTTCCCAAAGAAATTGAATAGTTAATAGGGCTTGCAAAGGAAATTATTCGAATCAAGGTAAGTTGAAGCGATCTTTTTACCGGGTTTCTCGATCTTAGGTCACCATGCGATTAACCGTCGATTACAGTTCTAAATACACAAAATGCGAATTGAATCTAAAGAATCAATACGTCGGTTGTGATCATGCTAGTTAGAGACGGTTAATGTTCGAAAATTGGAAACCGAACCGACATCGGTTGTGAGGGCTTGGGTCTTAGGAGCCGAAGGAGTTAGATAATTGAAAATTATTGAGATTCTCTCAGAAGCCGAAGGAGTTAGATAATTGAAATTCCTTGTGTATAGGTAAAATAATAGACCAAAATCAGGCTTCATTCCACTCGACTAATATCACAACTAATATTATTGATTTTACTACCAAAAGTCAAGATACTAAACCTTGTACATCACTAAAGTTATACTCCCTCCGTCCCGTACTACTTGCACTTATTTCCTTTCTGGGCGTCCCAAGTTATTTGCACTCTTTCCATTTTTAGTAACAATTTATACCTACAGCCGTAATTGTTGACTTTGTCTATCACTCATTCCTTAATCTCCGTGCCCAAAAGGAAATGTGCGAGTAGTGCGAGACGGAGGGAGTACGATTCACTCCCAGGCAAAGATTTTAAAATGAAGGAAAGGTTTTCCCAAAAGAAAAGGAAAAAATTGTACATGTCACTCTTAGCCATAGCATCAATCAAAGCAAAATATACCCAGCTTTCCAAATAAAATACTACTCTACTGCATATTGACAACTACAAAATACAAATAATAACTCATCACCGATGTCAATATAAGAATGCCAAAAGACGGTATTATAACCTTCAAAAACACTATATCCTAAAGCGCCAGAACTGAATGCAAGCAAGAATATGATCAGAGCAGGCTAGTGAATCGCCATGGCATCTTGCATTACCTCAAAGTTTCCATTTTCCCGTCATCTGATGATAGGGCTAGCAGAGCTCAAACCAGTGCTTTGGTTGCTCGGACTTCAGGTAACACATGAAAGGCTTGTCATAGTATAATAGTCAGAAACATGGCAGACTACATTATTGTGCATGAGCAACTCTTTGTAGTCAAATAATCAAATTCATCGCCCGATCCATCTTCACTGAGAAAATACACACTTGATTAGAAAGAGGAAAGTGAGAAGACACATGCAGATAAGGGCATCTTCAAGTATTCATTCCCCAATTTGGAAAGACATGAAACTTGACAAAATCGACAGTTGGATGAAGAACCCGGGATATATGAGTACTGAAGTTGGCTTCATGATCAGCATTCTAAAGCATGTCAAAGAACAATCCAATAGGTATACTATTGATTCACCCAAAAAACTTATCTACCTTATATTGACCGAACTTCCAGGAAACTGAAGAGTGATGTTTGCAATTCACTGTGTCTTCATTGAAAATACTCATGGCCATGTGGAAGTAGGCATTTCAGAATTAAATATAATGTATGGAAAAGTAGTTCTCTAAAATATTTGTTTGGCTGTGTTTTTAAAAGTAACCATACTAAAACCCGCTTCAGCATTTGATACACTAGAATTGAACCCATATGCGCTGTATCATAATAAGTATATACTTTTGTCATAAATTGTACATATGGTATGAAGACATTTAAAAAAAGATGAGCTTAAAAGTAATACCTTGCATGAAAGCAGATACCAGATCAACCTAAGCGTACAACCTTGCTTTCTAGAACTACACCTAAACAAATCATGAATAAACTGAGTTTGCACAGAATAAAATGACAGATGACACTGTCCCTCCCTGCCTTATACATCATAGACAACATAAGACCAAGCTAGAGCAATAAAATAGAGGCAAAAATTTTGATGTTGTGGTAACATGCTTGGAGCAAGCACTTCAAGTACATCCTCATTAAACATCATTTTTCGCAACTAAACTAGCAAATTGTTAACAAATTATATTTTACACAACAATAAAGTTGAAATAGTGACAGGGGGCAGCAAAGCAAACACCTTTTGGTAATTGGTAGAAGTAACTTTCAGATTCTATAATAACATGCTAGGAGCAAAATTCAAGAAAGATTTTGACTTTACATCACACTACTCCACATATAAAAAACAAGCAAGCAAGTGAAAAATCTGGAAAATTTTCAAACAGGCACATACTAATATGGTAGCTATTCATATTTTTGTTCAAAATCATGCATCAGAAGCTCTTGTTACCTCATCTCGAATTCTCGTATCTCAAAAAGCTCTCCCCCAGTTGTATCTGTCCACTGCACTTTCCTCCTTTCCAACGGACCAGCGTCCGCTTCATGCTTGCTGGAGTTTCCACTATCAGCAGCACGAACAACCGGACCAATATTTGCTGACTTCTTCAGGCTGCTCTTAAGACTAACTATCGCCCTAATATTTTCATTGTAATTAACTGGATCATCAACAGAATTCACTTGAACTTTACTCTCATCAATATCTACAGGCTCCGGCAAAACTTCTTGGTTTTGAGTCGGTCCAACTTTAAGAGGAAAAGATTTTTCACGTCCAGCGGCATGGCGACCAATGCACACAAAGGAGGCGCACCCGCGGACTAGCTGGTTCTTCCCAGGAGCCAGCTGGAGATCAGGATAAGGATCAGTCTCTTGGTCTACCAACTGGTACTGGCTCCACGGCGCTACTCTCATGGGTTCCTTCTCGTTTTTTCCCGACCCGATAAAAGAAGAGTCAATCGGTTACTATCTCCAGAAGCTGAAGAATAGAAAAAAAAAAACCTCCTCCTTCCACTACCAATAAAACCAGTTGTTCTCATCTGATTCTGACCACCATCCCACCTACTTCTGCACCATAATTCACCTCTAAATTCATCTCAAAAGCATCCAATTTAACCTCTAAATTCTACAACACAACACAGAATGACAAAAGCAAGATGCAAACACCATATAAAAACAAAAACTGCATTCCAAATTATCCCCCCAAAAAAACTCCAGTCACCAAAACAATTCAAATAAATCGATTATCCCATCTAACAATGCGGCAGCATTTGAGATCAACAAAAGGAAGCATCTTACAGAGACAAAAGTTGCCACAAAACGACAAAGAGAAAAAGGCATACATTATTGAAGAGGTTCCACAGAAAAGATGAGATTAAAATTCCCTTTCACACTAGTGTTGAATTACCATAACAAGCCGAAATAAACAACGAATAAATTGAACAAATCAGCACACTTTCACCAAAGAGTCAATAATATCTATCGACAAGGCAGTCAACTGAAAGGTCAAAAATGGAGTAATTTATGGAAACGCCAATCCACAAACTAACGCTAAAACAGTCGCAGCCGCCATATATAAAATATTACGCACGGAAATATATACATACAGATCTGAATCTATCTCGATCGAAGAAATCACCGGGCAAAAATACGCTTCTGCAATTGCGAAGGGATTTTCCGGCGGATAAATACGAGCTGTGAAGAAATCCAGAGAGTGGAGATTTTACGAAACTGTATAAAAAGGGATTTTTTTCTCAATTATTTATCTTATTTATTTATTTGCATATTTATAGGATATGAAAGATAATAGAATGAAATTAATAAATGTCACAAATTACATTAATTGACACAAATAAATGAGGGAGAGAGAGGCTGGCGCATGACACCGATGGGTCAATTATAATTCATCAAGAACGCGGGACACCCGCGCACTCGGCGGCCGCGGGTGAACCGCATTGTAGATGACGGAGCGCGCAAGTGGTCATAATTAATCACTAGTGTGCACAAGAGTCGAAGAAACGGATCGCGACTAGCAGTGGCGGATCTAGGGGACAGGAGGGGGCGGTCGCCCTCTCCCGGCTGTTAGGAGAGCCTAAACTTTCTCTTGAATCGAGCCAAAAATAGCATATTCGCCCCCTCCTTGAAGCGTAGAAATCTATTTTCTTTAAATAAGTATTATATAAAATGTACTAATGGTTTGATTGTTGGTTTTTTAACCTAGAGGTCTAGGGTTCAATCCTTGATCCTCAACAAGAACATATGTTTTCCATTCTTTGCTTTTTTTTATTTTACCAATTCATATTTCTTCTTATTATTAAAATAATATCTTTAAATACTTTATGAAATCTAAACTTTTACTAATTTGCATATATTATTATGTTGTTATATTTATTCTTTAGTTAAAATCATTTTTAATCTCGTGTTAAAGTTTTTTTGTCCGTACTTATAATTTGTGATCCATGCATCTTATTCTCTATGTAACAAAATAAACATTTTAAATATTTTTGAAATCTAAATATTTACTACTCTACTTATATCACTTTTGTATATAATATTTACAATGGTTTTGACTGTATATAATAATTACAATAATTTTATATTTTAAAATGAATAATACATATTTGGAAGCTATATTACATGTTTATATTTTATTAACGAAGCTAGTGCTACTTAAATATTAATATAATATTATTTATTTTATTATTAAAAATAATATGAAATATTTAAATATTAAATTTATTAATATTTAATATTTAAATTCCGCCCCCGCCATTTCCGGATTATGGATCCGCCACTGGCGACTAGACTCCACATCCTTGTCCAAATGCGACTAACCCATCTCAAGGTGTGTCGGTGAACTTATGAACTTACCAAATGGTTGTGAGTTGACATGCGATAGAGAAGCGCGTGGTTCGACTCTAGCATGATCTAGTTGAAAAAAATATAGGTGTGTTTCGATTGGCTTTATGATTAAAATTTTATTTTAATTATGTAATAATTTTAATTGTTAATTTCCATGTAGCTTTTCATTTCTCAAACTATTATAATTAGAGTACATAAATAAAAATAATCCTAATTGTTGATGTGCTAATTTTTAGAGATTACCATTTGATTTTTGTTTCGGTTATTTGCTCAGCCTGAGCTGAATCGGAAAATTGAATTATTTTAAAATTAAAACCCAATCTATAAATCAAACATGGAAATTGGAAAAATTCAAACTTTGAAAACCGATCTAAATCGAAAAATCAAAATTACATTAAATATCAAAACCCATAAAAAAATTAAAAAACACAAAATCTGAAAAAGGACAGTTGAATTTTGGTTCGTATATTTTTGCCAATCTGAAAATCTGGAAAATTTAACTATGGAATCCTACATGAAAATTGAAAAATATGAATTTATATAAAATATGCAAAAAGATAAAAATATGTAAATCAAAATTCTAAACTCATTTTTTCTAAAACTTACAAAGAGAACCAAATTCAGCAACGAGAGACCATACACATTTTTTTTAATCTTTGTTCAACTAATACTGTATAAAATATATATGAGCTATTCATAAAGTATATATGAAATATAGTTCTATGAGAGATTTGTTAAAATTAATGGTATTATGCTTTACAGTATGGGAAACCGAACGGGGCTTGCATATGTAGTAATAATTATTTAGGCATCGAAGTCATTTGTAAAAATTGGTAAAATACAAAATAGGGAAATAAAATAAGTAAAAAAATATAGAAAAAGTATTAAAGATGAGGATAATAAATTAATATAAATAAAGCCAAATTTTTTATGTTTAGTAATACGACTAATTTTGGTGAATAGAACGTAAATAAAAAGATGTGACAAATTTTTATGGGAGGTGAAGCATTACTTGAAAGTGTTCATGTGTGGTATCAATACATGAATAACTAAACTTTAGTTTCATTTAGAAAAACAAAGATATCTTGAATCAATTAATTTGTATTTTCAACTTAAATAGTACTCCCTTCGTTCCTTTACAAATGAGATGTATTCCTTTTTATGTCCTCTCATTATAAGTGAGATATTTCATTTATGGCAAAAAACAATACTCTCTCTCTTGTTTTCTCATTTCTATACTTTTTGTCATTCTTAAAACCTTTTATTCTTAAAAATTTGTGTCCAAAAGAAATTCTCATGTGTAATAGGAACGAAGGGATTAGTAGTTATAATTGGACATCGCTTATGTCTCTTTTCTTATCCTCGGATACAACGTAGTATCTTTCTTTCCAAACCAAGGTCTTTATTATCGTAATCACAAATAAAATATTCTCTGTTTATGGAGAAAAAATAATTCAGAGTAGTACTACAAAAAATTTCAATTCAGAAAAGAAAAAGATTTAGTTTATCGTTACAGAGATTCTCTTCACAAAAATAAGATTTAATTTATGATTTGGTACAAATCTGAGTGATCTTATTTACAAAGCAAATAAAACATAAACTTTTTTTTTGATACATGCAAGACTCGGGCATACCCGAGTAGGGGTGGGTCGGTACTTTATACATTACCGAAACCACCATACCGTAAATTCGGTATGCAAAAAATCATACCTTTATGTTACCAAAATTTTCGATATGGAGAATTTTCATATCGATATCGTACTTCATTTTTGGTATGCCGTACCAAAGTTCGGTATACCATACTTTTGCGGTATACCTTACTTTCAATATCAATGAAAATTGAATATTTGAGTTTTTAGAATATTATTTATATTTTATAGTAATTTAAATAATATACGGGGTATTAAATACTAGTATATTTTATTCATATTATATTATATTTCATAATAAATATTATAATTTAAAAATATATATAATACTTTATATATTATTATATTCATATTTTACGGTATATACCTTAAATTACGGTATATACCGAATTTCGGTATGTCGCGGTATACCGCGGTATATAAAAATTCATACCTTTACCTTACCGAAATATTTCGGTAAGGTATCATACCGTACTGAAAATCACGGTATACCGAAAATTCGATATTTTCGGTATTTTTTCGGTACGATAAGGCCGGTATTTCGGCATTTCAGTATTTTTCCCCAGCCCTATACCCGAGGGATACAATCAACTAGCCTAGACTAGCAAGCCGGGAGGAGGAAGTAACTGTTAGAAATAATGGGAAGAAATTCCCAAGCGGTGTACAGGCGGTACTCTAACTATTACAATCGAAAGGAAACTTGCAGCAAAAAGAGGAATGAAAATTACAACGAAAATAAAGCAAACCAAATTTATAAGTCGAGTCGAGGAAAGCCCTCTTTCCGCAAGATAAATTACGCCCCGGCTAGTGCTCACGGAATGGCGTATTGCCCCCAAAGATAAAACGACTTCCTCCTAGCGTGTAGAAGCACTTCAAACCCGCTAGGCACCGGCGAACTTGATGGAGTTCCGAGAATCGAGCTAGACAATGCTCCTAAGATGCATACTATGATGTAGAGACTAGAGAGTAGAGAGAATATTTTGTGGTGTTGTTCGTGTCTTCTACTTCAAGATCAAAGCCTATTTATAGGCTAGAAAAACAAGTGAAAGGTCTTGCAATCAAGACAAGACATAAAAAAAATAGGGTTGAAAGGCCAAAGGACTTAGCCACATGAAAGGCCAAAAGCCTCTCTTTTTCCCCACATTTCCCATGTTTTTCCTACAGTAACGAAATACATACGAACTTGGGTATTCCTAAGGGCTTGTACTAAGCCAGATTACAACAACAAACATGAAAACCCAGAGGTTAAGTAGAGGACCCTAAGCCCTAGCCAGCCTAATGACTTAGACAAACGTCTTTGCCATGGAAAGTTTACACAAAAACATAGGCATACCTATGTGGGATAGTCCAGGTCTATCCCGAAATCACAACAAAGACCCTTCAACGGTGGAGGGCATACCTCATTAAAACCTATTGAGGCAAAACCCAAATGGAAAAAATCCCCAAGAGGAAAAAGAGTACCCTAATTAGGGGAAAGGGGGTGAGTGGTTCGCTTGAAGATGGAAACTGCAAATTATATAATGTAGATATATAGGAGTTGCAGAGTTTAACAAGAATGGCGATAGTGCAGCGAAGGCGAGTCGATACGGTACGTATATTCTTTGTTAGTAATATTTATATAGGATTGTATTAAGATGAGATCGGTCTATTTTTTGCCTGATTTGTAATTTTAGTCATGAATATTATGTTTAGTATCTTTGTGTATTTGACTTATGAAATTGGTCTGTTTTTTGTCTGATTTGTCCAAAGCCGTTAGTCAACCCTTTTTTACCCAATTAGATTACTTAGTAGATGCGGAATTAAGTTACTAAGTATGATTACTGTTGGAGTATAATCTCACAATCACCGTTGGATGCAGCAAGCTAAAATCAATGTCATTCTCAACAGCTGCAGATTTGTTAGAGGTTGAGCTCGTTCAAGATTTTATTGAGCTCGGCATTTTATTGAGCTCGGCGTTTTATTGAGCTCGACATTTTATTGAGCTCGGCATTTTATTGAGCTCGGCGTTTTATTGAGCTCGGCATTTTACTGAGCTCGGCATCATGCAGCACTTCGGCATGTTGATGCAAACCAAGAAACGGGAAGTAGCCGTTGGAACAGTTATAACTGGTTTGTTAACTAACATCTCAAGAGAGCCGTTGGAGGATGAAGGGACTGATATAAAGCAGACGAAGGCTGCATCTGAAAAAGTAAATCAGCTACTTTGATATTCAAGAAAAGAGTCTCCAAACTATCACTTGATTAGTTCTTGGTTTAGAATTAGATTAGAGGTGTTGAGTTCTTGGAGAGAGTTCTTGAGTAATTGTAAATCTCTGCATATTTCTCAATATACTGAATCATATTGCCTTTGGCCGTGGACGTAGATCTTACGATCGAACCACGTAAAACTCTAGTGTTCTTTCTTTTTCGCATGGTTGTTGTCATCATCGATCTTTTGCATACTTTCATAACAAGTGGCGCCGTCTGTGGGAAACGCAATCGGAGTTGATATCGATGGCGACGACGAGGTTCGAAGCGGAGAAATTCTCGGGGAAGAATGACTTTGGTCTGTGGCAGATCAAGATGAAGGCTCTGTTGATCCAGCAAGGGCTCGATGAAGCAATCGAGCCAATTGATCCGAAGGGGAAAGAAAAAGAAGATCTCGATGAGAAGAGCGTGAGGAAGAAGGCTGAGATTGCCAAGAAAGCCCATAGCGCCATTATTCTCAATCTCACGGACAAGGTGTTACGCGAGGTTGCGAAGGAAACCACAGCGCATGGGGTATGGACGAAGCTCGAAGCGCTGTACATGACCAAGTCGCTTGCTAATCGCCTATACATGAAGCAGCGCCTCTTTTCATACAAGATTCTTGAAGACCGACCCTTCGCAGAGCAGATTGATGATTTCAGCAAGAATCTGGATGATTTGGAGAATGTAGATGGCCCCATGAAGAATGAAGACAAGGCCATCTTGCTCTTGAATGCTCTTCCCAAAACATTCCAGCATCTTAAAGATGCAATGCTGTTTGGCCGGAATGCAGAATCTGGCATCACATATGAAGAAGTTCAGTGTGCTCTTCGATCAAAGGAGCTGGAAAAGAACTCTTCGACGACAAATGAAGGAAGTGGCAGTCAAGCCTTGAATGTAAAGGCTTTCAAAGGCAAGAAAAAGAAATTCAATCAGAATCAAAAGCCTAAGTATCAGAAGCAAAATGAGGAGAAGCGAAGCTGTCATTACTGCAAGAAACCTGGGCATCTCAAAAGGGATTGCTACTCGTGGAAAAGGAAGCAAAACGAAGAGAAGGCTACCCAAAATCAGGCTGATCTTGCAGAAGACACAGATCCACCCCAGATCATGAATGTGGTGAGTGGTGGGATAGAGAGTTCTTGGATAATGGACTCCGGGTGCAGCTTCCATATTTGTTCCAACAAAGCTTGGTTTGAAAACCTTTCTGAGGCAACCGGGTCAGTAATGTTGGGGAATGATCAGATGTGCTACATCAAAGGCATTGGAGATATCAGATTGAGAGCTCATGATGGATCAACAAAACTGCTTACTCAAGTCAGGTACATTCCTGAGATTAAGAGGAATTTGATTTCACTTGGCATGCTTGAATCTAGAGGTTTCAGGTTTTCTTCTGAGAAAGGCTATATGAATGTCTCACTTAATGGAAAAATCTTGCTGATTGCTGAGAGAAGAAACAGTTTATACTATCTAGTAGCAGAAACTGTTGTTGCTTCAGTGAATCTTGCAGAGGACTCTGATATGAGTCTGTGGCACAAGAGGCTCGGCCATCTTGGAGAAAGTGGGATGAGAGAACTGATCCAGAAAGGGGTCATTCCGGCTGGAAGTGATCAGAGGTTCAAGGAATGTGAACACTGTGCTCTGGGAAAGAGCAAGAAGCTACCATACAAGGCTGGTAAACACACCTCCAAATTACCTCTTGACTATGCGCATTGTGATTTATGGGGTCCAGCTCAGCCTGCTTCTATGGGAGGAGGCAGGTATTTCATGTCGATAATAGATGATTATAGCAGAAAAGTCTGGATATACATCCTAAAGCAGAAGTCACAAGCATTTGAAAAATTCAGAGAATGGTGCACAGAGATGAAGCTGAAGAAATCCACCACTCTCAAGTGCTTGAGGACTGATAACGGGCTGGAGTTCTTATCTGAAGATTTTGAGTCTTTCTGCAAATCAAATGGGATACAAAGGCATAGGACAGTCCCGGCTAATCCGCAACAAAACGGAGTTGCTGAAAGAATGAACCGAACACTCCTCGATAGAGTCAGATGCATGCTTTTATCATCAGGCTTGCCAAAGATGTTCTGGGGGGAGGCAGTGTGTACTGCTGCAGTGCTAATTAACAGTTCTCCATCATCAGCTATAGGAAATGAAATCCCAGATGTCAGATGGTATGGTGGAGATAGAGAGTACAATCAGTTCAAGGTGTTCGGTTGTAGAGCATATGCCCACTGCAAGCAGGGAAAGCTTGATGCAAGGGCTCAGAAATGTGTGATGGTTGGGTACCAACATGGAGTAAAAGGGTACAGGTTGTGGTGCACTGAAGAGGGGAACAAGAAGATAATTGTGAGCCGAGATGTGGTCTTCCATGAGCATCATATGCCATTCTTGAAGACTGAGGATCAGATGGGTGAAAGAGTATCTATTGATCAAGAAGTTCAGCATGGCCAGCCACCACCTAGTGATCCAGATGATCAGAATGGAGGTGGAGCTTCAAGTTCCCATAAAGCTTCAAGTCCACAGCAACCCCAGCAACGAGATCAGATTGATGATGATCAGAGATCACATATTATAGCCAGGGACAGAAACAGAAGAGAGATCAGAAAGCCAGCCAGGTTCAGTGATTATGAGATGAGTTTTTTTGCTCTCTGTGTTGCTGAGGTATTGGAGTGCTTAGAGCCATCCACCTATGCTGAAGCTATGTCGAGTAAGGAAAAGGAGAAATGGCTTGCAGCTATGAGAGAAGAGATCCAGTCACTACTCAAAAACCATACTTGGATTTTGGTGAAGAATCCAGGGACCCAAAAGCTTATTAGCTGCAAATGGATCTTCAAGATGAAGATTGAAGTTGGTGAAGTTGAGAGTGTCAGATTTAAGGCACGGCTTGTTGCTAGAGGATTCACTCAAGAAGAGGGGATTGATTATAATGATGTGTTCTCTCCGGTTGTAAAACACAGTTCCATCAGGATATTGCTTGCTCTTGTTGCAAAGTATGATTGGGAGTTACACCAACTCGATGTCAAGACAGCCTTCTTGCATGGTGAACTTGAAGAAACAATATATATGCATCAACCCGAGGGGTTCATGGAGGCTGGGAATGAAGACAAAGTGTGTTTGCTCAAGAGAAGTTTGTATGGATTGAAGCAAAGTAGTAGGCAGTGGTATCTCAAGTTTGATGAGCATATGATGAGTATTGGTTTCAGAAAATCGCAGTATGATAGCTGTGTTTACATCAGAGAAAGGAATGGTGTACCAATTGCTTTTCTACTTTTGTATGTTGATGATATGCTTGTGGCAGGAGCAGATCTGGGAGTGATTGAGAGAATCAAGGCTGAACTGGAATCCAAGTTTGAAATGAAGGATCTTGGAAATGCAAGGAGAATCCTTGGCATGGATATACTGAGGGATAGGCCAAAGAGAGAGCTCAGGTTGTTGCAGAGGAATTACATCCAGAGAGTTTTGAAGAAATTTCAGGCTGATGACTTCAAACCTGTCTCTACACCATTGGCTGCTCACTTTAAGTTGAGCATGGATCAGAAACCAAAGAATGACTCAGAGAGGAAAGAGCTGAGCAAGATACCTTATGCAAACATCATAGGAAGCATAATGTACACAATGCTATGCACAAGACCAGATTTGGCTCAGGCTATAAGTGTTACTAGCCGATTTATGTCAGACCATGGGAGAGAGCATTGGATAGCATTGAAGTGGTTGCTCAGATACTTGAAGGGTGCTTCAGATTATGGTCTGTTGTACAAGGCAGATTGTAAGGATCAAGGTGGAGCACTGGTGGGGTTTTGCGATTCTGATTATGCATCAAATAGAGATAATAGGAGATCTCAAACTGGATATGTGTTCACCCTAAATGGCACTGCTATAAGCTGGAAATCTGGATTACAACATGTGGTTGCTTTATCTACTACGGAAGCTGAGTACATGGCAATGACAGAGGCTGTGAAAGAAGCAATATGGCTGAAGGGAATCCTAGAAGATTTTGGGGAGAAGCAAGACACAGTGGAGATAAACTGTGACAGCAGCAGCGCCTTATGCCTTGCCAAACACCAAGTGTTTCACGAAAGAAGTAAGCACATAGATGTGCGGATGCACTTCATAAGGGATGAAATACAGAGAGGTGAAGTCAAGATGGTGAAAATATCTACTGAGCATAATGCGGCTGATATGTTGACAAAGCCGTTGCCAGCCATGAAGTTTAAATACTGCTTGGGGCTGGTGGGACTTGTGGAGTGATGAGTTTGAGGTTTTGTCAGAGGATTATGATTCATTGTTGATTCTGAGATTAAGGTGGAGTTTGTTGGAGTATAATCTCACAATCACCGTTGGATGCAGCAAGCTAAAATCAATGTCATTCTCAACAGCTGCAGATTTGTTAGAGGTTGAGCTCGTTCAAGATTTTATTGAGCTCGGCATTTTATTGAGCTCGGCGTTTTATTGAGCTCGGCGTTTTATTGAGCTCGACATTTTATTGAGCTCGGCATTTTATTGAGCTCGGCGTTTTATTGAGCTCGGCATTTTACTGAGCTCGGCATCATGCAGCACTTCGGCATGTTGATGCAAACCAAGAAACGGGAAGTAGCTGTTGGAACAGTTATAACTGGTTTGTTAACTAACATCTCAAGAGAGCCGTTGGAGGATGAAGGGACTGATATAAAGCAGACGAAGGCTGCATCTGAAAAAGTAAATCAGCTACTTCGATATTCAAGAAAAGAGTCTCCAAACTATCACTTGATTAGTTCTTGGTTTAGAATTAGATTAGAGGTGTTGAGTTCTTGGAGAGAGTTCTTGAGTAATTGTAAATCTCTGCATATTTCTCAATATACTGAATCATATTGCCTTTGGCCGTGGACGTAGATCTTACGATCGAACCACGTAAAACTCTAGTGTTCTTTCTTTTTCACATGGTTGTTGTCATCATCGATCTTTTGCATACTTTCATAACAATTACTTATTTATTTTTCTTTTTTTTAATTTTAAATAAAAAATGTTATAGTCAATCTTTCTTTTCTATCGTTCTTTCTTATTACCTAGTACTATTTCTTTTACGTTCACATCATTTCAGTCTTCTTTCCTTTCAATTAACATTTCATTTACTTAATTTATTTTTTGGAAAAAAAGGAAAAACCAAGTCTCATTTGATTGGCACTACAAATTGATCACTAAGAAAAAAAAAGTAATTACAATTAAGATACCCCTCCCTCTTCTCCCTGAAAATTTATAGCATTTCATTTTCTACACTCGTTTTAAAAAATGATAATAAATAGTTAAAGAGGAGAGATGATAGAGTAAGAGAGAGAATTATGTAGAGAAGACTCTCATCTACGTTATTCTTTCTCTTATTTTACCCTCTCTCCACTGTAGCTATTTATTACTCCCTCCGTCCCTAGTTACTTGAGTCGTATTCCTTTTTGGGTTGTCTCAAGTTACTTGAGTAATTTCTTTTTTTTTTGCTAAAAACAAAATATATAATCACATATATTTTATTCTTTCTTTTACTTTACTCTCTCTTCTTTCTCTTACTTTATTCCCTCATCTACTTTATTTAACATACTAAACATAACTTTCTTAAATCTCGTGGCGCCTCAAGTAACGTGGGACGGATGGAGTATCATTTTTCTAAAACGAGTGTAGAAAATGAAATGTGACAAATTTTCAGGGACAGAAGGAGTATTATATGGAAAGAGGGGAGTATAAGAGATTTGGTTTTCAGTATCCAAACTTTGTCTCGCTTATATAGGAATGTAATCAAATGCAAACTCTAAATATAGTACAAATTCCAAACTATGATCTGGACCGTTAAAAATGTCAATAGATTATAAAATAATAGCAACAGAAAATATCAACATAGTGTCAACGGTTGACACAATGTTGACATTGTGTTGATATCGTATTGATATCAAAATCTTGAAATTTTAGTGGTTTTAATAATACTATCACTATACTTGTGGTACGTATAATCTATTTTCTGTTTTATTTAAATTTTATATCTCCTTCCAAACTTGGCAGAATCAATCACAAGAGCTGCATTGCTTCAAAACACACAAAATGGGGAGCACAAGAGCTCATTGCTTCAAAACACACAAAATGGGGATCACAAGAGCTGCATTGCTTCAAAACACACAAAATGGGTCATGAAAATTCCCAGTGCGTGTTTAGATTTTCACCTTCTAGTGATACAAAACTAAAGGTCGAAGAAAGGACGGACCAGTCCACGACCGCGACAAACAGAAGCAAAGGTGACGAATGGATGAATCAGAAATACAACTCTACAACACCCACATTTGAATAAACTTATACTATCTACCTTTCTCATTGTACTCCTTTCAATTATGCCATAGATTATTCATCAACAAACCACTAGAACATCCAGCATTATGCTCTATGACTAATCAGAAGCCGGTAGTGTAAGGAGCAAATGCAAATCAGAGCTTACTGCGCTTTTCTGCTGCTGGATGAGGGGCTCGAGTATTCTGTTCCGTTTTCTGAAGTAGTTACTTCAGAGGAAGCACTTGAAGATATTTCACTGGGATCATTCGTTGTGCTTCGTAAGGTGTTGGCTGGAAACGCAGGGTTCTGCTGAGGATCTGCATTAGCAGGCCTTTGGCCTTCCTCTGCCAGCCTTCTTAAGAGGTTCGTAACAGTAGGGAGAAATCTGGTCGCCAACGCTAAAATTCCAGGTAGCTGTTTAAAATAGAAATGAAACAAAAACAGCCATTGATTGAATTATGTTAGTAAGTCATAAATTGAGCCCCAGTGTCTCAAACTACACCTTATATCCAAAGGAGAAACAAAGAGGTCAGATATGAGTTAAAGCACATTTGATAGCGGACATCCTAGTCGAGTAAATTTCGATCATTGTATCCCAAGTTGATCTGTTTTTAATGTCTAAGCCCAGCAAAAACAAATTGTATTAACCGGTATAAAGATACTTATGCTCTGTCCATGAAAAGTCTCCACTTAGAACTTCAAAAGTTAGAAAAAAGGGCTAAACAGGAGTAGGATGCCTTGTATTAGATACTTACAATTCCATTTTGGAATACACCAGCAATGTCTAACTGCACCCATACGGCCTTGCCGACCAGATATATAACAAAAATGACACCCAAATACAATGGATTTCTGTCAAAGAAACAATAGCATAGGCAAAGATGAGTGTATAGATGTTAACGTATGAACTACTGCTAGGGTAATTCCACTGCCTCCCAGAAAAAAGAAATCAGATCATATTTGAAAAGAGTACCTCAAAAGGGTCATAAATTCATTAAAACCCAAAACAACCAAAGCAAGTATCGCCCATGGAGGTGGTAACAAGTTGTTATTTCTCCTGCTAGCCTCCTAAAATTTTGGAACATAAGAAAACATAAGTACCTACGCAGGACACGCCTGTATCTCTTTGAACAAATGGAGAACCAATCTATATATGGTGTAGTTTTGTAATGGACGCTGCATCAGGAGTTTCTGAAGCATTAAGCATGCAAATATTACCTGAGCAGTAATCGCTTGACTAACTGTATACTCAGTCTGCTCTTTAAACCGCCTCCACAAAGTTTTACACTGAACTGGAGTTAATAGGGTTTTGGATAATGGAACCTGAAAGCCAAAAGTCAAACACAAACCGAGTATTAAGTGTCTGAACGTGACTAAATTGCCTCCACAAATATTTACACTCATTATCTCATAATGAATCCAATGCTCATATATCAAGAATAATATTACACAAACCAATCATCAATAAAAATATAAGAATTTCTAATAGCAAAAAGTATTTTACCTAGTAGGTTACACAGGATAGACGCCAAAATGATTTCACTCTCAAAAGCAAGAAGGCTAATAATACAAGTAAAGAATAGCGCCAAATACCTCATCCCAACTACTTGAGGCAAGAGGATCCTCTGAAATACCACTACGGGAAGCTACCCCACTAACAAGAGCAAGGGACAGCGTGTTTTCAATAGGATCAGCATCATCATCCAAACGAACAGCAGCCAGAACAGAAAGTAGTTTCAAAGACTGGATCCGGAAATAAGAACACATGAACATGACAAAGTTAATACATTATAGAAACCAGTAATCCCACAGTAAAAAGTAGTGAAGAGTGTCATACGGCAGAGCGAGCAGTTTTGGTGATTGCTCGAATATCTTCTTTGCCAGTCCAGACACGTGGCATTGAGTCAGCATCATGGCTAAATATCATTGTAAACCTGCCAGAAATAGTCTTGATTAGTTCACATTGGCAAACAAGTATGACAAAAATCTCCAAGACACGGCTCTAGGTTATTAAGAAGCAGAATTCAGCACCTACCTGTCTTTCATATGGTTCAAAACCCTTCCGGCTTCTTCTGTGGCCTTGGCTTCTACCACCCCTCGTGCATAGTCTTCCAACCTCACGAGCATTTTATCCTTTGTTGTATCATCTATTTCAAAGCCAGAAATAGCACTAGAAAACCCACTAATTGCTGCTTCAGTCTCACGGCGAAGAAGCTTTCTTATTGCTGGCCATGTGTCATCACTGGCTCCTTCTAACAAAGCCTCAACAGGTGCAGCCAACGATTCGTTCAATTTTTTCTGAATATGGAAACTATCAGAGATAGAAGCAAGAATTGCATCATACAAAATAAACACACACCAACCTTTCTGGTTATTATAATATAGTCTCATGACCAGCTGTTTAGTGCTAGTGAGAGTGCAGCTAAGAATTGAAAACGTTAAACTTGATAGTGTATCAATTATATGATAAAATGATATATGTTTTGCATAATGACATAATCTAAACATGTATCTTTTGTGGCATAAGTTGGAATAATATTATAAAAGAGTTTGAAAAAGTCAACTATGTGCATAATACTGTAAAGAGGTTTTACATAGATTGGACTACGCAGCATTGCATACCTCAAACAAGGTAGTGAGATCAGACAACTTGGCAGCACGAACTGCAGCAATATGAGCATATATATATTGCTTAAGCTTCTCTCTCACTTTAGAAGAGTCCCAATTAGTTTGACCAATCTGTGCATCTACAAATCATACATGGCCGATTGAATCAAGATATTCCCAATGTCAACAATATATTAAAGTAAATTATGACATTAAGGAACATCTCATTATTCAGTATTCACGAGATAAAATGTTATCAACCTCATCAGGAATAATCCTAGAGCTTTACCTAAAAAAAAGAAAAAATGTCTCCCACTAGCAGTAATTCTTATATGTCTTATCCAAATACATTCAAAGATGTTTTCATTTAATAAGGGGAAAAAAGCAAAAAGAATAGTGATTCTTGTAATTCAGCAAAGAGAGTTCTTTTCCATCAAGTAATACCAGCCATGGCATTTTATATGTATAGAACTGTACCTGCACATGCTTCATCAAACTGTGCCATACAATAAGTGGTGCAGTCACGAGCAGCCACAGCAAATCCTTTACCCTCATTCAAGGTATTATCAAATACTTCTTTAAATCTGTCCAAGGTCCCTGAGCATATATGTCCCAACACGGACTGGTACGCTGGTTCGATGAGCTATTTATATACAATTAAAAGAGAGAGAAAAACTGTAAAAAAAAAGAAGAAAAAGAAAAAAACAAATAAATGGATGAGAACAATCAAATGTGCAGACAGTACACGCCCTCAACCCTTGAACATCAAGTCTTATATGGAAAACTACCAATGCGAGCTAATAATTATGAAATGAGACTGATTGTGGAGGCATGCATGACAACTCCTGTTTATGTAAAGTGTAAGCCAGGAATGTTAGGTTAGAAACAATTGAAGCTTAAGAACAATTACTTGCAAAAGCTTCTCTTCCAATTGTTTCCGCTTTGAAGATCTAACACCTTCATCAAAATATGTAGCCTCTGTATCATACCTATTGAAGGCAAGAGTAAACAAAACATACAATTAGCATCTTGATTTTCATAGAGCTAATATAGTTCACACTTTACAGTCAAAAGTACAAAATAATTAATCACTTTTCCTGGAAGTTATCACCAATAAATTAACCCATTATCTCACTTTTGTTGACAAATAAAAAAGTTTGGCCTCACAATCACAAAAGTAAGTTAGACAATGAAACATGTAATGGGCACTGCCTAGCATGATATTTATAGTCCTTCTCTTTTCTTCACATAGTAAAATAGGTATAAAAGATGTCCTCGTCAACACAATCTGAGTTAAGTAACCAAGTGGGGACAAAATTTAATATTTCTGATGAAAATGGAAGCATTATAGACTTGAGGGCAAACATTCATAGTTTTCTCGGCTTAAATTAAAGCCTATGGGCTTCATAGCACTCAGATCAATCAGATGTGATGAAAGTCCTCCATATTTCCTATAACCAGATCCATCAACCGTGTTGTCCACTTCAATAACGAGGAGCCTAAAGTTCCTCAATACCACACTGCTCAAAGGCAATATTTCATGGTAATCATCAGTTATTGTTAATATTATCCCAATCTTCCAATTACCAGATTCATCTACCATGTTGATCACTTCAATGCACTATGATACCAATCTGAAGAGCGTCTAAGGTTTCTTAAATACTATCACAACGTTCAAAGGAAATACTTTAAAACCACACCAGTACTTTAAGATTGTAACAAACTGGTCCTTGTTGCTTTGGGAAAAAGTGTTTAACAATGCATCTTTAATATACTGTTTCATGAACAAACATTTTACGTTCTACAGAAACTTGTGAATTTGTCAATAGCAACAGAATCTCCATCATGACATGCAAATATATCATGGAATAGCTAGAAAAAAAAATGCAAACAAGCAATTTACTTACTCCGATAAGCAAGCATCAAGAATGGAGGTCAGCTTCTTCCCAAACCCAGGTACATGCTGTGATTGTACTATCTCTTCTAAATGACTCCATGCCTTCATATTATAGGCCAAAAAATTAATGAAATACATCAGGGTACTACCCAACAACCTGTAAAGCAGAAAAAGTACCTCATTCTCAACAAAAGATGAGAACTTCATATTTGCAATTTCTTCACAGCGTACAGTGGCAACCATGACCTACGATAAAACGATGAATTACATGAAAGAAATTGCATGAACAGTTCAGTGTGGATTTGAAACAGACGTTAAGTTTAATACCTTGTGAGCAGGCAGGTCTAGGTCCTTATTTTCCTTAATGACCTTCCATATCTGCTGTGCACTGAATGAAAATCCTGAAGCAGGCACCACGCCACGCCTATCCCCAGCAAGCCCGCCAGGTGCGATAGAATGGAAAAACCGTTGTCTAAGATTCACCACCTTTAACAAAAAGACATAATAATCACTAAAGTTAAATTTGTGTCTGCATAAAACAACTACCCATTCTTCCCCATTCCTCAGTGAGCACAACCCTTCCATATTCATCAATACCTCAGAAGAATTCAAACAAGAACACACACCTGTTCTTTAAATTGTTCTTCCTTCTCTTCATAACTAGATAGAGCCACAACCTCAACCTGCAATTCAATCATTTAGCAAAAGAACTATATTAAGTTTTTTACACAATTACACAGAAAGGTAAAATTTTTATTAATCAGCAACATCTTACATTGAAAAAATCACTTAATGGAGTTTCCTTATGAGTTTCTGGCTTAAGAACAGAATCCCATATCTTTAAAAAAGTGTGCAGATAACATGGACGGAAAAATGTTAGAAACCAACTGCAATAAAACCTACAAGAGGTATAGGAACAAGAAGCAGCATATTATGAACCTTCTGAATGTCCTCCCTTAAAATTGGCTCCAAGTTTTCCAATGGTGTCTATCACAATGCAAAACAAAAGAAGAAATTTATATCATTTTGACAATCGATTTGAAGGAACAAATGCACCATACATCTTGACGGTATAAAGAATCAAACAATAAATATTAAATCATAAACTAGGAAAGAAAACAAACCCTGGTTTTATCACGAATAATAAACATCAAAGTTGTCCTACGAGGACTGAATAATCTCATCATAACCTATGCATAGTAATATATAAATCAGCATATTGATCAGATAATTTAGGTGAAGTGTGCACAGATTACATTGACAGTCACCTGAAATACAGTTTTTAAGAGGGGTTTATTTGCAGCCTGTTCACGCCCTATATCATGACACCACCTGCATAATATTTTTTCCCTTAGCATCTCCAGATAAACACAATTACAAGACTGTGACAACTATATCAATCTAAGTTAGTTAACAATAAGAACCAGTCAAACAATAAAATGACAACCATTTGTGCTATCAACACTCTTACATATTTATGAGCACTATGTCAGAAACAGCAAGAGCAAAAAGAGCGCTCTGCTTTTCAAATGCAGTGTCATCCTGAAAAGATACAAAACAGTAAGTAAATTATAAGACTAAGATGGTTATAATGTGAACTCAAACAAACACGCACATATGCATAAGAACCTCAACCTAGAAGGAATAAGCAACATAATCAAAATTGGGATGCCAATGAATGCAATCAATAGGAAAATGCCTAGGTTCTCCCATGATATTTCAAAGACTTAAAGAAGATCGGGGATGTAGAAACAGGAAACATAAAGCATATACCAAGGTGCAAGATTATTTTCAGAAATTCAGAATTGCAATAATAGAAGAACAAGGTTTAGGTATAGATCCATCGGAAGTTTGGAAGAATAACTGTGTTGCACTTGACAAAAAAATAGAAAGACCAGCACTAATGAGAACTGAATGGAATAGATGAAATCTTTCAAGATCTCTAATAGTGCAGAAGATACGCCATGAAAACAAAAAAATGGATATATGTGAACCCAGCAAGTAGAAATTCAATAGCACCTCCCCTCTTTCTCTTCCATCGCTACCCTCTAAATCCATAACGAGAGTACAAGGCTCAATGCCAACACAGTGTGCCATCCATATGCCCTTTGTAGTTTGTGACCTGAAAAGATCCAAACGTTCTTTCACATCCGAATTGAAAAGAAAATTAATTTAAGCTCAAGTCAAGAGGTACATGCCTCCCCCTTAAAGCATCCATTTCTCTGAAATTCGTACCAAAGAGGTGATTCAGCAATGTACTCTTCCCTGCCATATTTCATAAACAGTATTCCAAAAAGTCAGTTGCTATTTTAGCATATATTAATACCATAACCACCAAAAGTACAAATAAAACAAAATTCAAGCAAAATATAATCCATGCCTGCATGAAACTGAATAAACAATAACAAAAAAAGCCTGACAAATCCAAAACACACACCACTGCTCTGAGGGCCCATGATGGCTACAACAGCATAAGACAACCCACACTCGGCAAGTTTAACTTCCTTCACAAAATTGTCAACTCCAGCAACATTGAAAGTTCCATCCCCTTCTATGAGGTGAGTCGAACAACAGTGGTCTCTTTTATCTGGAAAGGCAAATGCAGCTGTATTAAAAAAAATAATGTGACCTCTGCATTCTGCAATGCCATTCATTTCTAACAAAAAAAAATCCAAAATATGTATCGGAAGTAGAAATTAGCACCATTTAGCAATTGTGGACTATCATGAGGTGAAAACATGACAAACAAGCAACTGGGAGCATCAAAGCATAATATAAGCAATGTGATTTAACGTATAGCGCAGGAACACGTGAAATCCAATGGAAACGAGGAAGGAAAAGCTACTATGTTGCATGTGATACAATTCTGATATTTGGTACGTGTTCCTACGAGGAACAAGAAACTCCACCATATTCGCTCTCATCACAGATATTTACATGGTACAAAAGTTCAATTCAACAGAAACACGTGAACAAAATGAGTAGACCAGCTGAGAACTTTATTCCCAATGATTAAAAAAAATCCCGATCAGATGGAACCTTATTCAACTAAATGGCAATCCATTTTCCATCATCTAGAGCATTTCAACATTCACATCCACATCAAAACAACACACCATACCGAATTTCAAATCACACAGAGCGCCAATCACGATTCAGCGCACCTAAACGCTACTTTTTGAAAACAATTGAACTAACATCCGCCTAAACAACAAAACAAGAACAAAAACAGCAGACAATTTTGAGCTGCTTGCATTCCAAGTCGAAGAAACTGAAACTCGCTATTCAACTAAATTAACAAATGAAAATTGCTAGATTGCTTCTCTACACCCCAAGCAATCACTTTACAGTTGATAGGAACAGGTCACTGAGATTGAAGATACTGCTGCTGCACAGAACTGAAGATTTAGTTCAAATCGGAAACCTACCCATATCGGCGAGCAAGCAATGAGGTTGCTGCGAACAATGGCGGTGGATTGTCGGAGACGAGGAGATCGGAGAACTTGAAGAGAGAATGGGAAGTTAATTTCAGTAGATGATCTCAATTCATACAAATACCTTGTGATTGTGTGTGTGTGTGTGTTCGTGCGTGTAATATACATATAATATTTGTATATATTCTGTGTATTCAAAGAGTAGAAAATGACGATATAATGAGGAAAACCATAAGAATATCAGAAGAAAAATATGGATTCAAATATTTTGTTTGATTTATGATGGATTTTATACAGATATTATGGAATTAAATTTTTTACAAAATAAAATTTTATTTTGATGGAAATGAAAATAATTAATTTATTGTCCTAGAACGTCTATATTAAACTATTCAATTCCCCCTAAAGAAACTTTTATAATTGATTTATAGAGATTTTCCTTGTTACTTAATGAGAAAGTGTGATGGTGTTTATAACTATGACTGTGATAACAAATATTGTAATTCTACCAAATATGTATCGTATAAGTCATGTTTGAGACTTTTCAATTTATCCTAGTTATATTGTTTGATCCACAATCACTTAATAGCTTTTCTTTTATAGGTTAAAAGTAATTTTAAAATATTTTATTAATTATTTGCTGTTTTATAGGAGTATATATCAAATTTATACCCTAAAATATATAGTACAGCAAATAATTTTCAAAGAGTTATTTTGACCGAGTCTGTTATTACTTTCACGCGGTACTAAGAAAATTTGTATTTTATTTATGATATACGTAATTGATTTAGCTTGGACAATATGTTTTAAAATTTGAATGTTTGGTGCCTTTAAATATTCATGGCCTAATATAGTTGACTCGCATCTTTACTTTTTTTGTTTTTCTTTTTTAAACTGTGCTTTTAGAATTCAAAATTTTCATGCCTATAATAAATACTAAGTACTGTACTTAACTAGCTAGTATCCATACATACCCGTATATAATGCATGATTTAATTATTTTTTCGACTATTAATTCAGCATCAATCATTATATACATTTGAAATTTAATAAATGTACTCTATAATATAAAAATTTATGTGACATAAATAATAATAATAATAATAGGAAAATACGCAATGCATTTTTTTATATCGGCTTGTAGCTATACTAATAATAAAAGAAAGCATAATACAAATTATACTTAGATTTATTGTTATAGTTAACTCGTCATTATTTAATGCACATCAATTTAAGTATAAACAATTTTTTTTTCAAAATTTTAAAATTTCATTATCATAATATATTATATTACTATAAAATTTTAAAAATATTTTGTAGACAAGATATATTATTAATATCGTTACAAATATGAGTAATAAATTTATCGTACAAACATTGTATCTATAGATTTGCATAACAATAATTGATGTATACCACAATAAATCTGATACATAAAATACCTATATAAAATTTTAAGTATTTAGTGTAATTATTGTTTTTTCCATACTAAATTAGAGTTAAGTCGTATTGTGTTTGAATCCTTTACATGTAAAAAATAACACTACAAAATACATATGATATAGTTTTATGACAGTTTCATTTAACTTATCATTAAAATTATTAACAATATTAATTAGTTAAAATTTAGCATAGTACATACAAAAACACAAAAACGAAACCCCTATTCGCATACGAAGGGAGTAGTTGCTACTGTATTTGAATATGGAGTATGTTTTATTGCATTTGGGTTCATCTCGATTTTTAGAAAAGAATGCTCCATTCGTTCCATAAATTTTGTCATATTTTGACTGGGCATAGAATATAAGAAATGTGATGAAAAGTGAGTTGAAAAGTTTTGTGGGATGTAAGTTCTATTTTTAATACTCCCTCCGCCCCATTAAATATGAAACATTTGCTTTTAAGCACGAGATTTTATGTAGTGTTGTTTTGTGAGTTATGAAGATAACAGAAAAGAAAAAATAGAGATGATAATATTTTCCTTTTAAGAAACGTTTTATTTTTAATGGGACATCCTAAAGGGAAAACATTTCATTTTTTATGAGACTGATGAAGTATTAGTTTTATAATAAAATATTAAAATATGAGTGAAATGAGATAGTGAGACATGAGGTCCACTATAAAAAAATGGTAAAAAATGAAATATAATAAATTGTATGGGACGATGAAAATGAAATAATGTGACAAACTTTTTGAGCCAAAAGAGTATTAGGCAAATCACTTCACATCAATTCATTACTGTGTGAAAACTTTTAGTAGGGGAATTTAATTTGCTATGTCGGGATCGAGGAATTTAAATTGTTACTATTCCTTCAGTTTCATAGCAGTAGAATGACTTTACCTTTTATAGTAAAATGAAATCATTTACTTTATTCTCTTTAAATTTTATTTATTTATCTATCTATTTTTTTTATTTTTTACTTTATTTCGAAAAGAAATACATCCATCACTCTAGAACGGAGGGAGTATAAAACTGGATCCTGATTGCAAAATTATACTCCTACAGAATTTGCAATAAATCCAAAATTGAGTAATTGAAGTATCAATTATTTCTCTTTATAAAATTAAGTGCCCCTATTTGTTTTTCGAACATGAGTCAATTTACCTCTACACTATTAAACCCCCAAAACCCATCATTTATATTTTATACACACTGAGGCATTCACTCTAGGGAGCATCAGCATCGGCTGCGAGAGAGAGAGTGAAAATGAAGGAGAGAGCGGCTGAGCGCACAGTAGAGGAGCGCTACACGCAGTGGAAGTCGCTCGTACCAGTTCTCTACGACTGGTTGGCCAATCACAATCTCGTTTGGCCGTCCCTCTCCTGCCGGTATAACTATTCTTATTTCCCCCCCTTTTAATGTTCCTAGGGTTTAATTTTCGTTATGTTTGTGCCTATTCTACTTCTGGAGGTTGATTTTTGGTTGTTTTTCCTGTCACGGATGAATTTTGTAGTGTTTGATTCACTCACGGTATGCTATTATGTGGCTATGATTTCACATTTCCTTCGCCTGATTTGGGAATTTTAGTACTGTTGCTAATTGATGTACATCATACCCCATTGTATGCTGATGATGTGGCGAATTTTTGATGGGAATAAATGCAAGTAATAAACAATCACAACACGGAAAATTACGTGGTTCGATTTACTGAGGTAAATCTACGTCCACGGGAAGAAGAGAGGGTAAATTTGTATTGCTTGGTCTCGCTTACAGATTACAATACTGATTTGCTATAAGATTCAGGATCTAGAGAGCTTAACCCTCGTCTATCTGATCTAAGTTCTATTTATACACTCGAACTAAGATCGTGGTTTGCAGCCCTGGTAGTGGGGTTGATAACTGCTTAATACCACTAAATAGATCGTGGGTGTAATGGAGGTAGTGGGGTTGATTACATGGGTCCACTATCTCCTTGTTCGGTCGAATACTGAGACCGAACTGCTGAACTTTGCCGATCAGCTTTTGCCGATCTGAGAGTTGAGCTCGATTGGTCGGCTTTTACCGAGCTATAGGCTGCGACCGAACTCTTTGGTTGTGCCGAACTGATACTCTTTCTTGGGTTTTGGGCTGATGGGCCGTCACTGCTATCGGGCTCGCACTTATTGTTTAGTCGTTTAGTTCGTATCCCATCACCACCCCCCCCGAAAAGCGAAGTGAATCACTTCGGCATTTCGGATAAGTGCAAGGGGGAGGCTGACGTCAGGGGACGTGCTCTGCACGTGTCTGCATTAAATGTGACAGCAAATCCGGCCAGAGAATCCAGAAAAAGTGGGATTTGAAACGGTGCGACAAATTTGAAATGCCTTTGCGAATCTGATAAATATTTCCTCTCTTCATCATTGGAATACTTTTGCGATTATTTCTTCTGTATTCTCTCTCTTTTTCGTAAAATTTTCTTCCGCTTCTTCAAGAATTTCTTCAGAGACTTCCGACCATCAAAGAGTAAGAATCATGTCTTCTTCTTCTGAATCTGTTTCTGAATCAGGTAGTGGTAGGAAGGGGGGTAAGGGGTCTTCTGGCCGGAAAAGGTCCGGGGAGAAGACGGTAGAATATTTCCACAGCATTTTGAGTAAGGATACTGTGATATCCTTACACGGAAAATATTTTCTTCCTGTGGGGTTAGTGGTGATTCCCGACGACATTCATAGGGCTAACTCGCCGCCGGAGGGTTATGCCACCGTTTACGAAGCCTGCTTAGAATGCGGGCTTCGTTTCCCTCTTCCCCCTGCCTTTGTAGAGCTTCTTGATTTTTTTCAACTTCCTTTAGGTCAGGTGACTCCAAATTCTTGGAGGCACTTATCGGCCTTTGCTGCCGAACTGCGTAGACTAGAAAAGGATCTGTCTCTGAGGGCAATCCTTAATTTCTTTCAGTTTAAGATAAAGGGATCCTGGTTTTACTTGATCCCTTTACAGCCCTTCAGAGCATTCTGTAAAACCAAATGGCCGAAGTGGCAAAATCGTTTCTTTTTTTACGATAGGACAGCGGCTCCGGACTTTTCCTGGAGAGGGCCGAAGTCAGTAATTCCTCATCCTCGGGTAGAACCGTTGGACGAGCTCGAGGGCGAGCTCAATAAGATTCCCATGATTAGAAAACAGTATTCGGAATCTGAGCTCGTCAAGGGTGACTTCGTGTTCGATTCCTCGTCTTCGGACGAAGAGACTGAGGGTGAGGATTTCTTTTTTATGCTTTACTGCTTTAGCGGCGAAAACTAACTTTGTTTTCTCGCTTTTTGGCAGTGAACATGCTAAGCAGGCTAGGTCGCAAATCCTCCGAGCCCTTTTTATGGCCAAAGGACTTTGTGGAGGTGAATTTCCTTCTTGATTTTCTGGTTTTGCTTCTTTCCTATATTTTTTGTGGCCCCTCTGTTGACTTTTTTCCTTTTTCCATTTTCAGAGGAACAATATGCTCTGCAAGCTCGTCACAGTTGAACTCTCTAAAGCGTCCAGCGATTATGATGAGATGCAGAGGAATTTGAATGCTGCTCGTCACCAGGCCGAACAGGCTCGGGCAGACTTTGAGGAGGCAAGGGCCGCTAGGATCTCGGCTCAGGATGAAGCCCAGCGTGCCAAAAACCAGCTCATCATCCACAGAGAGCAGTCGAAACAGAGGGAAGCTGCTGCCGTGGTTGCTCAGGGGGAGGCTCTCCGTGTTTACACGGAGAAACTCTTTTTGAGCAATCAATTTTCGGCCCTTATCGGCGATCTGCTGAAATTGATGACCGATAACGCTGAGCAGGAACCCGGAGTCGTTTTGCCGCTGTATGGCCGAGAGATTGCAGCGCGCCTCCAGAGTCTGCCGCTCCTTGAGGAGCTTGCGTCTTCATCGGTCCTGCTTTCTGCTGAACGAGTCCGTAATTGCCGGGCTGACCGTGACGAGAACATGGAGGCCATCTTTGCCTCCTTGGGGCCTGTTTCACCCGCTTCAATTTTCAAAGAAGAGGGTGAGCAGGAAAATGAGGCCGGCCGGGAGACCGAGCAGGAGGATCAGCAGACCGGCGATGGGGGCGCCGAGCAGGAGGGAGGGAGTAGGGAGGCCGAGGCTGAGACCGAGGTAGACAAGGAGAAAGAAGCTGAAACCCACAGAGAAGCCGGAGACGAAACTGGCGGAGTATGATTTCGTCTCCCTTCTCTTAGTTTAGTTTCTTTCTATTTGTAAAATGGCCTTGAAGCCCTCCTTGTGTAAATTTTTTCTTTGAATGAAAAAATTCTCCTTTCTACACTCGTGTCTTCTTTATAGCTTTTCTTAATCTCTTTTACTCCTATTGTGGTTTACTGCCTGCTCGGTATCATGAAATGCCGAACTGACATAGCTGCTTCGTATTCTTTACTCTTAAGGAGCTGGAGGTACTTCACTGGAAGCGGCTATACTCTTCGGCTTTAAATGAAGCTGAGAAAAAAGCTATAGATGACCAGATGAAGTATGACGAACTCTTGGCTCGTTTAGTGGAGCTGGAGTCCAACAATAAGGACTTAGAGTCCATAAGGAGAGATCTAGAGGCCGAGCTGAATACTGTCATCGCTGAAAGGACTGCATATGAAGACTTCATCAGTGGGCGCGGGGGAATGACTATATCCGAAGTTCAGAATCAGGTTGATGAACTGTGGGAGAAGCTTCATGTACTCCGGAAGAACAATGTGCTGGAGAGCTCGGCTTGCCAACAAGTTGTGAAATCATTGCGGCGCTTGGCTTCTCTGTACGACATCATTCTTTCCCGGCGTCCCGCGATCGAGAGATTCCTTAGCCGTTTCTCGCTAACAGACGCTCACGCTCCAACTCAAACCTCGGATCCACTTACTCAAACTTCTACTCCAAATCAGCACCGGACTCAGGAGCAACCGGAAACGTCAAGACAAGAACGTACTCCAAGTCAGCAACGGACTCAGGAGCAACCGGAAACGTCAAGACAAGAACCTACTCCAAGTCAGCAACGGACTCAGGAGCAACCGGAAACGTCAAGACAAGAACGCCCTGAAGTTCGTAGAGGAGTGGTGAATATGAGTGAGCAAGATCAGCGAATGCTTCGTGAAGAGACTCTTCGCCGCCGAGGTGCTAGAACTTCCCGGACTCAGAGAAGAGGCGGTAGGTCGATCAGAGCATCTCGTCCACCTACTGATTCTTCAGCTGCTCGGAACGCCCGAACTCAGCATCATGAGGACTTTTTGGATAGGTGGCTCAACTTTAGCAACCGTAGACAGTAGAGTAGTCCTTTGTAATGGTGTAACGCATTCTCGTAGGGTAGCGGAATTGTATGCCCAACAAGACTTAGTAAATGAAATTTTTTCATTTCGCTTCTATCACTGCGTATTTACAGTTCAGCGATTTTTTATTTCATTTATTGTACTCGTCCTCGGTCTTATGAAGTAAACTCTTCTTTGACCGGACTGAGTTAGTGTCCTTATTTGGCGAGTTTTATCGCTTGGATTGGACTTTCCCTGTACTCGTCCTCGGTCTTATGAAGTAAACTCTTCTTTGACCGGACTGAGTTAGTGTCCTTATTTGGCGAGTTTTACCGCTTGGATTGGACTTTCCCTAGTTAACCGGAGTGGTTTCCGGCTTATTGCAGTTCGTTTAAGACGAATTGCTTGTTTCTTAAGCTGAATTGTGGAGTCTTGTATCTTCCTTAGAAGCTTGGACTCACAATTGTCTTTAATAATTGATCTAAAAAGGGGATCAGCCTTTAAAGAACAATATACCTCAGTAACATTTATAAGAGACAAAACGCACATAGAGAGACAAAACGTACATAGAGAGACAAATAAAAAGGACGAAAAAGATTTTAATCTTTTTAAAAAACGACAAGTATAAAGAACAATACAAATATGAAAGCACATACCCCTAGGACCGAACTAGACACGAGACTGACCGGACCTTGTCTCTTACAAATAGAACTTCTTGAGGTTGGAAATGTGCCATGTTCGGGGTACTTGTTCTCCTGACATGTGAGTCAATTTATAAGACCCTTTTCCCAGGACTTCTGACACCCGATACGGACCTTCCCATGTGGGTTCAAGTTTGCCCAGCTTTTCTGCTCGGCTTACTTCATTGTTTCTCAATACGAGATCTCCCACTTGAAACTGCAGCTTTTTCACCCTTTGGTTATAATACCGGGTTACTTGCTCCTTGTACTTGGCTTCTTTTATGAAGGCCAATTCTCTTCTTTCTTCGGCAAGATCTAGTTCGGCTCTCAGCCCGTCGTCATTCAGTTCTGTTGAGAAATTAAGAGTTCGGGGGCTGGGTATGCCGATTTCAACCGGAATTACGGCTTCAGTGCCGTACACTAGACTGTACGGAGTTTCACCGTTGGAGGTTTTTGGTGTAGTTCGGTAAGACCATAGGACTTGAGGAAGATTTTCTACCCATTGTCCTTTGGCTTGTTCTAACCGAGCTTTTAATCCTTTCACCAAAATACGGTTTGTTACTTCCGTTTGTCCGTTTGCTTGTGGGTGAGAGACCGAAGTGAACCGCTGTTGAATATTCAACTCTTGGCACCAATTCTTGAATGTTTTGTCAGTAAACTGAGTCCCATTATCCGAAATGAGGATATGGGGTATGCCAAATCGGCAAACTATGTTCTTCCAGACAAAATCTAATGCCTTTGAGCTCGTTATCGTAGCTAATGGTTCAGCCTCCACCCACTTTGTGAAGTAATCCACGGCCACGATCAAGAATTTCATTTGCCGGGGAGCTTGTGGTAGTGGTCCTACTATGTCTATGCCCCATTGCATAAAAGGCCAAGGGCTTTGCATAGCACATAGATCAGTCTGCGGCATCCTTGGGATATTTGCATGGATTTGGCATTTCGTACATTTCTTAACTAGCCGTACTGCTTCTTGTACCAAAGTTGGCCAATAATATCCCCATCTCAGAACTTTTTTAGCTAATGCTCTAGCTCCGATGTGGCTACCGCAAGATCCTTCATGAACTTCTCTAATGATGTAATCCGTCTCTTCTGGTCCTACACATCGCAATAACGGTTGAAGGTAGGACTTTCTATATAGGACTCCTTCATGAAGTTCATACCGAAGTGCTCGGCATGTGATTTTCCTTGCTTCTCTCTTATCCTCGGGCAGTTGTCCTTGATCTAGATACTTTAATATTGGCGTCATCCAGTTCGGTGAACTGGTTACTGAGTGTACTTCAGCTTCATCAATGCTTCTGTGCGGTAATTCCTCCACCTTTGAGCTCGGATATGAGGCCAACTTACTCAAAGTATCTGCTCGGCTATTTCCCGCTCTGGGAATGTGGATTATCCGAAAATAAGAGAAATTTCGGCTAATACTTTGCGCTTTGTCCAAGTATTTTTTCATCCTTTCACCACGGGCTTCACTTGTACCCAGCATGTGATTCACTATGACTTGTGAATCACAATGAATTTTGAGAGATTTGACAAGTAGATGTTGCGCTAACTGAAGTCCGGCAAGAAGGGCTTCGTATTCGGCTTCGTTATTAGTGGTTGGGAATAAGAACCGAAGTGAATAAGTTACTTCGTGTCCGTCGGGAGCGATAAGTAGAATACCAGCTCCACTTCCTGTCTTATTCGAAGCTCCATCTACGAATCCAATCCAACAGTCCGGCGGCTCTACTTCGGGTTTCTGGGGCTGTGTTAGTTCCTCATTGGTAGGATTTTTCTGTTCGGCAATAATAGGGATTGCCTGATCGAACTTTGCCTCTACAAGAAAATCTGCCAAGGCTTGTCCCTTGATGGCTTTCCGAGGTAGATATTCTATTGAATGTTCTCCCAACTCTATGGCCCACTTGGCAATTCTGCCTGATGCTTCTGGCTTAGTCAAAACTTGCCGAAGTGGAAGATCGGTTAAGACGCATACTTTGTGAGCGTAGAAATATGGCCGCAGTCTCCTTGCTGCATTTACTAGTGCCAGAGCAATTTTTTCCAGAGGTTGATACCTTGTTTCGGGACCTCTTAATGCTCGGCTTGTAAAGTAGATAGGACGCTGTTTTAGGCCTTCTTCTCGTACAAGCACCGCGCTAATGGTTTGATCTGATGCTGCTAAATATAAGAATATCACTTCGGCATCTGTTGGAGCAAAGAGAGTAGGAAGTTCGGTTAAATAACTTTTGAGTTCGTCAAAAGCCTTTTTCTGTTCGGCTACCCACTCAAACTTTGGTGCCTTCTTCAAAACATTGAAGAACGGCATTTGCTTTTCGGCTGCTTGGGAAAGGAATCTATTCAGTGCGGCTAGACATCCAGTTAGCCTTTGCACATCATGTATGGACTTCGGCATTGCCATGTTCTGAACAACTTGAACCTTTAGGGGATTTTCCTTGAGTCCTTCCTTTGAAACCCAATAACCCAGAAATTTTCCCGAATCTACCAAAAAGGTACATTTTTGGGGATTGAGTTTGAGGTTGGCTTTTTTGAGCACGTCGAGAGTGGATTTGAGATTGTTTTCGTACTCCGAAGTGCTTCTGCTTTTAACAACTATGTCGTCAACATATACTTCAACCTCTTTTCCGATCAGGTGCCGAAATAGCTTATCTACCATCCTTTGATATGTGGCTCCGACATTCTTTAAACCAAATGGCATCTTTTTATAAGCAAAAATACCGAAGTTAGTAATGAAAGCCGTTTTTGAAGCATCATTCTCATCCATTAAAACTTGGTGGTATCCTTTATACAAATCAAGAAAACAGAAAATTTCGAAGCCTATCAAAGCTTCTACTTTTTTATCTATGTTGGGAAGGGGGTAGCAATCTTTAGGACAGTGCTTATTTAGATCTGTAAAATCTATGCACATCCGCCATCCTCCTTCTTTTTTCTTGATCATCACAGGATTGGCCACCCAAGAAGGATATTTTACTTCAAATAATACATCCGCTTTCAGTAATTGGCGGACTTCGTCATGGATGACTTGATTTCTTTCTGCCGCAAAGAGTCTTTGCTTCTGTTTTATAGGCCGGACTGAAGGATCAATATTTAACCGATGTGTAATTACCTCGGCAGACACTCCAGTCATGTTCAACGGAGACCACGCAAAGACATCTTTGTACTCTTTGAGGAGCTGGATGGTCTTTTCCCGGAGTAGAGGTGTTCCCGCGAAACCGATCTTGACCGTTCTGGATGGATCATCTTCGTATAACTGAACTTTCATCGAGTTCGGCTCCGGTGTGACTTCGTTCATTTCGCCTGCCTCTGACTCCGGCTGCTGTGATTGCTATGCTTGATGGTGCCGATCTGATTGTTCGGCACTTTTAAGCGCAATCTGCAGACATTCTTTTGCTCTCTTTTGATCACCTCGGATGACTGCTATCCCTCCTTTAGTGGGGATCTTGATTGTGAGGTGATAAGTAGAGCAAATGGCCCGAACTGTGTTGAGCCAGTCTCTTCCCAGTATAATGTTATACGGGGATCGAGCTTTTACCACAAAAAACTCGATCACCGTACTGGAGCTAGTAGGCGCTCTTCCTACCGTAATCGGAAGACTGATAATTCCTTCAGGGCGGGTGTCCTCCTGGGCGAAACTTTTCAGAGGAATTGGGGCCGGACTGAGCCGAGCTGGATCCACTTCCAGTTTATCAAAACATTCTTTAAAAAGAATGCTAACCGACGCTCCTGTATCCACAAACACTCTGTGGATCAGTTTGTTTGCCACTCCAGCTTGAATGACAATAGCGTCTTGATGAGGAGAAATGGCCGGGACGGGATCTGCATCTGAAAATGTAATTACTTCCTCCTTCTTCAGCCTTTTATGTGTTGGCTCCTCTCGATTGAAGCCTCTGCGCTCTGATTTTAGAGACGATTTAGTCTTCCCGGCTGGGAGAGCGTCAATAGTCTGGATCACTCCATCATATTGCGGCTCGTCATCGTCTTCGGGATCCTGTTGCCTTTTAGGATCCTGAGGAGCGCAGTTCGCACTTCTCTGTTTCTTATTCTTTTTCGGCGGCTTGCTTTGGTATTTTTTTAATGTCCCTGCTTTCACAAGAACATCAATATCTGCTGCCAAATTTCGGCACTCCTCGGTATCGTGACCGTGGTCTTGATGGAAGGAGCAATATTTATCCTGACTTCGGCGCGTGGCCGATTTCGTCATCGACTTTGGTTTTTCGAACATATCAGAATGCAGTTCGAAAATTTCCGCTCTCGACTTGTTCAATGGTACGAACTGAGCGGGTGGTTTCTCCGGATTGAGACGTGGTCCCAATCTGTCTTGTACCGGTGCCCTTTGAATTCTTTCAAAAGGAGTTCGGCGAGGATGTCCCTGATCGCTATGATCGGGCTTCCTCTTGTCTCCTCTGGAAGAGCTGTCTAAAGACCGTTTTCGACGGTCTGCCTCATCAGCCCGAGAAAACTGGTCCGCAATGTCCCACATCTCTTGAGCTGTTTGCGGACTGCATTCAACGAGCTTTCTGTAGAGAGCTCCTGGCAGAATTCCATTTTGGAATGCCGAAATGACAAGTAGATCATTGAGATCATCTACTTGTAGGCATTCCTTGTGGAATCTTGTCATGAAGTCGCTAATCTTTTCATCGCGACCTTGACGTATAGAAAGCAGCTGAGCCGAAGTGATTCGGGTTTCCGCTTTCTGGAAGAACCTCCTATGAAAAGCATCCATTAGATCTCTGTAAGATCTAATGCTGCCTTGAGGGAGGCTATCAAACCACCTTCTTGCGTTCCCGATGAGCAGCTCGGGAAACAGCTTACACATATGAACCTCATTGAGACCTTGGTTCGCCATATTATACTGATAGCGTCCCAGGAAATCATGAGGATCCACTAACCCGTCATAAGTCACTGACGGAGTTCGGTAATTCTGAGGCAACGGAGTTCTGGTGATATCATCCGAAAATGGAGTCTTCAGCGCTCCATACATAGCGAATCCGACATCTCTACGGTATGGTGGAGATGGAGTTCTCCTGTGATTCCGGTAACAAGGAGGAGAAGGAACATATCGGTGGTGAGGATTCTTTCTCCTGGAAGATACGACACTACTGCGGTAGTGACTTTCATGTCTGGAGGGGGAGGGAGAATCCGCCGTTTTCTTCTCCGGCTTCTGGCTCTTTTGCAGGAATGTTAAGAACTCATCCTGCTTCTCAGCCAAGAACGACTTAACAGCCTCATTCAAAGCGAGCTGCTGGGGAGGCTCGGTGCGATGACTTTTTGAGTGGTTTGTTCTTTCACCGTGAGAACTGGAGGCAGATTTCTCCCGAGGCTGTTTTCCAGACCTACGGGCTGGACTAGCTTCCTCACGTTCATCACGGACGGAAGTATGGGTATTATGTGATCTGGTATGCATTTTTTGGTGGAAGAGGATCAAAAACTCGCTTTTATCACAGTTTTGGTTTTCTGTCGTTTCCCACAGACGGTATAACTATTCTTATTTCCCCCCCTTTTAATGTTCCTAGGGTTTAATTTTCGTTATGTTTGTGCCTATTCTACTTCTGGAGGTTGATTTTTGGTTGTTTTTCCTGTCACGGATGAATTTTGTAGTGTTTGATTCACTCACGGTATGCTATTATGTGGCTATGATTTCACATTTCCTTCGCCTGATTTGGGAATTTTAGTACTGTTGCTAATTGATGTACATCATACCCCATTGTGTGCATAGTTTCCTTTGTGCACATTCTTTTCTGTGATAACCCTCATAGAATGTCCCTAGGAGAGACTGAATTTCTTTCGAGGAAGATAAAAGCAAACCCCTTACAAGTTTTTGTTGCTTAATCAGTCATAGTCAAAGATTACTAGTGTGCTCCTTAGAACTTTCACGTTATATCAACGATTCGGCAAATAATAAACCAATATGTTGATTTTAAGACTACTGTGTGATGAATTGAGCTGTGAATGTTACACTGTCTCAGTTTTGATATTTTTTTCTGGAAATTGTCGAAATTGTGAAGTGCTTTTAATTCATTATTGTGTGATGAGCTGGTTGCTACCTGTAATAGCTGATTATTAATCATATAATTGCAGTGTCCGTTAACTACACAACAAGACTTGTATAAATCGCGGAAAGCTTTTAATTCTTTTATGTATGATGAGCTGGTATGCTACATATAGCTGATTTCTAATAATAACAATTATAATATCCATTAATACACAACAACGCAACTTATTAAAAAGGGATCAGATGGTGATGAAATGAGCCTGGATTGAGAATGTGCTGCGTAGAACCTTCATGTTATACCAACTATTCTTCAGATAAAGATTCGCAATATTGATATTAAGATTAGTTCTGATAAGTTGATCTATTAATGTTATGCTGAGTTTTATGGGGATTGTATCTGAAGATAGTAGAAAGTGTGGAGAGATTTTAATTTATTAATGTGTGATGAGCTGATTTGCTGCCTGTAATTGTAGTTTAGCTACAATTTATAGTGTCTTCTTACTACACAACAATAAGACTTGTTCTGTATACCTACATGCTTGTATCTTTCAGAGATTCTTTATTTATAGCCTTTCTTTTAAGTAGTGAAAATTAAGCAGGGATTTCCCTTTCTGTAAAGTTGCTCCCACTTTTGGTTGCTGAGATAGAAAAAATTCACAATTTATATTTCCATCACCATTGCAGTTGGGGACCTCAAATAGAGCAAGCAACATACAAGAATCGTCAAAGGCTATATCTTTCGGAACAGGTGAGGTTCACATCCTTTTGACCATCACATTCTTATTTTCATTCTGTATATAAAAATTTATTCAGTATACTGCGTGGATTATTCCTCTCATGTCATTTTTTATGACATGTATCATTGTTTTTGAAAATTCAAGTTTGAATTTAGTTGTATTGGATCATGCCCTCCATCAATTGTCTAATCTTGATAATATCTAATTTTAACTTTTCCCCCTCCCATGATTCTTTCCTCATGTAGACAGATGGCAGTGTTCCAAACACACTAGTCATAGCAAATGTTGAAGTTGTAAAAGCTAGGGTTGCAGCAGCAGAGCACATATCACAGGTGATGAATTTGTTAAAGAGTTTAATGCATGAAACTTTAACAGTTTACGTATGTAAATGTAGTAAGTGTTCATGCAATTATATACAATCAGCTTCAGAAATTTCCAGCTTAATTGAAGCTTGTGACTAATTCTCACTGAGCTCCTTCATTTTATAATACTTACCAATGTTTCAGTTTAATGAAGAATCACGATCACCTTTTGTGAAGAAGAGCAAGACCATAATTCATCCTGGAGAGGTATCGTACATACTGTTGTCTAAGCATCATACAGCAAATTGTCCTACATGTTTAGCGTCACTGCTTTTATTTTTGGGTTATGGAATGTATCTACCCACTCCATAGTTCTTCTTTTTTGTCTGAATGAGGGTACCTCAATTTCAGTGAGCTGAGAATCATACCGCTGAAGATATTCAATAAATGGTTAAATGTTAGTTACTCCTCTGTAATAGCTATAGCTTCCCTCTGCACCAGAGGGGATGTGTTAGTTACATTAAATATATTTAAAATTGTTAGTCCTCTCAAATAGCTTAATATACTAGGTGGGATGTCCGCTTATAACAATAGACTTAATACTGAGCAGTAATGGATGGTAAGGAACTGGTGAATGATGTCATCTATTACATGTTTCAGTGTTAAATATGCTGCTCCTCTTGAGTATGATAAAAAGATGAAATGTGTATAATGTGATGAGGACCTATTATCTTCATGAACAAGCAGCTATTTATGTTCTACTGGATTTCGTTTATAACTTAAGTGTCCCTAATACCCTCTCCCTACCCCTACTCACAAAGTCATCATTTGTTTGTAATTTGGTGTCAGGATTTGTGTAACATATATCATTATCAAATTGTATATTTTAAAACTTCTTGATTTGAAATCAAAAGAAACAAGAAAAGCCCAAAAAGAAAAAAAGGTGCGATGATGTTTTTTATTGTAGGTGAATCGAATCAGGGAACTGCCACAGAATAGCAATATTGTGGCTACTCACACCGATAGTCCTGATGTAAGCTTTAGTTTGAATAGTTATATTTCTGCCAATTTTCTGTAGTAATATGTTACATTTCTTCTCTTTGCTTGACTTGACAATAAATTCAGAGAATGGTTATATGAACTAATCTTGAATTGGGGTTAGGTTCTCATTTGGGATGTCGAAAGTCAGCCTAATCGTCAACCCGTTTTAGGTGCCACACCATCACGCCCTGATTTGGTAAGAAGTTGGATCTTATAATTGCGATATTGGTTATCTTGCTTGTTTGTAATCTGGCCACTGAATCAAATTCTATCTTGTACCACTGTTGATAATGGTTAAATGTGTAGGTTTGCATAGGAATCTTATAGTTTTCTATTGTTTTCTCTATGTAGTGACCTGATAGTTTTAGACTTTTAGGGTGCATTCTCTTTGGTTGCAAAATTATCATGAGAAAATAAGGGATAAGAAAATTCTCTCCCTTTAAATTTCTCCTTTCTTTTCCCAATTTTTTTTATTAAAAAAGAATTCCAGTCTTTCTTATTCCTCCTTATCAATCCCCATAGGAGTGAAAAAGATGAATAAGAAAAGTGAAGGAAGATGATTTTCTATATCCTTCATTTTACCATGATAAATTTGCAACCAAAGAAAATGCACCCGTAGTTGATATAATTATTTTCTGATTCAGTTCATAATGGTGTTTTATACATTGTTCACATTCTTGCAGATACTGACTGGACATCAAGATAATGCTGAATTTGCACTAGCCATGTGTCCTACAGAACCATTTGTGCTCTCTGGAGGTTAAGACTCTCATATCTCTATGTGTCTGCATGTGCTCTGCGCATCAATGTTCCTGTAATTATACTTTCATATTTCATCTGTATGCCTGCAATACTTGTAATGTTCTAAACTATAGAGCCATACTGGAGAAAAGAATAAATTGTCACAGGAAGAGAGTTTCCTATATGCCTGCAATACTTGTATTTCTAGGGTTAGTACTAGGTTAAATCTATTCATAAAATAACAACTACTAATAAATAAGGAACACCTTGATACAGGATATTCTACAACACTCCCCTCGAACTGGAGCATATTGATCATGTCCAGCTTGGTACAACTCGTCTGTACTTAGCTTTGTCCTCCTACTCCAAGAAGTATCCATTATCATCTAGATATAGAAGATGCTCGACATCAATACCAAATCACTTTCATGCTTAAGCAAAATGTCTGCTCATACTTGTTTTGGTTGATGTACATTTTTCTAGCAATACTATGTATATATATGGGAAACAAGATAGGTTATTAAAGAATTGAGCAAATCAATACAATGGATTTTGACTTAATTAGTGTCGAGGCTTGTTATGACCAAGATCTTTTAGACTCAATTGGTTTTGCATGCTAATAATCTTCAGCTATCCACATAAATCAACTATTGGTAATTGGTACAGGTTCAGGTTATACAAATAGTTAGTACATTTTGCAAAGTAGTAGTGGGATTCAATTGCAATTTACTGGGGACAATGTGACAAAGGTGGTCGACTCTAGGAAACCATCCTATCTTTATAAAATGTGGTAAATAGTATTAGTTGGTAGTTATCTTAGCAAAATTTGTTCTAGTACCTCTTGCTTTAGCTTTTTTCCCCCCATCTGTTTTACTTCACTTGTGCAAAAATTTCCTAGTTCATCATGTCATTGAAAATGTAACATTTGTGACAGGCAAGGACAAGTCCGTGGTGTTGTGGAGCATCCACGACCATATATCTTCTTTGGCTGCAGATCAGAGTGCTCATAAATCTACAGGTTCGAAGGGTAATTTATCTAATGGAAAAGCTGGTGATGGAACAGCTGTTGAAGCACGTGGGATATTTCAGGGGCATGGGGACACTGTCGAAGATGTCCAATTTAACCCATCAAGGTAGTGATGTACTCTATTTAAAAATCATAACCTGATATTCACTTTGGTAGGGAAAGTAAGTCATATATAAAGCCATTTCTCATGCGATTTCTTGTCATGATTGAAATTCCATCTCTGATGTCACGAATTATTGTCATGTTTTACTAAAAGTTCCTTTGGTTTATGAAGCATCTGTAGTAGTATAAATTATTTACAACAGTTTTTTTTATCAACTCTTCATATAGTGCACAGGAGTTCTGCAGTGTTGGTGATGATTCTTGCCTGATTCTGTGGGATGCAAGAACTGGCTCTTCTCCTGTTGTCAAGGTAATTTTGTATCTTGAGCTTTCATCAATTTCTAGTGAGTGCTTTAAGAAATGGTCACTGAAATTCTCTTTCTTTTATTCTTTTGTTTTCACTTTTACGTGAATACCTGAATGCTGTAATCTGCACTAGCCGTAAAATATGACAATTTCATCTCTGTTAAGATCTGTGTATAAATTGAAGGTTTAATGGAAAGTATTGGCCTGCCTAACAAATGCTCCCTCCGTCCAATACCAATACACTTGGTAGTGGACTATAGTTGACAACACGTGTTTTAATGCAAAATTGGTAAAGTAGGACTTTAAAAGAGAGATAGAGAGAGAAAAATGGTTGGAGCATTATTAATGGAGAATGAGGCCCATCTCATTCGAGAGAGAAACTTACCGTAAATGGAAGGGGACAAATTTTTGTTGACTGACCAAAATGTAAATACAAAACTATTGGTTGTGGACGAAGGGAGTATATCAAAAGTAATGATGACATATTCAACTCGATTATGATAATTGGTTCATTCTTACAATAACAATTTATTTTGCAATTTTTCCTTTTATAATTGTGACATTAAATTTTAAACGACCGTGTCACGGTCACAGTGGATTCGAACTTGAGACCTTTGACTCCAGCCATTAACCACTCTACTGCTAGGCTAGGCCACACACACAGAGACAGAAATTTACTTCTTTTAATGATACTTCACTTCAACTTAACTTTTGGTGCATATGCTCTGGTGTTATGCACCTATTGCCATGCTACTTTCATTTCTTTTTCAAAATTTGCTTGAATTACCTACTCTTTTCCCTCTCGGTTAGTACTCCATCCGTCCCTAAAAAATAGACAAATTTGTAAATGACACGGGTTTTAATATGCAATTGGTAAAGTAAGAGAGGTAGGAAAAAGTAAGAGGGAGAGGGGGAAAAGGTAGTGTAAGGAGTGTTAGTGGATTGTGGGGTCCACATTAAAAATGATGTGTATGATTTTTGTTTGTTGAAAACTTGTCATATTTAGTCTTAGTCTAATTTTTGGGGACGGCCCAAAATGGTAATACTAGTCTATTTTTTGGGGATGGAGGGAGTATATTACCTATACAATTAGCTCTCTTGTGCTGTTACAATTTTACTTTTGGGTTTGTTTGGTTGACAAGGGGTTTTAGTCAGTTTGAAAGAATCCCAATTAAGGTCTATTTTCCCTGTATAAATAGCTTCCTTCCAGTAATTGTTTCTGAAACATTTAGTGAAAAATCACTGGCTTGATAGCGCCCCAGACATCCGTGTAACCTATTCTGGTGTGGTTTGCTTGTTTTGTTCCTTATTTCGTAACATTACATTCACTAATACCTTTTATCTCTTTCAATTTATACAAAAGCTAATTTTCTTGATTATGATTTTTCACGGACAGGTTGAAAAAGCTCACAATGCCGACCTTCACTGTGTTGATTGGAATCCCAATGATGTGAATCTGATTTTGACAGGGTAATTGTTTACTTCCAATCCACCATAAACATTTAATCACGCATCAATGACAATGACTAAGCGGATGAATATCCCATGTCTTTTTCAGGTCTGCTGATAATACTGTTCACATGTATGATCGCCGAAATCTTACTTCTGGAGGAGTCGGAGCCCCTGTTCATATTTTTGAAGGCCATTCTGCTGCGGTGCTTTGTGTCCAGGTATTGGAGCTTGATTAGAAGCCACCGTTTGGGTTCTAGTTATTATGTCTGTTTTTTTCTTCCTTTTCTATATACTCTTTTCCCAGGACACTTGTAGATCTATTTTAACCAGCAAAGATGACTGACATATAGTTTTTTAGTGGTCTCCGGCTAAAGCATCTGTCTTTGGTAGTGCTGCAGAGGATGGCATCTTAAATATATGGGATCATGCAAAGGTGAGAGATCTCTAGTTATTTCTATTGGTTTACTTTACTCTCCATGCGCCATGACTGTTCTCTCTGAACCAACTTAAATAACAGCCACAATTTCCGAAGTATGTCTCCTGTTCTCCTATCTTTGTCCTTTTCTTCCTAAAACAAAAATCACAACTTTCCAACCTTTTTTTTATTAGAAGTACTTAATAGTTGTACGTTTGAAAGGATGAATCTTGGTTCCAGTGAACTGCTACACATTAAACATACTAAAAATGATTCAGTTAACTGCTACACATCAAACATACAAAATGATTATTTGTTTGTTGCACAACCTTGGTTGCCCAAATCTCAAACACTAATCCTTCAAAAGACTTGTCCAGACAAAGGAATGAAACTCTCTAGTAAGGGTATTTCATCAACTCGGGCCAAAAGATATTATGATCCTATTGTAAACCCTGATACTTTTGTTGTCCATAGTGGCCATTCATATATTTTCCCTTTCTAAAATTCCATGAGTGTAACAAATGCTCCTGCCTTACCTTCTTTTGGCATATAATCATTGACAACTGTATGCATTATATATAGTAGAAGTACTATCGGTCTTTTGCATTCTGAAAAATTTGCGTACGATGCAGATCGGAAAGGCCGGAAATGATGTTAGATCTGGAGATTCGAGCTATCCCCCTGGCTTATTTTTTAAACATGCTGGTCACAGGTTCGTGTATTATCACCATTCCTTTGCATTGGTGTTACCGAAAAATGTCATTGCTATCTTTGCCTTCAACTTCAAATAATATTTGCTCCAACATATGATAGGGACAAGGTGGTTGATTTTCACTGGAATGCAGCAGATCCGTGGACTATTGTTAGCGTGTCTGAGGATGGAGAAAAGACTGGTGGGGGAGGCACACTGCAGGTAATATGAAGTTTACTTGCTTTTGATGCCTGAATCCGATTTGCATTTTCATCATTAGTTCACATGAAAACTTCACTTGGCCTACTTAGCTTCAGATGCTCCAACTGTTAACATTGATGACGCAATTTACCACACTGTAGTTTCTTGGCACTTTTTGTGTTATATCTATGATTGTCTTTTTGTTAGAGTAGTTTTACAAATCAGCGATATATGCGCATGCTTTGTACATTACAAGCGCAATTTGAATACCTGTCCGGCCATCTGATCTTCTGCTTGGTGGTGGTTTAGATTTGGCGGATGATCGACCTAATTTATCGACCAGAAGAGGAGGTGATAGCTGAGCTGGATAAGTTCAAATCTCATCTTTTGACGTGCTCCACTTCATCCAGTTCCTGATCTTGTGTGAGCCAGCCTTCGGTCTTTACCTTTAATTATAACGAACCATAGACGCTTTAAACATGGTTTTATCTAGGTTTTGCTCTTAAAATTTGTGCAGAAAATGGATGGTTCTTTGTCGATTTGGCTAATATTATATCCTGCTCGTGCGAGTGCAAAAACTAGATGGTTCATTATTACTTATTTTGCAGAAAAGATTTTCAGCATGCTTTGGATGACTCCTTCCATGCTGATAGTTTACTTTATTTTGTATGCCATCTTTTATTATAAGATCATGGATATGCACTTTGGGTATGGATTAGTACAATTTAAGTATATCACTTTCTACTTATGTTATTGTTGAACTATTTCATTCTTATTTCAATGTTTAATATTTAAGAAAAATAGTTTATGAGGAAACCCAGATCATAGATCTAATATTATTTTGTAGATTACAACACGACTCAAGGAGTAATGCCTTGACGCTCTTCAGGGCACACATATTGAGTTTGGCATAAGCATTTCTCCATGTATGAATGGCTCTCTCGCCCCTCAGCCATTCAACAATTCCCATGCGTATACATTTTTTACTTGAACCACTTTTTGGCAACAAACTTCTGAGGAGCGACTAGTTATAATCAGCCTACAATATTCGACAGAAATGGGACATCCAATCTTGACTAATATACCCTTTACAAAGTAATTATGGATATTTCTAATTTAGGGAATTTTAATGTGAAGAAAATTTCAATTAATATGATAGAATATTAAAGTGATATCTAATTAATGTAACTACAAACTTTTTCATTTTCTCTTTATTTTTTTATTCGTATTTTTTTAGTGTGTATTCTACAATTTTGTACAATATTTCTCCTTATTTAAAATTTAAAGAATTAAAAAAAATCAAAATTCTGAAATTCTTATAATTAAAAATGTGAACTCAATTATTATTAATATACTAAGTACCATATATCAAATTATAATTCATTGCATGGTGAATTAGGCTAAATACTAACTATGAAGCTCTAAACTTTCAATAAATGAGTTAAAAATATATGTGATAACTTTTTTGATAGAGGTTCGTCGTAACATTCCAAAATCAAGAATTTATAGAACTTAATGTTTTGGAAAATAAATAATTAAATATGAATTCATGAAAGTCATAAACTTGAACTCTGTAAATAAATAAATAAATATAAATCATATATAATTTTTTTTATTTATTGCATATTGTAGCAAATTGAGCCAATAACTCTATTTTATAAATAAAAGAAAATATTAACCAATATTTTTAAGATATTAAATAGATGAGTTAAGATCATGGGATTATTTTTTGATCGATGTCCAATCGTAAGGTTCCAAAAAAATAGACATTTAAAGATATTAAAATTTTGGAATGTAAATAATAAAAATCAAAATTATGAATTGTTAAAATCAAAATTGTAAACTCATTTAGAATTAATAAATCATGTATCAAATATAAATGTGTTACATGTTATATTGAATTGAGTTAAGAACATTGTTGTAACATTCCGAAAAGTAAAAAATTTAAAGAAACTATAGTTTTGGAAAGCAATGAATTCAAATCAAAACTGTAAACTCAGTTAGTATTAACATATCGTATATCAAATTTTAATTTGTTTCATAATTTTATGAATTAAGCTTAAAGCTCTATTATTTAAAGAGAAGCAAATATATTAACTATATAACTTAAAATATGTTAAAAATTATATGATGGGTTAAGAACGTGCAACTATTTTTTTTTATTGAGTTTCATTTATAAAATTCTAAAAATTAAGTATCATGAAATTAAAAATTGTGCAAAAAAGTATTTTTTTTAAAAAAAAATTTGTTGTAGAAGCTACAGAGGGAAATGAATCAATCAAAATAGGATTTTAATTTACATAAAGACTTTTAATTTAGGAAGAGAGAAAGCAAAGGGAATTAATTAATCAAATGACTATTGTAATCTGTATGTAATAAAATGATGTAAATATTATAGAAAATCATAATTGAGCCAATTGGGAAAGAGATAATTTGTTGATGGATAATTATAATCGGAGAAAAAGAAAATGAGAATTTATTAATAAAAGAATTATAATTAAAGAAGAAGAAAGTGATATAATTAGTCATTAGAGAATAGGAGAGAGAACTTGACAAATAATGAAATAAAAATCTATGAAATGTAATAAATGCAAGGCACTTAGTTTAACAAATCTCATTAAGACACTCACATTCCATAATTAAAAAGAAACACACGTTTTTATAACTATAAGGATAAAATAGTACTCCCTCAGTGCATTTTGCCATAAAAGTCCGTCTCAGTTTAAGAGCCACATTTAGAATTTTTCATATTTGGACATAAAATTTTATCCCATTATTCAATAAAATTACACTCAAATGCCATTATCTACACAAAAATAAACCAAAAATCCTTAAAATCCGTGCCACCAACTCACTTCATTTATTACACACTCCACCATCTCACTTCATTAATTACACACTCCATCAATTCCTTAAAATTCGTGACATAACTAAATGGCACTCCAAATGTGGGACGGAGGGAGTATATATGTAAAATATAGATTTAATACCAAATATAATATAATACTCAAATTACTAATTATGACGATTTCATTAGGTCAAAAAAGCATTCTCTTTATTTCTATACAAAAAATTCCATTATTATTTTATATTATAGGGACTGTCTTTTTAGTCCCTAAACAATAGAAATGTATAAATTTTGATTGGTAACATTTAAAAATATACATACTTAACAGAATGTATTAAAATAAAATGAAAATAAAATTTCTTATATTTTTATGCAAACTTCACACTTTTATACTAATAGTAACGTAACATTCTGTATGTATGTTGTAATTACATTATTGGCTATCATCAATTTATGAATTTGTGGAAATATGGATATGCGTGTGCTGACGCATAAGCAAAGGATACGTGTCGTGTTATTATAAAGCATGAATCCAGAAACATTCAATGCATCAATAATTAAAGATAAAATATTTACCAACATTGGAAAATAGAGAGGTTGGGATTGTCCGACATCAATGATTCCCACAGTTCTGTGTTCACCTTTACCTTACATCGTCGAGGCATAGCCGAGTCCACAACCACAGGAAGTTTGTTCATCAATCTTGGGCACTCTCTTATATAGATAGAGTCAATGGAGTTGCAAATGATGGTTGTTCCCTTGCATAGGCTCTTCAGTGTTGGCAGCTCTTTCAACTTCAACTTTATTAATTTGGGCAGGGTGAGGGAACTTGTTCCTTCATCATCGAACACATCTTCTATTTCTCCACACTTAGTCACAGAAATAATTATAAGGTTGGGAACTCGTGATAGTGATATCCCCACCTTCCTCAGTCTTGGAAGATCATGTAACCGTACTAGTTCTAATTTGGGGAGGGCGAGGCAATCTCTTTCTTCATCTTCGAATATCTCTTCTATTTCTTCACACTTGCTTATATCAATATCTTCAAGGTTGGGAACTCCTGATAGTATCCCCACCTTCCTCAGTCTTGGCAGCCCATATAACCTCAAAGTTTTTAATTTAGGGAGGGTGGTGAGGGAACTTGTTCCTTCGTCTTCGAATATCTCTTCTATTTCTTCACACTCGCTTATATCAATAACTTCGAGGTTGGGAGGACTTGATAGTATCCCCACCTTCCTCAGTCTTGGCAGCTCTTTTAACCGTAAGGTTTTTAATTTAGGGAGGGTGACGGAACCTGTTCCTTCATCTTCGAATATCTCTTCTATTTCCCGACACTTCCTGATATCAATAACTTCGAGGTTGGGAGCTCCTGGTAATGGTATCCTCATCCTGTTACACTTTTCAATTCTTAGCTTAGTCAGATTGGAAAACACAGGTTGTGCAAGTGCAGCTGATGCTCCTATTTCCCCCTTTTCGATCAACCCCTTCATACCATCCAACTCATACAATTCAATTTCTTCAACAGCAGACATTTGAGATGATAATCCTGCCTCACTCCTCAAAATGTACTCTATTCCTCCACAACTTTCAATTCTCAATCTCTTCAATCCTTCCACAAAGCATATGCCCACACCCTCACATTGCTGCACAATTCCCTCTGCTAATACTCTCTCGTCTTCAAGGTTGCATTTGTACAAGACCAACTCTTTATTATGAAATATTCCTCCTCTTGTATGATAGGATCCCACTAATATTCTGTAGCAATTGTCACGTACCCGACTTCCCCAACTTGTAATCAAATACTTCAAATCATTCACATTTTCCACTCTTCCACTAAACTCCTCTAGCAGTTTCAGATTCTCAATTTCTTCAATCACTACTTGTATACGGAGTGGTAATTCTAAGTGCTGAAGTTTCCCAAGTTTAAGAAACAATCCTCTTGGAAGCATCTCCAATGTACGCACATTCAATGCAAGGAATTTGAGATTGAATAATTCCCCAACTCCTTGAGGGACTTCCGTGATGGCTGTATTCGAGAGGTTTAACTCCCTGAGTTCTTTCATCTCTCCCAAGTTTGGCACATTTTTTAGATTATTACACCACTCAAGGAGTAATGCCTTGAGGCTCTTCAAGGCACAGATTGAGTTTGGCAGCATTGATATCTTAGTCATGCTCAAATCAAGAGTGCATAGTCCTTGCATTTTAGAAAAGAATGAATCTGGGATGAACTGCAACCAATGATTACCCAATAAAAGCAATGTTGAGAGCTTAGGACAATCGGGAGACATTCCATCTCCAATTCTCATTATGCCATTTTTCACAAAGGACACCTTCTCCAGATCCTTTGCCCATTCTTCTTCTTTGGGAATTTCTTTCAAAGACTTATCACCTGCTCTTACCATATATTTCCCCTCACATATCTTCAATGCCATACTTCTTAACAGATCATGCATCTTCACCCGTTCAGTATGACAACTTTCCAACAAGCACACATTCACTAATCTATCCAATATGGAATGTCCTTGCTCAATTTGCGCTCTCCTTGTCTTTCTTTCATCCACCAACCCTCCTGAAATGAACTCTCTAACCAAACTCTCTCTAATTATTTCTTCATCTTCAGGATATAACGCGCAATGCAGGAAACAATGTTGTAATGCATTGAACTCATTACTCTGACTATGATGATTCCTATTCAACCGATCAAAACTATATTTCAATACTTTATAAACATCACCGTATCCCATGCCATCATTCCGTGAAACACGTTCTTTAAGTTCTGCATAAGCATTTCTCCATGTATGAATGGCTCTCTCGCCCCTCATGCCTCCAGCCACTGTAGCAATTGCTAGGGGCAGACCACCACACAATTTTGCCACAGATCTGGCAATCTCTTCTGCCGAAGAATCAAGTTCTATCTCATTTCTTAGCGTTTCATTGAACAATTCCCATGCCTCACGATGATGTAGAGTTTTCACTTGAAACACTTTTTGGCAACAAATTTGACGACACACTTCTAAGGAGCGAGTAGTTATAATTAGCCTACAACACTCGACAGAAATGGGACATCCAACCTTTGATAGATCAATATTTTCCCACACATCATCTAATATCAGCACTGAATTCTTCATCTGAGACAAAGTTGTATGGAGTCTCGCTGCCCTTATGTCTTCATTATCCTCACCCCCAAAGTCCAAACCTATAAAATGAGCAATTTTATCTTGTAAAGTCGTAACACTAAATTCTTCAGAGACTGTAACCCAAATCACACGTCCCTGAGAGTGTTGGAGGAGTCGATTGTGAATGTGCTTTGCCAGTGTCGTTTTGCCCACACCACCCATACCATAAACACCAATGCTCAACACTTGCCCACTCTCCAAATGTTTCAAAATCGTTTCCAAATTTTCATGAAAAGCTTCACCAACCATCCCATTAGTCAACAACTTATCTCCCCTACTTCCACAAACATCAAGGACAAGTTCACCAAAATTCCGACTTTGCTCAACAAGCAAGTCAACCTCATCATTTAGTTTAGCCGGCAACCCTCCATCCATCAATCTCACAATAAATCCTTCAGATTCTACTTGAGTCCCCAACTCAACAACTTTATTTTCAATGAATCTCACTTCTTTCAACCACTCCTCAACTTCGCGCTTCCTTTTCTTTCGACCAGAAAGCTCTGAGTTCTTGATTTCCTCCTCAACATCAGATGCCTTAGCACACAATGACTTCAACTTTTTCTGCAGAGCTTTTAGATTGAGCTCAAAGTCCTTTATACTTTTGAGATTGTTGTGTGCATTATCCGCCGTTTGTTCAACCAACTTTGACAAAATTGACTCACATACCTTTGTCAAAATTGGCTCGAAAATCCGGCTTAACATTTTCACCACTTTGCTTTTCCCAGAGTAAACATAAACCAAAAACAAGAATTATTATATGAGAAAAATAGCTACAATCTCATTTTTCTAGTAAGCATCTATCCAGTCCGAAAATGAATTGCAAGTAATGAACAAAGCAAGATTTCAGAGTTTACGATAATTATTCAAAATGATGCTAAGCACTATTAATCTACAAGCACGATGTTAAGCATGATGGTAAGCACTAGCAATCTACAAGCAAGATTGTTAGAGTTTACGATAATTATTTAAAATTTCCTTCATTTTACATGTACAAGAAATTAAAACTTTCATTTTCCGGAAATATTAGCAAGATCTTCTAAACGAACAAATAAAAGCAGAGATGTAAATTAAGTATGAGAATTATTACCTGAGAGATGTGAACGTCTGATCTGAGATTAAAATTGAATAGATTTGTAGATCTAGAAAGAGAAAATCACAAGATGTTTGAATGTGTGGTGCAAAAAAGGAGGAAGTGAAAGAGAAATTAATCAGGCAAGAAAGAGAGATTCACAGTAGTATATGAAGTTGACTTGGACTTAGAGCGTCCACTATAACGTGGACGCGGCTATAGCCGCGAGCGGGGCGATGGCGGGGCGGCTTATAGTGGGAAGGGTGTCCGCCGCGGGGGTGGACGCGGCGGGTGAGGGGAGGGAGGGACGGACGCGGAATCGCCGCGTGCGGGGCGAGGACGCGGCTGAGGGTGGCAGAGAGAGAAGGAGTGGGGCTATAGCCGCGGCTGTCTATTGCAGTAGCCGCGGCTGATGCGGCGGCGCGGCGATTCGAGAAGGGGGGCGGCGGTGGGAGGGGGCTGTCCGCCCCCTATAGTGGACACCCTTAGGGCATCCGCAGCCCGGTGCGGATGTCCCGGCGGACATCCCGCGGACATCCCAAAAACACCTCCTATCACGTAATACGGACATCCCACTGCACAGTGACGGATATCCCAAGGACATCCCGACAGGCTTCCCACAATAAAAAATTCACAAATTCACAAATTAAATAATTTATGGAATTAAATAATTTACGGAATTAAAATTTCGACACAAAATGGAGAAAATGAAAGCAATTTATTTAAAAAAGGTTACATAATTATTAAAAAAAACATACATAATTATAAAAAAATACTTAGTAAGAACAAAAATGCATAGTTCAACGAGCCGTATATATTGTTGGTTAATTTAGTGTAATTGAATTAACTTGATTGATCAATATTGTCATAATAAAACATCATATAAGCTTGGAAGTGTGAAATGCACGCTTGTTTGAATTCATAATTAGACGGGGGTTCGGGGGCAGTGCCACCGAGTAGCGGGGTCCAAGGGGCGTCAGCCCCTGGCTGGGGTCGAGCTGACCTGAATTTTTTTTATAAAGTTGTTATGTAGAAAATTCATCCGGAAATATAATTTCTGATAGTCGAATGACTGATTTACAATACTCGAAACTCCTTAAAAATCTCCCTAACGTATATAGAATTAAAAAAACAAAATTAAAAATCGGAACGTCCGCGCTGACGTCCGTGGGAGTCAACGCAATGGCAGACGTCGCGACGGAAGTCAGCAAAAAGATGCGGGCATGCGGTGTCCGTATGGGACGTCCGTATCCGTTGAACAGTTGCACAATGGCGGAAATCCCGCGCGGACGTCGCGCACGCCGATCTGACATCCACGCGAAAATCCGTCATTGCGGATGCTCTTAGTCTTGCATTTTTCCAACTAGTATTGCTATGCACTTGCCATGTTATTTCATGTAACTCTTGAGATAAATGATTTAAAAAATTTTAGATAATAAAGATTGTATAATTAATTAAGATAATAAGAGCATCCACATTGGCGAGTAGGACGACATCCGTCCGTCCGTGCCAGCGGCACGGAGACGCTGTCCACAGCTGCGCTCGCGCCGCTGGCACGGCGCTGCTCGATGCATCGAGCACGTCCGTGCCAGCGAGCAGGTGACGTGGCAGACTATGATTGGCCAACGGCATAGCCGTTGGCAATATAATTTTTTTTAAAAATCCGATTAAAAATAAAAAAAATATTTTCCCACTTCTCAAAAAAATATATCCGTTTTCTATCCACTTTTAATTTATTTTACAATTTTTTTCCCCAAAAATACACATTTTCATCTATAAATACCCCATTTCTACACTCAAAAATTCACATCACACTACACAATTATCATCTAAATTCTCTCATTTTCGTTCTCAATTCTCAATCTTTCGTCCACTCCTACAACATAACAATATCCGGCCACGACGATCACCCCCTGGCTCCCACGGTTGGAACCCCGAGTGGTTCGTTTCACAACCGTTTCCTAGTCCGGAAACGGAATATTTGGCCCCTCCTCAAACCCAAGGTTCGGAAGTTACGGGTGGCTACCGGCCTTACCCGATCGACGACCAAGATACCCTCGAAGGGCAATACGTGTGGACACTCGAGCCTAGAGCGAGGTCAAGCGGCCCCTCCCAAACTCCGACTCCTACTCGCGGTGTCCGCACACCGTACACTCCGGCAGAGATGGAGCAATTGTTCAAAGCGTTCTTGTCAATCTCCGAAGATCCGGAGGTTGGCACGAACCAATCCGGCTATCATTATTGGTGGCTCATCTGTCGCCGGTACAATCAAAACCGGCCGGCTGGAACAATCGAGCTCAACGAGAGTATGGTGCGCAACGCCATATACAGAGCCAACGAAGAAATCCAAAAGTTCCAGGGGTATTACCTCCAGGAAGAGCGGTCAGCGGGGAGCGGCCGGAGCGAGGTCGACGTCATCAGTTCCGCCTTGGCAACCTACCAATCCATCAACTACAAGCCGTTCAAGTACCTCAACATTTGGCAGGATACGCGGTCTCATCCGAAGTATAGGGGAGGCGAAACATCATCCTCTAGCGGCTCCTCCAAACGGTTAAGTATCCCTATCCGACGCCGGCTCCGAAGACGTGGCTAGCCAACTTGCCGGAGCTAGCTTGGGTAGCCCCGAAGCCGGCCCGAGCGGTTTCCAACGCCGACCGCAAGGAAGGAAGAAGGTGGCGGCCAACCGCCGTTGCGCCGTGACTCCATCCGCCCCTGATCCCGAACCCGCTCCCGCTCCCGCTCTCGCTCCCTATGTGCCACCTCAACCCCCACCAACTCATTGTGGGGGGTTTTGGCCCAACTCAATATGACCTCCGAGCAACTTCGATCGCATGTGGCGATGATACGGGGTCTCCAAAGAACGTTGGAGGTATTGCCGTATGATAATTAGTCTTCTCCGGGGGCTTTTTTATGCTTAAATTATGAAATTTTTATCTTTTAGGAGTTTAATAATGTAATTTTTATTTTTTAGGATTTTAATTATATAATTTTTATTTTTTAGGATTTTAATTATGTAATTTTTTTATTGTAATTTGTAATATTATTCCGGGTATTTTTAATGAATTTTAATTTTGTGGAAATGTTTTTATTTAAATTGAATAATAGAATGGTGAGACCCTTGTGCTCGTCCTTGCGGAAGAGCATGGATGTGGGTGTTGTGCTCTTGCCTAAGAGCAGACAGAAAAAGTCGGGTCGGGCCCACATCAGTACTCGTTGGCAAGAGCACGGATGTGGATGCTCTAAATATTGTATAATTACATCTTTTATGCGTTTTTTCATATTATTCTAAATGAAGCATTTTACCATCGACAAAAATTTCATATAGTAAGTTTACATATACGTGTACATTATAATAAATATGAGTGGAATAAATATATTGTAAGTTTACATATACGTGTACATTATAATAAGAAATACTCTCTCTGTCCCACTATAGTAGATGCGTTTCATTTTGAGCACTCGTTTTAGAAAATAATAATAAATATTCTTTCTGTTCTAGATAAGATGACACATTTTCTTTTTTAGTTTGTCTCAAATAAGATAACACATTTCTATTTTTGGTGATTTTCTCTCTCCAATTAATATACACAATCACTTTTTCTCACCATAGTTAAAATATTCAACTTTCTTTCTCAATTCAGTTAATACTTATACCCAGCTTTTATATCTTCAATTAAACACATTAACTAACAACTGCTAAAATCTTGTGTTGAATAAGAAACGTATCATCTTAGCCGGGACAGAGGGAGTAGTTAAAGTGAAGAGAAAATAAAGTAAGATAGATATTGATATATATAGGAGTCTTTTCTACTTTATTATCTCTCACAGTTTACTTTATCTTCACTTTAATTATTTATTATTATTTTTGCAAAACGAGTGTTCAAATGAAATGTTTTTACCACAATAACAGGTGAAGTACAAATAAAGAAAAATACGCAACAAAGGATCAAAAAGAAAAATAATTACTAATCAATATATATTTAACATATATAAAATTTAGTTACAGTTAAAATGATTTCAATAAACAGTTAATAAATATTGCAAAACTATGATTCTTAAAAAATCACGTTATAAATGCATTTATAAAATGAAAGATATTCAAAACAAAAACAAAAAGTGATAAAAAAATATCTCCATTCACATTCATAGTCGATGCAACGGAGTTACTCTGATGCACAATAAATGAAGTACCTTCACCATCGACCCACGTTAGCAACAAAAAAAATAATAATTAAAATTAGTACAATAAATGTAAGTAAAATATAATTAATTTTATAAATTTTTATCAAATTCCAAAATAATGCAAATTATATACTACACAGTTAATAATATTTAATACTAACAATTAGCATAATACAGTACTTAACTTATACTATAAAATTAGAAAATTTGAATACCTAAAAAACTCCCCAAAAAATGTGCTCAAAATAAGTTAACATACTAGCCCAAAAAGGGGAGTGATTGAAAAAGATAGCATTAGTCGCTAAAATATTAATCATCAGATACGGGAAATAGAGAGAGGTTGGGATCATCCGACTCCAATGATTCCCACAGTTCTGTGTTCACCTCTATCTTATATGGTCGAGGCATAGCCGAATCCACAATCACAGGAAGTTTGTTCATCAATCTTGGGCACTCTTTTATACAGATAGCTTCAATGGAGGAGTTGCAAATGATGGTTGTTCCCTTGCATAGGCTCTTCAGTGTTGGAAGCTCTTCCAACTTCAACTTTATTAATTTGGGGAGGGTGAGGGAACCTGTTCCTTCATCATCGAACACATCTTCTATTTCTCCACATTTTTTCACAGAAATCAATTGAAGGTTGGGAACTCCTGATAGTAGTATCCCCACCTTCCTCAGTCTTGTAATCAAGTGTCACGTACCCGACTTCCCCAACTTGTAATCAAAGACTTCAAATCATTCACATTTTCCACTCTTCCACTAAACTCCTCTAGCAGTTTCAGATTCTCAATTTCTTCAATCACTACTTGTATACGGAGTGGTAATTCTAAGTGCTGAAGTTTCCCAAGTTTAAGAAACAATCCTCTTGGAAGCATCTCCAATGTACGCACATTCAATGCAAGGAATTTGAGATTGAATAATTCCCCAACTCCTTGAGGGACTTCCTTGATGGCTGTATTCGAGAGGTTTAACTCCCTGAGTTCTTTCATCTCTCCCAAGTTTGGCACATTTTTTAGATTATTACACCACTCAAGGAGTAATGCCTTGAGGCTCTTCAAGGCACAGATTGAGTTTGGCAGCATTGATATCTTAGTCATGCTCAAATCAAGAGTGCATAGTCCTTGCATTTTAGAAAAGAATGAATCTGAGATAAACTCCAACAAAATATTATCCTGTAAAAGCAATGTTGAGAGCTTAGGACAATTGGGAGACATTCCATCTCCAATTCTCATTATGCCACTTCTCATTAAGGACACCTTCTCCAGATCCTTTGCCCATTCTGCTTCTTTGGGAATTTCCCTCAAAGACTTATCACCTGCTCTTACCATATATTTCCCCTCACATATATTCAATGCCATACTTCTTAACAGATCATGCATCTTCAAGCATTCCGTAGGATCAAAACTACTGGGACCAGCACAACTTTCCAGTAAGCACACATTCACTAATTTATCCAATATGTAATATCCTTGCTCAATTTGCGCTCTCCTTGTCTTTCTTTCATCCACCAACCCTCCTGAAATGAACTCTCTAACCAAACGCTCTCTACTTATTTCTTTATCTTCAGGATATAACGCGCAATGCAGGAAACAATGTTGTAATGTATTGAACTCATTACCCTGGCTATGACGATTCCCATTCAACCGATCAAAACTATATTTCAATACTTTATAAACATCACCATATCCCATGCCATCATTCCGTGAAACACGTTCTTTTAGTTCTGCATAAGCATTTCTCCATGTATAAATGGCTCTCTCGCCCCTCATGCTTCCAGCCACCGTAACAATTGCTAGGGGCAGACCACCACACAATTTTGCCACAGATCTAGCAATTTCATCTGCCGAAGAATCAAGTTCTATATCATTTCTTAGCGTTTCATGGAACAGTTCCCATGCCTCAAGATGATGTAGATTTTTCACTTGAATCACTTTTTGGCAACAAATTTGACGACACGCTTCTAAGGAGTGAGTGGTTATAATCAGCCTACAACACTCGACAGAAACGGGACATCCAACCTTTGAAAGATCAATATTTTCCCACACATCATCTAATATCAGCACTGAATTCTTCATCTGAGACAAAGTTGTATGGAGTCTCGCTGCCCTTATGTCTTCATTATCCTCACCCCCAAAGTCCAAACCTATAAAACGAGCAATTTTATCTTGTAACGTCGTAACACTAAATTCTTGAGAGACTGTAACCCAAATCACACGTCCCTGAGAGTGTTGGAGGAGTCGATTGTGAATGTGCTTTGCCAGTGTCGTTTTGCCCACACCACCCATACCATAAACACCAATGCTCGACACATGCCTACTCTCCAAATGTTTCAAAATCGTTTCCAAATTTTCGTTAAAAGCTTCACCAACCATCCCATTTGTCAACAACTTATCTCCTCTACTTCCACAAACATCAAGGACAAGTTCACCGAAATTCCGACTTTGCTCAACAAGCAAGTCAACCTCATCATTTAGTTTAGCTGGCAACCCTCCATCCATCAATCTCACAATAAATCCTTCAGATTCCACTTGAGTCCCCAACTCAACAACTTGATTTTCAATGGACCTCACTTCTTCCAACCACTCCTCAACTTCGCGCTGCCTTTTCTTTCGACCAGAAAGCTCTGAGTTCTTGATTTCCTCCTCAACATCAGATGCCTTAGCACACAATGACTTCAACTTTTTCTGCATAGCTTTTAGATTGATCTCAAAGTCCTTTATACTTTTGAGATTGTTGTGTGCATTATCCGCCGTTTGTTCAACCAACTAATCAGGCGAGATAATATTGGGATTTCCCCTCTAACCACTTCCCTATTATTCTGGCCAAACCTCTCCCCTCCAACAAACATCCGTATCAACTACCTCACTCTCGAAACAGCCTTGTCCCCAAGGCAATGTTAAAATTCAAAATACATCACTCTGACCGGTGGAGGTTCAAACTCATGCTTTCGAGTAGTAGCCAGAGCATCGAACCATAGAAGATTGCCAACTATATGTAGGAATCGCAGCATGACCAGATAGGAGAATGGAGCGCCTGCCAATGAAAATAGAGATCCTGGAAAGGAAACCGCCATAGGTATGGACTGGTGGGCAGCGGAAAATAAACATCGCAGCAAGGACGAGAACGGAGATTGAAACTGCAGAATGTAAGGGCCGGAGGGGGACAACAGCGGTGCTGTCACTAGTGCTAGGGTAGGTGGAGTTGCTGGTGTAAGTGGACTGGGAGGAGATGGTGGAGGCACCAAAACTGGAGGTGGAATGGGTTGTTGTACTGTCAAGGGTGTGCACATTTGTTGTATAGGTAGGGGCTGTTGGATGGCGTGTAGAGTATTCTCCTTGGCTGTTGTAGGCGAACTAGAGGACAACATCGAAGCTGTCACCTTTGCTAGTGTAGGTGGACGGGGAGGAGATGGTACTGCGGCGAATGCTTCATATACATTCAACGCCTCATTTCCGCCAAAGCGTTTCATCAACTCCCTTGCAAACAGAGCCCAAGTCAGATCCGGAACTCGCTATCGCAACAACTGGTACCAAGGGAGGGCAGCGCCTACCAAAGCCACCATTGCGACGCCCACCCGGTCCTCGGAGGCGGTTCCCGAGATCAAGAAGTATTGCTCCGCCCGTGCATGCCAAGCGAGGGCGTCCGAGCCATCGAAGGTGGGCATGGGTGACGCCGAAGTACCACCGGCAGTTATCGTCTTTGACCCCTGATTCGCTGAGGTGGATCCGTCGTCGGGGTTGGAAGTGTCCTTGAGTTTCAGCGAAGCGAAACCCGTGCGCATCTCCTGAAGCATGACAGTCAGTTCGGTTCGGATCTCTGTTACCTGGTCATCAGTGCGGCGGAACTGAGCATTCAGTTCCTTCACTGCCGCATCCAACAAGAGTCTACCCTGCTGCAAATCATACGTCGCCTTCTCCAATTCATCCAGTCGCGTGTCCGCACGAGAGTTCACCATCGTTCACCGCACCAATTGTTAGGAGTGAAAGGCGGAAAGGAGGCAGGGAGCACAAGTTATGCTCACTAATCAGACTAATAATTTGTAAATGCAGAGAAAGAGAGGAACGATCACTTTGATTGAAGGGAATGTAAAGAAATAACAATCCTCCGCAGAGGCCTACGACCAAGTCGTCCAATATAAATGATCTCTCTAAGATTATCAGCTACTCCTACTGACCCGCCTTATATAGGGGGCTAAACAAATCTACAATAATTCAAAATAACAATAAAATCTCTGAAATTGAACTAACTAATCAGGCGAGATAATATTGGGATTTCCCCTCTAACCACTTCCCTATTATTCTGGCCAAACCTCTCCCCTCCAATAATCAGGCGAGCTAATATTGGGATTTCCCCTCTAACCACTTCCCTATTATTCTGGCCAAACCTCTCCCCTCCAACAAACATCCGTATCACATACTCACCAAATTTTTACAATGCTCAAACTTATCCTTAGGCAAGGATTTTGTTAGCATATCAGCAGGTTTATGAAGAGTGCTGATCTTCACAACTTTCACTCTCCCTTCCTCCACCTCATCTCTGATAAAATGAAGACGAACGTCAATATGCTTGCTACGCTCGTGGAAGAACTGATGCTTAGCAAGACATAAGGCTGAACTGCTGTCACAGAACACAGACACAACATCTTGATGTACTTCAAAATAAGTTGCAACTCCTTGAATCCAGAAACTTTCTTTCACAGCAGTTGTGAGAGAAATATACCCTGCTTCTGTAGTTGAGAGTGCTACAACACTTTGAAGCCCAGACTTCCAACTTACTGCACTCCCAAAAACAGTAAACAAGTAACCAGATTGTGACTTTCTATTGTCCAAATTTGTGGCATAATCCGAGTCACAATAGCCTTCAATTGCTTCTTGACTTTCTTCATCAACTCTCTTGAACATGATTCCACAATCTTTGGAAGTTTTAAGATATCTTAGGATCCATTTGAGCGCACTCCAATGCTCTTTGCCCGGATCTGACATATACCTACTTGTAACACTGATAGAGTGAGCTATGTCAGGTCTGATACAAATCATAGTATACATTATGCTCCCAACCATACTAACATAAGGAATTTGATTCATCTCCTCAGCTTCCTCCTTAGTTAAGGAATTTGATTCATCTCCTCAGCTTCCTCCTTAGTTCTAGGAGCCTGACTCTTAACAACTTGAAACTCTTAGACAGAGGCACTGCTGCATCTTTTGCATTTTCCATATTGAATCTCTTTATAACTCTTTCAATGTAGCTAGTCTGAACTAACTTCAACTCACCCTTGCTTCTATTTCTCAGAATATCAATACCCAAGATTCTACTTGCTTCTCCTAGATCCTTCATCTCAAAGCTAGAACTCAAATCTGACTTTACTTTCTGAACTTCAGCAACTGAAGGCCCAACTATGAGCATATTGTCTACATAGAGTAATACATAGGCTACAAGAGTACCATTTTTCTTCTTAATGTAGATGTAATCATCATATTTCAACTTAACAAACCCACTACTGACCATCTACAGATCGAATTTCTTGTTCCACTGCCTGGGGCTTTGCTTCAGCCCATAAAGGCTCCTTTTTAGTAGACACACCTTCTGCTCTTCTCCCTTCTTTGCCTAACCCAGAGGCTGCTACATGAAAATTGTCTCATCAAGATCTCCATTTAGGAAGACAGTTTTCACATCTAACTGCTGGAGTTCCCAGTTCTTATGATTTACAACACTCACCAAAATTCTTATAGAAGCATGCTTAACAACTGGTGCAAAGACTTCATTGAAGTCCACTCCTTCTTCTTGAGTAAAGCCTCTGGCCACCAACCGTGCTTTGAACTTGATCTTGTTCTCCATACCACTTTCAACTTTCTTTTTAAACACCCACTTGCAACATACAAGTTTTCTTTCCTACCCTTGCTGCTTTAGTAAGGATAACAAGTTATATTTTTGAGTAAACACTCAAACTCCTCATTCATTGCTTCTATCCATTTTTCCTTATCTATGCTTCTCATTGCTTCTTCATAAGTAGCAGGATTTGAGTACTCAACATTCTCAGCAGCACACAGGGCATAGAAAACTACATCAGCTTAATACCTGGAAGGAGGCTTAATATTCTTCCTCCTCTCCCTATCTTTGGCAAGCTGATAATTTTCTAAAGTTTCAGTAGCTTTAAAGGCATCAGCTACACTATCAGGAACACAAGCTTCTTGATGTGAACTGCTCTTTTCAGTATCACTATCACTGTCAAATTCTGGACTCAAACCTCCAAACTCCACCTTGCACTGATCAATGGAGTCTCATTCCTTTTTATCTTTCTGATCCAAGTAAGGCATGTTACTTTCTACAAACACAACATCCCTAGTAATGAAACCCTTCTGGTTTCTTGGCTCAATACACCACAACCTATATCCCTTGACTCCTTTTTGATATCCCAACATTACACACTTCAGAGCCCGAGCTTCTAACTTGCTCTTTCTATTGTATGCATAAGCTGCACAGCCAAAAGTCCTGAATTTTGTATAATCTCCATGAACACCATACCATTTAAAATCTGGAGTTTCTTACTTTAGGCTGGAAGATGGGCACTTATTTATCAAGTAGGCAGCTGTACTAACAGCCTCTCCCCAGAATCTACCACTAAGCCTAGAAGAAAACAACAAACACCTTACTCTTTCCAGAATTGTCCTGTTCATTCTTTCTGCAACCCCATTTTGTTGGGGGTTGCTTGGAGCAGTCCTATGCCGCTTGATTCCCTTCTCTTTACAAAACTCATCAAACTCATTTGACCAATATTTTAATCCATTGTCTTTTCTCAGATACTTCACACCCCTTCCCTTATCCAACTCTACAACTTTACACCACTGTTTGAACTTTTGGAAGGCTTCTGACTTCTCTTTCAGGATAAAAACCCACAGTTTTCTAGAGTAGTCATCTATAATTGACAAATAGTATTTTCCACCACCAATAGTAGCAACTGGAGCTGCACCCCATAGACCACTATGAATATAACCAAGAGGTGCAGTAGATGTGTGTATACCTGCTGGATATGGGAGTTTATTTGACTTGCTCAGAATGCACTGCTCACAAGGATCCAATTTTCTTGATGCATCAGTAGAGATAAGCCCTTTCCTGACTAATTCCTTTACACTCCCTTCTGCTGGATGCCCCAAACGCATATGCCATAGTTTCAAACTTTCAGTGGCAATAGAGTTCATTTCTCCAGTCATAACTTCTCCCAACAGATAGTAGAGACTATTCTTCCTTTCTGCAGTCATAACAACTTTATCTCCTTTCCTCACCTCCATCTTTCCATTTTTAGAGATAAAGTAGAAACCCTTAGTCTCAAGCAACCTAAGAGAAACAAGATTCCTCTTGATTTCAGGGATGTATCTCACATCACTAAGCAACTTCACTGATCCATCAGCCATTCTGAACTTAACTGACCCAATGCCTCTAACATTGCAGATTTGGTTGTTTCCCAGCAGCACTGTTCCATTTGATGGAGCTAAGTCTTGAAACCAGTGCTTGTAGGGGCACATATGGAAGCTACAACCTGAATCCATAATCCAAGATTCATTTACTTCCTAATCTCTGCAACCTCTAAGCCCCCCTCAACACAGTCAGCTGAGTTCTGATTCTTTCCCTCTGAAGCTTGTTTTCTTTTCCACGCAAAACAATCTTTCTTGAAATGCCCCGGCTTCTTGCACCGGTGGCATGAGCGGGTCTCCTTCTGATCAGAGCTAGAAGCCTTTGATTCTTCAGATTTCTTCTTAAACTTCTGCTTCTTAAACTTCTTGACGTGTAGACTTTCAGCTGCCACTTCTGAAGTTCGAGTAGAACCCTTTTGAAGCTCTTTGGATCTAAGAGTAACCTTGACTTCAGAGAGTGTAATTGTTTTCTCTCTACCATACACCATAGCATCTCGAAGGTTATCTGATGGAGTACGTACTAAACAAGCCCAACAGCAGTAAAGCCCATCAGCCTAAAGCCCAAGAAAGAGTATCAGTTCGGCATGACTAAAGAGTATCAGAGTTCAGTTCGGCACAACCAAAGAGTTCGGTCCCAGCCTACAGCTCGGTAAAAGCCAACCAATCAAAACTCTGCTCTCAGGTCGGAATCAAGCTCTACTCTCAGATCGGCAAAAGCTGCTCGGCAATAATTCAGCAGTTCGGTCTCAGTATTCGACCGAACTAGGAGATAGTGGACTCATGCAGGATTTCCACCTCCACTACACCCACGATCTATTTAGTGGTGTCAAGCAGTCAGTAACTCATGCAGGATAGTGGACCCATGCAAGATCGCCACGATCTCCACGACATCCACTACCTAGTAAATGGTGCTGCATGCCACGATCTTGGTTCAATATATAAATAGAACTTAGATCTGATAGACAGAGGTTAAGCTCTCTAGAGATAAAATATCATATAGCAAGTCTGTGTTGTAAGCTGTAATCCCAGATCAAGCAATACAATCTTGCCCCCCCCTTCTTCCCGTGGACGTAGATTTACTTCAGTAAATCGAACCACGTAAATTCATTGTGTCGTGATCTGTATTTTCCTGCATTCATCATCATCAAAAATTCGCCAAACCATCACTGGCGCCGTCTGTGGGAAACAGAGAACCAAATTTGTGATAAAGCGAATTTTTGACCCTTTTTCCACCCCAAAAAAAAAAAATGCATACCAGATCACATAACACCCGTAATACCGTTCGTGATAACCGTGAGGAAGCTAGTCCAGCTCGCAGGTCTGAAAAACGGTCTCGGGAGACATCTACCTCCGGTTCTCACGAAGAAGGAACAAGCCACTCCAGGAGAGATCGCACCGAGTCTTCCCAGCAGCCCGATTTAAATGAAGCTGTCAAGCTGTTCTTGGCCGAGAAGCAGGAGGAGTTCTTAACCTTCCTGCAGAAGAGCCAACAGCCGGAGAAGACAACGGCGGATTCTCCCTCCTCATCCAGACATGAAAGTCACTACCGCAGTAGTGACGTGTCTTCCAGGAGAAAGAATCCTCAACCCCGACATGTTCCTGTTCCTCCTCGGTACCGGAACCACAGGAGAACTCCATCTCCTCCGTACCGAAGAGATGTCGGGTTCGCCATGTACGGAGCATTAAAGACTCCGTTCTCGGACGATATCACCCGAACTCCTTTGCCGCGGAACTACCGGACACCGTCAATGACTTATGACGGGTTGGTGGATCCTCATGACTTCCTGGGACGCTATCAGTATAATATGGCGAACCAGGGTCTCAATGAGGTCCATATGTGCAAGCTGTTCCCCGAGCTGCTCATCGGGAACGCCAGAAGGTGGTTCGACAGCCTTCCTCAAGGCAGCATTAGATCCTACCGAGATCTAATGGATGCTTTCCACAGGAGGTTCTTTCAGAAAGCGGAAGCCCGAATTACTTCGGCTCAGCTGCTTTCTATACGTCAAGGTCGCGACGAAAAGATCAGCGACTTCCTGACGAGATTCCATAAGGAATGCCTACAAGTAGATAATCTCAATGATCTACTTGTCATTTCGGCATTCCAAAATGGAATCCTGCCCGGAGCTCTCTACAGAAAGCTCGTGGAGTGCGGTCCGCAAACAGCTCAAGAAATGTGGGACATTGCGGACCAGTTTTCCCGTGCGGATGAGGCAGACCGTCGAAAACGGTCTTTAGACAGCTCATCCCGAGAAGAGAAAAAGAAGCCCGATCAAAGCGGCCAGGTGCTTCCTCGCCGAACTCCTTTTGAAAGAATTCAAAGGGCACCGGTACAAGGCAGATTGGGGCCACGTCTCCATCCTGAGAAGCCGCCCGCTCAGTTCGTACCATTAAACAAGTCAAGAGCGGAAATTTTCGAACTACATTCCGATATGTTCGAAAAACCAAAGCGGATGACGAAATCAGCCGCGCGGCGACCTCAGGATCAATATTGCTCCTTCCATCAAGCCCACGGTCACGATACCGAGGAGTGCCGAAATTTGGCTGCAGGTATTGATGTTCTTGTGAAAACAGGAACGCTAAAAAAATACCAAAGCAAGCAGCCGAAAAAGAACAAAAGGCAGAGAGGTGCGAACTGCAATCCTCAGGATCCGAAAAGGCATGAGGATCCCGAAGACGACGACGAGCCGCAATATGATGGAGTAATCCAGACTATTGATGCTCTCCCTGCCGGGAAGACTAAGTCGTCCCTAAAAGCAGAACGCAGAGGTTCCAATCAAGAGGAGCCAACACATAAAAGGCTGAAGAAAGACGAAGTGATTACATTTTCAGATGCCGATCCCGTCCCAGCCATCTCTCCTCACCAAGACGCTATTGTCATTCAAGCCGGAGTGGCAAACAAACTGATCCACAGAGTATTTGTGGATACAGGAGCGTCAGTCAGCATTCTTTTTAAAGAATGTTTCGATAAAATGGAAGTGGATCCAGCTCGGCTCAGTCCGGCTCCACTTCCTCTGAAAAGTTTCGCCCAGGAGGACACCCGCCCTGAAGGTATTATCAGCCTTCCGATCACGGTGGGAAAAGCGCCTACAAGCTCCAATACGATGATCGAGTTCTTTGTGGTGAAAGCTCGGTCCCCGTACAACATCATCCTGGGGAGAGACTGGCTCAACACAGTTCGGGCCGTTTGCTCTACTTATCACCTCACCATCAAGATCCCCACTAAAGGTGGGATAGCGGTCATCCGAGGTGATCAAAAGAGAGCAAAAGAATGTCTGCAGATTGCGCTTAAAAGTGCCGAGCAATCAGTTCGGCACCATCAAGCATAGCAATCACAGCAACCGGAGTCAGAGGCAAGCGAGATGACCGAAGTCACTTCAGAGCCGAACTCAATGACCGTTCAGTTATACGAAGATGATCCATCCAGAACGGTCAAGATCGGCTTCGCAGGAACGCCTCTACTCCGGGAAAAGACCATTCAGCTCCTCAAGGAGTACAAAGATGTCTTTGCATGGTCTCCGTTGGACATGACCGGAGTGCCCCCCGAGGTAATCACTCATCGGTTAAATATTGATCCTTCAATCCGGCCAGTAAAACAGAAGCAAAGACTCTTTGCGGCAGAAAGAAGCCAAGTCATCCATGACGAAGTCCGCCAATTACTAAAAGCGGATGTACTATTCGAGGTGAAATATCCTTCTTGGGTGGCCAATCCTGTGATGATCAAGAAAAAAGAAGGAGGATGGCGGATGTGCATAGATTTTACCGATCTAAACAAGCACTGTCCTAAAGATTGCTATCCCCTTCCGAATATAGATAAAAAAGTAGAAGCTTTGATCGGCTTCGAAATTTTCTGTTTTCTTGATTTATACAAAGGATATCACCAAGTGTTGATGGATGAGAGTGACGCTCCGAAAACAGCTTTCATTACCGATTTCGGCATTTTCGCTTATAAAAAGATGCCATTCGGTTTAAAGAATGCCGGAGCCACTTATCAAAGGATGGTAGACAAGCTTTTTCGGCACCTAATCGGAAAGCAGGTTGAAGTGTATGTCGACGACATAGTTGTCAAAAGCAAAAGCACTTCGGAGTACGAAGACAACCTCAAATCCACTCTCGACGTGCTCCGAAAAGCCAACCTCAAACTCAACCCCCAAAAATGTACTTTTTTGGTAGATTCGGGAAAATTTCTGGGTTGTTGGGTTTCAAAGGACGGACTCAAGGCAAATCCCTCAAAAGTTCAAGTTATTCAGAACATGGCGATGCCGAAGTCCATACACGATGTGCAAAGACTAACTGGATGTCTAGCCGCATTGAATAGATTCCTTTCCCAAGCAGCCGAAAAGCAACTACCGTTCTTCAAAGTGTTAAAAAAGGCACCAAAGTTTGAGTGGGGAGCCGAGCAGAAAAAGGCTTTTGACGAGCTCAAAAGTTATTTAGCCGAGCTTCCAATTCTCTCTGCTCCAACAGATGCCGAAGTGATTTTCTTATACTTAGCGGCATCCGATCAAACCATTAGCGCGGTGCTTGTACGAGAAGAAGGCCTAAAGCAGTTTCCCATCTACTTTACAAGCCGAGCATTAAGAGGTCCAGAAACAAGGTATCAACCTCTGGAAAAAATTGCTCTGGCGTTAGTAAATGCAGCAAGGAGACTGCGGCCATACTTCTATGCTCACAAGGTATGCGTCTTGACCGATCTGCCTCTTCGGCAAGTTTTGACCAAGCCAGAAGCATCAGGCAGAATCGCCAAATGGGCCATAGAGCTGGGAGAACACTCAATCGAGTATCTACCTCGGAAAGCCATCAAGGGACAAGCCTTGGCAGATTTTCTTGCAGAAGCAAAGTTCGATCAAGCAATTCCTGTTATTGCCGAACAGAAGAATTCTGCCAATGCCGAACTAGCACAGCCCTTGGAATCCGAAGTAGAGCCGCCGGACTGCTGGAGCGGATTCGTAGATGGAGCTTCAAACAAGATGGGAAGTGGAGCTGGTATTTTACTTGTCGCTCCCGACGGACACGAGGTAACCTACTCACTTCGGTTCCTATTCCCCACTACTAATAATGAAGCCGAGTACGAAGCCCTCCTGGCCGGACTCCAGTTAGCGCAAAGTCTGCTCGTCAAATCTCTCAAAGTCCATTGTGATTCACAAGTCATAGTAAATCACATGTTGGGTACAAGTGAAGCTCGTGACGAGAGAATGAAGAAGTATTTGGACAAAGCGCAAAGCATCAGCCGAAGTTTCTCCTATTTTCGGATAATCCGCATTCCCAGAACGGAAAATAGCCGAGCAGATACCTTAAGTAAGTTGGCCTCAGATCCGAGCTCAAAGGCGGAAGAATTAATGCATCGAAGCATTGATGAAGCCGAGGTACATTCAGTATCCAGCTCGCCGAACTGGATGACGCCGATCTTGCAGTATCTGGATCAAGGACAATTGCCCGAGGATAAGAGAGAAGCTCGGAAGATCACATGCCGAGCACTTCGGTACGAACTTCATGAAGGAGTCCTCTTTAGAAAGTCTTACCTCCAGCCGTTATTGCGGTGCGTAGGGCCAGAAGAGACGGACTACATCCTCAGAGAAGTTCATGAAGGATCGTGCGGCAGCCACATCGGAGCTAGAGCTTTAGCTAAAAAAGTTCTAAGATGGGGATATTATTGGCCAACCTTGGTACAAGAAGCAGTGCAGCTCGTCAAGACATGCCCGAAGTGCCAAATCCATGCAAATATCCCAAGGATGCCGCAGACCGATCTATCCACTATGCAAAGCCCTTGGCCTTTTATGCAATGGGGTATAGACATAGTAGGACCACTACCACAAGCTCCTCGGCAAATAAAATTCCTAATCGTTGCCGTGGACTACTTTACGAAGTGGGTGGAAGCTGAACCATTAGCTACGATAACGAGCTCGAAGGCATTGGATTTCGTCTGGAAGAACATAGTGTGCCGATTTGGCATACCCCACATCCTCATCTCGGATAACGGGACTCAGTTCACCGACAAGACGTTCAAGAATTGGTGTCAAGAGCTGAATATTCAACAGCGGTTCACTTCGGTCTCTCATCCACAAGCAAACGGACAAACGGAGGTAACAAATCGTATCCTGGTGAAAGGGTTAAAAGCTCGGTTAGAACAAGCCAAAGGACAATGGGTAGAAAATCTCCCTCAAGTCCTATGGTCCTACCGAACTACACCCACAACCTCCAACGGTGAAACTCCGTACAGTCTTGTGTACGGCACTGAAGCCGTGATTCCGGTGGAGATCGGCATACCCAGTCCCCGAACTCTAAATTTCTCAGCAGAAATGAATGACGACGGACTGAGAGCCGAGCTAGATCTTGCCGAAGAAAGAAGAGAATTGGCATGCATAAAAGCAGCCAAGTACAAGGAGCAAGTAGCCCGGTATTACAACCAAAGGGTGAAGAAGCTGCAATTTCAAGTGGGAGATCTCGTCTTGAGAAACAACGAAGTAAGCCGAGCAGAAAAGCTGGGCAAGCTCGAACCCACATGGGAAGGTCCGTATCGGGTGTCAGAAGTCCTCGGCAAAGGGTCTTACAAATTGGCTCACATGTCAGGAGAACAGGTACCCCGAACATGGCACATTTCCAACCTCAAGAAGTTCCATTTGTAAGAGACAGTCCGGTCAGTCAGTCTTGAGTCCTGTTCGGTCAATGTGCTTTCTTTGGTTTGCTTGGTCTTTGTTTGTTTCTGTGCGTTTTGTCTGTGTGTTTTGTCTGTCTCTGTGCGTGTCGTCTCTTACAAATGTTACTGAGGTATCTTGTTCTTCGAAGGCTGATCCCCTTCTTAGAACATATACAAGCCAACGATTGTGAGTCAAAGCTTCTAAAGAAGATACAAGACCACAATTCAGCTTAAACAAGCAGTTCGTCTGAAACGAACTGCAATAAGCCAACGATTGTGAAGTCCAAGCTTCTAAAGAGGATACAAGACCACAATTCAGCTTAAGAATCAAGCACTTCGTCTGAAACGAACTGCAACAAAAGTCCGATTCACGCGATAAAACTTGCCTGAATTAGGACAAGGGAAAGTCCGATCCACGCGATAAAACTCGCCGAATTAGGACAAGGGAAAGTCCGATCCCCAAATTAGGACAACGGAAAGTCCGATCCGAGCGATAAAACTCGCCAAATTAGGACACAAACCAAGTCCGATCAAAGAAGAGTTCACTTCATAAGACCGAGGACAAACATCAACTTACCCCGTACCTTTATCCAGAATGCCGAAGTGATTCACTTCGCTTTTCGGGGGGGGTAGTGATGGAGTACGTACTAAACAAGCCCAACAGCAGTAAAGCCCATCAGCCTAAAGCCCAAGAAAGAGTATCAGTTCGGCATGACTAAAGAGTATCAGAGTTCAGTTCGGCACAACCAAAGAGTTCGGTCCCAGCCTACAGCTCGGTAAAAGCCAACCAATCAAAACTCTGCTCTCAGGTCGGCATCAAGCTCTACTCTCAGATCGGCAAAAGCTGCTCGGCAATAATTCAGCAGTTCGGTCTCAGTATTCGACCGAACTAGGAGATAGTGGACTCATGCAGGATTTCCACCTCCACTACACCCACGATCTATTTAGTGGTGTCAAGCAGTCAGTAACTCATGCAGGATAGTGGACCCATGCAAGATCGCCACGATCTCCACGACATCCACTACCTAGTAAATGGTGCTGCATGCCACGATCTTGGTTCAATATATAAATAGAACTTAGATCTGATAGACAGAGGTTAAGCTCTCTAGAGATAAAATATCATATAGCAAGTCTGTGTTGTAAGCTGTAATCACAGATCAAGCAATACAATCTTGCCCCCCCCTTCTTCCCGTGGACGTAGATTTACTTCAGTAAATCGAACCACGTAAATTCATTGTGTCGTGATCTGTATTTTCCTGCATTCATCATCATCAAAAATTCGCCAAACCATCATTATCAAAGCTTTTAGGCAAAGCATTCAGAAGAAGTATAGCTTGATCTTCATCATCAATTGTAACATCCACATTCTCAAGATCATCAATCATTTTAGAAAATTCTTCCATTTGCTCACAAACTCCCTTATCTTCTTGGAATCGATAGGAATATAACCTCTGCTTCATGCACAATCTATTAGCAAGAGAGCGGGTCAAATAAAGACCCTCCAATTTTGCCAATATACCTGCTGCAGTAGTCTCCTTAGCCACTTCTCGAAGCACCTTGTCTCCTAAACACAAGATCACAACACTGTGAGCTTTAGATTGAATCTCTGCCAATTTCGCAGCTGCTTTCTCATCGCCTCCAATCTCCTTCGATTTATCACTGCCCTTGTCGAGCACAGCAGTCAGCCCTTGCTGGATTAACATGGCCCGGATCTTCATCCGCCATAGCCCGAAGTCATTGGCTCCTGTGAACTTTTCAGCCTCCAATCTAGAAGCCATCGATCTCGCTCGATCTCCCTCCTACGCTGATCTTGACAGAAAAAACCCAATCAAAGAACTAGGGTTTCCCACATACGGCGCCAATTGTTACAAATTGAGGTAAAGCCGAGCAAGAAAACAAGAAGGAACAATCAAGAAGGAAATCACAGTAGGCAATTTAATGAGAAAACCGAAGAAAAAACTCTTTTGATTTGCTTTAGTATGATGATTCTATCAACTACAGGGTTTTTTCTTCTTTTGTTCTAGAACACAAATAGCATTCCTCGAGTGTACTAGACTTTTTTTTATTCCGCCTTTGGGAGAGACGCAAGATCATCATGCGTCTCTTTTTAATGAAACGCATGACGGAGATGCATCTTTTATAGAGCTCAATTTTTTCAATTTTTTTTAACGACGCATGGGCGTCATGCGTCACGGGTAATGACGCATGAGCGTCATGCGTCGCTATTTTTATTCGATGGCTGAGAATGGAGAGGGAAACGGGGGAGGTCACATCCGGCGGGGTCCGCAGCTCAGAGTAGCTTTCTGCAATTGTCAGATAAACAGTAGTACCACGTTGTACAGTTGACAATTTGTCATTATGTGTGTTCATAGTCTATTATTACTAGTGAGTTCTACCATCTCAAACAATTACTTAATTTCATTTCAATCATAATTCATCTAATCAAATCAAATCAAATCAAATCAACTAATTGAAAATCACGATAAAAATGAAACTATTGTTTCAGATACAATACACAATCAGTATTTTAAAATCCATTTAATTCCATTTTGTGGGGCGGCAACTAAAGAATGCATATTCCTGTGAATGACATAACTAGGGATTTAATTCCATTTTGTGGGGCGGCAATTAAAGAATGTATATTCTTGTGGGATGACATAAGTAAAAAATGCGTATTTGTATAGGACGGAGTTATCACGCTTGAATAAGAAATGGAAAAACATGTTGACCGGCGCAAGTGAAAATGTTTGAATTTATTAATCTAGTGTTTGTACAAGGAAGTGAAAATCTCGATTTTGGTGCTGGAAAAATAAGAATAGAAGAGGCAGATCATGATGAAAGCGATGAGCTGCTTTGCAGTATTATTAAATTATAATAATTGTAATAAATTGAATTAATAATGGAAATAATCTGACAATTGCAGAAAGCTACTCTGAGCTGCGGACCCCGCCGGATGTGACCTCCCCGTTTCCCTCTTCCATTCTCAGCCATCGAATAAAAATAGCGCCGCATGACGCTCATGCGTCTTTGCCCTCATGCGTCGTTAAAAAAAATTCGAAAAAATTGAGAGACGCATGTCCCTCATGCGTCTCTATAAAAGACGCATCTCCGTCATGCGTTTCATTAAAAAGAGACGCATGAGGGTCATGCGTCTCTCCCAAAGGCGGAATAAAAAAAAAGTCTAGTACACTCGAGAAATGCTATTTGTATTCTAGAACAAAAAAAGAAAAACCCATCAACTACAAGATACAACATTGGGACTTGTATCTAGAGGGCTAAGACTCAAAGATAAACTGCTCTCAACAAACTGAGCTGAAAACAACAGACGAGCCAACGGCTCTATTCTGAACTCCTTTCTAACTAACCTTGTGAAGCCTCTTCAACGGCCTTTTTCTTCTAAGCATGATGACTCACGAGCTGTTATGCTCTTTTAGTATTCACATCCACAAAGAAAATGCTCTGACTCTCACACTTCCTAATTGTTAGCTCCACAATTCCCTCTGCTAATACTCTCTCATCTTCAAGGTTGCATTCTGACAGGAACAACTCTTTATTATAACATGCTTCTCTTCTTGTATAAAGACATCCAACATACGATCCCACTCGTATTGTGACAGCAAGTGTCATGCACCCGGCTTACCCAACTTGCAATCAAAGAATTAAAATCATTCACATTTTCCACTCTTCCACAAAACTCCTCTAGCAATTTCAGATTCTCAATTTCTTCAACAGCTACTTGTACATAGAATGGTAATTCTAAGTGCTGAAGATTCTTCCTCTTGGAAGCATCTTTAATTCTTGTGCATCCATTGCAAGGAATTTGAGATTGAATAATTCCCCAACTCCTCGAGGGACTTCCGTGATGGCTGTGTACGAGAGGTTTAACTCCTTGAGTTCTTTCATCATTTTGTAGATTACAACACGACTCAAGGAGTAATGCCTTGACGCTCTTCAGGGCACATATTGAGTTTGGCATAAGCATTTCTCCATGTATGAATGGCTCTCTCGCCCCTCAGCCATTCAACAATTCCCATGCGTATACATTTTTTACTTGAACCACTTTTTGGCAACACACTTCTGAGGAGCGACTAGTTATAATCAGCCTACAACATTCGACAGAAATGGGACATCCAATCTTGACTAATATACCCTTTATAAAGTAATTATGGATATTTCTAATTTAGGGAATTTTAATGTGAAGAAAATTTCAATTAATATGATAGATTAAAGTGATATCTTATTAATGTAACTACAAACTTTTTCATTTTCTCTTTATATTTTTATTCGTATTTTTAGAGTGTATTCTACAATTTTGTAAAATATTTCTCCTTATTTAAAATTTTAAGAATTAAAAAATTAAAATTTAAAATTTAAAATCAAAATTCTGAAATTCTTATGATTAAAAATGTGAACTCAATTATTATTAATATACTAAGTACCATATATCAAATTATAATTCATTGCATTGTGAATTAGGCTAAGACTCTAGTACTATATTTTACAAAAAAAGGGTAAATACTAACTATGAAGCTCTAAACTTTTAATAAATGAGTTAAAAATAGATGTGATAATTTTTTGATAGAGGTTCGTCGTAACATTCCAAAATCAAGAATTTATAGAAGTTAATATTTTGGAAAGTAAATAATTAAATATGTATTTATGAAATTCATAAACTTGAACACTGTAAATAAATAAATAAAAATCATATATAAATTTTTTATTTATTCATATTGTAGCAAATTGAGCCAATAACTCTATTTTATAAATAAAAGAAAATATTAACTAATATTTTTAAGATATTAAATAGATGAGTTAAGATCATGTGATTATTTTTTGATCGATGTACAATCGTAACGTTCCAAAAAATTAGACATTTAACGATATTAAAAATTTTGGAACGTAAATAATAAAAATAAAAATTATGAATTGTTAAAATCAAAATTGTAAACTCATTTAGAATTAATAAATCATATATCAAATATAAATGTGTTATTGAATTGAGCTAAGAACATGCCATTATTATTTTTGATCGAGATATGATTGTAACATTCCGAAAAGTTAAAAATTTAAAGACACTATAGTTTTGGAAAGCAAAGAATTCAAATCAAAACATTTGCTCCAAAAACTTGTTTCAATATTAAAGATAAAATATTTACCACCTTTGGAAAATAAAGAGAGGTTGGGATTGTCCGACATCAATGATTCCCACAGTTCTGTGTTCACCATTATCTTACATCGTCGAGGCACAGCCGAATACACAACCACAGGAAGTTTGTTCATCAATCTTGCAAATGATGGTTGTTCCCTTGAATAGGCTCTTCAGCGTTGGAAGCTCTTGCAAATGAAGGAACCTGTTCCTTCATCATCGAACACATCTTCTATTTCTCCACACTTTCTCACAGAAATCAATTGAAGGTTGGGAACTCCTGATAGTAGTATCCCCACCTTCCTCATTCTTGGCAGCTCTTTCAACTTCAACTTTATTAATTTGGGCAGGGTGAGGGAACTTGTTCCTTCATCATCGAACACATCTTCTAATCCTCCACACTTAGTCACAGAAATAATTATAAGGTTGGGAACTCGTGATAGTGATATCCCCACCTTCCTCAGTCTTGGAAGATCATGTAACTGTACATATTTTAATTTGGGGAGGGCGAGGCAATCTCTTTCTTCATCTTCGAATATCTCTTCTATTTCTTCACACTCGCTTATATCAATATATTCAAGGTTGGGAGCACTTGATAGTATCCCCACCTTCCTCAGTCTTGGCAGCTCTTTTAACCATAAGGTATTTAATTTAGGGAGGGTGAGGGAACTTGTTTCGAATATCTCTTCTATTTCCCGACACTTGCTGATATCAATAACTACGAGGTTGGGAGCTCCTGGTAATGGTATCCTCATCCTGTTACACTTTTCAATTCATAGCTTAGTCAGAGAGGAAAACACAGGTTGTGCAAGTGCAGCTGATGCTTCTATTTCCCCCTTTTCGATCAACCCCTTCATACCATCCAACTCATACAATTCAATTTCTTCAACAGCAGACATTTGAGATGATAATCCTGCCTCACTCCTCAAAATGTACTCTATTCCTCCACATCTTTCAATTCTCAATCTCTTCAATCCATCCACAAAGCATATGCCCAGACCCTCACATTGCTGCACAATTCCCTCTGCTAATACTCTTTATCATGACACGTTCCTCCTCTTGTATTGAATTCATCTACATGATATGATCCCACTAATATTCTGTAACAAGTGTCACGTACCCGACTTACTAATTGTTAGATGCACAATTCCCTCTGCTAATATTCTCTCATCTTCAAGGTTGCATTCGAACAAGAACAACTCTTTATTATCACATATTCCTTCTCTTATATTGAACTTATCTTCATGATATGATCCCACTAATATTCTGTAACAAGTGCCACGTACCCGACTTCCCCAACTTGTAATCAATGACTTCAAATCGTTCACATTTTCCATTCTTCCACTAAACTCCTCCAGCAGTTTCAGATTCTCAATTTCTTCAACTTCTACTTCTATATACAATGGTAATTCTAAGTGCTGAAGATTTCCAAGTTTAAGAAACAATCCTCTTGGAACCTTGTTCAGTTTATCCGCATTCATTGCGAGGAATTTGAGATTGAATAATTCCCCAACTCCTTGAGGAACTTCCGTGATGGCTGTTTTCGAGAGGTTTAACTCCCTGAGTTCTTTCATCTCTCCCAAGTATGGCACATTTCCTAGATACTTACACCACTCAAGGAGCAATGCCTTGAGGCTCTTCAAGGCACAGATTGAGTTTGGCAGCTTCGTTATGCTAGTCCAGCTCAAATCAAGAGTGCATAGTCCTTGCATTTTAGAAAAGAATGAATCTGGGATAAACTCCAACCAATAATTACCGAATAAAAGCAATGTTGAGAGCTTAGGACAATCGGGAGACATTCCTTCTTCAATTCTCCTTATGCCATTTTTCACAAAGGACACCTTCTCCAGATCCTTTGCCCATTCTGCTTCTTTGGGAATTTCAATCAAAGACATATCACCTGCTCTTACCATATATTTCCCCTCACATATATTCAATGCCATACTTCTTAACAGATCATGCATCTTCAAGCATTCCGTAGGATCAAAACTACTGGGACCAGCACAACTTTCCAATAAGCACACATTCACTAATTTATCCAATATGTAATATCCTTGCTCAATTTGCGCTCTCCTTGTCTTTCTTTCATCCACCATCCCTCCTGAAATGAACTTTCTAACCAAACACTCTCTAAATATTTCTTCATCCTCAGGATATAACGCGCAATGCAGGAAACAATGTTGTAATGTATTGAACTCATTACTCTGACTATGACGATTCCTATTCAACCGATCAAAACTATATTTCAATACTTTATAAACATAACCGTCTCCCATGCCATCATTCCCTGAGATACGCTCTCTTAGTTCTGCATAAGCATTTCTCCATGTATAAATGGCTCTCTCGCCCCTCATGCTTCCAGCTACTGTAACAATTGCTAGGGGCAGACCACCACACAATTTTGCCACAGATCTGGCAATCTCTTCTGCCGAAGAATCAAGTTCTATCTCATTTCTTAGCGTTTCATTGAACAATTTCCATGCCTCGTGATGATGTAGAGTTTTCACTGGAATCACTTTTTGGCAACAAATTTGACGACACACTTCTAAAATGCGAGTAGTTATAATTAGCCTACAACACTCAACAGAAATGGGACATCCAACCTTTGAAAGATCAATATTTTCCCACACATCATCTAATATCAGCACTGAATTCTTCATCTGAGACAAAGTTGTATGGAGTCTCGCTGCCCTTATGTCTTCATTATCCTCACCCCCAAAGTCCAAACCTATAAAACGAGCAATTTTATCTTGTAACGTCGTAACACTAAATTCTTGAGAGACTGTAACCCAAATCACACGTCCCTGAGAGTCTTGGAGGATTCGATTGTGAATGTGCTTTGCCAGTGTCGTTTTGCCCACACCACCCATACCATAAACACCAATGCTCGACACATGCCTACTCTCCAATTGTTTCAAAATCGTTTCCAAATTTTCGTTAAAAGCTTCACCAACCATCCCATTTGTCAACAACTTATCTCCCCTACTTCCACAAACATCAAGGACAAGTTCACCAAAATTCCGACTTTGCTCAACAAGCAAGTCAACCTCATCAATTAGTTTAGCTGGCAACCCTCCATCCATCAATCTCATAATAAATCCTTCGGATTCCACTTGAGTGCCCAACTCAACAACTTGCTTTTCAATGGACCTCACTTCTTCCAACCACTCCTCAACTTCGCGCTTCCTTTTCTTTCGACCAGAAAGCTCTGAGTTCTTGATTTCCTCCTCAACATCAAATGCCTTAGCACACAATGACTTCAACTTTTTCTGCAGAACTTTTAAAATGAGCTCAATGTCCTTTATACTATTCACATTGTTGTATGCATTATCCGCCGTTTGATCCACCAACTTTGACAAAAATGACTCTCCCAGCTTTGTCAAAATCGACTCTAAAATTTGGCTTAACATTTTCACCACTTTGCTTTTCCCAGAGTAAACATAAACCAAAAACAACAATTATTATATGAGAAAAATAACTACAATCTCATTTTTCTAGCAAGCATCTATCCAGTCCGAAAATGAATTTGCAAGTAATGAACAAAGCAAGATTTCAGAGTTTACAATAATTATTCAAAATGATGCTAAGCAGTATTAATCTACAAGAACGATGTTAAGCATGATGGTAAGCACTAGCAATCTACAAGCAAGATTGTTAGAGTTTACGATAATTATTTAAAATTTCCTTCATTTTACATGTACAAGAAATTAAAACTTTCATTTCCGGAAATATTAGCAAGATCTTGTTAAATTCTAAACGAACAAATAAAAGCAGAGATGTAAATTAAGTATGAGAATTGTTACCTGAGAGATGTGAACGTCTGAGCTGAGATTAAAATTGAATAGATTTGTAGATCTAGAAAGAGAAAACCACAAGATGTTTGAATGTGTGATGCAAAAAGGAGGAAGTGAAAGAGATATTAATCAGGCAAGAAAGAGAGATTCACAGTAGTATATGAAGTTGACTTGGACTTAGTCTTGCATTTTTCCAACTAGCATTGCTATGCACTTGCCATGTTATTTCATGTAACTCTTGGGATAAATGAATTAAAAAAATTTCGATAATAAAGATTGTATAATTAATTCAGATAATAAAGATTGTATAATTATATTTATATATCAGAAAAAATGTTTAATAAAAGATATAAAACGTTATATCTTTTATGCGTTTTTTCATATTATTCTAAATGAAGCATTTTACCATCGACAAAAAATTTCATACAGTTCTAAATTCGATTATGAGTGGAATAAATAAATTGTATGCTTACATATACGTGTACATTACAATAAGAAATACTCCCTCCGTTCCACTATAGTAGATGCATTTTATTTTGAGCACTCGTTTTAGAAAATAATAATAAATATATCCTCTGTTCCAACTAAGATGACACATTTTCTTTTTTAGTTTGTCCAAAATAAGATAACACATTTCTATTTTTGGTAATTTTCTCTCTCCAATTAATATACACAAAACCATAGTTAAAATATTCAACTTTCTTTCTCTCTTCATTTAATACTTACACCCACCTTTTATATCTTCAATTAAATACATTAACCAGCAACTCGTAAAATCTTGTGTCGACTAAGAAACGTATCATCTTAACTGGGACAGGGGGAGTAGTTAAAGTGAAGAGAAAATAAAGTAAGAGAGATATTGATATAGTTAAGAGTTTTTTCTACTTTATTATCTCTCTTAGTTTACTTTATCTTCACTTTAATTATTTATTATTATTTTTGCAAAACGAGTGGTCAAAATGAAACGCTTCTACCAACCACAGTGTCAGATGAAGTACAAATAAAGAAAAATATGCAACAAAGGGTCAAAAAGAAAAATAATTACTAATCAATATATATTTCGTATATATAAAATTTAGTTACAGTTAAAATGATTTCAATAAACAGTTAATAAAAATTGCAAAACTATGATTCTTAAAAAATAACGTTATAAATGCATTTATAAAATGAAAGATATTCAAAACAAAAAGTGATAAAAAAATATCTCCATTCACATTCAAAGTCGATGCAAGGGAGTTACTCTGATGCACAATAAATGAAGTACCTTCACCACCCACCCAAATTAGCAAAAAAAAATAAATTAAAATTAGTACAATAAATGTAAGTAAAATATAATTAATTTTATAAATTTTTATCAAATTCCAAAATAATGCAAATTATATACTATACAATTAATAATATTTAATACTAACAATTAGCATAATACTTAACTTATACTATAAAATTAGAAAATTTGAATATATAAAAAACTCCCCAAAAATGGTCTCAAAATAAGTTAACATACTCGCCCAAAAAAGGTAGTGATCAATTGCTAACTCAATATCTAGTTGCTAACTACAATTAATTTAAGATCATAGGATTTTAGAAATCTAGTGGTCTAAAATTTGCCACGTGTAATTTATATTTTTATTAATTAAATCGAAAAAGATAAAAAAAGCTATCAAATTAGGGTTTTGAATTAAAATATCAATATAGTGTTTTGAAAATATCAACACAATGCTTTGAGAATGTGAATACATTGTGTATGTCAACACATTACTTTAAGAAGGATATTCTACATGTATATTAACATATTTTATATACTATGTTAATATTTGTTGCTGTACGAAAAAATTGAAATTTTTCGAATTTTTTTCAAATTTTGATATCGGAACATATGGAAGTGAGATCGCGTTAGAATCTTTATGAAATTATCTTTAATTTGATATAATGTTGTGCGAAAAAATAATTTAAATCAAGAAAGTTATATGCGTTTTAAAGTTATGTGATATTTTTCAAAAGTTAGTTACAACTAATTTGTTGTAAATTCACTTTAATAACCTTATTGACATTTTTTGTTGATCGTATTGACATTTCTGGGATGATGATGTAGGCCCTTGATTTGAATATCTAAGAGTTATTATTTAATTGTAGTTAACAATTAAGTATTAGGTTAGCATTATTAGGTTAGCAATATAACAGCTAGCCCAACTATTTAGTACCTCAATTCCAAACTTTTGGCGAAACTTTATTGTGTTACTGCATCCACCTTTGAAAAAAAGGAGTGGCAGAATCTTTTAAAACATTATGATTTAAATGCATAATTGGTAAAATAAAAAATAATTTGCATGAACTTAGTAGTATAATATACTACGCAAATAAAAGCAGAGATATAAAATTGGTAGGAGAATTGTTACCTGAGAGATGTGAAAGATTGAAGAGATTTGTAGATCTACAAAGAGAGAATCACAAGAAGTTTGAGAAGAGATGAAAAAGATGCAGTGAAAGGATTCAAGGTTGATACGACGGCTGAGAATCTAGCTAACATGCTCACAATGAGGGAAAAGTTTGAGAAATGTATGAGGCTGATTGGTTGTGCAAGATAGTGCATGATGCCAATTAAGCACTCAAGGTGGAGATTTGTTGGTTTGTTCAATGGGAGTAAATCAACAAATGAAGTCTTCGATTAGAGAGAGAAAGAAAGAAAGAAGAGCAAGATCAAGTTCTGTTAATCGAAGATGCGAGGAGATTCAGGAGCCGTCTGATGGCGTTTTAGTTTAGATGTTTTAATCTGAGCCGTAGGATCTAACTAGCATTAGATCAGTTTTTCAGCTTGCTAGTTCTGAGTGTTGTTAGCTGATTTACTATTACTCTCCTTCGCGATTAATGTGAATTTGAATCCAGTAGTTCGTTTACATCATCACCAATACAATTTTTCGAGAGTTCGTTTTCTTGTTTTGATTTCCGGTGTATTATTTACTGTATAAATCCAATCTATGTTGAATATGTAAACATGGTGCCATGCTATAGGTAATATTGGTAGCTCTAGCAATCTACAAGCAAGATGTTAGAGTTGACTCTAGACGTATCAGAGGGGAACCGATAGTTCGTCGAGGAAGTATTGGTTCGTTCGCGGGATCGTTCCTGAGCAGCCAAGCTTCTCTTCAACTAGGGTTTTGTTATTATGGAAACTTGCAGAGAAAGGAAAAAAAGGCGATAAAAGTAGGAAAATTTCTGATATATTGATTGGTGAACGGAATCTCTATTTATATTATCTAAGGACTCTAGGTTTGGTTCGACTCGATCATTCCGGGAAAGAACCAACAAGAAAACCTGAAACGGAGCTTATAGATTATAGTATGCTCAACTCAAAAAGTCTATAAAATAAAATATTCAATCAAAATAAATAATTAAAATAACCATAAAAAGAACAACTAATGTCATTTGGAGACATAATCTCCAAACCACGCAGGTTTCTTCTTAGACACACTGATGCATATCTGTATAATTAATTACACAATAATCTCATCAAAACAACAAACTTCAAATATTTCTCCACACTTACTCACAAAAATAGTTTTCAAGGTTGGGAACTCCTGATAGGTTTTTCAGTGAGGAAAACAAAACACAGGTTGTGCAGGTGCAGCTGATGCTCCTATTTCCCCCTTTTCGATCAACCCCTTCATACCATCCAAGCTATACAGTTCAATTTCTACAAGATCAGACATTTGAGATGATAATCCTGCCTCACTCCTCCAAATGTACTCTATTCCTCCACATTTTTTAATTCTCAATCTCTTCAATCCATCCACAAAGAAAAATGCTCTAACCCTCACACTTACTAATTGTTAGCTCCACAATTCCCTCTGCTCATACTCTCTCATCTTCAATGTTGCATTCTGACAGGAACAACTCTTTATTATAACATACTCCTCTTCCTACTTTCGGATAGAAACATTCATGATATGATCCCTCTCCTAATGTGTAGCAAGTGTCATGCACCCGACTTTCCCAACTTGTTATAAAAGAGTTAAAATCATTCACATTTTCCACTCTTCCACTCAACTCCTCTAGCAGTTTCAGATTCTCAATTTCTTCAACTTCTACTTCTAAATGCAATGGTAATTCCAAGTGCTGAAGTTTCTCAAGTTTAAGAAACAATCCTCTTGGAAGCATCTCCAATTTACGCGCATCCAATGCGAGGAATTTGAGATTGAATAATTCCTCAACTCCTTGAGGGACTTCCCTGATGTCTGTTTCTGAGAGGTCTAACTCCTTAAGTTCTTCCATCTCTCCCAAGTACGGCACATTTTCTAGCTTAAAACACGCCCTAAGGAGCAATGCCTCATGGAACAGATTGAGTTTGGCAGCATTGTTATGTTAGTCGAGCTCAAATCAAGAGTGCTTAGTCCTTGCATTTTAGGAAAGAATGAATCTGAGATAAACTCCAACCAATGATTACCGAATAAAAGCAATGTAGAGAGCTTAGGACAATCGGGAGACATTCCTTCTTCAATTCTCATTATGCCACTGTTCATAAAGGACACCTTCTCCAGATCCTTTCCCCATTCTGCTTCTTTGGGAATTTCAGTCAAAGACTTATCACCTGCTCTTACCATATATTTCCCCTCACATATCTTCAATGACATACCTCTTACAAGATCATGCATCTTCACGCATTCTGTAGGACCAAACCTACCAGGAAAAGCACAACTTTCCAATAGGCACACATTCACTAATTTATCCAATATGGAATGTCCTTGCTCAACTAGCATTCTCCTTGTCTTTCTTTCATCCACCAACCCTCCTGAAATGAACTCTCTAACCAAACGATCTCTCATTAATTCTTCATCTTCAGGATATAACGCACAATGCAGGAAACAATGTTGTAATGTATTGAACTCACTACCCTAGCTATGACTGTTCCTTTTCAACCGATCAAAACTATATTTCAATACGTTATAAACATCTCCATCTCTGATGCCATCTATCCCTGAGACATGTTCTTTGAGTTCTGCATAAGCATTTCTCCATGTATGAATGGCTCTCTCTCCCCTCATGCTTCCAGCCACTGTAACAATTCCTAGGGGCTGACCACCACACAATTCTGCCACAGATCTCGCAATCTCTTCTACCGAAGAATCAAGTTCTATCTCATTTCTTAGAGTTTCATTGAACAATTTCCAAGCCTCATTATTTTTTAGATTTTGCACTTGAATCTTTTTTTGGCAACAAATTTGACGACACACTTCTAAGGAGAGAGTTGTTATAATCAGCCTACAACACTCGACAGAAATGGGACATCCAACCTTTAATAGATCAATATTTTCCCACACATCATCTTATATCAGCACTGAATTCTTCAACAAAGACAAAGTTGTACTGAGTCTCGCCGCCCTTAATTCTTCATTATCCTCACCCACAAAGTCCAAACCTATAAAACATGCAATTTTATCTTGTAAAGTCATAACATTAAATTCTTGAGAGACTGTAACCCAAATCACACGTCCCTGAGAGTGTTAGAAGAGTTGATTGTGAATGTGCTTTGCCAGTGTCGTTTTGCCCACACCGCCCATACCACAAACACCAATGCTCGACACTTGCCCACTCTCCAAAAGTGTCAAAATCGTTTCCAAATTTTCATTAAAAGCTTCACCAACCATCCCATTTGTCGGCAACTTATCTCCCCTGCTTCCACAAAAATCAAGGACAAGTTACCAAAATTCCGACTTTGCTCAACAAGCATGTCAACCTCGCCATTTAGTTTATCTGGTAACTCTCCATCCTTCAGATTCTACTCGAGTCCCCAACTCAACAACTTGCTTTTCAATGGACTTGACTTCTTCCAACCATTCCTCAACTTCACGTTTCCTCTTCTTTCGACCAGAAAGTTCCAAATTCTTGATTTCCTCCTCAACATCAGATGCCTTAGCACCTAATGGCTTCAACTTTTTCTGCAGAGCTTTAAGATTGAGCTCAAAGTCCTTTATAATTTTGAGACTGTTGTGTGCATTATCCACCGTTTGTTCAACCAACTTTGACAAAATTGACTCCCATACCTTTGTCAAAATCAGCTCGATAATCCGGCTTAACATTTTCACCACCTTGCTCTTCCCAGATAAAACACATACCAAAAACAACAATTATTTGATGAGAAAATAGCTACAATCTCACTTTTCTAGCGATCATATATCCAGTCCAAAAATGAATTTGTAAGTAATGAACAAAGTAGAAATCCAATATATGTTGAATACGTCCTCATACATGTCATTAATTTATTCTTCTATTGGTTTTTGCTTAATGAATTCACTTATTTAGTGTCAAGCAACTTTTTTGTTTGTGAAGTTTGTGCATTCTTAACAGGGGTGATGAACTTCAAGTGAAAGTAAACAAGCTGTTACCTGATTTGAAGCTACCTTTTGGGTTCTAGTTATTTTTTTCCTTCCTTTTCCATATATTCTTTTCCCAGGAAAGTTGTAGATCTATTTTAACTGACATATAATTTTTTTAGTGGTCTCCGGCTAAAGCAGAGGATGGCATCTTAAATATATGGGATCATGCAAAGGTGAGCGATTACTCTCCATGTGCCATGACTATTCTCTATGAACCAACTTAAAAACAGCCACAACTTTCAAACTTTGTCCCCAGTTATCCTTTTCTTGCTCAAGCAAAAATCACTCCTTCCCAACTTCATTTTTTATTATCAGAAGCATGAAAAATTACCATTCCTTTGCATTGGTGTTGCCCGAAAAATGCCATTGCTATCTTTGCCTTCAACTTCAAGTAGTAATATTTATGACAGGGACAAGGTGGTTGATTTTCAGTGGAATGCAGCAGATCCGTGGACCATTGTTAGCGTGTCTGAGGATGGAGAAAAGACGCACACTGACAGCTAATATCTAAAGACGCACATGTGCGCCAAAAACTTTGCATTATACTCCCCTCCCTTCCGTTATCTAATACTCCTACTAATAGAGAATGGAAAAGTTTCTATTTTTAAAAGAATATAGTAGGGAGTATGATTAGCTTTTCATCAGATTTGGAAAATAGAGAGATATTGGGATTGTCCGACTTCAACGATTCCCACAATTCTGGGTTCACCGTTATCTGACATCGTCGAGGCACAGCCGAATCCACAAGCACAGGAAGTTTGTTCATCAATCTTGGGCAATTTTTCACGGAGATAGCTTCAATGGAGTTGCAAATGATGGTTGTTCCCTTGCATAGGCTCTCCAGTGTGGGAAGCTCTTTCAACTTCAACTTTTTTAATTTAGGGAGGGTGAGGGAACCTGTTTCTTCATCTTCAAATATTTCTTCTATTTCTCCACACTTTCTCACAGAAATAACTTGAATGTTGGGAACTCCTGATAGTAGTATCCCCACCTTTCTCAGTTTTGGCAGCTCATCTAACTTTATGTATTTTAATTTAGGGAGGTTGAGGGAACTTGTTCCTTCATCTGCGAATATCTCTTCTATTTCTTCACACTTGGTGATATGAATATCTTCAAGGTTGGGAACTCCTGATAGTATCCCCACCTTCCTCAGTCTTGGCAGCCCATATAACCTTAAAGTTTTTAATTTAGGGAGGGTGAGGGAACTTGTTCCTTCGTCTTCGAATATCTCTCCTATTTCTTCACACTTGGTGATATGAATATCTTCAAGGTTGGGAACTCCTGATAGTATCCCCACCTTCCTCAGTCTTGGCAGCCCATATAACCTTAAGGTTTTTAATATAGGGAGGGTGAGGGAACTTGTTCCTTCGTCTTCGAATATCTCTTCTATTTCTTCACACTTGCTTATATCAATAACTTCGAGGTTGGGAACTCCGGATAGTGTCCCCACCTTCCTTAGTCTTGGCAGCCAATATAACCTTAAGGTTTTTAATTTAGGGAGGGTGAGGGAACTTGTTCCCTCATCTTCGAATATCTCTTCTATTTCTTCACACTCTCTCATATCAATATCTTCGAGGTTGGGAACTCCTAATATTGGTGTCGTCATCTTGTTACACTTTTCAATCCTTAGCTTTGTCAGAGAGGAAAACACAGATCGTGCAAGTGAAGCTGATGCTCCTATTTCCCCCTTTTCGATCAACCCCTTCATAGCATCCAACTCAACCAGTTCAATTTTTTCAAGAGCAGATATTTGAGATGATAATCCTGCCTCACTATTCCAAATGTACTCTATTCCTCCACATCTTTCCATTCTCAATCTCTTCAATCCATCCACAATTCCCTCTGCTAATACTCTCTCATCTTCAAGGTTGCATTCCGACACGATCAACTCTTTATTGTAACATACTTCTCTTCCAACATTCTGATAGAAACTTTCATGATATGATCCCACTCCTATTGTGTAGCAAGTGTCATGCACCCGACTTCCCCAACTTGTAATAAGAGAATTAAATTCATTCACATTTTTTAATCTTCCACTAAACTCCTCTAGCAGTTTCAGATTCTCAATTTCTTCAACTTCTACTTCTATATGCGATGGTAATTCCAAGTGCTGAAGATTCCCAAGTTTAAGAAACAATCCTTTTGGAAGAATCTTAAATTTCCACGCATCCATTGCGAGGAAATTGAGATTGAATAATTCCCCAACTCCTTGAGGTACTTCCTTGATGCCTGTATCCGAGAGGTTTAGCTCCCTGAGTTGTTTCATCTCTCCCAAGTATGGCACATTTTCTAGCTTACTACACGACCTAAGGAGCAATGCCTTGAGGCTCTTCATGGCACAGATTGAGTTTGGCAGCATTGTTATCTTAGTCATGCTCAAATCAAGAATGCATAGTCCTTGCATTTTAGAAAAGAATGAATCTGGGATAAACTCCAACCAAACATTATAACATAAAAGCAACGTTGAGAGAATAGGACAATCGGGAGACATTCCTTCTTCAATTCTCGTTATGCCATTGTACATTATGGACACCTTCTCCAGATCCTTTGCCCACTCTACTTCTTTGGGAATTTCCTTCAAAGACCAATCACCTGCTCTTACCATATATTTCCCCTCACATATCTTCAATGCCATTCCTCTTACAAGATCATGCATCTTCACGCATTCCGTAGAACCAGGACCAACACAACTTTCCAATAAGCACACATTCACTAATTTATCCAATATGGAATGTCCTTGCTCAACTTGCATTCTCCTTGTCTTTCTTTCATCCACCAACCGTCCTGAAACGAACTCTCTAACCAAACGCTCTCTCGTTATTTCTTTATCTTCAGGATATAACGCGCAATGGAGGAAACAATGTTGCAATGTATTGAATTCATTAGTCTGACTATGACGGTTCCTTTTCAACCGATCAAAACTATATCTCAATACTTTATAAACATCACCTTCTCCCATGCCATCATTCCCCGAGACACGTTCTGTTAGTTCTTCATAAGCATTTCTCCATGTATGAATGGCTCTCTCTCCCCTCATGCTTCCCGCCACTGTAACAATTCCTAGGGGCAGACCACCACACAATTCTGCCACAGATCTCGCAATTTTTTCTGCTGAAGAATCAAGTTCTATCTCATTTCTTAGTGTTTCATTGAACAATTCCCATGTCTCATGATGATGTAGAGTTTGCACTGGAATCACTTTTTGGCAACAAATTTGACGACACACTTCTAAGGAGCGAGTAGTTATAATCAGCCTACAACACTCTACAGAAATGGGACAACCAACCTTTAATAAATCAATTTTTTCCCAGACATCATCTAATATCAGCACTGAATTCTTCATCTGAGACAAAGTTGTATGGAGTCTTGCTGCCCTTATGTCTTCATTTTTCTCATCCACAAACTCCAGACCTATGAAACGAGCTATTTTATCTTGTAAAGTTGTAACACTAAATTCTTCAGAGACTGTAACCCAAATCACACGTCCCTGAGAGTGTTGGAGGAGTAGATTGTGAATGTGCTTTGCCAGTGTCGTTTTTCCCACACCACCCATACCATAAACACCAATGCTCAACACTTGCCCACTCTCCAAATGTTTCAAAATCGTTTCCAAATTTTCATGAAAAGCTTGACCAACCATCCCATTAGTCAACAACTTATCTCCCCTACTTCCACAAACATCAAGGACAAGTTCACCAAAATTCCGACTTTGCTCAACAAGCAAGTCAACCTCATCAATTAGTTTAGCCGGCAACCCTCCATCCATCAATCTCATAATAAATCCTTCGGATTCCACTTGAGTGCACAACTCAACAACTTGCTTTTCAATGGACCTGACTTCTTCCAACCACTCCTCAACTTCGCGCTTCCTTTTCTTTCGACCAGAAAGCTCTGAGTTCTTGATTTCCTCCTCAACATCAGATGCCTTAGCACACAATGACTTCAACTTTTTCTGCAGAGCTTTTAGATTGAGCTCAAAGTCCTTTATACTTTTGAGATTGTTGTGTGCATTATCCGCCGTTTGTTCAACCAACTTTGACAAAATTGACTCACATACCTTTGTCAAAATTGGCTCGAAAATCCGGCTTAACATTTTCACCACTTTGCTTTTCCCAGAGTAAACATAAACCAAAAACAAGAATTATTATATGAGAAAAATAGTTACAATCTCATTTTTCTAGCAAGCATTTATCCAGTCCGAAAATGAATTTGCAAGTAATGAACAAAGCAAGATTTCAGAGTTTACGATAATTATTCAAAATGATGCTAAGCACTATTAATCTACAAGCACGATGTTAAGCATGATGGTAAGCACTAGCAATCTACAAGCAAGATTGTTAGAGTTTACGATAATTATTCAAAATTTCCTTCATTTTACATGTACAAGAAATTCAAACATTCATTTCCGGAATATTAGCAAGATCTTGTTAAATTCTAAACGAACAAATAAAAGCAGAGATGTAAATTAAGTATGAGAATTGTTACCTGAGAGATGTGAACGTCTGAGCTGAGATTAAAATAATTTGTAGATCTAGAAAGAGAAAATCACAAGATGTTTGAATGTGTGGTGCAAAAAGGTGGAAGTGAAAGAAAAATTAATCAGGCAAGAAAGAGATCTAGAGAGATACATGTCATACGGACTTCTCACTGCACAACCACGTCATTATGCACCGTGGCGGACATCCCCAAGGACTTCCAACAATTAAAAAAATCACAAATTCACAAATTAAACAATTTACGGAATTAAAATTTCGACACAAATAGAGAAAAAATTCCATTAAATAAAAAAAGAAAAGTACATTTCACCAAATTAAAAAAAAAAAACATTTCAATAATTAAAAACTACATCAACGACGACCCCTCCGCTGCCATACTTCTTCAATAAAATCGTTCTGGAGCCGAACATGGGCTTGTCTTTGGCGCATGTCGGCAAATGCACGGACTCGATCGATATCGTCATGGGGTATCCTCATTAGAGATGCCCACGGTTCGAAAACCGGCGGTTCCGGTTCGAAACCGCCGGTTCCGGTTTTGGCGGAAGCGGAACCGGAACCGGACCGTGAGGCTATTTCACGGTTCCGGTTCCGGTTCGAAAACCGGGCGGTTCCGGTTCCGGTTCGGAACCGCCGGTTTTCCGGCGGTTTTGGCGGTTCCGGTTTTTGAACCGGCGGTTTCGCCGGTTCAATTATTTTTATTTTTTTTTTTTAAATTTGAAATTTGGCTTTATACAACAAATCGGAACAAGACAATGCATAATTCAAGCACAAATAAGACGAATAAGGAGAAAATGAAATAAATTTTATTGATTTTGAGTTGTAACGGACAACGATACATTACAATTTACAATACATAAGTATACAATACAACAACATACAACAATGTAATATAATTTACAAGTGTCGTCGGGCGTCGGCTCGTCGCCTCGTCGGACTCGGAAGGTAAATTTAAAAAAAAATGAAATGGGGGGGAAAAAGGAAAAATTGAAAAGGGCTTGAGATCAACTTAAACTTTCAAAGTTAAACTTTTCAAATTTAAGTTGAGTTGCCTACGTATCCACAATTTTATTGGAATGGTATGTAGAAATGTAGAAATATGGAATAATATATTTTTTTTTGTTTTAGTAATTGAGAAAGAAAGACAACTTATAGAACTACGGGAACAAGTATAACTGTATAAGTGTATAACAATGCGTAATAAGAGTAGCAATTGCGTAATTAAATGGAAGCACAATAGCACAAATGAGAAATTGGAGACAAAGAGAGAGAATTGAGAGATTGAAGAGAGAAACTCTTATTAACACAAGAGTGGGGTGAATGTAAATGAGGATAGAGGGGGGTATTTATAGAAAAAAATGAGGGGGAAAATGGAAGAATTCGAATTTGAAATTTAAAAAAAAAAAAAAAAATTGAATTTTCACAAAACCGGCGGTTTTGGCGGAAAACCGCCGGAACCGGCGGAACCGCCGGTTTCCGGGCCAAAACCGCCGGTTTCCGAAATAAAACCGCCGGTTCGGTCAACGAACCGTCTGCAAAAGCTGCTCCATTGTCGCCTCGTGCTCCGCGCCGCCTCGAAAGCCACTAAACCGGCGGTTAACCGCCGGTTTTTCCGGTTAACCGCCGGTTAACCGCCGAAAAACCGGCGGTTTCGACCGTTTTTGAAGATCACCACCGGCCCCCATCCCCCTGCCTCGATTTAAGCGCCGGAACCGGCGGTTCCACGGTTAACCGCCGGTTCCGAACCGTCCCGAACCGCCGGTTCGGTGACGGTTCCGGTTCGAAATATCTTGAACCTGAACCGGACCGCGAACCGAATTGCGCCGGTTCCGGTTCGGGAATATTGCGCCGGTTCCGGTTCCGGTTCCGGAACCGCCGGTTCCGGTTCGGCGGTTAACCGCCGGAACCGGAACCGGTGGGCATGTCTAATCCTCATGCGTACATTGCTAGTGGCCACGCCGTGGCTTGGACCCGCAGCACCAGCATCATCATTGGTCCAATCAGTCAGTGCTGGACCTTCACCTTCGACAATCATGTTGTGCATGATAATACATGCGTATATGATGTCGGCGATGCTGTCAACATACCACAACCGTGTTGGACCCTTCACTGCCGTCCATCGAGCCTGGAGCACATCAAAATATATCTTCTTTTCATCTGCTGGGCATCTGATCGTCTTCACAAAGGCGGGCCACATAGGGTATATCTCATCCGCCAAATAATAGCTCATATTGTGCTGGTTGCCGTTGGCGACGAAGTTGACGGCCGGACCAACGCCCATGCACTGCTCGTTGAAAAGGGGCGACGACTGAAGGACGTTGATGTCGTTGTTAGACCCGGCTATTCCAAAATATGCATGTCAAATCCACAGCCGGTAGTCAGCTACTACTTCAAGGATCATCATGGGATTCTTGGCTTTGAAACCAGTAGTGTACATCCATTTCCAGGCAGCGGGACAGTTCTTCCATTCTCAATGCATACAATCTATGCTGCCTAACATCCCCGGAAACCTGTGCTGATTCCCGTGCATATCCAGCAGAGCCTGACAATCTTCGGGGGTAAGCCTCCGAAGATACCTATCCCCGAATATCTCCCTAACGCCCTGACAACAATACTTCAGGCAATCGCGGGCAGTCGTCTCGCCGATGTGGAGGTACTCGTCGAACATGTCGGCCGCGACACCGGATTGCGCCTCCCTTACCCTGAAATACCCGTATCGATGCTCCAAAGCGCCCACGATACGCGGAAAGAGCGGACGATGCATCCTAAACCGTCGCCGGAACAGGTTCTCCCCAAACCGTGGCTCCGGCGCAAAGTAATCCTCATACAACCAAGTGTGGGCAGCGAGGTGGTCCCGGGTATAATAGTTCGACGATGGATGGGTCGAGGTACCGCCGGCGCCAAGGCCGCTTGTTCCTCCCTCTCCGCTGATTCCCGCACACGTGCATGAATCAGGCGCATCATGTGTTCATAATGCCCACCACTACCACTACCAGCTATTCCGGATATGTAAAAGAAATGTAGAGAGAGAGAAACTTGTTAAAAAAAGTGGTGCGAATGAAATGCAGTTCAACGAGCCGTATATATAGAAATTTAAAAAAAATAATGCAATAAACGGGAATTCCGCGCGGACGTCCGTGGGAGTCAACGCAATGGCGGACGTCCGCAAGCCCATCGCGACGGAATTCCGCGTAACGCCGCGGAACTGCGGTGTCCTCGGCGGAATTCCGTATCCGTGCATACCATGCACAATGGTGGACGTCCGCCGCGGAATTCCACCGGGACGGGCGCCATTGCTGATGCTATTAGTCTTGCATTTTTCCAACTAGTATTGCTATGCACTTGCCATGTTATTTCATGTAACTCTTGAGATAAATGAATTAAAAAAAATTAGATAAGATCATCCACAATGACGGCGAGCGGACTGGCTAGCCGATCACTGGCGCTCGCCGGTCCGCTCGCCGAACCATTACAGCAGGCGAGCGCCAAATCGGCGAGAAAAACGGCAAGCGCACGCCGATTCCCGAGCGCTGGCCGATGCGCTCGCCGATCGACTGGCCGCCATTGCAGGCTCCCGATCGGCGACCGATCGACCAGCGGATTATTTATTTATTTATTTAATTTTCGAAACACTATATATACGCGATTTGCACATCATTTTCATTTGCACCACTTGTTTTAACGAGTATTCTCTCTATCTTAATTTTTGTACAAGAACAACAACGCGAAATGGAGCACAACAATGAGCCTACTCTAGGGACGAGCGGGTCTCAAACGCCCACGGTACCCGTGGGAGGTGGATGGAGTCCGATGGCCGGGTACTACAACATGTACCCTTGGCAGCAGATGATGCCCGAGATGGCACCTGGGGGTGGTATGCCGAGATGGCAGGGGATGCCGGGTTGGCCGGGGATGCAACCCGGGATGCAGATGATGCCGGGGTGGGCACCCGGGATGCAGATGATGCCGGGGTACCCGGGGATGCAGGGGACGCCAGGGAGGGACAACGTCTATCGCCCCGTTTTGATTTTATTACTGCTTCTTCGCACACATCGACCCCAGCGGAGACGCAGTGCACTGGGTTTGAAACCTTCTCCTTAGAGGAGTTGGGGATAGATCTCGGGGATGCGGACACTCCCTTTCAAACGGGGGGAGTAGGGCGGGGTCGGGGCGCGCCAAAGAAAAAGAAGGGGAAGAGGATGGTCGGCGAGTCGTCGCAGCCGGTTGGTGACGACAGCCCGGCACGGAGGAAGTGGACGGACGCGGAGAACGTCGGGCTGTCCAAGGCGTGGGTGAGTGTTTGCGATGATCCCCTCGCCTCGAATAATCAGAGGATCGTCAACTTGTGGACTAAAATAGCAGCAGCCTACAAGGGGTGGGACCGAATCCGGGCTGGGGTCTCCCGATTTTCTGGCTTGTACACCAACGCCCTCCGAATGCAGACCAGTGGCCAAACTGACGAGGACTGCAGGAGGATAGCGGAGAAAGCCTTCCCCCAGCCCGGGCTTTACAAGGAGTTCACCTACTGGAACTATGAGGTGCTGATGGACTCCGAGAAGTTTCAGGCAGGTGTAGATGCTGGTTGGCCGAAGAAGCAGTGCATGAGCTATACCAGTGCTTACAGCGGTGGCAGCAGCGGCGGTTCCCACGACCTCCCCGAGGATGTACAGGAGTTCCCGTCCCCTCCCGCGTTTGCTCGCCGCACTCGCCCGGATGGTCAAAGGCGGGCGCAACGGGCTCGCTAGGCCTCCCAGGAGGTCAAGTCGGCATCCCCCATGTTAGCGGGTCGACAGCCAAGCTCCTCTTCTTCGCGCGTCAACAAACGCGAGCTCAGATGTACAAGATCATAGTTGAATGGAGGGCGGTAACTGACCCCGAGGAGAAGAGTTTTCTTCACGCATTGCTCGTGAGTATGCGAGGCGATTTGAATCCCGCCGCGGCACAGGTGGGGGGCTCAGACGCGGGCTCAGATGCCGCAGATTTGGGGGTCCCGGATAGCGGCGACAACGGCGGCGACGACGGCGAGGAGTGAGGCGGAGGCGAGGGGCTCGTGTGTGGAGGAGGAGTTTTTTTAGATTTCTGTAATTTTTTTTAATTAATGTGCTTTTTTTAATTAATGTACTTTTTAAAATTTTAATATTATTATTGAGTTTTCCCGTATCTGTGTCGTAAATTTAATTCCGTATTTTGTGTGATTGTTAATTATTTATTTTTTATAATTTTGTTTATTGTGACTAGGGTATGGCTAGGCTATTGCTTGTCTAGTTGCTTGTCCTGATGATGTAGCAGGAGGAGTTTTAGTGCTGATGATGTGGCAGAAGGAGTTTGTGGCTAGGCTATGACTGTGCTATTCTTATTGTGGATGATTGTATAATTAAAGCATCCACAATGGTTTTGGACAAGCAATAGCCCAACCATAGCCTAGCCACAAACTCCTCCTGCTACATCAGCAGCCCTAAAAATTCCTCCTGCCACATCATCAGGACAAGCAACTGGACAAGCAATAGCCCAGCCATAACCCAGCCACAATAAACAAAATTATAAAAACAAATAATTAACAATCACACAAAATACAGAATTAAATTTACGACACAGATACAGGAAAATTCAATAATAATATTAAAATTAAAAAAAGTACATTAATTTAAAAAAAACTCCTCTTCCACACACAAATTACGGAATTACATAATTAAAAATTACAATCACAAAAATACGGAATTAAATTTACGACACAGATACGGGAAAATGCAATAATTTTATTTAAATTAAAAAAAAAAGTAAATTATAAAAAAAATTACATGATTAAAAAAAATCGGCTAGCCGATTCCGAGCCCGCAATGGCGGCTAGCGAATCGGCTAGAGCTCGCCGATTAGAGCTCGCCGATCGGCTAGCCTAAATTGTCGCAATGGAGGCTAGCGGATCGGCTAGCGCCCGCGATCAGCTAGCCTATCCGCTAGCCTCCATTGTGGATGCTCTTAATTCAGATAATAAATGTTGGAATAAGGAAATCAATTAATTGGAGAACAAGAAGGCAAATGATGAAGTTATGGCAAGAATAAAGAAGGAAAGCAATTAAAGATTATGGAAAATCAAATACAAAGGATATTAGTATAATTAGAATATATTTTCCATGTATAGCTAGAATTAGAGCCTATAAAAGGTTGTGTAACCATTGAGATAATCAATTCAATTCATTCACAATGTAGTGTTTAAAGTTCTCCCCTTCTTTTACTTTCTGCAATAATCTTTTATTTTCTGCATTATATTTTCTAACAATAAAGATTGTATGATCATATTTATATTTCAGAATAAATGTTTAATAAAAGGTATAAAACGTTACATCTTTTATGCGTTTTTTCATATTATTCTAAATGAAGCATTTTGCCACCGACAAAAAAAATCATACAGTTCTAAATTCGGTTATGAGTGGAATAAATAAATTGTATGCTTACATATACGTGTACATTACAATAAGAAATACTCCATCCGTCCCACTATAGTAGATGCGTTTCATTTTGAGCACTCGTTTTAGAAAATAATAATAAATATTCCTTCTGTCCCAGCTAAGATGACAAATTATCTTTTTTAGTTTGTCCCAAATAAGATAACACATTTCTGTTTTTGGTGATTTTCTCTCTCCAATTAATATACACAATCACAGTTTCTCATCATAGTTAAAATTGTTAGTTAAAATTGTTAGGATCGTCGACTGCAACATTAGTTTGATATTGTCCGCTTTGGGTCAAGCCCGCACGGATTTGTTTTGGGGTCACTCCCAAAAGGCCTCAAACTAATTGGGGTTGGACATGAATTATATACACCTTCCAACTTCCCTCACTCATCCGATGTGGGAAAGGAGTGTTCAAAATGAAACGCTTCTACTACAGTAACAGACGAAGTACAAATAAAGAAAATTATGCAACAAAGGATAAAAAGAAAAATAATTACTAATCAATATATATTTCACATATATTAATTTTAGTTACAGTTAAATTGTTATGTGAATTGATCGTGGGCAGCAGTTTCCTTTTATATGTATGGTTTTACCTATTAAATCTGTTTTATCATTTAATTGGTAGTTTAATTATATAGTACTGTATAAAGGTGCAAATCCTACTAAAGCAAACTAGAAAAGAAAGAGCAAGGGGATATTGCAGATGCAATGATCTAATACATGTGTGATCAGCTAATTGTAAAATTGGCTGATTTGTCATTAATTTTTTCTTCTAGTGGTTTTTGCTTAATGAATTCACTTATTTAGCTTTATGCAACTTTTGTGTTTGTAAGTTTGTGCATTCTCAACAGGGTGATGGACTTCAAGTGAAAGTGAACAAGCTGTTATCTGCAAAGACACTTCTTCCATATGACTATTACTACTTAGAAACTGCAGGCCGCCAACAATCAGGGTTAGTATCTTTGTTGCTTTTCTTGAAGACTCATGTATTCGTCATATCATGCAACTGCCAAATGTGTGTATGAGTGTACCTTCTTTTACAGACTGATGAAGTGTATCCATATTATATCAATAATCACTTAAGCTTCAAAGTGATGTATCATAGAGATGAAGAAGTGAATTCTGTTAGAATTGTGGGGTTTGAAGTTACTCCTAACAGGTTACCTTTTTAATTGTGTTGTTGGACTTGTTCAAAGACTGTTATTATTTCATTCCTTCAGGATTTGATGCATTGCTTTTTTCCTTCAGCATTGAGCACGAGGTCCAGTGGGATAATACTAATAGAATGAATGTGTCGACATGCAACAATAGCAACAGATACATGTTTGAAAAGGGTGGTGGTGTTTCTCTACAGGAAATTTATGCAGGCGCAGATATCATATTTTCATATGATGTTGCCTACAAGGTATCTCCTTTTCTTTTCTTGATTTTTGGAATGGTTTTATTTTTCCATATGAATCATCCTTCAGCAAATCTCCGGTGTAGGAGAGTGATATCAAGTGGGCATCAAGGTGGGATGCCTACCTCTTGGTCAATGATGGACAAATCCACTGGTTCTCAATTGCCAACTCCTTGTTGATCATGCTCTTCCTCTGTGGCACAGTGGCAATGATCATGATACGGACTCTGCGCAAGGGCATTGCAAGCTATGATCAACTGGAAAGCAAAGACGAAGCTCATGAAGAAACGGGGTGGAAGCTGGTCCATGGCGATGTTTTCAGACCGCCTTTGAATGTGGAAGTGGTGTGTGATCTGGACTTCAGACGCTTGGGACGACACTTGCGACAATGATCTTTGTGTTGCTAGGCTGCTTCTCCTATTTCAACCATGGATGGCTCATGACTGCCATGGCTTCTCATGAGCTTCTTTGGTGGCTATTCCTCTGCTCATCTCCACAAAATGTTCAAGACCACAGACTGGAAGAGGGGTGCCTTGAAAACAGCCCTTCTCCTCCCCGGTATTGTTCTCTCAGTGTTCTTTTGCAGTAAGAACTCTTATTTGCGGTGAAATGTTATCTTCGGGCGTACCCTTTGGAACAGTGCTTGCACTTTTGATCCTGCGGTTTGGAGTTTCAGGTCCATTAGTGTTTCTTGGTGGCTATTTTGGTAACAGAAAGACTGCCTTTGAAGCTCCGGTGGAAACCTGTAAAATCCCAAGAAAGATTCCTAAACAGCCATGGTACCTCAGACCCATCTTTTCTATACCAATGGGAGGCATTATTCCGTTTGTATCGGTTCTCATTGAGCTTCAGTTCATCCAGTGGTCTTCTGCTATCTGCAGTTGTGCAGTGAAGACTACAAGTGGTGGTGGAGAGCCTTCTTGAATGGTGGCTCCTCTGCATTCTTCCTTCTTGTGTATTCAGTTTTCTACTTCTTCGCTAAGTGGGAGATCGTAATGCTGGTATGTGGGATTTGGTACGCAGGTTATATATTTGTCGTGTTGTGTGCTTTCTTCGTGGTGACTGGCTCAGTCGGCTTCTACGCCTGCTTATGGTTTGTCAGGATGGTCTATTCATCCGTGAAGATTGAGTGAAGTGGAATTATGTTATATTTTACAAAATGTGACTTTTACTTCTGTAATTTTGAATGTAATCTACTTTACTTCTAGGAACTGCAAATTGCCCAAATAAAATATGAAATTTAGTCAAGATTTGTTTGTAATAGTTCTAATACAAAGCTACAAGAGAGCATTTTATCAACTAGAAGTTGTATCTTCCATAAAATATTTTTTAGAGAAGTGAAGCAATGAATAATTGCTCCTTTCACATTCAAACATACAAATCTCCAAATCTTGCAAAGCAAAGGTAGATCTTGGTCGAAGCACGAAGAGATGAACGTGTGCGCGGCCTCACTTTGTCGTCTCGACGCACACTCCATCCCATCTCCGTGATTACATTTGCAGAAAAATCAAAGTATAGCTATATACATACAAATGATTACCTAGAAAATCTTCAGAGGCTCTGGACTTGACAGTGTGTTGTATGTATGCACAACTTCACTCACCAAAGCCCCCAAGAAAAAACAATCACATCTAAAGCACGACGAACAACCTGCACCACGGCAGCTAGAGCGTCTCATAAACCCTCAACTACAGACAATCTCGACACAGAGCTTTTTCATCACACTTGGACATGGATCACCTCCAAAGATCTGGGGTGTCACAGGCACCGTGCAAAAAGTTTGGCCGATGCAGTACTGCAAAGCCCGGTTATGGTAATGAGAAGTCGAAAATTAGTTCAAGAAACATCTCAACAAGATCTAGTAGTAGTGATATAGAGAGGAGATATAAGTGTACCTTCTCAAAAACGTCGTACGAATGGAACGCGTGGCAGCTTCCTTGTCGAAAGTTACCACAAGAGCCCTGAGGCGTTCCGAAGCTAGCAAATTTGATGGATGAGATCTTCTGCCCTGCATCACAAGAGAGGTGTTTGTCCACTTTTCCTGATGCTTGTAGCTGATAGTTCACTAGGGTTGGCTGCCACTCGTATATGTCCGAGCATACGCTTGCTACTTCTCGTTTCGTTAGAGTGATGCCGCTTGGATTACCTCCCCATTCCTCAAAGACAAAGAGAAGATTGCCAGTTGGGCGGAGCCACGAGCGAGGAACATGGTACCTGTAAGCTAGAGTTAGGAATCTCGGTTTGATCGACGAATCTAAAACTAGACGAACAAGCAGATGTTGCACAAAGATTTTTGAATTACCATCTTTGAGAAGCTTCGCCGCAGTTTCTTAGGCATTTCTTTTCATTGAACCAACCGGCATAGTTGCATTCACCACAGCTGCCGGATGCTTTGTACTGATTCCAGTAGCGCCCGATGCTCTCACCATTGATCCATATCTGACCTTTACTCATCGTGTTCAAATCTAAAGCCAACGGCTCGTTTCCTCCCGGAGCATTGAAAGTCGTCTGTCAACAGCCAAACATGCTTAGATGAACCTACCTAACATGAACCTGAGCAAAGCACCAAAGTTCTCAAAGCAAAATATACTCACCTTGTACCATGTTAATGGCTGCCTTTGTGCAACATAGGATCCTTCAACCCACTCAACGTTCGAGATTCCACTGAGAGAATTAAGACTTAGAGATTCCCCCTTCAGACCAACCTGTCCACCAAAGCCACGAAGCAAATGAGGGGGAGAAAGAACTAAATGATGAAAAGAGGGTGTTGAAATGATAAAAATATCACCTTGTAAGTCCATTTCTGCCATGTCAAGTCTCTTCTCCCTCCGTTAAGGCCACTGAGTGAAACAGGGCCTAGGACGCCAGCATTCCACGTCTCGAAATGAGGCCCCACGTTCTGAGAAAAACATTGAAAGATAAGAATATCAAGACTATGAACAAGTAATCAAAAAAGAATTTTCTTCAACAATATATCCTACTATATGTTTATCAGAAAGATGGCCTAGCACGTTTGGATGTAGTTGAGAAAGGGAAAAGGAGACTAACTGGGAGCCCAACCGCAATGCTCAGCAGAGAGATTTTGTTAACACCAGCTCTTAGATTCACACCTTTACTGAAAGTTAGCTTAGGCATATCTTGACTTCCATAGGTAGTTCCTGCTAGAAATTACATTAGTGGAAATATGTGTGTTCTGATGCATAAGCAAAAGGCAGATTTGCAAAACATCAATACAGAAAACAATTGTGCCAAAAACTTACATTAAAACTTGATCAGCCTTGGGTAATGGGGGTAGTATAGAAGAAATGAGAGAGGTTCGGATCATCCGACTCCAATGATTCCCACAAATCTGGGTTCAACTTTATCTTACGTGGTCGAGGCACAGCCGAATCCACAACCACAGGATGTTTGTTCATCAATCTTGGGCACTCTTTTATGGAGATAGCTTCAATGGAGTTGCAAATGATGGTTGTTCCCTTACATAGGCTCTCCAGTGTAGGAAGCTCTTTCAACTTCAACTTTTTTTAATTTAGGGAGGGTAAGGGAACCTGTTCCTTCATCTCTGAATATCTCTTGTATTTCTCCACACTTTCTCATAGAAATAACTTGAAAGCTGGGAACTCCTGATAGTGGTATCCCCACCTTCCTCAGTCTTGGCAGCTTATCTAACTTATGTATTTTAATTTAGGGAGGTTGAGGGCACTTGTTCCTTCATCTTCAAATATCTCTTCTATTTCTTCGCACGCTGGTATGAATATCTTCGAGGTTGGGAACTCCTGATAGTGGTATCCTCACCTTCCTCAGTCTTGACAGCTCTTTTAACCGTAAGGTTTTTAATTTAGGGAGGGTGAGGGAACCTGTTCCTTCATCTTCGAATATCTCTTCTAATTTCTTCACACTTGATGATACGAATATCTTCGAGGTTGGAAGCTCCTGGTAATGGTATCCTCATCCTGTTACACTTATAAATTGTTAACTTTATCAGAGAGGAAAGCACAAGTTGTGCAAGTGCAGCTGATGCTCCTATTTCCCCCTTTTCGATCAACCCCTTTATATCATCCAACTCAACCAGCTCAATTTTTTCAATAGCAGATATTTGAGATGATAATCCTGCCTCACTACTCAAAATGTACTTTATTCTTCCGCATCTTTCAATTCTCAATCTCTTCAATCCATCCACTGTTACAAATTGAGGTAAAGCCGAGCAAGAAAACAAGAAGGAACAATCAAGAAGGAAATCACAGTAGGAAATTGAATGAGAAAATCGAAGAAAAAACTCTTTTGATTTGCTGTAGTATGATGATTCTATCAACTACAAGATACAACATCCCACTCGTATTGTGACAGCAAGTGTCATGCACCCGGCTTAGCCAACTTGAAATCAAAGAATTAAAATCATTCACATTTTCCACTCTTCCACAAAACTCCTCTAGCAATTTCAGATTCTCAATTTCTTCAACAGCTACTTGTACATGGAATGGTAATTCTAAGATTCTTCCTCTTGGAAGCATCTTTAATTCTTGTGCATCCATTGCAAGGAATTTGAGATTGAATAATTCCCCAACTCCTTGAGGGACTTCCGTGATGGCTGTATACGAGAGGTTTAACTCCTTGAGTTCTTTCATCTATGGCACATTTTCTAGATTACAACACGACTCAAGGAGTAATGCCTTGACGCTCTCCATGTATGAATGGCTCTCTCGCCCCTCAGCCATTCAACAATTCCCATGCGTATACATTTTTTACTTGAACCACTTTTTGCCAACACACTTCTGAGGAGCGACTAGTTATAATCAGCCTACAATATTAGACAGAAATGGGACATCCAATCTTGACTAATATACCCTTTATAAAGTAATTATGGATATTTCTAATTTAGGGAATTTTAATGTGAAGAAAATTTCAATTAATATGATACATTAAAGTCATATCTAATTAATGTAACTACAAACTTTTTCATTTTCTCTTTCTATTTTTATTCGTATTTTTTTAGGGTGTATTCTACAATTTTGTACAATATTTCTCCTTATTTAAAATTTTAAGAATTAAAAAATCAAAATTTTAAAATTAAAATCATAATTCTGAAATTCTTCTAATTAAAAATGTGAACTCAATTATTATTAATATACTAAGTACCATATATCAAATTATAATTCATTGCATGGTGAATTAGGCTAAGACTCTAGTACTATATTTTACAAAAAAAGGGTAAATATTAACTATGAAGCTCTAAACTTTTAATAAATGAGTTAAAAATATATGTGATAATTTTTTTGATAGAGGTTCGTCATAACATTCCAAAATCAATAATTTATAGAAGTTAATATTTTGGAAAGTAAATCATTAAATATGAATTTATGAAATTCATAAACTTGAACTCCCTAAATAAATAAATATAAATCATATATAAAAATTTTTATTGATTGCATGTTGTGGCAAATTGAGCAAATAACTCTATTTTATAAATAAAAGAAAATATTAACCAATATTTTTAAGATATTAAATAAATGAGTTAAGATCATGGGATTATTTTTTGATCGATGTCCAATCGTAAAGGTTCCAAAAAATTAGACATTTAAAGATATTAAAATTTTGGAACGTAAATAATAAAAATCAAAATTATGAATTGTTAAAATCAAAATTGTAAACTCATTTAGAATTAATAAATCATATATCAAATATAAATGTGTTACATATTATATTGAATTGAGCTAAGAACATGCCATTATTTTTTTGATCGAGATATGGTTGTAACATTCCGAAAAGTTAAAAATTTAAAGAAACTATAGTTTTGGAAAGCAAAGAATTCAAATCAAAACTGTAAGCTCATTTAGTAATAACATATCGTATATCAAATTTTAATTTGTTTCATAATTTTATGAATTAAGCTTAAAGCTCTATTATTTAAAGAGAAGCAAGTATATAACTTAAAATATGTTAAAAATTATATGATGGGTTAAGAACGTGCAACTATTTTTTTTATTGAGTGTCATTTATAAAATTCTAAAAATTAAGAATCATGAAATTAAAAATTGTGCAAAAAAATAATTTTTTGAAATTTGTTGTAGAAGCTACAGAGGGAAATGAATAAATCAAAATAGGATTTTAATTTACATAAAGACTTTTAATTTAGGAAGAGAGAAAGCAAAGGGAATTAATGAAATGACTATTGTAATCTGTATGTAATAAAATGATGTAAATATTATAGAAAATCATAATTGAGCCAATTGGGAAAGAGATAATTTGTTGATGGATAATTATAACCGGAGAAGAAGAAAATGAGAATTTATTAATAAAAGAAATATAATTAAAGAAGAAGAAAGTGATATAATTAGTCATTAGAGAAAAGGTGAAAGAACTTGACAAATAATGAAATAAAAATCTTTGAAATGTAATTAAATGCAAGGCACTTAGTTTAACAAATCTCATTAAGAAACTCATATTCCTTAATTAAAAAGAAACACACGTTTTATAACTATAAGGATAAAATAGTATATATGTAAAATATAAATTTAATACTAAATATAATATAATATAATATAATATAATATAATATAATATAATATAATATCAAATTACTAATTATGACAATGTCATTATGTCAAAAAATCATTCTCATATATTTATACAAAAAAATCCATTATTATTTTATATTATAGGGACTGTCTTTTTAGTCCCTAAACAATAGAAATGTATAAATTTTGATTGGTAACATTTAAAAATACACATACTTAACATAATGTTAACATAATATATTAAAATAAAATGAAAATAAAATTTCTTATATTTTTATGCAAACTTCAAACTTTTGTACTAATAATAACGTAACATTTTGTATGAATGTTGTAATTACATTATTGGCTATCATCAATTTCTGAATTTGTGGAAATATGGATATGCGTGTGCTGACGCATAAGCAAAGGATACGTGTCGTGTTATTAACTTATTATAAAACATGAATCCAGAAACATTTGTGCCAAAAACAATGCATCAAAAATATAAGATAAAATATTCACCGCCTTTGGAAAATAGAGAGAGGTTGGGATTGTCCGACATCAATGATTCCCACAGTTCTGTGTTCACCTCTATCTTACATCGTCGAGGCATAGCCGAATCCACAACCACAGGAAGTTTGTTCATCAATCTTGGGCACTCTCTTATATAGATAGAGTCAATGGAGTTGCAAATGATGGTTGTTCCCTTGCATAGGCTCTTCAATTTTGGAAGCTCTTCCAACCTCAACCTTATTAAATTGGGGAGGGTGAGGGAACCTGTTCCTTCATCATCGAACACATCTTCTAATCCTCCACACTTAGTCACACAAATAGCTTCAAGGTTGGGAACTCGTGATAGTGATATCCCCACCTTCCTCAGTCTTGGAAGATCATGTAACCGTACTCGTTCTAATTTTGGGAGGGCGAGGCAATGTCTTTCTTCATCTTCGAATATCTCTTCTATTTCTTCACACTCGCTTATATGAATATCTTCGAGGTTGGGAGCTCCTGGTAATGGTATCCTCATCTTGTTACAGTTACTAATTGAAAGCCGTGTCAGAGAGGAAAACACAGGTTGTGCAAGTGCAGCTGATGCTCCAATTTCCCCCTGTTCGATCAACCCCTTCATACCATCCAACTCAAGCAGTTCAATTTTTTCAAGAGCAGATATTTGAGATGATAATCCTGCCTCACTCCTCCAAATGTACTCTATTCCTTCACAACTTTGAATTGTCAAAATCTTCAATCCTTCCACAAAGCATATGCCCAGACCCTCTGCTAATACTCTCTCTTCTTCAAGGTTGCATTCAGACAAGAACAACTCTTTATCATGACACGTTCCTCCTGTTGTATAGAATTCATGTTCTTCATAATATGATCCCACTAATATTCTGTAGCAAGTGTCACGTACCCGACTTCCCCAACTTGTAATCAAAGACTGATGATTCCGCGAATTATTGATGTTAGTAAATGCTGGTAGAGAATTATGACACAATGAATTTACGTGGTTCGATTTACTGAGGTAAATCTACGTCCACGGGGAGAAATGAGGGCAGGTTTGTATTGCTTGATCTGCGAAAATACAGCTTACAACACAGACTTGCTATATGCTATTTTATCTCTAGAGAGCTTAACCCTTTTCTATCAGATCTAAGTTCTATTTATACATTGAACTAGGATCGTGGTTTGCAGCCCCACTAACAAGATCGTGGGTGAGCAATAACTGCTCAATAACTGCTTCATACCACTAAATAGATCGTGGGTATAGTGGAGGTCGTGGAGGCCTTTCGTGAGTCCACCAACTCCTAGTTCGGTCGAATGCTGAGACCGAACTGCTGGACTTTACCGATCAGCTCTTGCCGATCTGAGAGGAGAGCTTGACTGGTCGGCTTTTACCGAGCTGTAGGCTGAGTCCGAACTCTTTGGTCGTGCCGAACTCTTTGGTCGTGCCGAACTCTTTGGTGCCGAACAGATACTCTTTCTTGGGCTCTGGGCTGATGGGCCGTCACTGTTATTGGGCTTGCCATTAGGGTTTAGTTCGTACCCCATCACTACCCCCCCCGAAAAGCGAAGTGGATCACTTCGGCGAGGTGAGTCACTTCGGCATTCTGGATAACGGTAAGGGGGAGGCTGACGTCAGGGGACGTGCCTAGCGCATGCCTGCATTAAATGCGACAGTAAAATCCGGCCGTTGATTCCTGAAAAGGTGGGATTCGAAACGGCGCAACGATTTCGAAATCTTTCCCGTATCTGATAAATACGCTCTTTCTTCATCATTGAAGCACTTTTGCTGTTGCGTCTTCTATACTCTCTTTCTTGCGAAAATTCTCTCTCCGCTTTCAAGAATTTTTTCAGACTATCTTCACCTTCAAAAAGTAAGAAAAATGTCTTCTTCTTCTTCTTCGGAGTCGGGTAGCGTTAGGAAAGGGGGTAAGGGGTCTTCTAGCCGGAAAGAATCCGGGGAGAAGACCGTAGAGTATTTTCACAGTATCTTGAGTAAGGATACTGTGATATCCCTTTACGAAAAATACTCTTTTCCTGGGGGGAAGGCGGTGGTACCTGACGGTGATCACAGGGCTGACTCCCCGCCGGAGGGTTACGTCACCGTGTACGAGGCCTGCTTAGAATGCGGGCTTCGTTTCCCCCTCCCTTCTGCCTTTATAGATTTACTAGATTTTTTTCAGCTTCCTTTAGGCCAGGTGACTCCGAACTCTTGGAGGCACTTGTCGGCCTTCGCTGCCGAACTCCGTAGGTTAGGAAGGGATTTGTCTTTGAAGGCGATCCTTAAATTCTTTCAATTTAAGAGGAAGGGGTCTTGGTTTTACTTGATCCCTTTACAGCCTTTTAGGGCCTTTTGTAAAACGAAGTGGCCGAAGTGGCAAAATCGCTTCTTCTACTATGATAGGACCGCGGCTCCTAGTTTTCCCTGGAGAGGGCCGGAGTCCGTTATCCGTCACCCTCGGCCTGAACCGTTGGACGAGCTCGATGGCGAGCTCAACAAGATTCCCATAGTTAGGAAACAATACACGGAGTCTGAGCTCGTCAAGGGCGACGTCGTGTTCGACATCTCGTCTTCGGACGAAGAGGCCGAGGGTGAGGATTTCTCTTTATCTTTATGCTCTACTGCTTTAACGAAGAAAATCTGACTTTGCTTTCTTGCTTTTTGGCAGTGTTCATGTTGAATAAGGCTATCAGAAAGTCCTCCGAGCTTGTGGAGCCGGAGAGAGAGAAGGCTACCAGCTCGGCGCCTGATGCCGAGAAGAATCCGAAGAGGCAAAAGACCTCTTCGGGTCCAAAGAAGCCGGAGTCGACTTCGGCAAGTAGGAAGGGGAAGACCCAGAAGCCCCCGAGAGCGCCAGAGAAAGACATGGTCTTGGCGCCTCCTTCGGAGCATATCTGTGAGCCATTTCTATGGCCCACGGACTTCGCCGAGGTGAATTGTCTTCTTGATTCCTTGGCTTGGCTTCTGTCCTGTATTTTTGGTGCCCTCTGTTAACTTTTTTCCTTATCCATTTTCAGAGGAATGATATGCTCTCCAAGCTCGTCGCCGTCGAACTCTCCAAAGCGTCCAACGACTATGCCGAGATGCAGAGGAAATTGGCGGCTGCTTGTCACCGGGCCGAGCAGGCTGAGGCAAACTTTGAGAAAGCCAGGGCTGCTAGGATTTCGGCCCAGGATGAAGCTCAGTTTGCCAAAAACCAGCTCGTCATCCAGCGAGAGCAGACGAAACAGAGGGATGCTGCCGCCGTGGTTGCCCAAGGAGAGGGTCTCCGTGCCTACACGGAGAGACTCTTTTTGAGCAGCCAGTTCTCGGCCTTTGTCGGTAGTCTGGTAAGGCTAATTGCCGATAAGGGCGAGCAGGGGGCCGACGTCGTGCTGCCTCTGTACAGCCGAGAGATAGCAGCTCGGCTTCAGAATCTGCCGCTCCTTGAGGAGCTCGCTTCATCTTCGGTCCTGCTTTCTGCAGACCGAGTCCGGAGTTGTCGAGCTGATCGGGACGAGAACCTGGAGGCTATCTTTGCCTCCGTGGGACCCGTTTCACCCGCTTCGACTTACAACGGAGAGGGTGAGGCCGAGCCGCTGGAGCGGGAGGCCGAAGTCGATCAGGCCGGGCATCCGGAGAAGGAAGCCGAAGTCGAGCGGGCCGGGCATCCGGAGAAGGAGGCCGATCAGGAGGCGGAGGCGAGGCCGGCAGGAGGCGAGGCTGAGGCTGAGGTAGCCCAGGAGAAAGAAGCTGTACCAGACCGAGGAGCCGGAGACGAAGCTGGCGGAGTATGATTTCGTCTCCCTTCTCTTAGTCTAGTTTCTTCCTTGTAAAATGGCCTTGATGCCCTCCTAGTGTAAAATTTTCCTTGTGAATGAAAAATTCTCTACACTTGTCTTCGTATAGCTTTTCGTACTCGCCTTTATTCCTGTTGTATTTTACTATCTGCTCGGTACAACTGCCGAACTAATATAGCTGCTTTGTACCCAAGGAGATGGAGATACTTCACTGGAAACGGCTGTACTCTTCGGCTTTGGACGAAGCTGAGAGAAGAGCTATAGCCGATCAGACGAAGAATGACGAGCTTCTGGCTCGTTTAGTGAAGCTGGAGGCCGATATCAAGGACTTAGAGTCCGATAAGAAAGATCTGGAGGCCGAGCTGAATACGACCATTGCTGAGAGGACTGCGTACGAGGATTACATCCGTGTGCGCGGGGGATTGACCATATCAGATGTTCAGAGTCGAGTTGACGAACTGTGGGAGGAATATCTTGTACTCCGGAGGAACAATGCGCTGGAGAGCTCGGCTTGCCAACAAGTTGTGAAATCACTACGGCGTTGGGCTTCTCGGTACAACATTGTTCTTTCTCGGCGCCCCTCCATAGAAAGATTCCTTCGGCATATCGTGCCAACAGATGCTCGCACTCCAGATCAAACCTCTGGTTCCCTTGTTCAAAATCCTACTCCAAGTCAACAACGAACTCCGGAACAGCCGGAAACGTCTAGACGAGAACGGGCTCAGGAGCAACCGGAATCGTCAAGACAGGGACGGACTGAAATTCGCCGAGGAGTTGTGACTATGAGCGAGCAAGATCAGCAGATGCTTATTGCAGAGACTCTTCATCGCCGAGGTGTTAGGACTTCTCGGGCTCGGGGAAGAGGCGTTGGGTCGAGGATAGCATCTCGTCGACCTGCTTATTCTTCATCTGCTCGGAACGACCGAACTCGGCTTCCAGAGGATTTTGTGAATAGGTGGCTCAACTTTAGCAACCCCGGACAGTAGAATAGTCCTTTGTAATAGTAGGGTAGCGGAGTTGTATGCTGAACAAGATTTGAAAAATGAAATTTTGTTTCCGCCTCTAACACTGTATTTACAGCTTAGCGAAAAAATTTCATCGTACTTGTCCTCGGTCTTATGAAGTATACTTCTTTGATCGGACTTGGTCCTTGGTCTTATGAAATAAACTTCTTTGACCGGACTCGTCATTGGTCTGATGAAATAAACATCTTTGACCGGACTCGTCTTTGGTCTGATGAAATAAACATCTTTGACCGGACTCGTCTTTGGTCTGATGAAATAAACATCTTTGACCGGACTTGGTTTGTGTTCTAATTTGGCGATTTTTGTCGCCGGGATCGAACTTTCCCTTGTCCTAATTCGGCGAGTTTTATCGCGTGGATCGGACTTTCCCAGTTAACCGAAGTGGTCTTATGCAGTAAACCTCTTTGACTAGACATGGTCGTCCTCGGTCTTATGAGGTAAACTTCTTTGACCGAACTCGGTCGTCCTAATTCGGCGAGGTTTATCGCGTGGATCGGACTTTCCCTTATTGCAGTTCGTTTCAGACGAAGTGCTTATTAAGCTGAATTGCGGTCTTGTATCCTCCTTGGAAGCTTGGACGCACAATCGTTGGCTTATTGCAGTTCGTTTCAGACGGACTGCTTGTTAAGCTGAATTGTGGTCTTATATCCTCCTTAGAAGCTTGGACTCACAATAGTCTTTAATAATCGATCTAAAAAGGGGATCAGTCTTTAAAGAACGATATACCTTGGTACCATTTGTAAGAGACGACAAGCACATAGAGACAAAACACATAGAGAAAAAATGAAAAAGACGAAAGAAAAAAACTTTAAACTTTTCATAAAACGACAAGTAAAAGGTACAAGTAAAAAAACAAACAAATAAAAACATGTACCCCTATGACCGAACTAGACACAAGACAGACTGACCGGACTTTGTCTCTTACAAGTGGAACTTCTTGAGGTTGGAGACGTGCCATGTTCGGGGTACTTGTTCTCCTGACATGTGAGTCAATTTATAAGACCCTTTGCCGAGGACTTCTGACACCCGATACGGACCCTCCCATGTGGGCTCGAGTTTGCCCAGCTTTTCTGCTCGGCTTACTTCGTTGTTTCTCAAGACGAGATCTCCCACTTGAAATTGAAGCTTTTTCACCCTTTGGTTATAATACCGGGCTACTTGCTCCTTATACTTGGCTGCTTTTATGCACGCCAATTCTCTTCTTTCTTCGGCGAGATCTAGTTCGGCTCTCAGTCCGTCGTCATTCATTTCTGAGGAGAAGTTTAGAGTTCGGGGACTGGGTACGCCGATCTCCACCGGAATTACGGCTTCAGTGCCGTACACCAGACTATACGGAGTTTCACCGTTGGAGGTTTTGGGTGTAGTTCGGTAGGACCATAGGACTTGAGGGAGATTTTCTACCCATTGTCCTTTGGCTTGTTCTAACCGAGCTTTTAACCCTTTCACCAGAATCCGGTTCGTTACTTCCGTTTGTCCGTTTGCTTGGGGATGGGAGACCGAAGTGAACCGCTGTTGAATGTTCAGCTCTTGGCACCAATTCTTGAACGTCTTGTCGGTGAACTGAGTCCCATTATCCGAGATGAGGATGTGGGGTATGCCAAATCGGCACACTATGTTCTTCCAGACGAAGTCCAATGCCTTTGAGCTCGTTATCGTAGCTAATGGTTCAGCCTCCACCCACTTCGTGAAGTAGTCCACGGCAACGATAAGGAATTTCATTTGCCGAGGAGCTTGAGGAAGTGGTCCCACTATGTCTATGCCCCATTGCATGAAAGGCCAAGGGCTTTGCATAGTGTACAGATCGGTCTGCGGCATCCTTGGGACATTTGCATGAATTTGGCACTTCGTACACTTCTTGACGAGCTGCACTGCCTCTTGTACCATGGTTGGCCAATAATATCCCCATCTCAGAACTTTTTTAGCTAAAGCTCTGGCTCCGATGTGGCTACCGCACGATCCTTCATGAACTTCTTTGAGGATGTAGTCCGTCTCTTCTGGTCCTACGCACCGCAATAACGGCTGGAGGTAAGACTTTCTAAAGAGGACTCCTTCATGAAGTTCGTACCGAAGAGCTCGTCACGTGATCTTCCGAGCTTCTCTCTTATCCTCGGGCAATTGTCCTTGATCCAGATACTGCAAGATCGGCGTCATCCAGTTCGGCGAGCTGGATACTGAATGTACCTCGGCTTCATCAATGCTTCGATGCATTAATTCTTCCGCCTTTGAGCTCGGATCTGAGGCCAACTTACTTAAGGTATCTGCTCGGCTATTTTCCGCTCTGGGAATGCGGATTATCCGAAAATAGGAGAAACTTCGGCTGATGCTTTGCGCTTTGTCCAAATACTTCTTCATTCTCTCGTCACGAGCTTCACTTGTACCCAACATGTGATTTACTATGACTTGTGAATCACAATGGACTTTGAGAGATTTGACGAGCAGACTTTGCGCTAGCTGGAGTCCGGCCAGGAGGGCTTCGTACTCGGCTTCATTATTAGTAGTGGGGAATAGGAACCGAAGTGAGTAGGTTACCTCGTGTCCGTCGGGAGCGACAAGTAGAATACCAGCTCCACTTCCCATCTTGTTTGAAGCTCCATCTACGAATCCGCTCCAGCAGTCCGGCGGTTCTACTTCGGATTCCAAGGGCTGTGCTAGTTCGGCATTGGCAGAATTCTTCTGTTCGGCAATAACAGGAATTGCTTGATCGAACTTTGCTTCTGCAAGAAAATCTGCCAAGGCTTGTCCCTTGATGGCTTTCCGAGGTAGATATTCAATTGTGTGCTCTCCCAACTCTATAGCCCACTTGGCGATTCTGCCTGATGCTTCCGGTTTGGTCAACACTTGCCGAAGTGGCAGATCAGTTAAGACGCATACCTTGTGAGCATAGAAGTATGGCCGCAGTCTCCTTGCTGCATTTACTAATGCCAGAGCAATCTTTTCCAGTGGTTGATACCTTGTTTCTGGACCTCTTAATGCTCGGCTTGTAAAGTAGATGGGAAGCTGCTTTAGGCCTTCTTCTCGTACAAGCACCGCGCTGATGGTTTGATCCGATGCCGCTAAGTATAAGAATATTACTTCGGCTTCGGTTGGAGCAGAGAGCATAGGAAGCTCGGCTAGATAACTTTTGAGCTCGTCAAAGGCCTTTTTCTGCTCGGCTCCCCACTCGAACTTTGGTGCCTTTTTCAACACCGTGAAGAACGGCAGTTGCTTTTCGGCTGCTTGAGAAAGGAATCGATTCAGTGCGGCTAGACATCCGGTTAGCCTTTGCACGTCATGTATGGACTTCGGCATTGCCATGTTTTGAACAACTTGAACTTTTGAGGGGTTTGCCTTGAGTCCGTCCTTTGAAACCCAACAACCCAGAAACTTTCCCGAATCTACCAAAAAGGTACACTTTTGGGGATTAAGTTTGAGGTTGGCTTTCTTGAGCACGTTGAGAGTGGACTTGAGGTTGTGCTCGTACTCCGAAGTGCTTTTGCTTTTGACGACTATATCGTCAACATACACTTCGACCTCCTTTCCAATCAGGTGCCGAAAAAGCTTGTCTACCATCCTTTGATAAGTGGCTCCGGCATTCTTTAAACCGAATGGCATCTTTTTATAAGCGAAAATGCCGAAATCAGTAATGAAGGCCGTTTTTGAAGCGTCAATCTCATCCATTAAAACTTGATGGTATCCTTTGTACAGATCAAGAAAACAAAAAATTTCAAAGCCTATCAAAGCTTCTACTTTTTTATCTATGTTCGGAAGGGGATAGCAATCTTTGGGACAGTGCTTATTTAGATCGGTGAAATCTATGCACATCCGCCATCCTCCTTCCTTTTTCTTGATCATGACAGGATTGGCTACCCACGAAGGGTACTTCACTTCGAATAACACATCCGCCTTCAATAATTGACGGACTTCGTCATGGATGACTTGATTTCGTTCTGCCGCAAAGAGTCTTTGCTTCTGTTTTATCGGCCGGACTGAAGGATCAATATTTAACCGATGAGTGATTACCTCGGGGGGCACTCCGGTCATGTCCAACGGAGACCATGCAAAGACGTCTTTATACTCCTTGAGGAGCTGGATGGTTTTTTCCCGAAGTAGGGGCGTTCCCGCGAAGCCGATCTTAACCGTTCGGGATGGATCGTCTTCGTACAGCTGAACTGTCATCGAGTTCGGCTCCGGTATGACTTCGGTCATCGCCTCTGACTCCGGCTGCTGTGATTGCTATGCTTGGTGGTGCCGATCTGACTGCTCGGCACTTCTAAGCGCAATTTGCAGACATTCCTTTGCTCTCTTTTGGTCACCTCGGATGACCGCTATCCCTCCTTTAGTGGGGATCTTGATGGTGAGGTGATAGGTGGAGCAAACGGCCCGAACTGTGTTGAGCCAGTCTCTTCCCAGGATGACGTTGTACGGGGACCGAGCTTTCACCACGAAAAACTCAATCATCGTACTGGAGCTAGTAGGCGCTTTCCCCACCGTGATCGGAAGGCTGATAATACCTTCAGGGCGGGTGTCCTCCTGGGTGAAGCTCTTCAGGGGAAGCGGAGCCGGACTGAGCCGAGCTGGGTCCACTTCTAGTTTGTCGAAGCACTCTTTAAAAAGAATGCTAACCGACGCTCCTGTATCCACAAACACCCTGTGGATCAGTTTGTTTGCCACTCCGGCTTGGATGACAATGGCGTCTTGGTGAGGAGAGATGGCCGGGACGGGATCAGCAGCCGAGAACGTAATCACTTCGTCCTGCTTCAGCCTTTTATGCGTTGGCTCCTCTCGATTGGAGCCTCTGCGTTCTGACTTTAGGGACGACTTGGTCTTCCCGGCAGGGAGCGCGTCAATAGTCTGGATTACTCCATCATATTGCGGCTCGTCATCGTCTTCGGGATCCGGCTGCCTTTTCGGATCCTGAGGAGCGCAGTTCGCACCACTCTGCTTTTTATTCTTCTTTGGCTGCTTGCTTCGGTATTTTTTCAATGTCCCTGCCTTCACAAGAACGTCGATACCTGCAGCCAAGTTTCTGCACTCCTCAGTATCGTGACCGTGGTCTTGATGGTAGGAGCAGTAGCTATCCTGTGGTCGGCGCGCGGCTGATTTCGTCATCCGCTTTGGCTTTTCGAATAGGTCAGAGTGCAATTCGAAAATTTCCGCTCTCGGCTTGTTCAGCGGGACGAACTGAGCGGGCGGCTTCTCGGGATTGAGACGAGGTCCCAATCTGTCTTGCACCGGAGCCCTTTGAATTCTTTCAAATGGAGTCCGGCGAGGATGCCCCTGATCGCTATGATCGGGCTTCCTTCTGTCTCCTCGGGACGATGAGCTGTCTAACGACCGTTTGCGACGGTCTGCCTCATCGGCCCGGGAGTACTGGTCCGCAATGTCCCACATTTCCTGAGCTGTCTGCGGACCGCACTCAACGAGCTTCCTGTAGAGAGCTCCGGGCAGGATTCCATTTTGGAATGCCGAAATGACAAGCAGATCGTTGAGATCGTCTACTTGCAGGCATTCCTTGTGGAATCTTGTCATAAAGTCGCTGATTTTTTCGTCGCGACCTTGACGAATGGAAAGCAGCTGAGCCGAAGTGATTCGGGCTTCCGCTTTCTGAAAAAACCTCCTGTGGAAGGCATCCATTAGATCTCGGTAAGATCTGATGCTGCCTTGGGGGAGGCTATCGAACCACCTTCTCGCGTTCCCGATGAGCAGCTCGGGAAACAGCTTGCACATGTGGACCTCGTTGAGACCCTGGTTCGCCATGTTATATTGATAGCGCCCCAAGAAATCGTGAGGGTCCACGAGCCCGTCGTAAGTCATCGACGGAGTTCGGTAGTTCTGTGGTAGGGGAGTTCGGGTGATGTCGTCCGAGAACGGAGTCTTCAGTGCTCCGTACACGGCGAATCCGATATCTCGTCGGTATGGAGGAGATTGAGTTCTCCTGTGATTCCGGTACCGAGGAGGAACAGGAATATGTCGGGGCTGAGGACTCTTCTTCCTGGAAGCCACGGCACTACTGCGGTAGTGACTTTCTTGTGCGGAGGGAGAAGGAGAATCCGTCGTTTTCGTCTCCGGCTGCTTTTGGCTTTTTCGCAGGAAGGTTAAGAATTCCTCCTGCTTTTCAGCCAAAAACTGCTTAACAGCCTCATTCAAATCGGGCTGCTGGGAAGACTCAGTGGGACGATTTTTGGAGCGGCTTGTTCCTTCGCCATGAGAACTGGTGGTGGATTTATCCCTAGGCTGTTTTCCCGACCTATGGGATGGATTGGCTTCCTCCTGGTTCTCACGGGCTGGAATACGGGTATTCTGCGATCTGGTATGCATTTTTTGGGTGGAAAAAATGGATCAAAAATTCGCTTTATCACAAATTTTATTCTCTGTTTCCCACAGACGGCGCCAGTGATGATTCCGCGAATTATTGATGTTAGTAAATGCTGGTAGAGAATTATGACACAATGAATTTACGTGGTTCGATTTACTGAGGTAAATCTACGTCCACGGGGAGAAATGAGGGCAGGTTTGTATTGCTTGATCTGCGAAAATACAGCTTACAACACAGACTTGCTATATGCTATTTTATCTCTAGAGAGCTTAACCCTTTTCTATCAGATCTAAGTTCTATTTATACATTGAACTAGGATCGTGGTTTGCAGCCCCACTAACAAGATCGTGGGTGAGCAATAACTGCTCAATAACTGCTTCATACCACTAAATAGATCGTGGGTATAGTGGAGGTCGTGGAGGCCTTTCGTGAGTCCACCAACTCCTAGTTCGGTCGAATGCTGAGACCGAACTGCTGGACTTTACCGATCAGCTCTTGCCGATCTGAGAGGAGAGCTTGACTGGTCGGCTTTTACCGAGCTGTAGGCTGAGTCCGAACTCTTTGGTCGTGCCGAACTCTTTGGTCGTGCCGAACTCTTTGGTGCCGAACAGATACTCTTTCTTGGGCTCTGGGCTGATGGGCCGTCACTGTTATTGGGCTTGCCATTAGGGTTTAGTTCGTACCCCATCAAAGACTTCAAAGCTTTAACATTTTCCATTCTTCCACTAAACTCCTCAAGCAGTTTCAGATTCTTAATTTCTTCAACTTTTACTTCTATATGCAATCGTAATTCCAAGTGCTGGAGTTTCCCAAGTTTAAGGAACAATCCTTCTGAAAGCATCTCTAATTCAAACGCATCCAATGCGAGGAATTTGAGATTGATTAATTCCCCAACTCCTTGAGGGACTTCCTTGATGGCTGTATTCGAGAGGTCTAACTCCCTGAGTTCTTTCATCTCTCCCAAGTATGGCACATTTTCTAGATTACGACACGACCTAAGGAGCAATGCCTTGAGGCTCTTCAAGGCACAGATTGAGTTTGGCAGCTTCGTTATGCTAGCCCCGCTCAAATCAAGAGTGCATAGTCCTTGCATTTTAGAAAAGAATGAATCTGGGATGAACTGCAACCAACAATTACCCAATAAAAGGGTTGAGAGCTTAGGACAATCGGGTGACATTCCTTGTTCAATTCTCATTATGCCACTGTTCATAAAGGACACCTTCTCCAGATCCTTTGCCCATTCTGCTTCTTTGGGAATTTCACCTGCTCTTACCATATATTTCCCCTCACATATCTTCAATGCCATACTTCTTAACAGATCATGCATCTTCACCCGTTCAGTATGACAACTTTCCAACAAGCACACATTCACTAATTTATCCAATATGAAATGTCCTTGCTCAATTTGCGCTCTCCTTGTCTTTCTTTCATCCACCAACCCTCCCAAAATGACTCTCTAACCAAACACTTTCTCCTTATTTCTTCATCTTCAGGATATAACGCGCAATACAGGAAACAATGTTGCAATGCATTGAACTCATTACTCTGGCTATGACGATTCCTATTCAACCGATCAAAACTATATTTCAATACTTTATAAACATCGCCGTCATTCCCTGAGACACGTTCTTTTATTTCTACATAAGCATTTCTCCATGTATAAATGGCTCTCTCGCCCCTCATGCTTCCAGCCACCGTAACAATTGCTAGGGGCAGACCACCACACAATTCTGCCACAGATCTGGCAACCTCTTCTGCCAAAGAATCAAGTTCTATCTCATTTCTTAGCGTTTCATTGAACAATTTCCATGCCTCGTGATGATGTAGAGTTTTCACTGGAATCACTTTTTGGCAACAAATTTGACGACACACTTCTAAGGAGCGAGTGGTTATAATCAGCCTACAACACTCGACAGAAACGGGACATCCAACCTTTAAAAAATCAATATTTTCCCACACATCATCTAATATCAGCACTGAATTCTTCATGTGAGACAAAGTTGTATGGAGTCTCGCTGCCCTTTTGTCTTCATTATTCTCACCCACAAAATCCAGACCTATGAAACGAGCTATTTCATCTTGTAAAGTCGTAACACTAAATTCTTGAGAGACTGTAACCCAAATAACACGTCCCTGAGAGTGTTGGAGGAGTTGATTGTGAATGTGCTTTGCCAGTGTCGTTTTGCCCACACCACCCATACCATAAACACCAATGCTCGACACTTGCCCACTCTCCAAATGTTTCAAAATCGTTTCCAAATTTTCATTAAAAGCTTCACCAACCATCCCATTTGTCAACAACTTATCTCCCCTACTTCCACAAACATCAAGGGCAAGTTCACCAAAATTCTGACCATGCACGACAAGCCTATCGACCTCCTCAGTTAGTTTAGCTAGTAACCCTCCATCCGTCAATCTCACAGTAAATCCTTCCGATTCCTTTCGATTCCTAAACTCAGCAACTTTCTTTTTAATGGGCCTCACTTCTTCCAACCATACCTCAACTTCGCGCTTCCTTTTCTTTGTACCAGAAAGCTCTGAGCTCTTGATTTCCATCTCAACATCAGATGCCTTAGCACACAATAACTTCGACTTATTCTCCAAAGCTGTTAGATTGTGCTCAAAGTATATTATACTTTTCACAGAGTTGAGTGCATCACCCGATATTATTTCCCCCACCTTCGACATAATCGTCTCGATGAACAAGCTTGCCATTTGCCCCACATTGCTCTTCCCAGAGAAAACATAAACAAAAAACAACAATTATTTGATGAGAAAAATAGCTACACTCTTACTTTTCTAGCGATCATCTATCTAGTCCGAAAATGAATTTGCAAGTAATGAACAAAGTATAAATCCAATATATGTTGACTATTTATGTGAATATGATGCTAAGTGCTAGCAATCTACAAGCAAGATGTTAGAGTTGACGATGATTATGTAACAATATTTATATTCTTATGTGAACTATGTCTATACTGGTTTAATATTAACGATCAAGTTTATACCATTAGATGCTAAGGATTCTAGTATATATTAAAGACGATACAATGATGGATCAAATTCGATTAAAGAATTAGAATCATGTGTATTGATAACCCTCCTTTCTTACCTCTAAAATGGAATATCTCTATTTATTTATGCAACGAATGGAGTATATAATGTACGTATATATGAGAGGATGTTATAATATAATATATTTATATATATGGATGTAATAAAATGCAAATTCTATATATTGTACAAACTCCAACTATGATCTGGATCGTTAGATTTCAATATTTGATGTCAATAGATGACAAATAACGTCAATAGAAAATATCAACACAACGTCAACATTGTCAACCGATTGACATTGTGTTGACATTTTCTGTTGATGTTATTTGTCATCTGTTGACATCAAATCTTGAAATCTAACAATCCAGATCATAGTTTGGAGTTTGTAGAAAGATGCAGTTTGCATTTTATCATTATCATGTGTATATATAGATATAGGGGAGTAATCAATTGCTAATTCATTCTCTAATTGCTAACTACAACTAATTTAAGACCATAGGATTTTAGAAATATAGTGGTCTAAAATTTTCCACGTGTAATTTTCGTTTTTGTTGAATAAATTGAAAAAAATAAATAAAAAACTACAAAATTAGAGTTTTTGATGAAAATGTCAATATAGTGTTTTGAAAATATCAACACAATGCTTTGAGAATATCAACACATTGCTTATGTCAACACATTACTTTAAGATTGACATTCTACATGTATTATATTGACATATTTTATATACTATGTTGACATGTTGATGTACGAAAAAATTGAAAATTTTCAAAATTATTTTCAAATTTTGACATCGGAACATAAGCAGGTGAGATCTCGTTAGAATCCTTATGAAATTATCTTTAATTTGATATATGTGCGAAAAAATAATTTAAATCGAGAAAGTTATATGCATTTTAAAGTTATGTGATATTTTTCAAAAGTTAGTTACAACTAATTTGTTGTAAATTGATCTTAATACCCTTATTGACGTTTTGTGTTGATCGTATTGACATTTCGGAGCTGATGATCTAGGCCCTTGATTTGAATATCTAAGAGCATCCACAACGGTAACAGGGACGCTGCCCGTCCTTCCGTGCCGCTGGCACGGACGAGCTCCGCCACCACTGCGCTCGCGCCGCTGGCACGGCGCTGCTCGTTGCGAAGAGCACGTCCATGCCAGCGAGCAGACGACGTGGCACTTAGCGATTGGGCAAAGGCATAGCCGTTGCCTTTGAATTTTTTTAATTAAAAATCGGTTTTTAATTAAAAAAACCGATAAAAAATAAAAAAAATCACTTCCCAAAAAAATATCCGTTTATTACCGTTTTTTCCCACTTTTTAATTTTATTTTTTATTTTTTTCCCCCAAAAATACACATTTTCATCTATAAATACACTCACTTTCCCCAAAAAAATCACATCAAACTACACAATTCTCATCACATATCCATTCACATCTTCATTCTCCATCATCCATTCTCATCTTCATTTTCTCATATCCATTCTCAACTTTTCTTCCACTCCTACACCATAATTATGTCCGGCCATGGCGATAACCCCCCGGGCTCCGGTTGGAACCCCGAATGGTTCGGTTCACAACCGTTTCCTAGTCCGGAAATGGAATACTTGGCCCCTCCCAAAGTTCGGGCGTACCGGGTGACTACCGGCCATACCCATTCGACGACCAAGGTGCATCCGAAGGGCGATACGGGTGGACACCGGAGCCTAGGCCGACCGCCCCCACCCAAACTCCGACTCCTCCTACTCGCGGTGTCCGCACACCGTACACTCCGGCGGAGATGGATCAATTGTTCAAGGCGTACTTGGAAATCTCCGAAGATCCGGTGGTTGGCACGAACCAAGCCGGCGATCACTATTGGTGGCGCATCGTTCGCCGGTACAATAAAAACCGGCCGCCGGGAACAGTCGAGCGCAACGAGAGTATGGTGCGCAACGCCATCTTCAGAGCCAAAGAGGAAATTGGCAAGTTCAATGGCTATTTCCTCCAGGAAGAGCGGAATACGGGGAGCGGCCGGAACTAGGTCGACTTCATCACTGCCGCGATGAGCACCTACCAATCCTTGAACTACAAGCCGTTCAAGTACCTCAACGCTTGGCAGGAGACGCGGACGCACCCGAAGTATATGGGAGGCGTAACATCCTCCTCTAGCTGCTCCTCCAAACGGTCAAGGTCGGTATCCCTATCCGACGCAGGCTCTGAAGAAGTGGCTAGCCAACTCGCCTGAGCTAACTTGGGTAGCCCTGACGCCGGACCGAGCGGTTCCCAACGCCGACCGCAAGGAAGGAAGAAGGCGCCGGTCAACCGCCGTCGCGCCGCGACTCCATCCGAACCCGCTCTCGAACCCTATCCCTATGCGGCACCTCCACCCCAGAACAACTCGTTGTGGATGCTCTTAGGCCAACTCAATATGGCCGATAGATCAACTATGACCCCCACGCAACTTCAAACGCACGAGACCAAGATATTGGGTCTCCAAAAACAATTTAGGAGTTTAATTATGTAATTTTTATATTTTAGGATTTTAATTATGTAATTTTTAATTTTTAGAATTTTAATTATGTCTTTTTATTTTATTTGTAATTTGTAATATTTATTGTGGTTTTTTAATGAATTTTAATATTATGGAAATGTTTTTGTTTAATTGAATTGTGCTCGTCCTTGCGGAAGAGCACAGCTGTGGGTGTTGTGCTCTTGCCAGAGAGCAGGCATAATAAGTGGGGTCGGGCCCACAACCGTTGTCGTTGGCAAGAGCACGGTTGTGGATGCTCTAAGGGCTATTATTTAATTGTAGTTAGCAATTAAGTGTTGAGTTAACAATATAATACTCCACATATATATATATATATATATATATATATATATATATATATATATATATAGGGTAGTGATCAAGGTATAACTAATCTTAAGTGTATAACTAGAGAACAAATCTCAGCCACACATCTTAATGGAACAAATATTATTTATTTTAATAATATAAAATAGCCCAAGGGTATTTTTGGAAATTCATTATGAGATTAAAATCAGTTAAGCATTTTCGTTCCTTATATTTCCAAATCTGCGACCAAGTGAGCGAGGTGAGGAACATCCGGCGATCGCTGCCTGGACGGTTAATTTTATGGAACTGCGACCAAGTGCGGCGAGGGAGGTGAGGAACATCCGGCGATCGCCGCCTGGACGGTTAACTCATCATCTGAAGCGTGATTCGGAGTTCTCGCTCTTCGACACGTGCTTCGATCTATCCGTAAAGACGGGGGTGAAGGTGCCGACGGTGGTGCTGCATTTCAAGGCGCGGATGGATGTGTCGCTGCCGGCGTCGAATATTGTCACTACACAGCAATTACGTTGAATATTGCTCATGGCTATGCTTTTGTAATATATACAAAAAGTATGAAATGAATATTGGTGTGTCAATGTAGATTAAGGGAATGAATGTTGTAAATGCACATTGATCGAGAAATGAGAGTTGGTATTTTTGATTATTCGTAAATTTTGTTATTGTTTTTTTGTTTCCTATAAATCTTTCGGTTAGATTCATTGTAAGACAAAGAAGAATAGATGTATATTAATATGAGCACAGTATGTGTTTGATGAAATGTCACAGTGAGTTCATTATTTGATGGAATTTGGGGGGTTTTAGTTTTACAAAACACATCACTCTTAGCATGATTTAATTCACTCTTGTTTACAAAATACATCACTCTTATTATGATTTTACTTCACTCTTGTTCACAAAACACATCACTCTTAGTATGATTTTACTTCACTCTTGTTCACAAAACACATCACTCTTGTTCTGATTTCACTTCAATCTTGTTCACAAAACACATCACTCTTATTCTGATTTTACTTCACTCTTGTTTACAAAACACATCACTCTTATTACGATTTTACTTCACTGTTATTTACAAAACACATCACTCTTAGTATGTTTTTACTTCACTCTTGTTCACAAAACACATCACTCTTGTTCTGATTTCACTTCACTCTTGTTCACAAAACACATCACTCTTAGTATGATTTTACTTCACTCTTGTTCACAAAACACATCACTCTTGTTCTGATTTCACTTCACTCTTGTTCACAAAACACATCACTCTTATTCTGATTTTACTTCACTCTTGTTCACAAAACACATCACTCTTATTATGAGTTTACTTCACTCTTGTTCACAAAACACATCACTCTTATTCTGATTTTATTTCACTGCTGTTCACAAAACACATCACTCTTGTTCTGATTTTACTTCACTCTTGTTTACAAAACACATCACTCTTATTCTCATTTTACTTCACTATTGTTTAAAATATCATCACTATTAGAATGATTCAGTTTTTTACTTCTAATTTTACTTCACTAATGTGGGAAACCAACACACACATCAACTATTCAGTTCACTGATTCTCTCTCTACACACATTCGCAGAAAAATCAATTTGCCGAATTCATTGAATACAAATCCATTAAACCAACAACTGCAGCCTGCTTACTATTCACACAAATACATTTAATTCCTATCATCAAAGCACCTATGCATTTCATATCATCAACTGCACCTATGCATCAAAGCACCTATCATCAAAGCACCTATACATTTAATTCGTATCCAAGGAGATACAGGTGATCAACCGTGATTCCGCCGATCTCCCTAATCACCATCTCCTTCTCATCAAAGCACCTATGCATTTCCTCCTCCGCCAAATCTTCTCATTCTAATTTCTCCACAATCCTTTCCAAAACCTGGATTCGCTCATCTCTAGCATCCAATTCCACCTTCAGCGACGCCTTTTTCCCCAATTCAGCGTCCGATTCCTGCTACTGCGATGGCGACGCCAACGAGAGGAGGAGAAGAGAGGAGGAGAGAAGAAGACGAGACGCTAATTGAATTCAATTTTCAAAATTGGATTTAATTCGCTGTACAATGACCATAATACCCCTGACTTGTTATTATGGAGTAAATTTGTGATTGAGGGAGCTAATATCCCATTAAATTCGAAAATTAATATTAGCCCTTGATTTTTTTGATCTTGTGGCTATTATTTGTTCTCTAGTTATATGGTTAAGAGGTGTTTGCCATAGATCATGACCCTATATATATATATATATATATATATATATATATATATATATATATATATATATATATATATATATAGGGTTTTGATCTATGCAAAACTAGATTTAAATACAGAAACGCAGAACAATATCATAATTAGGTCACTTTTAGGTCATAATTAGGTAATTTTTAGGTCATGCTAACAAAGCATGACCTAAAACGATCTTAGCATGACATTAAACCCAAATATTATAATATGACCTAAAATTGCTTAATTATGACCTTCCGTGTTTTTGGTTAATTATTGACAATTAGATCATCTAATCCTAGGGCCAAGATTTGGTCTGCATTTCTGGATTTAAACACATACTTATTTTGATCATCTCCCTATATATATATATATATATATATATATATATATATAGTTAAGAGGTGTTTGCCATAGATCATGACCCTATATATATATATATATATATATATATATATATATATATATATATATATATATATATAACTAGAGAACAAATAATAGCCACAAGATCAAAAAAATCAAGGGCTAATATTAATTTTCGAATTTAATGGGATATTAGCTCCCTCAATCACAAATTTACTCCATAATAACAAGTCAGGGGTATAATGGTCATTGCACATCCAAAATTAGATTACATCATTGGCATTTGAAAAAGAAACCGCATTCTTCTCTTCTCCTCATCTTCCTTCTTCTGCAAAATAGTTCTCAGCTCTCCTACCGCCGATTCGTCCGATTGAAGAGGAATTCGATTGGAAATTATCAATATTTTCGCGATTCAAGTGACTCTCTTTCCCCGACGAAGGAATCTGCATCGGTGTCTCCAATCATCACTCTTCCAGCGGCCAACAACACCGCCACCGTCAACAAGGCGGCGGCGGCGCTCCGGAAGGAGCTCATCGCGGTGATCAAGGAGAAGAAGGAGGCGATGGCCAAGGGCGGGCCGCTCTACGACATCTTGTCGCACATGATCGTGGCATCTGACCCCGAGCGGAAACACACAGATCTATGATATAATTTAGCCTGCATTTCCCAATTTATCTTCTGTTTTTCTTAGTTTTGATTTCCTTTAATTAGGGAATTAACATTAGGTGATAAGCTATCGTTGCAATTTTTATGATGGGATGTAGTGTAGTATTTGAATTTTGTGAGATTTTAGCTATGCATTTCAGATGTAGCCCCTTTCTGTTTCTTCTTGCTCTGATCTAATTATAATATCAATGTTGAATTGTCCCAAAAATAATCATGCTAAGAGTGAAGAGTGAAGTAAAATCATGCTAAGAATGATGTGTTTTGTAAACAAGAGTGAAGTAAAATCAGAACAAGAGTGATGTGTTTTGTGAACAAGAGTGAAGTAAAATCAGAACAAGAGTGAAGTGAAATCAGAACAAGAGTGATGTGTTTTGTGAACAAGAGTGAAGTGAAATCAGAACAAGAGTGATGTGTTTTGTGAACAAGAGTGAAGTGAAATCAGAACAAGAGTGATGTGTTTTGTGAACAAGAGTGAAGTAAAATCAGAACAAGAGTGAAGTGAAATCAGAACAAGAGTGATGTGTTTTGTGAACAAGAGTGAAGTGAAATCAGAACAAGAGTGAAGTGTTTTGTGAACAAGAGTGAAGTGAAATCAGAACAAGAGTGATGTGTTTTGTGAACAAGAGTGAAGTAAAATCAGAACAAGAGTGAAGTGAAATCAGAACAAGAGTGATGTGTTTTGTGAACAAGAGTGAAGTAAAATCAGAACAAGAGTGAAGTAAAATCAGAACAAGAGTGATGTGTTTTGTGAACAAGAGTGAAGTGAAATCAGAACAAGAGTGATGTGTTTTGTGAACAAGAGTGAAGTGAAATCAGAACAAGAGTGATGTGTTTTGTGAACAAGAGTGAAGTAAAATCAGAACAAGAGTGAAGTGAAATCAGAACAAGAGTGATGTGTTTTGTGAACAAGAGTGAAGTGAAATCAGAACAAGAGTGATGTGTTTTGTGAACAAGAGTGAAGTAAAATCAGAACAAGAGTGAAGTGAAATCAGAACAAGAGTGATGTGTTTTGTGAACAAGAGTGAAGTGAAATCAGAACAAGAGTGATGTGTTTTGTGAACAAGAGTGAAGTGAAATCAGAACAAGAGTGATGTGTTTTGTGAACAAGAGTGAAGTAAAATCAGAACAAGAGTGATGTTTTGTAAATAAGAGTGAAGTAAAATCACAAGATACATCAGTAACATTAAACGTAGACGGAAACTAACTATATCGAAGACGAATCTTAGAGCCTACAGCCACCGCGCCCCGCTCTTGTTCCGAAACTCCGCTTCTCTTCTACGGCAGCTCATCGTTGCGTCTCCTTACCCGCCGACGCTGATTCCGGTGAGTCCGACGTAGATGTAGGTTTTGATTTGGGGTTTTTTCAGCATTGGCGCGACGATTGAATCCGCCAACAGCCCCTCCGCCCCGATCGCCTTTGCCAGCTTCCCCACCGCCGCCAGTATCCTCTCCGGCGCCACCCCCAGCTCAGAATTACGATTTGGAAGAAGAAAGGATCGCAGATTTGAAAGATTTCGTGTAATTTGATCGCATGTGTTAATTCAGAAAGTGATTTCCAAAATTACCCTCAGCATATTTTCTATAATTAAAATAAATAATATTTGTTCCATTAAGATGTGTGGCTGAGATTTGTTCTCTAGTTATACACTTAAGATTAGTTATACATTGATCACTACCCTATATATATATATATATATATATATATATATATATATATATATATATATATATATATATATATATATATATATATATATATATATATATATATATATATATATATATATATATATATATATATATATATATATATATATATTTGGATCCTTGAATTGGATGGTTGTGATGATCTGCATTATTTGACGTAAAATTTGCATTATTAGTCGTTGTGCATTATTCAACTGAAAATCTGCATTATTACACTATAATGGTGCATTATTAGTTGGTGTGCATTATTCAACAGAAAATCTGCATTGTTAAATGACACGTGGCATCAATCTAACCGTCGGATGATAAAATCGTGGGGCTGAGATTAAAAAGAACAAAGAACAAAAGACACAAAAAGGAAATGAATACATCCCCATATATATATATATATATATATATAGGTGTGATCAAATACAAACTCTCATTTATCATGCAAACTACAAACTCTAATCACACACCATCATTGTAGCTAATCTACGGCTGTTAGGAGGTTACAAATTCGATGTCACCGGGCAGTACAATTTATGTCAGCGGGGGGTGTATATGGAAATATTTTTTGCCGGCAGTTACATACATCCTCATTTCACTCCAATTCTGCTTTGATTTTGTTGTTGATCCTCCAGTTATTTTTGTTGTTGACATTGCTGAAGGTGTGTTGATGACATTATTAATTTGATGTTGACATTTGGTGTTAACATTATTGGAAATGCACATTTTTAGAGTTGGTGTTGTCATTGTTGCCAAACGAATTATTTTAGAGTTGTTGTTTACATTGTTGTTGACATCGTTGATGGTGTGTTGATCACATTCTGCTTTGATTTTGTTGTTGCTCCTCCTGTTATTTTTGTTGTTGACATTGCTGAAGGTGGGTTGCTGACATTATTAGTTTGCTGTTGACATTTGGTGTTAACATTATTGGAAATGTATGATTTTCCATTGTTGTTGACATTTTTGACATTGTTGATGAACATTGGGGTTTTCAACGGAAACCTCACCTCCGGCTGACGCTCCAGCCGCTTGACCCGCTCGCCTCGCAGAACTCATGTTAACGCGATCCTTGAAGAACGGCGATTGTGTGGAGTACAGATTCGAAACGGTGGAATGGAGGAAATTGGAGAGGTGAGACGTGTTTAATGGGTGGAGCGTTGAACATGCTTAATTGATGGAATGGAAGAGAGAGGGGAAGACGTGAGAAATGAGAGGTGCGATGAATAGCCGATATTATTGGGATTCCTTAATCTAAACGGATTTTGTGATTTTAGCTTATAATTTTTGTCCAAAAAATAACCCTTGGTGACATCTTTTATAAGCTATGTTGACATGTTGAGAGCCCATAAATTAGAACCGTCGATTAAATATACTTAATGGATGAGATTATAGTTTGCATAGTTTGTATCTTAGGGAGTTTGTATATTATCACCACCCTATATGAGGTGTGATCAAATACAAACTCCTATCTATAATACAAACTACAAACTGATGTCAACGGAGTGTACAAATTCTGTCAACGGGGGCTGATGTCAACATGGGCTGATGTCAACGGAGTGTACAAATTCTGTCAATGGGGGGCTGATGTCAACGGAGTGTACAAATTCTGTCAACGGGGGCTAATGTCAATGGAGTGTACAAATTCTGTCAATGGGGGTGTACAAATTCTGATTGTTCGATGTCAACGGAGTGTACAGATTTGTAGGAAATGTTGACATTAGAAAATTTTCTTATATTAACCGTTGATTAATTGTATTAAGTGAGTAGGATTAAAGTTTGTATAGTTTGTATTATAGAGGGTTTGTAGTTTATCATGACCCATATCTATATATATATATAGGAAAATATATATATATATATATATATGGAGTGTTATATTGCTATTAAATTTCTCTATTCTTTATCCTTCAAAAAAATTATTAAAGTTCTGAAATTAAAGAGATGACAAAAATTAATTGATGGATTCAACCTCTACATCAAAAGAAAAAAACGTATGAATAAAGGTTGGTGATTCTATCTTCTCAAGTAGCTATTGTTATGGATTTGAATTAATTCAAATCTAGACTAAGATTTTATTATCAAAATTATAATAACATTTAGGATATGGCTTACAGATTATTCAAAATTTCCTTCCTTTTTCTTAAAGCTAATCATCGAGAGTTATGGAGTAGTTCATAGTGTATGAGAAGATAAGCTATAGGAGAAGAAGATTGTATTATTTCTGTGTATGTATGTCACGGTTTCTACCCCCTTAAGTAGGAGAGCAGTACAAAGTATTTTAGGTAAAGCATCAACCTATTCTAGGACAATGTAATGAATATTAATTCTCAATCAATTACAAATCTTTCTCCTATAATTGTGTATTTCATTTAAGGAATGTTTTGACACTCCCCCTCAAGTTGAGCAATGGTATCTCCAATGCTTAACTTGGCCAATGTTTCCTTGAAGACTTTTGGCAGAACTGCTTTGGTGAGTATGTCCGCGAGTTGTTCTTCAGAACGGACAAATGGAAACTCAATGATACCACCGTCTAGTTTTTCTTTGATGAAGTGCCGATCTACCTCCACGTGCTTTGTTCGGTCGTGTTGCACTGGGTTTTCTGATATGCTTATGGCAGCCTTGTTGTCACAAAACAACTGACTCTTTCGGGTAGGTGGGAACCCTATTTCTGTGAGCAGTCTTCTTAGCCAGAGAATTTCCATGAGTCCACTCTTCATTCCACGGAACTCAGCTTCGGCACTAGATAGTGCCACAACCTTTTGTTTCTTACTTCTCCATGTCACCAAGTTCCCCCCCTATGAAGGTAAAGTAGCCTCCCGTAGATTTTCTGTCCACCGGGTTGCTTGCCCAGTCGGCATCGGTGTATCCATCGATCTCCAAGTCTTCTCTCTTTGCTAGGAACACCCCATATCCTATAGTTCCTTTTAAATAACGTACAATCCTCAACGCAGCTTCTATGTGATTAGCCTGGGGTAGGTGCATGAACTGGCTTACAATACCCACGGCGTAGGCAATGTCGGGTCTGGTGTGTGAGAGATAGATGAGTTTTCCCACAAGCCGTTGGTATCTTTCTCTGTCTGCAAGCTCTGCTCCTTCTTCTATCTTCAAACCATGGTTAGGAACCATTGGAGTGTCTGCTGGTTTACAGTCTAGGAGACCTGTTTCAGCCAACAGATCTAGAACATACTTTTTCTGCCTTAGGAATATTCCGTGTCGGGATCGCAACACTTCTATCCCCAAGAAGTATTTCAGTGCTCCTAGATCTTTCATTGCGAATTCTTTGAACAAATTCTCCTTCAACCTCTGGATTTCCTCTACGTCATCTCCTGTGATAATCATATCGTCAACGTAGATAAGCAGACAAGTTACCTGGTTGCCTCTTTTTTTTGTGAAAAGAGTATGATCGGACTGGCTTTGTTGAAATCCATGCTTGAGCATAGCTTGGCAGAACCTTCCAAACCGACTCGTGGGGACTGCTTCAACCCATACAGAGTTTTCCGCAGTCGACATACTTCTCCGTCTCCAAATTCTTCAGAAAGACCTGGTGGGACCTCCATGTATACTTTTTTGTTTTCTTCGAGCTCTCCATGAAGGGAGGCGTTAGTCACATCGAATTGGTGTAGATTCCAGTCTTTGCATGCTGCAACAGATAGCAGTGTTCGCACAGTCTCCATTTTAGCCACAGGAGAGAATGTCTCTTCATAGTCTACCCCATACACTTGGGTGTACCCTTTCGCCACGAGTCTAGCTTTATATCTCTCTATTGATCCATCAGCTCTTCGTTTTATGGTATAAATCCACCGACATCCAACTGGTTTTTTTCCTTTTGGCAACGAACATTTCTCCCATGTGCCATTCTTGACTAGGGCATCAATCTCTTTCTTCATGGCTTCTCTCCAGTGTTTATGTTTATTTGCCTCAAGAAATGTCTGTGGAATGTCTTCTTCCTCATACAGGGCAGACTCGAAGGCCCGGGCCATTTCTGATAGGTGGCTTTGCGCAATATTGGATACCGCGTACTTTGCCTTTCTACCCTTCCAGTCTGGAGAGTATCGTCGAGGGGGTACTCCTCTTGTCCTCCTCGGAGGCAACTCGTATGAGTCATCATTTCTTCCAGTAGGTTCACTTTCCTCATTGTTGTCCCTATCAATGTTAGTATCATCCAATTGTACATTATCACTTGGAACTGAATTAGTTACCTCATGGATCGAAGACGGGTCTGACGGTTGGTTCGTTACACCTTGCTCGACATTCTGTATTACCGGATCTGATTGCCCGGCGGTGGTGCTAGCTTCCTCAGGTGGACCAACGTCTGTGACAGGGCTTGGATGTAACTCTCCCCCTGTCTGTGGTTCCCCATGTGCTTCTCCCCCTAGGTGATGGTTTTGAATATCGGGTAGCCAATCTAGAAGGTCATATTGTGTACTACTGTCTGAAGATTGTGTCTCCCCCTGACCGCTAGATTGGGCGTAGAAGTATTCCCCTTCTACAAAATCACAGTTCATGGTGGTGTGGATCCTTCGGGTCTTTGGGTCATAACATCGGTAACCTTTTTGATTCTTTCCATATCCTAGGAAAACACATTTCAGGGCGCATGGGTCAAATTTGGTACGTTCGTGTTTGGGAATGTGGACAAAGACTGAGCATCCAAAGATTCTGGGTTCAAGGGATAGGGAGGATGGGATTTCGAAATGCTGGGAGAAAGTATCTAAGGGTGTCTTAAAGTTAAGTATGCCGGTGGGTAGGCGATTAAGGAGATAGACAGCGGTGGCTATGGCTTCTGGCCAAAAGAATTTGGGTACTTTGGATTCAATCAAGAGGGCTCGAGTAATTTCGAGGATGTATCGGTTCTTTCGTTCGGCTACCCCATTTTGCTCTGGATTATAAGCACATGAGGTTTGGTGGATTAGGCCTTTAGTCCTAAAAAACTCTTGCATTTTATTATTGACAAACTCTCCTCCGTTGTCGGATCTAAGGATCTGGATGGTGGTTTTGTATTGGGTTTGAATAAGGTTGTAAAAATCTACGAACTTATCAAACACATCATTCTTATTTTTCAGAAAATAGATCCAAGTCATACGGAAATAGTCATCAATAAAAAGTACAAAATACCGAAAACCTTGACCCCCAGTGATAGGAGCAGGACCCCAAACATCATAGTGTACTAAAGAAAAAGGAGATTTTACTCTCGTATTGTTCAACTTAAAAGAATGTCTATGGTTTTTAGCCAAAACACATGTATCACACTGAAAAAAGTTCAAAGATCTAGCTAGGTTTGGATAAAGAAGACGAAAATATCCCAAGGATGGATGCCCTAACCGACGATGCCAAAGCCAAGCCTGTCTGTCTGTCGGTCCTGGAGTTAGCATCATCGCAGCACTCTGTTGGGCAATCTCGTCCACGTAATACAGTCCGCCTCGCTCAGTGCCACGCCCAACTATCGTCCCCGTCTTGATATCCTGTAACATGCAAAAACGGGGCTGCATTAGTAACTTGCAGTGCAGTTCCTTGGTCACATGGCTAATGGATAACAACTTATGAGACAAAGACGGGACAAAAAGACAATTAGAGAGACAGAGAGTTGGCGAAATATTGATTGTGCCTGCCCCCATTACTCTGGCTAGGTCCCCACTGGCGGTTTGGACATATGATTTCGTTGGTGGGGTAATGGATACAAAGTCTGAGGCCTCGAATGAAATAGTGTCGGTGGCCCCACAGTAAAAAATCCTGTGAGGATCCTTAGGGCCGGAGGTGGATATGGAGGAACAGGCGGAGGCTAAGGCATCGAAGGAGTTTTGACAGGGTATCATGGGCTGATGTGTGATGTTTTCGGAAGGTGTGGGTGTAATTTGAAGAGTTTTTGCAAGTTGGGGGTCAATTTTGTGAAGTGTAAGAGTTTGGGGCGGATTTTGTGAATACTTGGTTCGGTGGGGGTCGAATGGGAGTTTTACGGAAGATTTGGGGTCAATGTGAGGTAATCTTTTGGGGCGGGGGTCAATGTGGGATTTAGAGAAGTTTGGGGGTTGAAATTGGGAACAAATTATGGGAGTGGGGGGGTGTTCGAATTTAGTGGGTTTTGGCTCATTTGGGGCTTTTTGATCGAGCCCTAGCCGCCTCCCCCCTTCGTCTGTGGGAACCCTAGCCGCCTCCTCTCCACTTGTTCCGCCACTTCCGCTGGCGAGATAGCCGGCGCGGTCTCCATTTGGTGACTTATTACCTTCTGACCACGATCTTGCTATGGAGACGGAGGCGATTGGGGGCTTGTCCTCCTTTTTGATTTCTCCGTCGCTTCCAGCGATGCCGCTACCGCCGCTGCCACCCGTCGCATTGCCGGCGTAGGAGGCGTGGTCGAGAGCGACAGCGGCTGAGGCTCTACCGCCTCCCCTTCCGCCGCCGGGTCGACCTCCGTTTCTGGCTTGCCTCGCCTTCTTCATCTCATCCCACCATTCCGGGAACCCATGGATGTGGAAACACGTCTCTTTGGTGTGTTTCTTTCCTCCACAGTGATTGCATATTAACTTGCTCTTGTCTTCGTCTTTCTGATAATTAGGGTTTCTGGATGGATGGGGGTGATGTTGCGGCGTGGGTGCTCGGTTTCGATCATATACTGCGAGACCCATTCCGATTCCAGGTTCCTTCATTGCCGGGTTGAGTAATTTTTCATTTACGGACTCCCTTCTGACTAAACTGTACGCCTTCCTTGCGTTTGGAATAGGATCCATGTTTAGGATCTCCCTCTTGATCTTGCTATGTTGGTTGTCGTCGAGTGCCCACATGAATTGATATAATCGGTGTCTCTGTATATGTTGATTATACTTGTCGATGCTTGATGGGGTATCCATCGGATTTGGGTCCCTGGTATCGATAGATATCCAGAGATCTTGTAGTTTCTGCCATAGTTGTTCTAATGACAGATTTCCTTGCTTGATGCTGTATGCTTGCCTATGCAGGTCCGAAATCTGAAATTGATCGGCTCCGCTTCCATACGTTGTAGCCAGACTGTCCCATAAGTCGTAGGCTGTTTCGTATTGAGAAACCTCATTAACGAGGCTGTTTTCGATGTTGTTTATGATCCAATTAAAGCAGCAGTCGTCCCTTTGTTGCCATCAACTGTGGCTCGGATCTGTCGGAGGGGGAGGGTCTGGAACTCCAGTGATGTGAGATGCCAGGCCTTTCCCTCGTATCCCCCGACTCATCAGTTTCGCCCATAGTGGGTAGTTCTCACAGTTGAGCTTTTCGGCTAGGCGGACTTCGCCTAGTGATTCAGTGGATGAAGGCTGTTGGTTTTGGCTTTTCTGAGACAAGCTTAGTCTCATGAACTCAGCGAATTGTTCGGCTGAGAGAGTAATTGGTGGGTTGTTTTTCGGTGAATCTGACATGGTTGTTGGTTGTTTGTTTCAGGGTCTGCCGGTTTTGGCTTCTTGGTTCGAGATTGGTCCGAGACAGTGATGAGACTACTCTGAGTCTCACCCCTGCTCTGATACCATCTTAAAGCTAATCATCGAGAGTTATGGAGTAGTTCATAGTGTATGAGAAGATAGGCTATAGGAGAAGAAGATTGTATTATTTCTGTGTATGTATGTCACGGTTTCTACCCCCTTAAGTAGGAGAGCAGTACAAAGTATTTTAGGTAAAGCATCAACCTATTCTAGGACAATGTAATGAATATTAATTCTCAATCAATTACAAATCTTTCTCCTATAATTGTGTATTTCATTTAAGGAATGTTTTGACACTTTTACATATACAAGAAATTTAAACATACATTTTCCCAAGCCTTGTGGTAATATTAGCAAGATGTTGTAAAATTCTAAACAAACAAATAAAAGCAGAGATGTACATTATTATGAGAATAGTTACCAGAGGCATAGTGAAGTGCTGAACTGAGATTGAATAGATTTGTAGATCTGAAAAGAGAGAAGAATCACAAGATGTAAATATTTTCTTGTAACAAAAGATTGAGTCACGTGATGTAAATTGATCAGGCAAGAACGAAGAACCGACATAAAAAGTTAGGTTGACTTAGACTTCTAAGTCTCGTTATCATTCCCTTTTTTAATCAAATAATAATATAGTATTCCCTTTGTTCCATTAAATATGTAATATTTGAGAATCGGCACGGATTTTTATTCAGTGTTGTTTTATAAGTTAATGAAAAAATAATAAAGTAGGAGAGATTGAAAAAATATAGAGATATTTTCACTTTAGAAACGTTTTATTTTTAATAAAGCAATCTAAAAAGAAGAATATTTTATTTTTAATGAGATAAAAACTTCCATTTCCCGAAGGCTTGTGGTAATATTTGCAAGATCATGTAAAATTCTAAGCAAACAAATAAAAGCAGAGATGTCAAAATTAGTATGAAATTGTCACCTGAGAAATGTGAAAGGCAGAGTTGAATAGAATTGTAGATCTACAAAGAGAGAGTCACATGTAAATATGAGTGAAGGACTGATTCACAAGATGTAAATGAGTATGTGAATTGTTACTTGAGAGATGTGAAAGGGTTACCTTGAGATTGAATAGATTTGTAGATCTACAAAGAGACAATCACAAGATGTAAATATGATCTTACAAAAAGGAAGGAGCGAAGATCCAACCGAGAAACTCACTGTCACAGTAGTATACCAAAGACTTCTACTTATAAATAATTTACTCAACAAAGAAATATGGAGGAGTAAAGAGGAGTTGAGAAAGTAGAAGAGGAAGAAAAGAGAAAGAAGAAAAATTAGACAAAATATAAAAGAAAGTTTCAATATTAAAAATGAGACTATTTTTCATAGACACCTCAAAATGACAATATAGTCAATAATTTTCATGGAAAGAGGAGTATTTTTTAAACAAAGCAATATATTTATTATTTTTTATATATTTTTTTCTTATTTTATATATTTTTCATTGACCCCTCAAAATGACAATATAGTCAATATAGCTACAGTCTCATTTTTCTAGGAAGCATTTATTCTACCAAGTCAGAATATGAATTTGCAAGTAATTAACAAAGGAAGGAGCGAAGAACCAACCGAGAAACTCACTGTCACAGTACTATACCAAAGACTTCTACTAATATATTTTTTTTCTTATTTAATCATGTCGTCGACTTTATGTTTCTCTACATTCAAATTTAGATTTTTATATATCACTCATTGTAATGCGGGTGTGTGGGATTTGGTACGCAGGGTGTATATTTATCGTGGTGTGTGCTTTCTTTGTGGTGGCTGACTGTTACTTCTGTAATTTTGAATGTAATCTACTTTATTTCTAGGAACTGCAAATTGCCCAAAAAATATTAAATTTAGTCATGATTTGTTTGTAACAAGAAAGGATTTCCTCAACTCTGACTTAGTGCTAACATATGCCCACACACATTGAATAGTTATAATTCAAAGCTACGAGAGAGCATTTTATCAACTAAGTTGCATCTTGCATAAAATATTTTATAGAGAAGTGAAGCAATGAATAATTGCTCCATTCACATTCAAACATACAAATCTCCAAATCTTGCAAAGCAAAGGTAGCTTGCATCTTGGTCGAAGCACGAAGAGATGAACGTATGCGCGGACTCACTTTGTCGTCTCGACGCACACTCCATCCCATCTCCGTGATTACATTTGCAGAAAAATCAAAGTATAGCTATATACATACAAATGATTACCTAGAAAATCTTCAGAGGCTCTGGACTTGACAGTGTGTTGTATGTATGCACAACTTCACTCACCAAAGCCCCCAAGAAAAAACAATCACATCTAAAGCACGACGAACACCTGCACCACGGCAGCTAGCGCGTCTCATAATCACTCAACTGCAGACGACCTCCACGGAGAGCTTTTTCATCACACTTGGACATGGGTCACCTCCAAAGATCTGGGGTGTCACGGGCACCGTGCAAGAAGTTTGGCCGATGCAGTACTGCAAAACCCGGTTATGGTAATGAGAAGTCGAAAATTAGTTCAAGAAACATCTCAACAAGATCTAGTAGTAGTGATATAGAGAGGAGATATAAGTGTACCTTCTCAAAAACGTCGTAGGAATGGAACGCGTGGCAGCTTCCTTGTCGAAAGTTACCACAAGAGCCCTGAGGCGTTCCGAAGCTAGCAAATTTGATGGATGAGATCTTCTGCCCTGCATCACAAGAGAGGTGAGCTTTGGGCCTCAATGGTTTGTCCACTTTTCCTGATGCTTGTAGCTGATAGTTCACTAGGGTTGGCTGCCACTCGTATATGTCCGAGCATACGCTTGCTACTTCTCGTTTCGTTAGAGTGATGCCGCTTGGATTACCTCCCCATTCCTCAAAGACAACGAGAAGATTGCCAGTTGGACGGAGCCACGAGCGAGGAACATGGTACCTGTAAGCTAGAGTTAGGAATCTCGGTTTGATCGACGAATCTAAAACTAGACGAACAAGCAGATGTTGCACAAAGATTTTTGAATTACCATCTTTGAGAAGCTTCGCCGCAGTTTCTTAGGCATTTCTTTTCATTGAACCAACCGGCATAGTTGCATTCACCACAGCTGCCGGATGCTTTGTACTGATTCCAGTAGCGCCCGATGCTCTCACCATTGATCCATATCTGACCTTTACTCATCGTGTTCAAATCTAAAGCCAACGGCTCGTTTCCTCCCGGAGCATTGAAAGTAGTCTGTCAACAGCCAAACATGCTTAGATGAACCTACCTAACATGAACCTGAGCAAAGCACCAAAGTTCTCTAAGCAAAATATACTCACCTTGTACCATGTTAATGGCTGCCTTTGTGCAACATAGGATCCTTCAACCCACTCAACGTTCGAGATTCCACTGAGAGAATTAAGACTTAGAGATTCCCCCTTCAGACCAACCTGTCCACCAAAACCACGACGCAAATGAGGGGGAGAAAGAACTAAATGATGAAAAGAGGGTGTTGAAATGATAAAAATATCACCTTGTAAGTCCATTTCTGCCATGTCAAGTCTCTTCTCCCTCCGTTAAGGCCACTGAGTGAAACAGGGCCTAGGACGCCAGCATTCCACGTCTCGAAATGAGGCCCCACGTTCTGAGAAAAACATTGAAAGATAAGAATATCAAGACTATGAAGTATGAACAAATAATCCAAAAAACCCATTTTCTTCAACAATATATCATAGTGTGTATGTTTGGATGTAGTTGAGAAAGGAAATAGGAGACGAACCGGGAGCCCAACCGCAATGCTCAGCTGAGAGATTTTGTTAACACCTGCTCTTAGATTCATACCTTTACTGAAAGTTAACTTAGGCCTATCTTGACTTCCATAGGTAGTTCCTGCAAGAAATTACAAATATGTGGCGAGTAAATATGTATTCATAATTATCCTTTTAGATGTTACTTCGAGCTAAAATCAACCCAAATGAAGCCTCAAAAGCCGAAATGGCAGGTGTTAGGCTTCATGAAATACAAGAGTCTGAACATGAAATGGAGAAACCTGATCAGAATCATAAGCATTGATTTTAAAATCTAATTGGATGGGTGTGAAGAAAATGCTTTGGGTAAATGGAGATATTAAGTTCAGTCGAGCATTCACTTGTTCCGATCCTTAGGTATCAAATTTAACCAAAATTCAATAGATAAAGATTGTCGAGTTTATTGCAAGTTGGATAACTTGCCTGATAATTGACCATTGATGAATACATGCAAGGCATGGCCAGCAGAATTGACAGTAAGAACAGGCCACTTGCCGCCTTTCAGAAACCCTTCATGAGAATCGACCCTCACACTGGTTATTAGCAACAAGCGAGGAAAGTTAAGTACAAGAAGTCAAGAAAGAAATCGAACTCCATTTTAACAAAAGCTACATGTGCACTTACTCTGTAGTATACCACAGATAATCAGATTTATCCCAGGTTGTATTGATCTGCTCCCTCAATCCAACCAGTGTAAACGAACGCTCATCGTGCGATGATGCCGTATCTTCAATATATGATTGCCAGTTAAATCCTCTATTGATAGGGGTCATCTTCATTTGTGCACTTTGAGCACCAATCTTGACGTGGAAAATTCAAAACGGTATGATTATTAAAATTCACCTTAAAGCATAAAAAATGCGAATAAACATACAAATGATCTTTTTCCTTACCCTAGCCGTGTTGTAAACAGTGTTCTTGCAGTCGGGAAGGATGCTGATGGACCAGGGAGGCAAGTTGTAATGCCTATTCCAGAGGGAGACAGTTGCATATGAATGTTGGTCGTAGTTTGCAAGAAAAGCTGCACAAGCTCCATTTTTCGACCTGAAAACATGAGCCTGCATAAAAATAATGGATGTTCGTGTCAGGATTTACCATCAAGATTTCAGTCAGAGAAAGAAAAGGAAACAACATCAAACCTCTTGGTTGTGTCCGAGTGGCATGACAGTCGGATCCCCGGAAATCAGAGCTGGTTCACAGAGTTTAATTGCCCTGTGCAGATCTCTTAGATGACCCCATTTCGGCTGCCTCAGTAACCCTACACAAAAAACGATACATAATTTTAGCTTCGCGTATCATTTTGGAAAGATAGCATGTCAAACGAAGCGCAGCAATTTTATGATAGTGACAGCAAAAACCATTGAAAAATCCAACATCTTACGATAGAGTATAGACAAAAGCTAAGAGACAGGGGCTTTTGGATACGAAGCAGATACAACCGGCTACCTTGAGGGAAACGAATATTGTATGGATACACGTCCTAATCAACTTTTGTCCGTAAGTTTTAAACAAGACATCCATGTCTCTGTTAAGGTTGCTTACGTTACTTTGTCATCACGAATGGAAAACAAAATCCAATATTTTTGTCGTATATATCGGATCTATTTGTTAGAAAAATCAGTCTAATTATATTGCAGGTAACTAAATAGAATTGGCAGTAAGAAAGATGGAGTAGTATTTAAATACAGGTTTAGTCAACTCTCACTTTATTCATTTCAAATTTAGATGATCACTGTGTTAAAATAAGTTGAGTCAAATGGATTTGTTAATCTAGAAAGAGATAATTCCAATATGTAAAGATATGATCGAGCAAAAAGGAGAGTTGACTTGACTTGACTCGAATGCAGGAAAGAGAGATTAACAAATTACTACTCTCTCCATCTCTTAAAATTTATCACTTATTTTCATTTTTGTCTCTCTCTAAAAATTATGTCACTTTTTATTTTTACCATTTTTGGTAATAAACCTCATATTCTACTAACTCATTTTTACCTATATTTTATTATAAAACTAATATATAAAAGTAGGGCACATATGTTACTAATTTTTTCGAACTAACTTTCTATTACATTTCTTAAAACACATGCTAGATCAAGTGGTAACAAATTATTAGGGACGGAAGGAGTACAATAGTATATATGAAGTTGACTTGACTATGTCTAGCAATTTTGCAATTCTCCAAAAGTAATGTTACATTATTAGGGTAATTACATAAATAATAGTATTTCCTATGTTCGATAAAAATAGAGAGGTATTCAATTTTGGTAAATTTAATAAAAAAAAATAGTTTTTTTTATGCTAACTTCTTTCTCACTAATGAGGTGGACTTCATTCTCCATTACGATATTTCAATAACTTTTTCTTTATATACCTCGTATTATTTATCGATTATGCATTAAAACTCATGTCGCTCCAAATATTTTTTTATGAAATGGAAAGAGTATAAAATATTTTACCTTATTTTTATATTAATATAAAAAATTTGAAGTTTGCACAAATCATATAAAAAAAATTATACACAATGCATCTTAATATTTTCCATTCTTTACCTATCTAAAGTACAAAAAAGTTTGTTACTTATATTGGTACAGAAAGTATATCATTATCTTATATTGGCACAAAAATTTCATAATTAGTTCATATTTTGTACACTATGATAGTAAAGAGTAAATGGAGTCCCAACACATACTCCTATGACATAATATATTAAATTGAAATGTGGACGAGGGATTGAAGGAATCCCGTATATTTGTCCCACCTCTCAAAAGTTCCATGCCTTGTGTTTGTATTTGATTTTCCATTATCAATTGCGAAGTATCATGATTTTAATTCTCTTCGTCCCATAAAAATATAAATATTTAAAATGACACGAAAATTAATATATAATTAATAAAGTAAGAGAGAGATAAAAAAAGTAATTATACTATTGTTACTACTTACTCGCTACTATATTTCAATACTTTATAAACATCTCCGTATCCCATGCCATCATTCAGTGAAACACGTTCATTCAGCTCTGCATAAGCATTTCTCCATGTATAATTGGCTCTCTTGCAGTGGCGTATCCAGAATATTTGATTCAGGGGTGTGCGAAATATAAGACAAAATTATATAACTCATTAAATAATACTAGTACATCTTTAAATACTATTCGATTTTTAAATTGCATGTTTTAACGTACAAATAACACTTTTTATAATAAAGTTAAACTAACAATTTTACGACAAATTCATGCGATGTGAATATATAAATTGTGATAATTATATTTAGTACTCCTTAAATAATCTTTAAAATAAAACTCTACAATAAATAACACGTGTAATGCAATTTATTTAGCAATTTATGTTACAATAATTATTCAATGTGATATAATCCTATATTGTTTATCTAAATTATATTTAGGGTAAATTGCTTCAAAAGTCGTAACTTTGCAAATAGTCTGGTATTTCCCGTAAACTTTAAAAGTTGCATGAAAAGTCATGAACTTTACATTTGGGTGCCGATTTCCCGTGTCGGGTATCCCGGCCATCCGGGTGCTGACGTGTAAATTTTATGCTGAAGTGGCGGATGATTAGGATGTTGACTATGCATTAAATGACTTTTTCTTTCTTTTTAATTTTCGTTTCCCTTCCCCTAATTTACTAACTAAACTCACTGCTCAAAAAACTCAAATTCACTTGCAGTCATCATGCTTCCAAGTGCTACACCGATAAAAACGTCGTCCTGGATTGGCATCCATCTTAGATGTAACAACTTCAGCTTCAATTTCGTGATTACAAACCACGACTTCTAGCCTTGGCCAACTTCTATGGCTCGAATTATGCGACGATGTGGACATTCTAAATCAAATCAAAATTACGCTCAAATTATAGCTGTTGGACAGTGGCAAACAACAAATCATCAAAGAGACTCAACATTATGTTCAAATCGTCAATGCAAAGCTGCAAATCTGAACATTAATTCAACTTGTTCAACCACTAAATTCAACCAAAACCCAATCTGCAACAATCTGATTTTTGAATCTGCAAACCTAAATTCAACCTGCAAATCTGATTTCAAACAATCTGCAAACCTAAATTCAACCCACAACAAATAAACAAATCTGCAAACAATCTATTTTATGCCTCAATTCGAGTTCGAATAAACAAGTAAACAAATCTGCAAACAAATAGACAAATCGATTTCGAATTCATGCTTCAATTCGAGTTTGAATCGAATCGGAATCGGAATCGAACCCTACCCTATATTCGAAAACCCAACCAGAAATCGAACCCTAGATCCAACAATCGATTTCGAATAGACATACATCCAGATTTCGTAAATCAAATTCATTGGTTTGATTAAATCTAACCTCGTATTTGATTGAAGGAGAAATCGTGAGGAATCGCGACGGTAGATGGAGGAATCGCCACCCTACCTGTGGAGGAAACACGATGGGATTGTAGATTGACGAATCGTGACCAGTTACATGCGCAATGGAGAAGAAAGAGTTGAAATCTCTACGGGAATTGAGAAGAGACATAAACCCTAAATTGATATACATTTTAATTTAATTGAAACTAAAAAACGACGTCGTTTTATTGTTCTGCCGGAGATTTTGCCATGTCACGCCTCCGGCGAGCCACGTAGGATTAGTTTTTGCCAGAAATGTACCGGGTCGGGTCGTACGGGAAATTTGCAACACCTGGTAAAGTTCATGACTTTTCATGCAACTTTTAAAGTTTACGGGAAATACCAAACTATTTGCAAAGTTGACTACATTTGAAGCAATTTACCCTTATATTTATATCAAAAGATAATAGGATAGAAAGAAGAAAGAGTTGACAAATTATTCAGTCGTACAAATTATTCAGCAAAAACATAAGTACCAATTCAGATGAAAAAAACTCCCAAATTACGCCCCGGATACGCCACTGCTCTCTCGCCCCTCAAGATGATGTAGAGTTTGCACTGGAATCACTTTTTGGCAACAAATTTGACGACACACTTCTAAGGAGCGAGTGGTTACAATCAGCCTACAACACTCGACAGAAACGGGACATCCAACCTTTAAAAAATCAATATTTTCCCACACATCATCTAATATCAGCACTGAATTCTTCATCTCAGACAAAGTTGTATGGAGTCTCGCTGCCCTTATGTCTTCATTATCCTCACCCCCAAAGTCCAGACCTATGAAACGAGCTATTTTATCTTGTAACTTCGTAACACTAAATTCTGGAGAGACTGTAACCCAAATCACACGTCCCTGAGGGTCTTGGAGGAGTTGATTGTGAATGTGCTTTGCCAGTGTCGTTTTGCCCACACCACCCATACCATGAATACCAATGCTCGACACTTGCCCACTCTCCAAATGTTTCAAAATCGTTTCCAAATTTTCATTAAAAGCTTCACCAACCATCTCATTTGTCAAGAATCTCCCCCACTTCCACAAACATCATGGGCAAGTTCACCAAAATTCTGACTTTGCTCAACAAGCAAGTCAACCTTTTCATTTAGTTTAGCTGGCAACCCTCCATCAATCAATCTCACAATAAATCCTTCAGATTCCACTTTAGTCCCCAACTCAACAACTTGATTTTTAACGGACCTCACTTCTTCCAACCACTCCTCAACTTCGCGCTTCCTTTTCTTTCGACCAGAACGCTCTGAGTTCTTGATTTCCTCCTCAACATCAGATGCCTTAGCACACAATGACTCCAACTTTTTCTGCAGAGCCTTTAAAATGAGCTCAAAGTCCTTTATACTTTTCACATTGTTGTGTGCATTATCCGCCGTTTGATCCACCAACTTTGACAAAAATGACTCTCCCAGCTTTGTCAAAATCGACTCTAAAACCCGGCTTAACATTTTCACCACTTTGCTTTTCCTTGAGTAAACATAAACCAAAAACAAGAATTATTATATGAGAAAAATAGCTACAACTCATTTTTCTAGCAAGCATCTATCCAGTCCGAAAATGAATTTGCAAGTAATGAACAAAGCAAGATTTCAGAGTTTACCATAATTATTCAAAATGATGCTAAGCACTATTAATCTACAAGCACGATGTTAAGCATGATAGTAAGCACTAGCAATCTACAAGCATGATTGTTAGAGTTTACGATAATTATTCAAAATTTCCTTCATTTTACATGTTCAAGAAATTAAAACTTTCATTTCCGGGAATATTAGCAAGATCTTGTTAAATTCTAAACGAACAAATAAAAGCAGAGATGTAAATTAAGTATGAGAATTGTTACCTGAGAGATGTGAACGTCTGAGCTGAGATTAAAATTGAATAGATTTGTAGATCTAGAAAGAGAAAATCACAAGATGTTTGAATGTGTGGTGCAAAAAGGAGGAAGTGAAAGAGAAATTAATCAGGCAAGAAAGAGAGATTCACAGTAGTATATGAAGTTGACTTGGACTTAGTCTTGCATTTTTCCAACTATTATTGCTATGCACTTGCCATGTTATTTCATGTAACTCTTGAGAAAAATGAATTAAAAAAATTTAGATAATAAAGATTGTATAATTAATTCAGATAATAAAGATTGTATAATTATATTTATATTTCAGAAAAAAAATGTTTAATAAAAGATATAAAACGTTATATCTTTTATGCGTTTTTTCATATTATTCTAAATGAAGCATTTTACCATCGACAAAAAATTTCATACAGTTCTAAATTCGGTTATGAATGGAATAAATAAATTGTATGCTTACATATAGGTGTACATTACAATAAGAAATACTCACTCCGTCCCACTATAGTAGATGCGTTTCATTTTGAGCACTCGTTTTAGAAAATAATAATAAATATTCCCTCTGTCCCAGCTAAGATAACACATTTTCTTTTTTAGTTTGTCCCAAATAAGATAACACATTTCTATTTTTGGTGATTTTCTCTCTCCAATTAATATACACAATCACAGTTTCTCACCATAGTTAAAATATTCAACTTTCTTTCCCTTTTCATTTAATACTTACACCCACCTTTTATATCTTCAATTAAATACATTAACTAACAACTCCTAAAATCTTGTGTCGACTAAGAAACGTATCATCTTAGCCGGGACAGAGGGAGTAGTTAAAGTGAAAAGAAAATAAAGTAAGAGAGATATTGATATAGATAAGAGTCTTTTCTACTTTATTATCTCTCTTAATTTACTTTATCTTCACTTTAATTATTTATTATTATTTTTGCAAAACGAGTGTTTAAAATGAAACGCTTCTACCACAATGACAGATGAAGTACAAATAAAGAAAAATATGCAACAAAGGATCAAAAAGAAAAATAATTACTAATCAATATATATTTCACATATATAAATTTTAGTTACTGTTAAATTGTTATGTGAATTGATCGTGGGCAGCAGTTTCCTTTTATATGTATGGTTTTACCTATTAAATCTGTTTTATCATTTGATTGGTAGTTTAATTATATAGTACTGTATAAAGGTGCAAATCCTACTAAAGCAAACTAGAAAAGTAAGAGCAAGGGGATATGGCAGATGCAATGATCTCATACATGTGTGATCAGCTAATTGTAAAATTGGCTGATTTGTCATTAATTTTTTCTTCTAGTGGTTTTTGCTTAATGAATTCACTTAATCAGCTTTATGCAACTTTTGTGTTTGTAAGTTTGTGCATTCTCAACAGGGTGATGGACTTCAAGTGAAAGTGAACAAGCTGTTATCTGCAAAGACACTTCTTCCATATGACTATTACTACTTGAAAAACTGCAGGCCGTCAACAATCAGGGTTAGTATCTTAATTTGTTACTTTTCTTGAAGACTCATGTATTCGTGATATCATGCAACTACCAAATGTGTGTATGAGTGTACCTTCTTTTGCAGACTGATGAAGTGTATCCATATTATATCAATAATCACTTAAGCTTCAAAGTGATGTATCATAGAGATGAAGAAGTGAATTCTGTTAGAATTGTGGGGTTTGAAGTTACTCCTAACAGTTTACCTTTTTAATTGTGTTGTTGGACTTGTTCAAAGACTGTTATTATTTCATTCCTTCAGGATTTGATGCATTGCTTTTTTCCTTCAGCATTAAGCACGAGGTCCAGTGGGATAATACTAATAGATTGAATGTGTCGACATGCAACAATAGCAACAGATACATGTTTGAAAAGGGTGGTGGTGTTTCTCTACAGGAAATTTATGCAGGCGCAGATATCATATTTTCATATGATGTTGCCTACAAGGTATCTCCTTTTCTTTTCTTGATTTTTGGAATGGTTTTATTTTTCCATATGAATCATCCTTCAGCAAATCTCCGGTGTAGGAGAGTGATATCAAGTGGGCATCAAGGTGGGATGCCTACCTCTTGGTCAATGATGGACAAATCCACTGGTTCTCAATTGCCAACTCCTTGTTGATCATGCTCTTCCTCTGTGGCACAGTGGCAATGATCATGATACGGACTCTGCGCAAGGGCATTGCAAGCTATGATCAACTGGAAAGCAAAGACGAAGCTCATGAAGAAACGGGGTGGAAGCTGGTCCATAGCGATGTTTTCAGACCACCTTTGAATGTGGAAGTGGTGTGCGTCTGTGCAGGATCCGAACTTCAGACGCTTGGGACGACACTTGCGACAATGATCTTTGTGTTGCTAGGCTGCTTCTCCTATTTCAACCATGGATGGCTCATGACTGCCATGGCTTCTCATGAGCTTCTTTGGTGGCTATTCCTCTTCTCATCTCCACAAAATGTTCAAGACCACAGACTGGAAGAGGGGTGCCTTGAAAACAGCCCTCCTCCTCCCCGTTATTGTTCTCTGAGTGTTCTTTTGCAGTAAGAACTCTCATTTGGGGTGAAATGTTATCTTCGGGCGTACCCTTTGAAACAGTGCTTGCACTTTCTATCCTGTGGTTTGGAGTTTCAGGTCCATTAGTGTTTCTTGGTGGCTATTTTGGAAACCTGTAAAATCCCAAGAAAGATTCCTAAACAGCCATGGTACCTCAGACCTGTCATTTCTATACTAGTGGGAGGCATTATTCCGTTTGTATCGGTTCTCATTGAGCTTCAGTTCATCCAGACCTACCTATGGATGAACCAGTTGGGTTTTCTGTTCGGCTTCCTCTTAGTAATCTTTGTTGTCTTGATGATATTGTGCGCGGAAATAGCAGTGGTCTTCTGCTATCTGCAGTTGTGCAGTGAAGACTACAAGTGGTGGTGGAGAGCCTTCTTGAATGGTGTCTCCTCTGCATTCTACCTTCTTGTGTATTCAGTTTTCTACTTCTTCGCTAAGTGTAGATCGTAATGCGGGTATGTGGGATATGGTACGCAGGTTATATATTTATCGTGTTGTGCGCTTTCTACGTTGTGACTAGCTCAGCCGGCTTCTACGCCTGCTTATGGTTTGTCAGGATGATCTATTCATCCGTGAAGATTGAGTGAAGTGGAATTATGTTATATTTTCCAAAATGTGACTTCTGTAGTTTTGAATGTAATCTACTTCTAGGAATTGCAAATTGCCCAAATAAAATATGAAATTTAGTCAAGATTTGTTTGTAATAGTTCTAATTCAAAGCTACAAGAGAGCATTTTATCAACTAGAAGTTGTATCTTCCATAAAATATTTTATAGAGAAGTGAAGCAATGAATAATTGCTCCATTCACATTCAAACATACAAATCTCCAAATCTTGCAAAGCAAAGGTAGCTTGCATCTTGGTCGAAGCACGAAGAGATGAACGTGTGCGCGGACTCACTTTGTCGTCTCGACGCACACTCCATCCCATCTCCGTGATTACATTTGCAGAAAAATCAAAGTATAGCTATATACATACAAATGATTACCTAGAAAATCTTCAGAGGCTCTGGACTTGACAGTGTGTTGTATGTATGCACAACTTCACTCACCAAAGCCCCCAAGAAAAAACAATCACATCTAAAGCACGACGAACACCTGCACCACGGCAGCTAGCGCGTCTCATAATCACTCAACTGCAGACGACCTCCACGGAGAGCTTTTTCATCACACTTGGACATGGGTCACCTCCAAAGATCTGGGGTGTCACGGGCACCGTGCAAGAAGTTTGGCCGATGCAGTACTGCAAAACCCGGTTAGGGTAAGGAGAAGTTGAAAATTAGTTCAAGAAACATCTCAATAAGATCTAGTAGTAATGACATAGAGAGGAGATTTAAGAGTACCTTCTCAAAAACGTCGTAGGAATGGAACGCGTGGCAGCTTCCTTGTCGAAAGTTGCCACAAGAGCCCTGAGGCGTTCCGAAGCTAGCAAATTTGATGGATGAGATCTTCTGCCCTGCATCACAAGAGAGGTGAGCTTTGGGCCTCAACGGTTTGTCCACTTTTCCTGATGCTTGTAGCTGATAGTTCACTAGGGTTGGCTGCCACTCGTATATGTCCGAGCATACGCTTGCTACTTCTCGTTTCGTTAGAGTGATGCCGCTTGGATTACCTCCCCATTCCTCAAAGACAACGAGAAGATTGCCAGTTGGACGGAGCCACGAGCGAGGAACATGGTACCTGTAAGCTAGAGTTAGGAATCTCGGTTTGATCGACGAATCTAAAACTAGACGAACAAGCAGATGTTGCACAAAGATTTTTGAATTACCATCTTTGAGAAGCTTCGCCGCAGTTTCTTAGGCATTTCTTTTCATTGAACCAACCGGCATAGTTGCATTCACCACAGCTGCCGGATGCTTTGTACTGATTCCAGTAGCGCCCGATGCTCTCACCATTGATCCATATCTGACCTTTACTCATCGTGTTCAAATCTAAAGCCAAGGGCTCGTTTCCTCCCGGAGCATTGAAAGTCGTCTGTCAACAGCCAAACATGCTTAGATGAACCTACCTAACACGAACCTGAGCAAAGCACCAAAGTTCTCTAAGCAAAATTTACTCACCTTGTACCATGTTAATGGCTGCCTTTGTGCAACATAGGATCCTTCAACCCACTCAACGTTCGAGATTCCACTGAGAGAATTAAGACTTAGAGATTCCCCCTTCAGACCAACCTGTCCACCAAAGCCACGAAGCAAATGAGGGGGAGAAAGAACTAAATGATGAAAAGAGGGTGTTGAAATGATAAAAATATCACCTTGTAAGTCCATTTCTGCCATGTCAAGTCTCTTCTCCCTCCGTTAAGGCCACTGAGTGAAACAGGGCCTAGGACGCCAGCATTCCACGTCTCGAAATGAGGCCCCACGTTCTGAGAAAAACATTGAAAGATAAGAATATCAAGACTATGAAGTATGAACAAATAATCCAAAAAACCCATTTTCTTCAACAATATATCATAGTGTATATGTTTGGATGTAGTTGAGAAAGGGAATAGGAGACGAACCGGGAGCCCAACCGCAATGCTCAGGAGAGAGATTTTGTTAACACCTGCTCTTAGATTCACACCTTTACTGAAAGTTAACTTAGGCCTATCTTGACTTCCATAGGTAGTTCCTGCAAGAACTTACAAATATGTGGCGAGTAAATATGTATTCATAATTATCCTTTTAGATGTTTCTTAGAGCTAAAATCAACCAAAATGAAGCCTCAAAAGCCGAAATGGCAGGTGTTAGGCTTCATGAAATACAAGAGTCTGAACATGAAATGGAGAAACCTGATCGGAATCATAAGCATTGATTTAAAATCTAATTGGATGGGTGTGAAGAAAATGCTTGGGGTAAATGGAGATATTAACTTCAGTCGAGCATTCACTTGTTCCGATCCTTAGGCATCAATTTTAACCAAAATTCAATAGATAAAGATTGTCGAGTTTATTGCAAGTTGGATAACTTGCCTGATAATTGACCATTGATGAATACATGCAAGGCATGGCCAGCAGAATTGACAGTAAGAACAGGCCACTTGCCGCCTTTCAGAAACCCTTCATGAGAATCGACCCTCACACTGGTTATTAGCAACAAGCGAGGAAAGTTAAGTACAAGAAGTCAAGAAAGAAATCGAACTCCATTTTAACAAAAGCTACATGTGCACTTACTCTGTAGTATACCACAGATAATCAGATTTATCCCAGGTTGTATTGATCTGCTCCCTTAATCCAACCAGTGTAAACGAACGCTCATCATACGATGATGCCGTATCTTCAATATATGATTGCCAGTTAAATCCTCTATTGATAGGGGTCATCTTCATTTGTGCACTTTGAGCACCAATCTTGACGTGGAAAATTCAAAACGGTATGATTATTAAAATTCACCTTAAAGCATAAAAAAATGCGAATAAACATACAAATGATCTTTATCCTTACCCTCGCCGTGTTGTAAACAGTGTTCTTGCAGTCGGGAAGGATGCTGATGGACCAAGGAGGTAAGTTGTAATGCCTATTCCAGAGGGAGACAGTTGCATATGAATGTTGGTCGTAGTTTGCAAGAAAAGCTGCACAAGCTCCATTTTTCGACCTGAAAACATGAGCCTGCATAAAAATAATGGATGTTCGTGTCAGGATTTACCATCAAGATTTCAGTCAGATTAAGAAAAGGAAACAACATCAAACCTCTTGGTTGTGTCCGAGTGACATGACAGTCGGATCCCCGGAAATCAGAGCTGGCTCACAGAGTTTAATTGCCCTGTGCAGATCTCTTAGATGACCCCATTTCGGCTGCCTCAGTAACCCTACACAAAAACGATACATAATTTTAGCTTTGCGCGTCATTTTGGAAAGATAGCATGTCAAACGAAGCGCAGCAATTTTATGATAGTGACAGCAAAAAATCATTGAAAAATCCAACATCTTACGATAGAGTATAGACAAAAGCTAAGAGACAGGGGCTTTTGGATACGAAGCAGATACAACCGGCTACCTTGAGGGAAACGAATATTGTATGGATACACGTCCTAATCAACTTTTGTCCGTAAGTTTTAAACAAGACATCCATGTCTCTGTTAAGGTTGCTTACGTTACTTTGTCATCACGAATGGAAAACAAAATCCAATATTTTTGTCGTATATATCGGATCTATTTGTTAGAAAAATCACAGACTAATTATATTGCAGGTAACTAAATAGAATTGGCAGTAAGAAAGATGCAGAAGTAATATTTAAGTAGAGGTTTAGTCAACTCCCACTTTATTCATTTCAAATTAGATGGTCACTGTCAGCAGAATATTAGGAGACATCAGGCATGGCTGCATGCACCATTAAAATAAATATTCACTCATAACCAAATAAATAAAAGGGTGGATCTGATTTTGAATGCATACCGTACTCATCAAGTGGTGCATCGTAGTCATAACTGGTGGCAATAAATGGACCACCGGCTGTCCTGCCAAAGTTCGTTCCTCCATGATACTGATAAAAATCGAAAATTGTCAGATATATATAGCCATATCCATGATTTATTGCAATTAACCACAAAATTTCTTCTGCGATCGATTTACCATGTAATAGTTAATGAGGGAGCCCCCCTTCTGAATAAATCTTGCAACCGAGAACGCCAAATCTTCAGCTGGTCGGTATGGAACTGCACCGCCAAATTCAGTAAACCTGTACAAAACATGTCACCAATAAATTATTTCAAGTGACTACAAAAATAGTGATATTTTGAACTAAATGAAATTTCGTAAGATTGTAACATCTCGTCACAAGACTAGCTCGAAACCTACCATCCAGTCCATGCTTCAGTCCATATCTTGGGCTTATAGGCCTTATTTGGAGAGAAATAGTCACAGTAGAAACCGTTACACGTATTGATCTGCATGTCGAAAGATAACATCAAACACAGATTCAGGTAATACATGTGCAATAAAACTATTATCGAGTATCTAAGTCCAATAGAAGAAACACAGAATATCTATGCATAATAGTTTATTCAAAGGTAATGTTGAGATGTCAATATCTAGTTAAATTATGTCAAATAAAGGTCAAATGCTTACAACAGGGTCGGGGGCATCGTCTTGCTTGCACATGATCCATGGAACACCAGTGCCAAGACCCACTGCCATTTTGGCTGCCCACTGCGCATAAGCACGGCCAGGTGCACCGAGCTCATACTCCATTGGTCCGTACTCATTTTCAATCTATCACAGCAACATAAAAAACAAATCTTTCAACTTTTTGAGTACTGTGAATAAACTGGTGCATAAAAACAAGAAAATGGAAAAGTACAACAGAGCAGCTGGACAACCTGCGACAGTATAATTGGACCACCTTGAGTTTGATACAACCTCTCAGCCTTCATCATATTAACAATCTTGGTAGTGAACTTTTGCATTGCAGCCTTTCAAGATGGGAACACAAATCACACAAGAATAAATTAATGATTTCATCATAACAAAAGTAAAAGTTCACATGTCAAAATATTTGGTATACAAACCTTAAAAGGCCCATTGTCAGTTCTGAAACTAATGCCTTTGACATACTTAAGCCAAACTGGAAAGCCACTGAAGTTGAACCAAACAATATAAACAATAAATACAGTATTATTATGCTTATAAAAGAAGAAAAAGAATCTGTGAAATTGCAATTGCACTTTTACCCAAAGTTCCATTCAGCACAGGCATAGGGTCCAATTCTGAGATTAACATAAAGGCCTGCTTGTTGCACCAGCTTAACAAACTTCACTAAATCATATCTTCCTCCAAAATAATACTACAAAAAGCAAACATAATTGAAACCAATACTTCACTAACAAACTTTCCAAAAAGATGGAAAGACAAAACTGACCTTTCCTGGCTCAGGCTCATGCCCATTCCAGAAAACATAAGTCTCAATTACATCCAAGCCACCTTCTTTAGCCTTCCGAATAAGATCCGGCCACATCTACACTTCCCAATAAAAAAGGTTAATACTAAAATTTTAAAGTGAGTGTGTGAGTGTGAGAGAGAGAGTGAAGAAATTCAAAAGAAAATACCTCAGGTGTGCTTCTTGGATAGTGAATGGAGCCAGAGATGAGAATCTTTCTCTGCCCATTAATGGAAATGGCCTTATGATCATACGAAACAGAAGCTTTGCCACAAGAGCTCAGCAAAACCAACACACCAAATAAAAATGCAATCTTTAAAATCATAATGCCCTTCACAAATTTGAAACTTTACTAAAAAATGTCCCTTTTTCTCAACACCCACTTTTTTTCTTCCTATATTCTTCCCTTTGGACGAAATGGAACAAAAAAAATTCAATCTTTAAAAACCATGAAAAATATGGCAGGCATCAACTTGGCCTCCCTTTGATTTTATCTTTTTCTTAGATTCCCTCTCAAGCAGGAGTCATAAAGAATGAGTGAGAAATTAGGCAGAGTGTATATTTGTATGTTGTGGTTGTATTGTTGTTTTGTTGCAGTAAATGTGGGATTTTGAAACTGGCATCTGCCTCCTCTGCTTTTATAGACTTGAAAAATGTTAAAGATCGAAACGAGATGGGCCCCAATGTACCAAATTCAATTCAGACCATATTAGCAAATTTTATTATATGTAGGTAACTTTTTTTATCATCACTTTTTGTTTCGATTTCAAATTTGGGGTGTGAGGAATTTGGTCTAGTTAAACTGTTAATTTATCTGGAGTAAAGTTCATTTCTGATTCTAAGCATTTGATCCATTTGATCCATGATTATGTTTGGTAGTACTACCTTCACTCTGCATTAATAGATTTGATCTTTTTTTCTCTAATTTTAATGGAGTTGTGAAAAATTGACGATAGGCCATTTAAATGAGAATTAAGATTTAAAATATTAAATAGTATTATGATTTTTTCAAATTATAAAAAAGTAAAATGGTTAACGTATTCAGAATTAGCACAAAACTTGTGCTTTTAACATGAATGAATAGACGTGTTAGTATGACGTGCTCAATGACTCGCTGGAGCACACATATGCGTACTTAAGACCATATCCAAGGGCAAACTAAAACTTAAAATAGGATAAATAAAACCAATCTCTTTTTCGGTTTTTAGGGAAAAAATACATATCTTTACGTTTTACACTAAACACAAACCCAATTTTTTTTAAATTTTGTAAATTAAAAAAAAAGAATAAATCTAGAGACTATTCTTTTAAATTTAAATTTAGTATAAATTGAAGTAAAATTATATTGATGTGATAATTTCATTAAAATGAATTTTAGTTAAGTTTAAATGATTGAGGATGCTCTGACAGAAGCAATGAACACACTAGTGCATTCTTTTGTTGGTTTGTTAGTGTATAATAATAAATCAGCTTGCCATAATATTTAAAATCATGTGTCACGGCCTCATGGGTTAGTTTAAATATCACCCTTCATTAGCCTACTTTAAGAAAATGAGAATCAGACACTGAATAGTAAACTGCAATATCTATTTATAAGTGTGTTTTTTTAGACATCTCGAAGATATTCTAAAAGGGAAAAAAATTATTGCAAAATATTCTTATTTTTTCTACTTATACTAATATCTACATTCTTTGAAATGCATAAATAAAAGATCTAAAAGCAATAATAAGATTCGAATTCACAACACTTTAATTATGATGAGACTACAATTCTACAAGACGAACAACTTACGACATCAAACTCAATAGAGCTTCTTCTCTTCATCGCTTCACTTTTTTTTCTTTAATTCCGTCAAGAAAAATTATTGATTATTGAAATTTTTGAACAAAAAGTTTCTCCTCAGATTTCAAATTATTTGGATTGCTCATCTTTATAAAACTTCAATGCAACTTTAGATAAAATTATTGGTACAAATAATTTTGAAATGGATTAGGCCATGTAATGGTAATTGTCTTTTTGTTACTCCTCTATTTAGTTAATTATTATGGGAGAACATTACTATTAGTTTAAGAGTCATAATCACGATATCATCACGCACCAATTAAACTGATTATTATAAAGCGTTACTAGTCAAGATTCTTGAAATTAAATATGGATCTTAATGTTTCAATTTAACTTTTATGATTTGAATTAGGAGTGACACGTTCAGATCCAAACATCATGACTGCTTTAATTTTTGTATCGCAATTTATTATACTATAAAAGATATGTGCATAATTATATTCTTTGATTCTATTTCTCAATATCGACGCGTTGATATGTGGAAAAGAATAGTTTGTAGTTAATCAGTCCAACGTCAAATCCATAAACAAATAAACGATTACTCAAATTCTGACAAACTTAATTCAAATTTGTTTTATATCGTATTTTAAATTTTGTTATTTGGATTGTGTTTGCATTGTAAATATAAATTTTGTTTTTTTCAAAAGTTTTGGATTAGAACTAATTACCCTAACATATTTTCTAATTTACGATGGTGGTTTGCTTGCCCCAAAACACATTATTAATTTAAAACTTTATATCAAATTTTTGGGGTATAAGTACTATTTAATGCCCATAAAATTTAAATACTTGACTTAATCAGGGTATAAATTTGATCTCTCATTTCACACACATTGAGTTGGACACTTAATCTCAAGTAAATTTAAAATTGAAAATTTTGAAATGGATTACGACATAATCAATCACTTTTAACATACCGAGTATACATATAACTTTGTAACTAAATAAAATTCAAATTACAAACATTGGTGGACGTTTGTACTCATATTAATATTACTAGATAGCTGGTATTTATTTTATGGCTGGGAAAGCCCGCCTTAAATTTATATTTAAATCTAGAAAATCATAATTTGGCAACCAAGATAATAGAATAGAATTTTTAAATTACCCTATATCTTTCTTACTTTCAATTTGTGCATACATATTATTAAGATTATTTTATTCTACATAAAATTTAGTCTTGTATTTTAATTAATAATTTAAAATTTCAATCAAACATAAATTAAATATAAATATGACATGTGTTGCCTATAATCTGAAATGTGTTGCGTATATATATAAAGCAATTCCAACAAACAAAAGCAATGGGGGTTGGCTATAGTGCGCCGGCCGACCCACGCCACCTATCCTTACCGGAAAGGGATGGTAAGAGTGTTTAAAATTTTAATCTAATTATTTGCGTCAAGGAAAATATTGACACTTGCATACATTTTATAAATAACAAAAAAATCATCATATCATAAATCTAGAAGATTTCGACTTCCATACTATGCAATTCAATAACATGATAATTATAAATTAATTAAAATAAAAAACTCACGAATTTTATTTCTTTGGTTTCAGACCGCCACCTAATGCCACTAGCTAATTGTTTCCATGATTACAGGCAACTACTTTGCACTATTTTCTTAGATATTAATAGGAAAATCGGCTAATCCTATAAATCCAATCATGCATGTAGACTATATAGAAGACATTACACACATATCGTATTAATTATAATTATGATAAAAAAACATGAATATTATTGAATTGATATGATAAAAAAACATGAATATTATTGAATTGATTTGACCTTAGAGCATGGGGCTGGAGAGAGGATTTTATTTATATATATTCTCTCTATCCATTAAAAATGAAACGTTTTCCTTTTTGGGTTATCCCATTAAAAATGAAATATTTCCTAAAATAGAAATAATTTTATCTCTATTTTTCTCTTTCTCTCTTACTTTACCCTCTCCTCTTTAACTCACAAAACAACACTACATAAAATTTCGTGCTAAAAAGCAAACGTTTCATATTTATTGAGACAGAGTGAGTATTATTGACTCGAGCTTCCAAGAAACATCATAAAATAATAAGAAATTATGTCTATTGATTTTAGTTCATTTTTTTGTAGATTTGGATATCCGTACAGAAATTTATAGTGAGTGTTAAGTGCAGAGTTGTTGATTAATTTAATTTTCATGCAGCAACGTTGGTGCATTATGAGATCAAAGTCAACATGCATGTTAGCTCTTAATTTTATAAAATATGGCTAATTAGAATTTATAAAAAATTGTACATACTCGTCTTTGAAATGAGACAGTGTGATTCAAGTATTATTGAAATTAGGCATAAAGTTAGTACACATTATTATGACTTAATTTAAATAAGTAAATAAAATGCCTTAGTATGTTTTAGTGTAATATATAAGCTAACAATCCTACCATTTGCAATCTAGAATAAGCTAGAGATAGTTTCTTCTATTAATTCTCTTTAAAAATACTATTCTATCAATACTTTACAAAAGCTTATCTTTTAATACTAATAAGTAAACTGTGTATGTTTTAGATTGACGCAAATTGTTTTGCACTAAAAAAGGGTAAGAATATCTTATAATGCAATGTTTTTAAAATGCTACCAATGATTAAAAATTAGTCTTCATTTTTAGTGTCCCAAAGTAAGAGATATAAATGGAAGTATCTTTAAAATGGAGTTTGAAAGATTAAACTAATTTATCTTCAACTTATAAACATTTTTTTGCACCATAAATTGTAGTCATTTTCTAAAATTGTGTCTCTAATTTTGTGTCTTAAAAAAATAGTAAGTTTTTTTAGTATGTGAATTGAAAACCTCACTACTCTTGTATTCCAAAAGGTTTATGAAACTGTTATAAGATCTTATTTAATTTTTTATATTGGTAAATATCTCATACTCCGCATGAGACAATTCAATAAATAAATGTTAAGAGTTTCAACATAAACCCATATTACAGTTCAACAATTAATGAAATAATTCATTGCCAAATTCTGACAATACAATTAAAATACTTTATTTCAGCTGGATTTAATGGAATCAAGCTGTTGCCCCAACAAACTTGTGACGCGCATTATATGTTGCTTTCACACTGAAAATTGAGATGATTTTTGACATCCAAGTTAAGCAACAATTACAAAATCCATATTTCGGTTTATATCCACTTCCGAAATTTATATTACCAAATAAATAAAAATACCATATATTGATTGTCGATAAAACAAAGTACTATTTAATTAAATTATTCAAAAAAATATTGATAAATTAAATTCTTGGTTGCAACTAGTATTGGTGAGTCCCCACATCAAAAAACTTTATAGCTAGTTAGCTACGGACCTTTTATTTTACAGTTGTTCAACAAACTATTTATTTATAGTGACATGAAATGAAAGCTATCTTCTTGTTGAGGATCATCACGATATTATAGAACCATCTCATAAGCAAAAGCATTAATTTTCCCATGTTTGATTTACGCACGTAACAGACCTAATCATTATGGAGCTATCCAAATTTCTTTCCATGAAGCAAAGAAGTTATGCAATTTTTATAATCTCTTAGTATTTGTTTATTTCTGAATTATTTATATTTAATTTATATCGTGTTCTTGATATACTATATAGGAGTACTATATTTGATAGGGTATGTAACTCATCTAGGTATGAAATTTTATGAACAAATTTGTCATTTTTGTTCATGAAATTCTATCCCTAAATGAATTATGTACCATACCAGTTTGAAAACAATTTATTGAGGAGCACTTTTTTATATTTCAGTCAGATCGAATGTAGTTGTCTTTATGCATAAAATCACTATAATTATATGATATTTTAATTCATTTTCCGTTCCTATAATCTTGAAAATTTGATCATTTTCAGAATTTAAGCTAATTTGCAATCAAAGATTGGGATCACACGTCATCAAAAAAGTGGGACCCAGTTGAATCGTGGACAAAATCACATCCAATGAAAGTCGATAAATTTGAGTATCATGCGTGTGGCTAAATATTATCCAAATAAAAAAAGTGGCTGCAATTGTTTTTATCATAAATTCATAATAGACGAAAATAGACATCGAAATACTGGAAGCAAATAATAGAAAAATAAATAAATTAAATTATCTCTGCATGCATGGATTTGGTTGGGCCCTCCGTTTGTGAATTACTAAATGGGCTTAACTGGCCCATTTTTGGGCCCTAGCAGCACACGTTTTTAGAATTACTTTTAACTATTTTATTAGCCATAATCATAATTCATAATAAAATAGAATCATACGCTCACTCCATCAATGAGATTTTAGAGATATGCGAGTTTTAATATAAAATAATAAAATATAAAATGTAGTTAAAATAATATAAGTAGATAATAGGACTCCATCTTAGTAGTAAGTGTAATGAGCTATAGAGTTTTCTTTTTAAAAAATTAGACTAATTTTATGAAATCCTTTTTTTCTGAAAAAAACATTGGGAAAATGAGCAATTTAATAGGTATATCAAGTTAAACTTAGCTGGTTCGCCTTTCCCATTTGAAAGAATTTCAAACTAATAATTCATATTTGTCGCACAAATTGCGTAGAGGGTGGTCATTATGTGGTGTTCTGAAAGCAACATCAAGATTGCAAGAATATATAATACAATTTAATTAATAAAAATTATGGATAAGTTCAATTCACGAATCAACTACTCTAAACAAAATAATTTTTATTTTGAAGTGCACGAATATTTTTTTATACCTGGTGTAATTGGCCAGTTAAAGATGCAAAATTGAGGAGGTTTCTATCATTGTCACATTGAAATGACGTCAGCAAAATTAAATGCTTATCCTATCACTTTCTTACATATAAGAGCACCCACAACCTTACTCTTGCCAACAAGTACGGTTGTGGGCCCAGTCACACTTTTTCTGTCTCCTCTTAGGCAAGAGCATAAGAGCATGCGCAGCGGTGGCGTCCGTCGCCACCGCCGTCCGCGCCGCTGGCACGGCGCTGCTCGATGTATCGAGCACGTCCGTGCCAGCGGACGCACACGTGGCGCGCTCCCATTCGTCAACGGCATAGCCGTTGTGTTTAAACATTTTTTATTTTTTGTTTTTTAAAAATCGGTATTTAATTATAAATAATGCTAAAAAAATATTTTCCAAATCCCAAAAATATGGCCGTTTTTTTCCCGTTTTTCTGAATTTTTTTGATTTTTTTTCCCAAAATCATCTATAAATACACACATTCATCACTCATTTATCACATCAATTCATCTCTCATTCATCTCTCATTCATAATTCTTATACAAACTATCAACACATTCAACCTTCACTCAAAACATCAAATGGATTTCACTCATCTCATGGCGGAAGCGGAGCGCGAAGAACAAGAATACTGCGAACAACATCGTGCCGCTTACGAAGCATATGTCGCGGCGAATACCCCCGCTCATCCTCCTCAACGCACTAGATCAAATCGCCGCTACATCCATCGTGACCGGGAGGGAGCCCACGAAAGGCTCGTTGCCGACTACTTTGCCGACCATCCGCGGTTTCCGGCAGATTACTTCAGGCGCCGTTTTCGCATGTCAAAGCGCTTGTTCATGCGAATTGTCAACACATTGTCCGCACGTGTTAAATACTTTCAAACAGGTGTAGATGCCGCCGGCCGGCAAAGTATCACGGCGTTGCAGAAGTGTACGTGTGCCATCCGACAACTCGCTACTGGGCAAACGGCCGACATCTTCGACGAGTATTTGCATATCGGTGAGTCCACTGGAATCCTATGTTTAAAGAATTTTTGCGAGGGCGTTCGTTCTGCTTTTGGGGATGAATTCCTTCGGGCACCCACCACCGATGATTGCCAACGGTTGCTTCGTCTTCACGAATCAGTCCATGGCTTTCCCGGAATGCTTGGCAGCATTGACTGCATGCATTGGAGGTGGAAGAATTGCCCGACTGCTTGGAGGGGGCAACACTTAAGCGGTCACAAAGGCGGCGGCCCAACACTTATCCTTAAGGCGGTCGCCGACTATCGCCTATGGATTTGGCATGCATATTTCGGCGTTGCCGGATCCAACAACGACTTGAACGTGCTCTATTCTTCACCACTCTTCAATGATGTGATGAATGGTGTAGCACCGGCGATCGACTTCACCATCAACGGAAATACATACCGCATGGGTTACTATCTCGCCGATGGTATCTACCTAAGGTGGTCGACGTTCGTGAAGACGCTCCACAACCCGCACGACCCGAGACGGGTTCTTTTTGCGCAGCGTCAAGAGTCAGCGCGGAAGGACGTCGAAAGAGCCTTCGGGGTCCTTCAAGCTCGATTCAACATTGTGAAGGCCCCGGCTCGGCTGTGGTACGTGAATAATATCGCCGACATCATGTTCACGTGTATTATATTACACAACATGATTGTAGCCGACGAAGGGCCGAGGGCGGCTAGCTTCTACGATGAGGACGAAGCCGGAAGCTCAACAGCGAGGTCTCCCCCACGCCGAGGCGAGCATACGACGGTTGGCCAGAGGATCGAGACAAGACACACAATGCGCGATACTCGAATCCACAATCAACTACAAGAAGACCTAATCAACCACATGTGGGCGAAATTCGGCAACGAGTAGTGGTTTTTTTAATTTTTAGGATTTTAATTATGTAATTTTTAATTTTTAGGATTTTAATTATGTAATTTTTTATTTTTAGGATTTTAATTATGTAATGTTTAATTTTATTTGTCATTTGTAATATTTATTGTGGTCTTTAAATGAATTTTAATATTATGGAAATGTTATTGTTTAATTGAATTTTAAATTAATTGTGCTCGTCCTTGCGGAAGAGCACAGTTGTGGGTGTTGTGCTCTTGCCAGAGAGCAGGCATGAATAGTACCGCCCGGGCCCACAACCGTGCCGCTGGCAAGAGCACGGTTGTGGATGCTCTTAACACCCACAGTCGTGCTCTTCCGCAAGGACGAGCACAAGGGTTCCACCATTCTATTATTCAATTTAAATAAAAATATTTTCATAATATTAAAATTCATTAAAAAAAACTGAAATATTATTAAAAATTACAAATAAAATAAAAAATTACATAATTAAAATCCTAAAAAATAAAATTACATAATTAAAATCTTAAAAATTAAAAATTACATAATTAAAATTCTAAAAATTAAAAATTACATAATTAAATTCATAAGTGACCGAATTTCGTCCAAATGGATGATGAATGTGTGTATTTATAGATGGTTTCGGGATTAAATTTTTTTAAAAAAATTGCAAAAAAATTCAAAAAATGGTAATAAAACGGCTATATTTTTGGGAATCCGAAAATATATTTTTTTTTAATTTTTGGTATTATTTTCGATTTTTTTTTTAAAAAAGAAAAAAAGAAAATGCCAACGGCCAATAGAAACACGCCACATCGCCCTGCTCGCTGGCACGGACGTGCTCTATGCATAGAGCACGTCCGTGCCAGCGGCAAGGCGCAGCGAAGGACAAGCGTGTCCTTGCCAGCGGCAAGGACGGACGGTGAGCTTGTGCTCACCGTTGCAGATGCTCTAATAAGCACATATTCTAATTCATAATTGAGGAGTATTACTTTATTGCGTTCTTTTAATTTATTTATGTAATAAGGAATATTATATTGCACGCTGGTGTGTATTTTAAATTGTAAAATACCGTAAGAGAATAAAGTAAAAAAATTAGATTAGTAATTAGAGATCAAATCAATAGAAAGACGGTTTAAATAGAAAGTTCATAAAAATAGGGATGCTCCTAACATGATTTATAAATGCTTCAATTTGTCATCACATTTCTTCCCAAATTAATTATCTGTGTTTATAGATCGTGTTTGTTTTACGCTTTTTATCTGTTAAGTACAAAAAAGACAATTGTATATACCCAACATAAGTGGAACACATATCCTAGACTCTACTCATTAACATTTTCGTAATATAACCATAACTTTATCTACATGACTTCGATTGAGGTGATCAAGATTCAAGCAAAATTTTATCTACATGACTTCGATTGAGGTGATCAAGATTCAAGCAAAATTCTATTATGGAAGATGAATACTATGGTTTCCTTGAGAGAGAGAAAGAGATTGGAACTCATCTAAAACTCTTTCTTTACACCTTGAACTTTATCATTTATTCATTTTGCCTTGAGCCATTATCTACAAGAACAAACTTACACCATAATGAGTATAAAATATTTGAAAGTACATAAAATTAAGAAAAAATCATGCAAATGTGATTCATAGCCCACACAAAATTATACTAGTAAAATCTTGTGTGACAACAAATAGCCAAAAATTCATATTCATTAATGGACTTAAAATTCTTTATAATACTTGTAATATTAATTCTCGCGTCTTGAAATGGATACAAAATACTTGACTTTAAAATTAAGTAGCTTATTTTTAAAGAATCAATATTTGATGCTACTTACCAGAACTAATATTTTTCCCATGCCAATGATCATATATTATTCCCTAACTAACTGATTTCAAAGGAAATCTAATAGATTAGGTGGGAATTGTTCTTAATTAGAACTCACCAAATAATTCACCCGTTTCCAATAATTGGATTATTGAAAAGTCCAAATACAAGTTTGGAAAATCCTTCTTTCTTTCGTTTATTAGTACCTAACTAATGCAAAGGACCACATAGTTTCCTTTCAATGCAAACAAACAATTTGCAAAAATTAAATAGTATCAACATATCGAAGTGATAATTGAAGAACAAATATAAATGCATATTCATAAGAAAATCACACAAATTTTATGTTTAAGAAAAAAGATGTAGTAACTTTAGTATTACTATATTAAAATATAAACTAGCTAGATCGAATATAATTGGATCCAACCAACCAATCTTACTTATTTACAACCATAATAAATAATTTGAAGTTACATATTGTGTAACCTACATGTTATATTTAACTTGTTCCTTTTGGTCAAATCGCTCAATTTCTATGGGGCCATATAGTTTTTATGGTAATACCATGTATGTGTGTATTAATAAATTTGTTAAAAAAACGAGGGTTAGATTTGTTGACTACAAGTACAATGTATGTTCGTAGTAGTAATGAATTTATGAAAAAAAACAAATGTCTAAAATGCAAGGACGATAAATCAAATTGAAAGGATGTTCCTCTCATTAATTTTGATATATATGTAATGCGAGTGACTAAGATTTAAAATAAATTATAAATTAATTTTAATTTTCTTTTAGTTAAAAAAAATTCAATATCGTGTACCCATCCATTCCTCAATTCACAAAAATTAATAAATAATGGGGCATGCACTTTTGAATTATTGGATGCTTAACATAATACTCCATATGAATAAGGATAATACTTGCATTTATAATATATATAATCATATAGCAGCCATTTTGATCTTATCATCCTAGTCATTTTACAAACTACTAGGATTTAATTTTATTTTTATTTTATGTTTATTGTCTCTGGCTTTAGTTATCACCCACATCCCTATCATGGGCTTTGATTCTAACCAATACCATAATTCATGTGTAAAGTTGATCCAAGATGCTCATATTATTGCTTCTAAAACAAACTAATGTTGTACTAAAACTATAGCTCAAATTACCATTGCAGATTTACATGGTTGTGTGTGTGTTTTAAAGGCCGGTCAGAGACAGAGTAAATTAATGTCTAAGGCCAAAGATCTCACGTGTGTATGTGTTGGGCCAGTGGTCGAGTGGTCAATCTCTGACACCAAAGGTCTTGCATTCGTATTCACATTGATGTGATCTCTAATTTATGCTCATTTATCAATTAAAAATAATAATTAAAACTCAAAATATGTACTGTATTTTCTATGTTTTATATTTTCTTAAATTGATACCATCGTACCAAGTCTGTCTTAATAAACCCTTGGATGAATATAAAATTATTCTTCAACCATTTAATAAATCTAAAATACTATAGAATGGTCTTAACGTGTGTGCTTTTCCCTTATGATATCATTGTGGAGGAGAAATGAATATTGAGAAAAGATAAGAGAAAAAGAGTTGGCCAAGGCTACTTATCCCTTATCATTATCATTTGCAAAATGATATATTTGACACATATTAAGATAGATATATATTCCTACCTTAAACATTAGGGCCCTTAAAATGGGGCCATATTATGAATAGGGCCAATTCCTATATATTTCAAGACGCATAAAACCACCAAATCTTATCTCTCTAGAACTCTACGTATCTCAATAAATATTACATTTAATAAGATTATAAGTTTTTCTACGCAAGGTTGATGTGAAGTCTAAAACATCGATGTCAATCTCAATCGATTCAAGCTAGTGGCAATGGTGCGACCAAAAACGATAGTTCTTTATCATCATAGGCTCAACATTTATAACTTTTTTTGATATTTATGTAAGAAAAATATTTATAATTTTAAGGCTCAAAACTAGATTTTATTTACCGATTTTAAAAATTTAAATTAATATATGGGGCATCTGTTGAGAATTTAGATTATTAAACTAATCAATCTAATACTCAAAATCTACATTTCGAAAATTTTGTATTCTAAGTCGAGATTCTGGAATATTCAATTATTTGAGAGTTAATTTAAAAATTATTAAATGATAAACAATGAAATATGTGTTTATTAACTTATTATAGCATCCATTTTTTTAACACAAATAGGTAATGGGCTATTATATCTATTTGATAAATTGCAAGTATATATGCAATGGGCCATGTATGTAGTGCCCAAATTTAATTTTATTATTGGGCCATATTAACATCTTGAACAAGTAGGGCTATCATTGATCTTTCCCACAAAATTACAAAAAGAGAAAAAATTATGTTTATTTATCTATATAAAAAAGAAAAATAAGATATTCGTACATGTACATCATTTGTATTTTTGAGTAAATTTTGAGACTAGACTACAGTTGAAAAAAGGTACTACTATTAATGTAGAAAACCTAAGACACATTAATTTTGACTATACATGCATTAATTTGGCTACTAATACTTGGGAATGCAGCATAATGAAAGTTTAAACCATACTGTATTATAAAATGGAAGGAGATCAGAAATCCGAGAAACACTTTCTAATTTTGGATCCTTGATTTTAGGACAAGAACAAAATTATGTATTTCCTCCACAGAAATTAACCTAGTATCCCTTTCCGTTGACTTTTTCCTCAAATATTATCTAACATGGAATTATTTCCATCATTCTTGCAATACACATACTAATTTGTATCATCCAAAAAGTTTCCCTTTTTTCATGCCATATTTCATCATTTTCCATAAACATCTTCATCAATTTCAACCTGGTCTTGATCCCAGGTTTGATAACGTTGGCATCCTTCACCAACTCTCTCAATCCTCCCGACATGATCACGGATTCGAAGTTATTCGTATCGTAGATCATATTTCAAATACAAAAGATCGAGAAAACAATTTGCTCCTTGATTGGATTGGGGTCAAAATCCGGCACCATTAGATGGCATACAATGTCGGGAAGCCCCAATCGTGGGCCTCGTACCCGTCCGATCCGCCTTTTGTCCATAGCAAAGACCCAGTGACCCAGAAGACTGCACAAACCTCGGTCACGAGCATTTACCAAACGCACATTGCGGGCTATTGGCGCAACGTGACCGTCACGTGGGGCAAGAATGCCATGAATTACTCATTAGGTATAACGGTCGACAGTGTGGACCAGAACAACATCGTTTACACATGCAAGATTGATATAAAGCCGTGGCACTTTTGGGCCAAGAAGGGGTACAAGTGTCTCGAGGTGGATGGTAGCCAACTCGAGGCATATTGGGATCTCAAGTCAGCTAAATTTTTGGGCAGCCCAGAGCCCGTTTCAGATTATTATGTTGCCCTAGTGGCAGACAACGAAGTTGTCCTGCTACTAGGGGACAACAAAAAGAAGGCCTATAAAAGGACAAAAGCCAGACCACCCCTGGCCGAACCGGTTATTTTTTACAAGAAAGAGAATGTGTTTGGAAAAAAGTCTTTCTCGACCCGAGCTCGGTTTGACCAAAGAAAGCGCGATCACGACATCGTGGTGGAGAGCGCGACGACAGGGGGGAAGGATCCGGAGATGTGGATAAGCATAGATGGGATTATCTTGGTCCACATTCAGAATTTGCAATGGAAATTCAGGGGAAACCAAACGGTGATGGTGAATAAACATCCCGTGGAGGTGTTCTGGGACGTGCACGCATGGCTATTCTGCGCGCCTGGGACCCACCACGGGCTGTTTATATTTAAGTCATCGTGCGAGTTGGAGGGTAACGACGATGAAAACGATTCGAGCTTGAGTGAGAGCTTGTGCGACGGAAGTGAGTGTAGTGGCAACAGTAGGTATTTCTCGGTGGATGGTCACGCAAAGGCCGGGGTGGAGTTTTGCCTCTTCCTCTATGCTTGGAAGATTGAGTGAGGGATGTTTAGGGTTTCCCTTTTAGGAAAATATATTGAAAACATTTGAGTTCATGTTTTGTCATTTTTTTTGGATGAATGAACTTGAGTATTTTCGGGTGTGGATATTAAGTCGTGGAGATTTTATCAAGTTTCGTCGACTTTGTTGGTTTCGAATAATATTTTAAAAATCTGATAACGATGCAAATCAATTGGTGCGATTTAGAAATTTGGTCAATTGGTGAACAAAAATACTAGTAAATAATTTGAATTCAACTAAAGTTCCGATTATATCACGGGTTGAAGTCCATGATCTTTTTCAGAAGATGGTATATTGTAATACGATGCATTGTGAAGAACATTTGGTCAAGAGCAAAGATCAATTCTATACTATCAATACATAAGAATATACACCATTTCCTTTCTTGCCCGTTCCACAAGAATATTCAATTTCCAATTATGGAAACTCTTTACTCTCTATTAAGGTGAGACTCATTATTCACTAACAATACTTTAATTATTTTTCTTTCTATCTCTCTTACCTTATCATTTGTGCGTTAAAACTCTTGCCCAACTCAAAATGTATCTTCTTATAGGACGGAGGAAGTATTATTTATGATATGTTCATATGGAAGAGGCTCTCAAAATTGAAACATAAGGGTTCATTAATATGCATGATGAATCGAAAGTCCGAGAGGTTATCTGAACACATGTAATAAGAGGGTCTCTCTTTCAGCGACAACTTATTTAACCATTTTTCATGTCTTTTTCTTATACCAATTTTTAATTTATAAAACAAATAATATAGATTAAAATACCAACACGATTTAAAAAACACTATAATGATAATGATAATATTTTTATTAGTTTAAAATTTCTAGATTAATACTCCCTCCTTTCCTTATAAGTAGACCACATTTGTGGATGTCCCTTAAAAATACACCAATTCTATTTAAGCAAACTTTTTCCCTCTCAAGCGAGTCTCAATCTGGATAACAATACTGCAATCATTTTTTTTCTATTTCTCTTACCTCATCAATTATGCATTAAAACTCGTATTGTTTCAAATATTATCGATATTTTAGGGACAAAGAGAGTAGTATTCAGTTGTTACACAACCTAAATAAAAGAAGAATGGAGATAATTAAAGATAGAATAGTATTAAATATAAAAAATTTAACTTCAGCCGCATTTTGTGGCTGAAAAGCGCCACAATAAGGTCGGAAAATCAGCGGCAAAACCCGACAGACTACTGCAGCTGCGGCTGATTTTCCGATGGCCTCCATTTGCGGTGCTCTACAATAAGGCCGCGATTTCCGCCAACAAAATCGGATCTTATTGCGAATGGCATAAGAGCATCCACAATAGGACAGACGTCCCAATAGCCTAGCACTGGGACATCCAAAAAATACCTCATGTCATGTCACTAGGACATCCCACTGCACAATAATAGTCTAGCACTAGGACTTGCTGACGTCCTAGCCAATAAAACAAATTAAATAATCGGGACATCCGGTTTAGGCGCGGACAACCTCTCATCTGCCCCGGACGTCCGTCACCCGCTAGGCGGTTGCAATAGTGGACGTCCGTGACGGACGAACCGCTAGGCGGTCGCTCGTCCGCTAGGACGTCCGCCCGCTATTGCGGATGCTCTAACATGATAATATGTGGAGTATAATAAAACACAGACCACAGAGAATTAATGCTGTCGCATTTGAAATTTCTCATGCAATAGTACATTTGAATACGATCAAAATTATCATGAGGAACATTATTGAAACCTCGAAACAAATTTGAATGTATGTATAGTTTGAATGAATGCTTCGTCTATCTCCTATTATACTCTCTCTCTCTCTCTCTCTCTCTCTTTGTGTGTGTATCCGTACAAATACAGTTGGTTAACAAACTCGATCAAAACTGATGATCAAGACTACTTATGAAGTGCATATGAAGGAAAGGTGAATGAGTGGTTACTCATGGTTCCTCCTCTCTTCTTGTATCGACTTAAAAATCCGTGCTGCCGATGCTGATGCCGACGTACGGTTGTGCGGGACGACCCTGATCGCCTGCACCTTCTGCTCATTTCTCGGCAGCGAAGGCGTGGTGGGGAAGAGCGGGAGCACGTCTCCTTCCAATCTCTTGGGGTCGCTCGTCTCCGTGCCGCCCTGCATTTCACTTCCATTGGATCTATGCAGGTTCCCACCACACTCCGACACTGCCACACTCTGGCTTGACACTTTGCACGGGATTGGAGGTGGCACGAACAAGTTAGAGGACAAGCTTTTATCAATATCGCCCGCCAAAGGCATTGGATACGGTTGCAAGTAACCATGGCCGGGCTCGGTCCTGCAGAAGCCTTCGTTTCCTTCCTCGTTGGGAGGGGGGATGCCGCCATAAGTTCCCCCTCCCAACGAGGCTAAGCTCACCGGGGGGCAGTTTCCGTAGACGGGGGCCATAAAACGAACGGCTGGGAAACATGGCCCGGGGTAAGGTTTGTATATGAGCCCCTCCGAGGGAGATCTCACCGGGACTAGCCACTGATTCCCCGTTGGAACCGGCAAGCACCATGGTGCCAGTTTAGGATCAAGGGGGATGGATGCAGGATTTGGGAGAGGTGTTTGCTGAGGGAGAAGCCTTTTCTCGAGATCAGTTGGAGGCAACGGAAGCAGTCCACATATTGCCTCCGATCCAAGACTGGACTTGGGAAGGTCGATTTTCGCTTTAGCAGTAGCCAGGGATGGATCGAGTGGGGAGACATAGAGCAACTTGTTGATAGGAGGAAACTTGATGGATGGGTCGAAGGTGGTTTCGTGCAAAATGTCCGGAGATCGCGCTATATGTCTCTGCACCTATTTCACAGCACCGGACAAAGATTAGGATATACTAACCGGGCAAACGTCGCTTTCCAGCCCAAAGTATACACATTCCATTATTAATGTGTTGACAATGACATATTTGTACCCAATGACAAATATTTTAGGAACTAATATGTCATCACTATCAAAGAACCAGATACTTGTTAAAAATTGGGCATACTTTGGGCTAGAAAGAGATATTTACCCATTCTAACACGGCCTCCTGGCTTCAAAGGCCTACGAGCTTACAGTTATCAATCTGTGCAGCTCAAACTTCTGCAAAGAAAATACCTTCTGTTGACTGCATGGGAAAATTATCTGCGTTAGTATCCAGATCATCATATGAGAAAAAGATCGATATTTTAAACTAGTCAAAATGCTTACTGGATCATTGTTTTCCTTGCTTTCAAGAACAGCCTCTGGCCAATAACTCTCACAACTTCATCAGAAGCTATATCCAGACCTAAGATAGAGTTCCCGGCGAAAGTATCTGAGGTTTCCTCCCTTTTGACACCATCTCCTATTTTCAACGACAGAGAATCGCTGTCGATGTTGGCTTGTAGGTTGCAGTCCCCAGCTAGGAGAGATGAACGAGCCTTATCATCCATCGCAGAGCTGCTTTTTCTTGAGGCAACGCTAGATAAAGCAGACAAATCAGCAGAAACAGTCTTGTTCTTGGGCAGATTCTTGTACTCTAGACATAGCTTCATCGCTTGAGGGAAATCTAATCTGCTCATCTCATCATCTCCCGTGCTGGTTTTCTTTAGGTGATCGTGTTGAAGGGCTGCAATGCTCGGATGGGAAATTCTATTTCCACCGTTATTCAGAGATAGTTTGCTGTTTTCATGATCTCTGGTTTTTGTTTCCTTCGACAGTCTTGAAATGATGGTATCGAGCTTCTCTTTTTTCACGTGCAGCTGAGGATTTCCATAGTTGTGAATCTTCTCAGGCTGAAGAAATGGCAAAACTCCAAAATCCTTTTCGTTAGTGCAACAATTACTATAGCTGGACAAGACAGGCGGTGGTTGGACCGAGATACACTTGGATTTCATCATTAGACTAGATGAGGAACTTGGGTCTGGATAGTTTTCTGGTACCGACGCCCCAGCAGAACAGTGAGAGTAGTACCACTCTGGCGAGTTAGGACACTCGTTAGAAGCCAATCCAGGCCGTACTTTTCGTTTGACACCAGCAACCTACAACGGTTCAAAAATTCACGAATTTGAGAGGGCATATGAACTCTAATTTTAAAGTAACAAGTCATTTTAGATCCTATTCATCACACAAACTAGTAAAGTAGTAAGTATGCATAAAACATGTGAAACAAACATTAAGACTACTTACTCAATTTTCATTTCTTTGTCATGATTGAGTAAATGGATAACTAGATGCTCCCCATCTTCATGTTCCTAATTTATACTAGTATGATCTTCTCTATGAAGCTACTTAGAAAACGCCAACGAAAAATCTTCTGCATGCTACTCTACTAAAAGTGGTAGAGAAATTCAACTAGTTTTAACATTAAACAAAATCAAGAACTGAAACTCCAACAAATGACCCCTCAACACATAATTCATGCCAGAGTCTTCTTGCCGGAGCTGATTAGAATGAACTCAACCTAATCTGAGAACGGATGATGGATCATGTAATTCGGAATGTGCAAGTGCAACTAGCTCAGTGAGAGAAGCCCATATTCTCAACAAAAACAATGAGCAGCAATTGCAAAATCCAACTAATGACTCTCTTGCATGTGATTCGAGATAAATAAATGCACAAACACGAGCCTACTACATACAATTCTACTCCACTCACAAAAGCAAGATCATGCTTCGTGATAAATAAATGCACAAACAACCAGTTCCCCAACTCACATTGCTCGAAGATGCTTGTGAGCGGGGGAAATACAATTCAAATCCAACTAATGACTCTGCTATACACGACTGTACTCCACACATAAACGTCAGATTATGTTTCTATAAAAATGCACAACCAAACAAACATATTCCTCAACTCACATTGTTCGAAGATGTTTGTGACACGAAGTTAGTAGAGCCATGGCCCGATTGCACAGGAAGCAATCTAGGTCCGTATTTGAGCTTCGGACCTTGTGTGTTCACTCTATACTCTTCGAAAAGAGCCATCGTTTTTCTAGGAGGTGCACTAGGCCCTCCTCTATCTCCATCACCAATACGAAGGCCGGAAGGAAACAGAGGAACCATTTGCTTCCCTTCATCACTTTCACCTTTCATTCCACTCTCCCTCAAACAAAATAACAAAATCCCACTTATTCCACACCATCACATATAAATTAACCAAAGGTGAAATCACAAGCTCCATAAAAAATCCTCCCCCCAAATGAAAACACTGAAAACCTACTCCAACCATCACAAGCCCCCTTCATTTCAACAATCTATGAATTCTTGAAATTTATGAAATATTCCACCCAAAATGTGTAAAAATCTGATCTTTAGACAGAGAGTGCTAACATAATCACATGCATGAAAATGCAGCACAATCACTGGAATTAAAAGAATCCAACTATAATAAGCAATGGCAAATTCGACAAAACGAACGTGAATTAGAGAATCGAATCAACAAAATTTAAATATGAAAACACAGTGGGAGTGAAATCCAGGAGCAAGAAACAGAGAGAAGAGGATATATAAGAGAGAAGAAGAAGAGGAGAGAGAGGTAAAAACAGGTTGTTGCAGAAAGGAGAGAGAGGGTCACGGGTCACCTCACGATCTAAAAAGACTGCATCACCTACAAATTAGAAGAGAGATGAATATAAATTGGAAAGACCAAATTTTCCGGCGTCGAAATTTCGATCTTGGGCACCAAAAAAATCGGTCTTATTTTTCGGGAAACATATTTTTATGTGACTGTTTTGAGCTACCTAAGTCAATAATGTCGACGATGTTTGCCTGGACATCGATAACTCAATAAATTGCATGAAATAAAAATTTACATTTATACTTATCTTATTGCAATTTTATTTTAGAAAAATCAAATGTAATGAATTTTAAAAAACTTCTCTAAAATAAAAATTTACATTTATACTTATCTTATTGCAATTTTATTTTAGAAAAATCAAATGTAATGAATTTTAAAAAACTTCTCCGTACTATAAAATTCTCTCCGTTTCACTTTAGGAAAGACATTTGTGTTGGACACAGTTTTATGAAATATAACAGAAAGTTAGTGGAATGCAAGTCCTTCTTTTATACTACCCCCATCCTAGGAGTGACACGTTGCGGTATACAGCATCGAGAATATCATACCGCATACCGTACCGCAAATTGCGGTATGGGAAAATGTCATACCTATACCTTATCGAATTTTTCGCTGTACCGCATTGCGGTATACCGAAAATTCGGTATGATTATTTCTGATACGTTATCATACCTTCCGTCTATGCGGTATACCGTACTTTTACGTTATACCGAAATAAGGTATGGCATACCGAGTACGGTATACCAAAATAAGGAATGGCATACCGTTATACTTGTGTTTTATGCTAAAAAATTCTATTATAGCCAAATATTTAAAATAATATTTCACTTATTTAAATAATGTCCAAAAGATTAAAACTACACCACAATCAAATCTATACAGTAGTCTTGATTTGCATCTCTGCATGAGTGTGTTTGGGGATGGGGGCGGCTAAACTAAAATATGAAAGCAGGGTTAGGGATGTTAACATATTAACTATATTTATATAAATTTTAAATACAACATATATATTGAATTTTTGGTAAATATCGTAAATGCAGTATATTACGGTATACTGCGGTATAGGAAAATCTATGCCTTTACCGTACTGAAATCTATCGGTAAGGTATCATAACGTACCGCAACTTGCGGTATACCGCAAATTCGGTATTTCCGGTATATTTTCGGTAAGATAAGTGCGGTATTTCGTATATTTAGCCAGCCCTCCCGTCCCATAACATAAGTCACATTTGATGTGTGCACGAGTTTTAACAAATGTAAAGAAAAGTGGATTTGAATAAGTTAGTAGACTATGAGTCACACTTATACATATTAGTTGCATAGTAAGTGTAATAAGTCAGTTGAATGTGGGTCTACTTACTATTTATTGTAAAAGTAAAATGTGACTCTTATTGTGGGTCAGACCGAAACGACAAAATGTGACATGAGATGGCAGGAGTATATTAATTTTATAATAAAATGTGAGTGGAAAAAGATTAGTGGAATGTGAGGTATGTTAGAGCATCCGCAATGGGCGGACGATGGCACGCCCGATGGCGCGCATCGTCCGCACCATCCATCGTCCGCACCCATTGCGGGTGTGCGCCATAGGGCGCGGACGATAGTTGCGCCCTATACTTCGGTCGCGGAGGATAGCGCGGACGATGGTCATCGTCCGCGCCATCGTCCGCCCCATTGCGGCTGTCGTGGATGATGGCCGCGGACGATGGCCATCGTCCGCCCCATTGTGGAGGTCGCGGACGATCGACCACGGACGATGGCACGCGGTTTCGTTTTTTTATAAATACCGTTCATTTGTAACATTTCATTTCACACGATTTCATTTTCGAAACTTACATTTACATAATTACTACGAAATGGATTCAAGCCCCAATAGTCCTACGTTTAGCGCAGGGGCGCATTGGCCGGGTACAGAACCCGGCGATTATCGTTCGTTCGACACCAACACCCATTACGATCCCGATTTCAGTACGGAATCATATGGGTTGTCTGACATGGAGCCGTCTCCGCACCGCCCAACCGCAGCGGCCGATCCCGACCCCGTTGCGACCGCTTCCGCCCCAGCTAGAAAGAAGCGGAACCGGCAGCGGGCGCAGAAGTTGCCGCCTCCCGGTGATTGCGATGAGTACGCCCCCGGCCGTACGAACTACAACGACGACGAAACTCTCACTTTGGCCCGGTGTTGGGTAGATATACCGGAAGATCCGATATTCGCGAACAACCAGCGACAGATCGCGTAATGGGAACGCATCGCGGACCTCTACAATTCGGTCAAGCCGCCGACCGCGTACAAGCGCAAGCATGAGCAACTCCGCAAGCACTGGGATCAAGTCAAGAAGCAAGTGAACTTGTACGCGGCGGAGTTCGAGAAGTTCACGCGGTCACAGGTGAGCGGCGAGAGCGCGAGCGACGTGCGCACTAAAGCGATGTTGTCGTACCGGTCGATGTTCGGTGATTTCAAGCACGGGGCCATCTGGGCGCTCTTGAGGGAGAAGCAGAAGTTCCAAGGTGGAATTCTGCACACTGGTGCGCCGAAGAGGACGAAGGTCACCGAAGTTGGTGACTACACAAGCAGCGGCAGCGGTAGTCACCCGGTTGACCTCAACCGGACGTACGTGGATGAAGGGAGTTCCGGCACACCGGTGTCCTTCCGGCGTCCTCCCGGCGTCAAGGCTGCGAAGGCCAAGGGGAAGGCGACCGCGACCTCATCGTCGACCGCTGCAACCCAAGCTCCGGTCCCCGTAGAGCTCTCGACCCAGACGGCCACCGCGTTTGAGTCGTTAGCAACAGCGTCGATGGCAAGGACGATGTTGCAGACGCACAGGGCCCTCAAGAAGTGTACCGACCCCGACGAAGCCGAATATCTCCGGGCGTTACTCGATGAGCTGCGTCGGAAGTTGGGAATTGGTCCGACTTAGTTTTTTTTATTAGTATTAGTTCAATGATGTAACTTTTTTTTATTAAAACTTCGCTGTTTGTTATTTAGACCGTTTTTTATTTACTCGTTACTTGTTATTTGAAAACAGTTAAATTAATTAAACAAAATAATAAAATGATGATGTGGCGCGCCATAGAGCGCACCTTAGGGCGCCCCACTGCAGGTGGGGAGGTAGGAGGATAAAACTGCTGACGTGGCGCGCCATAGGGCGCGCCTTAGGGCGCCGCCCCATTGCTAATGCTCTTACCATTTATAAAATATTTCAATCGAGACTCCTAAATTGAGACACCCAAATATGGTTAATCATGACACCTAAAATAGGACGGAAGAAGTAATATAAAATTCAGTGTGAATATAATTAAAATTATGTTAAGATTATGAGAAAAATAATCATACTATGATTTGTAGGTGTGGGTCTTGGTTTTTTAAATGTCCTGGGGTTGGGTTTGAAAAAGGCCCAATTAGAGCTAATTCAATTTATGAGTCCAACTCATGCCGCTTCAGTTCACTGATGGGTTGTACATGCTGGACTGAGTTGACTCGACTCATTTGACAATTTTAATAAGGTATTAAGGTGTATGAATAATTTTGATGGTATTTTTTTGTTTTAGCCTTCGATTCAGGCTCGAGCAGATTCAACCAAAATTTAAATTGTAACATTGTGAAATCATCCATTAAAATGTTGGATATCATCAAATGTAAATTACTCCCTGTGTCCACTAATAAGTATTTCATTTTCTATTTTCTCCATCTACCGATAAGTGTTCCATTTGCTTTTTTGCTATTTTTGATAAGAGCATCCACAATGGCGCCTAGCGCACCGCCTAGCCGAGCGTCGGCGTTAGGCGGTCGCTAGGCGAACCATTGCAGGAGCCGAAAACCGCCGAGCGGTTTTTTGGAAATGAATTTCGTCTAGCGCTAGGCGGTCAAAATCCGCTGGGCTATGCACTGGGCGATCCGCTCGGCGCCATTGCAGCGCCCGGATCGCCCAGCGCATAGCCCAGCGGTTTTTTTATTTTTATTTTCGAAACACTATATATACGCGATTTGCACTTCATTTTCATTCGCACCACTTGTATTAACGAGTACTCTCTCTATCTTATTTATGTAATTTTTAAAATGTAATTTTTTTAAAATTTAAATAAAATTGTTGCATTTTCCCGTATCTGTGGCGTAAATTTAATTCCGTATTTTGTGTGATTGTTCATTATTTGTTTTATATAATTTTGAGTGATGTAGCTGGGCTATGGCTGGGCTATTTGCTTGTTTTGATGATGTGGCAGGAGGATTTTTAGTGCTGATGATGTGGCAGGAGGAGTTTGTGGCTAGGCTATGGCTGGGCGAAAATCATTGTGGATGCTCTAATGGACTTCATATTTCACTAACTTTATTTCATTCACATTTCAATATAAAACTAATATATAAAAGTAGGACCCACCTTCTACTACCATTTTTACACTTTTCTATATTTCTTAAAATCTATGCCCGATCAAAATTCGCCTTGTATTGGTGGACGGAAGGAGTATTAGATTCAAAATTGGATGACCAAAATTTGTCAAAAATATAAATAGTACTCCCTCCGTCCCACTTTTGGAGACCCGATTTACCATTATTAGGTGTCCCACTTTAGGAGTCCCGATTGGAATATTCCGTAAATGATATAGGCCAACATTCTCCTAACTTTTTTCCTCTCACATTTTATTATAAAACTAATTTGTTAAAATAGAACACACATTACACTATCTTTTTTTCACCAACTTTCTTTCACATTTTTAAAATCTGTGTCGAACTCAAATGAGACTCCTAAAATGGGACGGAGGGAGTATAATCAAACACATAATAACTTTGCATCATCTTTTTCTTTAGATTTAAAAATTTATCACATTCTCTCTCAAATTTTGAAATTTGAAACTTTGCCTTACTTTCTTGATTAATTTTTTTTGCCCCAAACTACATAGCAAAATTCTTAAAATGAATGCAATTAGGATTTTGTTAGAATTTTTATAATTTTTTTATTTGGTTGTGAAAAATAAAAAATTTTATATATTAGTTTTATAATAAAATGTGAGGGAGAATGGATTAGGGGAATGCCACAAATGGTAAAAGTGAACGCCGACAAATTTTTAGGCACGGGCGAAAATGAAAATAGATGAGAAATTTTCATGGACTGAGGGAGTATAAACTAGCATATACATATTTAAGAAAAATGATGTCAAAGCCACGGATCTACAAGATCTTGTAGTTTGAGTGCGATGTAGTAACATAGGCTTGGAGGTGTGCACAAAGCCAAAATATCACCAGTCCTGTCTTTATCGAATGTTGCCGGTGAGATTATCATGAAGTCCCAATGGACCGAATTGATGAGTCCGAGTTAAAGTATGCAATATATTTAATGGCATTGGAGTTTGCCAAAGATTGAAGACAATGTGTTGTGGTTAGCTACTAAATTGGTTGTGGTTAGATTTAAATTTGTTCTTAGACTTTATCTTTCATAAGGTTAATGTCATCCAATATTAGGGGGATCTAACTAAAAATCAACAGGGGTTATTAGTCAAAGTAAAATTCTTTAAGGAAAGTCAACTGCTACTATATAGTAGGGGTTTATTAAGGAAAATAAATTTATTGCGAAATCAACTACTATAATCTTGGAGATAACATAAATAGAACAAAATCTATTTTTTTCCGGAAGGGAGGAAATATAGTCAGTCTAATTTGTCTATATCCAAAATAATCTCATCACTTCAAAGTTCAAACTTGTTTCCACTGAAGCCGGATTATATGGATTAGAGGATCTTATTCACAATATTGCAATATTAGTGTTCTATATTTTATATAACTATAATATGTCTCTCTAAATAAAATTATAATATCATCAAATAAATACTACTTCTTCCGCCATAAGTTAATTGAGATATTTCTTTTGGAATACAAGTTAAGTGAAGAGGAATATAATTTATATTTAAAGGTAAAGTGGAGAGGAAATATAATTGAAAAAAGGATAAATTAGAAAGAGAAAGAAAGAATAAAACTTTTGCCTAAAAACTAATAAACTTTAGACAACCTATAATGAAATACAATTCAACTAACTTAACAAGAGTATTACATAGCCCATAGTCCCATACTCCATATATTCCCTAAATAGATAAAAGAAAATTAAAAGTGCTAAAGTAAAAAAATGAGATAAGTGATTGAAAATAGTGATATTGGATCGGGAAGTCGATATTGTTATTAGTGTATGGTTGTGGAATATTTTCAAAATTTGAATGTAGGTTTATGGGACGAACAAAAATATTACTCATTCCGTCCCATAATAGATGTAACACTTAAAGAATGACACATGATTTTATAAGATGTTATTTTGTGTGTTAAATGTAGAGAGAAAACAATATTTATTTCTATTAATGTGAGAGTTTTATAAAAAAAATACTGTATGACATTTTTTATGAAACAAAGTAAGATGTAAAATGTGATGAGATGGAGGTAGTAAAAGAAAGTAAATTTAATACACATCAAATATAAGACAAATAAAATCTCATATTATTATAGTTTTATGACTTTTATCTCCTATTATAAAACAATAAATCTTCATCTACTCTTATGATTACTCGAATCCCAAATATTTCGATTAGAAGGAAAACATTTCTATAGTTGAATTGAGCTTCATCCTCAAAATCCTTGCTAAATCTTTGCAACATGATTTTGATTTGACCACGAAAAATCAGTTACTACAGGATAATCTGTTGTAATTACACACGATCGCTTAATAAATTAGGCCAGATTTTTCTCAATTTCATTCTCTCAAATCAGCACATAAATATTTCCCAAATCCAATCATGAATCTCTGTATTGCATCATCACCGTGCCATCTCTCATCAATGTCGATTTTAATGCCCCAACACTACAGCATCCTCGATTACAAGTGCTTCCAACGTTATGAAAACCACAAATTTAAGGCATTAATAAAACTCAGAATCAGTTTCATTCTCCAAACCCAAACGGAATTTCTCATTTCTTGATGCATCAATAAATTTCAAAATTTTCCTTCTTGTTGTTGTCATTTTGTGGTTGTTTATGTACAATCATTCCTCAATTGCACCTCAATTTAAGTAGTAGGAGTATAAATTCTAATTTATACCATTTTAGGTTTTTATCTCTCATGACATGTTTTGCAGCACTTTCCAAGGTTTCCCATATGGTGAGGAACTAGGCATGTTCTTGGTTGTTGTGATTGTTCAATTATTGCTGTAAAGATTCAATTTTTACTGGTTTTCTTCAATGCCCATACCCTCAAAAGTTAGGATTTCCTCTTTATTCTTGTTTAGTAAATCATTCTTGGAGCTGTTAAGTACTCTTGATTTATTGGTGAAGTGAGAGGTTGAAATGCTGCATCTTTTCACCCAGTAATCCTTAAATACTCTTGTGGTTGCTCTGTTCATGTCTGAATTGGGAGCAAGAATCTTGAAATTAAAAAAAAAACACTTTTGTTAGTATAGTTAGGGAGTTTCAAGAGGAAGATGCAAGCTAGGGTGGGAAGCTTTAGTTCATTAGAGGAAGGCCAAATTCCTCTAAGGATGATGCACCAATACAGCAAACATCTACTACCTCTTAGGCTGCTGCTTCTCTTCCTCTTGTTAGGGGTAGGTCTAGTGTTTATCTACATCAGTATGTATTCGTACCGGTACATTAACATCCACAACGTTGCCTCCTCGACTGCTGCCACGAGGATCCAGACTCCCCACGACGGCTGTGTCCAAGAATCCGAGGGCTTGGAGAGCTGGATTAGGCCCCCATCGAGCCTCTTGCACGCGATGAATGACACGGAGCTCTTTTGGCGCGCCTCGGTGGTGCCTGAGATCGACAAGTACCCTTTCAAGAGGACTCCCAAGATTGCATTCATGTTCTTGACAAGGGGGCCTCTGCCCCTTGCACCTCTGTGGGAGAGGTTTTTCAGCGGGAACGAGAGGCTTTACTCGATCTACATTCACTCCTCGCCTGGCTATGACCCTGAATTCAAGCCTTCTTCACCCTTCTATGGCAGGCAGATTCCTAGCCAGGTATTCCACATTTTTGTGTTATGATATATGTTTGTGGAAATGAATTATTTTTGTGATCTATTTACATTGATATAAATGGTATGTTTCCTAACAAAGTGATCTACACATTGCCTCATTAGTTGTATGTTTAGATGGAATGTTATCTAAAATGTCTTAGTTTTTGTAACAATGATCTTATTACATTGATCTAAATGGTATGTTTCCTAACAAAATGTTGTCTAAAATGTCATAGTTTTGGTAACAATGGCTTATTCTTCTTGTTGTTTTTATAAGGTTGCTGAGTGGGGGAGGATGAACATGTGCGACGCAGAGAGGCGCCTCCTCGCGAACGCGCTGCTGGACTTCTCCAACGAGTGGTTCGTGCTCGTCTCTGAGGCCTGCATCCCTCTCCACAACTTCACCAACATCTACACCTACATATCCCAATCCCAATTCAGCTTCCTTGGCGCCTTTGATGAGGATGGCCCCTATGGCCGGGGGCGCTACAACGAGGGCATGGCCCCCGAGGTGAACCTCTCCGACTGGCGCAAGGGGTCCCAGTGGTTCGAGCTCAGCAGGAAGCTGGCGGTCGACGTGGTGCAGGACACCCTGTACCACCCCAAGTTTGAGCAGTTCTGTAGGCCCCACACATGCTACGGGGACGAGCACTACCTGCCCACGATGATGACCCTGCAGTCGCCCCATCTCCTGGCCAACCGGACTCTCACGTGGGTCGACTGGTCGAGGGGCGGGCCCCACCCGGCCTCGTACGACGAGGGGGAGCTGACGGAGAAGTTCTTCAAGGAGGCTGTTGGTGGTGCTGAGGGATCATGCTTGTACAATGGCCAGGCTACCAATGTGTGTTTTCTGTTTGCAAGGAAGTTTGCTCCTACTGCTGTGGATCATTTGTTGGCTAATTCTTTCAAGTTTTTGGGATTTTGATGTACTTGAAATGATTTTTGGATGTGTTCTTGATGAAATTGAGGAGAAATATGGCATCATGTTGGTTGTGTAATGAGACTATGAGAGTGGAGCTTTTTTCACATTAATTTAAATAAAGGGTAATAGTGTGTTTATGTGCCTAAGATAACAAACTAATCATGTGTAGATGGTGTGATCTTTAATTCAGCACTCTTATAAAAAGTATTGTACATCCTACACTACACAAGTGTTGTTTTGGGCTTTAACTTTAAGTAAAAGAAGAAACGATCCAAAAGCAAAGAGATAAACAAAGTGAGGTATTTATCTGTTAATATAAAAGTTTTATGCGTTTGAGTTTAGTGTTGCCAATTAACTCTCATTGTAAGCTTTACAAATTAATTAATCTCTATTATTTGTTGGAACTTGGAAGCTACTCTACTCAGAGTGGATAAATAAAAAAGTATTGTCATATTCCAGGCGAGGTTTAAAAATGTCAACACAATGACATTAATATGTCAACATATAATTTTGTTGACATTTCAATATATTGTGTTGGCATAATGTATTGATATTTTAATGTTATCATGTTGACATTTTTAATACACTACTAAATTGATGAGTTAGCAACTTCAAAAGTTAACAATATAAAGCACCTAGTGCATACATTGTTGATTTGCCGTTAAATAAATTTAGATTTTAGATTTATTTTTATTCATGAATTATAATTTTTAAATAATTTATTTATTTTTATGCAATTTCAGATTTACCGGTTCCCATTTCAGACTTTCAGATTCGAAGTTTTGTTCATTACATTTTGGATTCTTTTTTTTTTCATATGCAACTGCACGTAAGAGCATCCGCAGCGGTGGCGAAAGACGCCACCGCCGTCCGCGCCGTTGGCAAGGCGCAGGACCGCCGCCGCTGCAGCCGCGCCGCTGGCACGGCGCTGCTCGATGTATCGAGCACGTCCGTGCCAGCGGACGCACACGTGGCGCGCTCCCATTCGTCAACGGCATAGCCGTTGTGTTTAAACTTTTTTTATTTTTTATTTTTAAAAATCGGTATTTAATTATAAATAATGCTAAAAAATAAAAAAAAAATATTTTCCAAATCCCAAAAATATGGCCGTTTTTTCCCGTTTTTTCTGAATTTTTTTGATTTTTTTTTATTTTTTTTTCCCCAAAATCATCTATAAATACACACATTCATCATCCATTTATCACATCAAATCATCTCTCATTCATCTCTCATTCATAATTATCATACAAACTATCAACACATTCATCCCCCACTCAAAATCTTATTTTTAGGATTTTAATTATGTAATTTTTAATTTTTAGGATTTTAATTATGTAATTTTTAATTTTTAGGATTTTAATTATGCAATGTTTAATTTTATTTGTCATTTGTAATATTTATTGTGGGTTTTAAATGAATTTTAATATTATGGAAATGTTTTTGTGTAATTGAATTTTATATTAATTGTGCTCGTCCTTGCGGAAGAGCACAGTTGTGGGTGTTGTGCTCTTGCCAGAGAGCATGCATGAATAGTACCGCCCGGGCCCACAACCGTGCCGCTGGCAAGAGCACGGTTGTGGATGCTCTAAGATTCATGGCTTGGGTCCTGTGATCCTTCCGCATCCACCATCCAACGAAGAGGAGCGAATCGATTTTTGAATGTATTGACAAAATCATCCAAGCCATCGATCAAGCCGTTGGTCATACGCAAATGGAACCAATCAACAACTGAAACTTCTTACATCAATGCAACTACACTTTGACGATCATCCGGGGGATGTCAAAAAATTCATAATAGTCACTTACCTTTGATAACCACCACAAGAGATACATTCCATCACACTTAGGGACACCAATCGTACAAGTCATGTGAGTCAACCAACAATCAAGACCTCTAAGGCTACCCGCAACGCGTCACGCGGGTGGCCCGTAATTCGTCACGCTGGGACGAGAAGGCGGCGTGACGCGTTGCAGCGCCCCATCTCGTCCCTAGCCCGCCGAGCGTTCCGTCCCGCCGAGACGGATGGCAAGACGTCTCGCCACGCGCCGGCGCCATGCGTGACGCTCACTCGCCGGCCTGCGAGTGGGCATCGTCACGCTGAGGCAATAAATCATTTTTTTAGAAAAAATTGAATTAAAAAAATTAAAAAAAGAAAAATGGTAATATTACCGTTAATATTACAGTTTTTCTTTCTTTTTTATTTTTTATTTTTTTACTCGATAAATACTCCTAATTCATCCTCATTTCACACACAAACACGCATCTATTCTTACCAAATCATCTTCATTTCATCTCCAATTTTCATCTAACCTCTCATCACAAAATGTCCGGCGACGGAAACTCTGCCCGTGGCGGCTCTAGCGGGTTCTATAAAATTGTATTTTAAATTATGTAATTTTTATTTTTTTAGGATTTTAATTATGTGTTTTTTTATTTTTTTTAATTTTAAGTTGTATTTTTATTTTATGTTGTAATTTTATTTTATTTAATGAAGTGTGTTTTTATTAATTGAATTTGGTTGGAAATAAAAATAAAAAATGAAATTTAATGAATAGTAATTTAAGAGACGATTAAGGGACGGATAAGAGATGGAGAGTTGCAGATTCCGTCTCTTAGTTAAGAGATGAAGTAAAAATGTACAGTGAAGCCCATGAATAGTAATTTAAGGGACGGATAAGGGCATCAGCAGTGGGGCGCCCTAAGGCGCGCCACGTCATCAGTTTTATCCTCCTACCTCCCCACCTGCAGTGGGGCGCCCTAAGGCGCGCCACATCATCATTTTTTCAATAATTACAAAATCCATACGAATTTAAAAAAACTAATAAATTAAAATACGAATTTCAAAAACTTCATTTCATTTAATAAAAATTAATACATTACAATGCGAATTAAAAAAACGCAAACTCAGCGACGGCGGTTACGAGCCCACACTTTTTCAATCATGTCCCTCATGAGCAGCGCATGATCATGTTGGTTGCGCATTGAGGCCTGTCTAGAAAGAACCTCATTGAAGCCTAACGGTAACCCTCTATCGGGTGTCTCGGTCGACGTACCGGACAAGCTAGATGCACGGTCATCTTCATTCCAATCGGTGATGCTTCCGCCTTCATTCTCGACTATCATGTTGTGCATGATTATGCACGCATATATGACATCGGTGATGACTTCCTTGTACCAGGAACGAGCCGGCCCTTTCACAATTGCCCACCGTGATTGGAGCACACCAAATGCCCGCTCGACATCCTTCCGCGCCGACTCCTGCTTTTGCGCAAATAAAACCCTCTTCTCACCAATTGGACAGCTGATCGTCTTTAGGAAAACTGGCCACCGTGGGTAGATGCCATCGGCCAAGTAGTACCCCATATGGTATTGGCGTCTGCTGGCAGTAAACTCGATGGCCGGGCCGTTGCCGTTACATTGCTCGATGAAGAGGGTGGACGAGTTGAGGAAGTTAATGTCGTTGTTCGACCCGGCTACGCCGAAGTAAGCATGCTAGATCCAGAGTCGATGGTCAGCGACGGCTTCGAGGTTCATCGTCGGGTGGCTGCCCTTGTATCCACTTGTGAATTGGTCTCTTCACGCCGTCGGACAATTCTTCCACTGCCAGTGCATACAGTCGATGCTCCCGAGCATCCCAGGAAACCCGTGCGCCGTCTCGTGCATCTGCATCAGACCCTGGCAATCAGTGGCAGTCGGCTTGCGCAAATATGTGTCGCCATATGCCTCTACTATCCCTCGACAAAAGCGCTTCAGACACTCGCGGCCTGTAGAATCCCCTCAATGGAGGTACTCGTCAAAAAGGTCCGCCGTGGTGCCGTATGCCAACTGACGAATAGCAGTCGTGCACTTTTGCAATGGTGTAAGGCCGGGTTTGCCGATGCCGTCCTCCCGAAACGTGAAGTATTCATCACGTGAAGACAATGTCCGAACAATGCTGAGAAAAAGGTACCGCGACATTCTAAACCGGCGGTGGAAAACAGTCGGGCCCCATCGTGGTTGATCGGCAAAATAGTCTTCAACCAGACGTCTATGAGCTTCCGGGTGGTCGCGTCCGATATACGTCCTATGTCGAATAGGCCTATGGACTTGCTCAGCCGCCACTGCCGCCGCCTCCTCCTCGCGCTGCATTGCCGCATAGCATGCCGCCATGGCCTCTTCAACGGCTGCATCTAATACTTCTGACGTCGAACTATCGGACTCAGACGAACTAGAACTATTGGTGTCGTCGCCGAGATTCATTTTGGTTGGATGTTGAGAGATAATATGTAAAGAGATAGTCGATATGTTCGTATGTACAAATGAATGAGAAACGAGATTTAAATAGAAAATAAAAAACGCATGCCATCGTCTGCGACCATCGTCCGCGTAGCCCAGAGTGGGGCGGACGATGGCATGGCCGATGGCCTATCGTCCGCGGCCATCGTCCGCGTAGGCCGCAATGAGGCGGACGATGGCGCGGACGATGGACATCGTCCGCGATATACTCCGCGCCCTTAGTATAGGGCGCGACGATCGTCCGCGGCCTATGTCACGCACCCGTAATGGGGCAGATAATGGCGGGCGCGGACGATGCGCGCCATCGGGCGTGCCATCGTCCGCCCTATTGCAGATGGCCTAAGAGACAGCGTTGCAGATGACATAATCATGCGAATCTAGCCATCATTCGATTCAAATAGTGAGTAAGTTCAGCTCGGATGATTAAATTGAAAAACAGTGAAATCAAATAACGATAAAAATATCATAATTTTCCCGCCAAAATGGTAGTAGAAAAATTCTCTAATATTGTTAGATTGTCTTCTTTTTCTCATTTTATAGTAGTATTGGATTTGTAATACCTCCAGCATAGAGGAAAAAAATCGAATTTTATCAGAAAAAAATGCTTTTCCACTCGCGTCATCCTAGGGTTTCTGACGATCGCGAATTGGGGAAGAAGAAGAAGACGAGAAAGAGGCAACGAAATATGGACTCGATTAGCGATAAAGCCGGAAAGAGGCGAAAGGTCGCTGGAGAAGACCAAGTCTCGGATCGTATTTCGGAGCTGCCGGAGTCGATCGCCCACCACATCCTCAATTTCCTCCGCTGCCCCAAAGACGTGGCTCGGATCACGGTCCTCTCGAAGAATTGGAAGCGCGTGTTCGATTCGTACCAGTCGTTTCACTTCGACCATCGGTGGTTCAAGACGCAGAGAGAGATAGGGATTTTCGAGAGGAAGAGACGCGAGGACTGGGATAGTTTCAAGGGATTTGTGACGAATGCGTTGGCTACGAGGCTCGATCGCCTCGAATGCGTGGATAAATTCAGATTGTTCGCGAATGATATCGATCCATTTATGCAGCAGCCTGTGCAGTCAATGGCGGAATGGATTCGAGCCGCCATTGCTAAGAATGTGAAAGAACTTGAGGTTTGTGCCGGGACATATCACGAGATGCCAATTGGTTTGGCTAAATCGAGTTCGATTACTTTCTTGAAACTGACGGGCAGTTCATTGTATGGCTTGGCTTCGTTGAAGATGTGTAATTTGAAAGGGATTTTGATTAGAGAGGCTGTGTATCTTGATGCCAAGTTGGTGAAGAAACTCGAAGAAAACTGCCCGTTGCTGGAGGATTTGAGGATTGTTGGCTGCTCACATCTGCACTATTTGCAGATCTCCTCCCTCGTTAAGCTTAAGAGAGTCGAGGTGCACAACTGCCCATTGACGAAACGCATTGAAATCACGGCCCCTAACCTTGAAACATTTTGGTTCCATGGGCAGAATAACTTCAAGTACAAAATCCGCCTCAATTGCACGGAAAAGCTGAGGAATTTGACGTTGATGGGCAGTGGGATGACAGACTCTGCCTTTGAAAATCACATTTCCATGTCTCCGTTGCTTGAGAAATTGGAGCTTCGAAACTGCACCAGAATAGAGAAGATTAGGATGTGTAGCCAAACATTGAAGAGCTTGACCTTGATCAAATGCTACATGCTGAATGAAGTCGATGTAATTGCTCCTTATCTCCACTCATTCGAATACCAAGGCCAGGGGAGGTTTTTCCCCCTTCTCAATGCTCCGCGTTTATCTCACGTGAAGCTCTCTCCCAGTTCATGTAACAAGAGACCAGATGATTCGTGTGACCGCTTCTCTTGGGACTTGGATGGATCCAAAGCAGGGCTTAAATTGATCATATACACCAAGAAGGTTCTGCATTTTCTTGTTTGTTGTTCAGCACATGGAGTTTTATCGTAATGCCTTGTCTGTCGTCAATTTATATGTTGAATTTTGTTTGCAGACTATGAAGATTTTCGAAGAAGCAAGAAAGAAGGATCTTTGGCAAGCTAAGGCTAGCAGGATAGAATTGATTGCATCAGCGTCGAAAGTTGTGAAGAATGTTGATAATTGGTTGAGGGAGATCCATGGAAAGAGTCTGGCTTTAGTATCATCGGCCGAGGGTGAGCTACTCGAGGTAAAAACTTGCGACTGTGCAATGCATTATAGTAGTTAATTGTGTGTGTAGTGTATAAGATGTAGTTCTATACTGTCAACCAAATGAGCCCCTAGTGTTTTTCTCATTGACTTGTGTATATAAGATGTAGTTCTAATGCTCTATACCGTCTCTTTTATGGTTGTTGCTTGTCATAATTACAGTTAATGTGCAAAAGAATGAACTTGTCAAAGCATCAAATTTACCCTTTGGTTGGAACATTAAGAGAAAGAACATAATATATATACAACATCAAAATTGAATGAATACTTGGTAGTTGGAGTTAAATAGGAGACTCACGCCAATGCTTCCACTCAAGTTGTGCATAAATGTCTCATTTTCGTAAGAATGTTTTCTAGTTGAACTATTGAACTATGGAGTCTTAACGTACATGTGTTGTTACTTGTTAGTAAGGGTTTTGTAGTTGTTTTCTGCATTTAGTTATGGAGGAGCCTAAAATTACTCAACCTACCCTTTGTTAGTAAGGGTGTCATTTGGGCACAATCATAATTAGTGCAGGTTTAAGGCTTTTGTCGCTCAGTAAGAGTGTTCTTGTCATTGTGGGCACAATCATAATTAGGGCAGATTTAAAGCTGTTGTCTCTTAGAAATGACCCGTAATTGAATTCAAAAAAATAATGTAAAATCTCGGTCTTGGCAGTGCTCCCAAGATGTAGTCTCATAGAGGCAAACTATGTAACCAATCCGAGTGTGTTTTTCTTGCTCTTGCAATTTATTCGAGCTTAATTCCGCAAAACAAACCTCTTTCAATTCCTTGAGAAGGAATGGAAACCATGGAAATTGTCTATAGAGGAACTATGGTCTTGTAATTTGATCTTTTGTTCAGATATTTAGTGCCCTGCAAATGATAAACGATGTTCTTCTGTAATATGCACGCTCATCGTTTTGGCTGTGGTTGCAGTTGATAAATACGCTGATAATGGACAGAGAAGATAGCCCGAGCTGCTGCGGATTCTACTCCAACAAATGTTGGAGACATTACATTGAAGATGTTAAAGTTTCAAGCAAGGAGTGTGTACGGAGGAAGACATTATACGACTTCACATGGACGCCTAAGATAAAGAAGTCCAGAGTTGAATGACATAAGGATTGTGTCTGTGCATAGAATTGGAGTCCGACTTATTTTTTGGTAAAACTAAAATTATTTTTGCCAGCTCTGTTGCTGTGGCTGCACATAACTTTGAATATATGAACAGTCTGACATAGTGAGAATATATACTCATTATCATCAAATTGATGCAGCTCATCTACCTTTTATCACGAAGATGAACAGTACAAGGAATATATCCCCATTTAATCATCTCAGCACAGATTCAAAGCAATCATATTGAATCTAAACCGCTAATGTTGTACCCTAAACTAAAAAGGTAATCTTTATTCCCTTTGCCTGTATTGGAATTAGATACTGGAGCAAAAGTGGAACATTCTTCTACTCTAGCTGATGTGTATATATATATATATATAGTAGTATGTGTTTAAGCATTGCAATTAGCATATTTGCTCTTTACTTTTCTTGCAAGTACTCCCAGGTTAAACATGGTACGCTACTATTTTCATGCTTGTCCTACTACTATAATCTTGTCAAAACATATGAAATTTATGGTGTGATCTTGATCTTGTAGCAAGGGGAAAAGGACGAGGCGAGCGATGGAAAGGAGATCGTGGTTGGGCCATGGGGAGGAAACGGAGGGAGCAATTGGGATGATGGGAGCTTCAATGGAGTGAGGGAGATCAAGCTCATGTATGGTCGTTGCATCGATTCAATACGCGTCGTGTATGATAGAAACGGAAGGCCCATTGCAGCGGAGAAGCGTGGAGGTAGCGGAGGCACCAAAACTGCAGAGGTATAAATATTATTTGCATCATCCAATTATTCCAACATAGTAGTATTAAAGGTATTGAAGTAAGACTCCATACTTATTGGGTGCATAGGTGAAGCTGCAGTTTCCAGAGGAGTACCTGACTGCGGTGTGGGGGCACTACGCCCCGGTGGTGCACGGGGGGAGCCCGGTGATCCGGTCGCTGACGTTCAGGACAAACCGCAGAACATTGGGGGCGTTTGGAGTGGAAGAAGGGACGCCATTCAGTCTGCCGATGGAAGGAGGGCAGATTGTGGGATTCAAAGGCAAGTGTGGTTGGTATGTAGATGCGATTGGTTTCCACATAGCTAAAGTGAAGACGGCCAAGGCTGTGCCGAGAGCGCAGCCTAGTCTCTTCAGAAGGCTCACTAGCTCGGTCTCGTTCGCCCCACTTACTCTTAGAGACGGAGACGAAGCTCGGGCTAGATCCACTAAACCTGCCCCTCTTACTCTTAGAGACGGAGACGAAGCTCGAGCTAGATCCACTAAACCTCCCGCGTAGGAGATGTTTTAGGTGATCCTTATCGATTGTATTGATAGTGTAGTATGCTTTATCCGCTTCGAAACATAAGACTATTGTTCCCATTTCACCAATAAACATTTTCACTTGGATATCAGAGGGTTCTTTTCGATTTAATCCAATCTAGCAAACTTCCATTAACTTTACTTTTCATATTATCAATATCAATGTTTTTCTACTGTACTAATAACCAAAGTTGCAATTTGGCATTTTTTTCTCTAGTTCATTAGATATTTGAGGGCTTTCTCAAGTTAAAAAAATGGAAGGATTCACAGTTGAGAGTAATGATATTTTTTTCAAAAGGACTGCAAATTGGCAATTGTGCAAAGGCGATTATTTTATTCAGTTCACCAAAAGATATTCCCTCCGTTCCCTCGTAGTTGAGTCATTTTTTCATTTCGGGAAGTTCCCTCATAGTTGAGTCATTCTCGTCCAACACTCCATTACTATCCGAGTTGTTGATATTGATATTTGGTATCGTCCAGCCGAATCATTCTTCTTCGATTCTTCCATCATGATTCTAAGAGATGGCATTAACAATCACATGGTAAGACAACACCATTTTACAACAAGAAACCAAAAAAAAAAAAAAATATTTTTCAGTAAGATCACTCACATCCACTCGAACATGTCATTGATAGCAAGAAAACAGTATATTCACAATCCAAGTATTAAAATCTTGGTTTATATTTCTTGCCACAAAAAAAAGGAAAAAAATGGAATTCTTATCTGCATACGAATTTCACATCACCTTCAATCATCCCCCACAATATTGCATCGGAGCCCTGCAGCTTGTGCCCTGTAACACCCCCTACTTGCCCAGCGATTGACCGAATAGGAGATACCACAATTTGATATCATGAAGTAGTATTAAATATCTATTTGTAGAGCCATTCTTATCCATGTGATTGAGATGATTTCAAGTGACTATTGTTATTCCTATCTTAGTTCTGATATAATTCATTCATCGAATATGTTTCGCATAAGCACATAATTTTCACACATCATCATCTTTACACTAAAATGTCATATTATGTCACTCACTATCACTTTAACACTTTATATCATATAATCGCGTCATATCTCATCAGACAATATCATATATCCTTAGGTAACTTCAAGAAACATTAAACAATACCACTTAACCATCAGAGGATACCGTTTAGCATCGTATGCATCACTAATTTTGCTCGGTCTTATTAACCGAGATATACACAAAAATCTAATTCCCTATACGGGCAGTAGAGAGAGTCTTGGGCATGTACCATGGTACACAAATATTTTCACCGTGTGTGGACCTATCGGACTTGAGTATAAAACTCGAGCCTGCATCATGATGCCCTACTTATTTCTCCCGCGTGGAGACCGATCGGGTCCGAGAAGAACTCGGGCCATACACCATGGTGTACAATCAGCCTATTGGTGTGCCATTCGTACTTACTAAACTTTCTCATTACCCTTCATTATATGTTTACTTTAACTTATTTAGTTTAGATACCACTTCCAATTGTCATATACCACTTATATCATATATAGCGTATTTCCCATACATCATCTCGTATCACATATACATATTTCACAAAATCACAATTTTTATTACCCTTTTAACACAGTATTTTCTTAACATGTTCATAATTATTGTCACTTCTCACATCTATTCTACTACTATTCACAACATATTTTTATCGATTTAAATCATCTCAATATCATAATCAAATGATTTCTAATAACTCCAAACTTAATATTGTACTCTTTTCCATCATCAATACACTCAATTACTATTCACCGCTTCCATCTAGACTCGTTTTAATAGAAAATGTCCATAATTAGTTCCAAGATTAATTGTGTAAATCTCATGAGTCCTTATTTCATTCTCCCTCCAAGATTTCATTATTATCAATTTATTAATTTTCCTCATAAATTCATTAACCTTATGGTTATTATTCACAATGTATATATTTAGGTAGATTAATTGTATTAAAACCATTAATCTTATTCAGATAATTTCCATATATTTCCAACCGCACTTATACTCCATGATCAAATCGTACACTACAAAAAAATCGCTAATTAGTGGCGGAAATATCCTCCACTAAATCTCATTTTTCCGCCAGTAAACGAGTTAGTGGCGGAACAGAACCGCAGCAATATATTCGCTGCTAAAATATCAGTGGCGGAAAATATATTCGCCGCTAAAATATCACTGGCGGAATATTTTCCGCCACAGAAATGTAGTGGCGGATTACCCACAGAAAATAGTTTGCCACTGAAATTCCTCCACTAAAAATTGAAAATAGTGGCGGATTTGGGACACCCTTATTAGTGTCAGAATATCCGCCACTAACGTATAATGCTATTTAGTAGCGGAATGAATCCGCCACTATATTTTTATTCAGATTTTAATTTTATTTATTTTATTATTTACCCACCTTGTTACGATAATTTTTCAATAAAGCAATACATTTTTAATGGTAAAAGTAACAATAGATACACGAATACTCGTTAATTACTCATAAGACCAAAGTTTAATAATATTGAGAATCGGTCCAAATTCTAAAACATAGTGAATTACAAATAACGATTCATGTTCCTTTTCAGTCTCATGTCTAGTATGACTGTTGTTGGCAAATTCATCATCTACACATATCTTGTTCCTTCTCAGTCTCATGAACTCGTCTCTATTCATCTCTTGAGTCGGAAAGAAACCAAAAAAGTTCTCAGTCTCAGGTTTGCAATGCATAATATATAGGTCTAACATATCTTCTTGGTTCACACAAGAAATGTAACACTATTCAATTCAGAAAAATAATCGAACAAATGATGCCACTTCCAACAATTTTCTATTTTGAAAGGTGTGATCTAATTTTTTGTATTTTATAACAATTCTACCAACATACAACAAAGGCAATATTTAAAAAGCACTTCAGTATTCGCCTGATAGGAATTTTGACATGCCACAACTAACCGTTTAAAAACTTGCTTAGAAGACCGACGATGACTTGATCCGTCAGCAGCTGCGCGTATGACAAGATAAGTTAAAAACTAGATCTGCAAAAACAAATATGAAAGGGTGTGAGTTTCATAAGCCTAGTTATTACATCAATGGGCATATTATTATAAAATTTGTTTATATACACATAACCATTAACCTAAGTAAGGAAAATGAGTTTTAATGCATGATACTCTACCCCATAACGTCCAAAAGCCTTGATTTGCTATTTCTTTCAGCCACGCACCATTTTCCTTTCTTCACTATTATTTGTTATTTGTTCACCTAATAAGTAATACCACACATATTCCATATCAATTAGAAATATCCCTCTTGATGGTGAAAATCAGAAACATATGTATATGACTTGTTAATGAGTAACTAGTGTTGCTGATGGGAATGAGAATGTTATACTTATAGCAATGAACATAGTACTTTCTGGAGAAAACATGAACAGTTAAAATTATAAGTCTAGAAGTGGTTGAAAAAGATAAAAGATTGCCAAATTAGCAATGAAATGTGGACCATAACTTCCAGTAACGTGGATAACCACAAACATGTTGGCTTTTGCAACGAGCCATGCATGTTTCTATAACGTATGTTTTCCAGTAACCATCTCAACCATTTGCCACAAAGTGACGTGTATAATATGATGATCCATGAGAGAACTAGAATTCTCAAACTTTCATTGGTTCAATTAGATCCTTGTTATCCAGTTCGGCCAAATTACTGAGACCAATAATTGCAAACTGCAAAGCGGCGGCGAGGAGCGGCAAACGGCAGCGACGGGCTGGAGTGGCGAAGGAAACGGCGGGAAGAATTCGCGCTAGAGTGAATAGAATGAAGAGCGAAAATCTGTGCCCTAATTTAATTCAGATTCGGTAAATAGTGGTGGAAAATAATCCGCCACTAATATTTATTTTTTATAATATTTATATATTTTATTGTAAAAATAATTTGTAGTGGCGGAATTAATCCGCCACTGATATGTGGGAATTCTGCCACTAAATTTTACAGCGGATTATCCACCACTAAACAGGCGGATTATTTCCGCCACTAATATTCGCCACTAATTTAAACTTTTTTGTAGTGGTAGAACTTAAGCATATTAGTTATTTATCCATAATCTCTTAATTAGACGAAGAGGGCCGAGCCGCCATGCTAAGAAATGAGTGGGAGCCGACGTCCTTTATAATTATCATAATAAAACTCTATAACATAATTAATTATTCAAGCATGATTTACTAAAAACATGAATTAAACTATAATAACACTCCTAAATTAGACTAAGGGAGCCCCCTCCCATGCGAATTTAGGACTAGGGATCTAAAACCTTTTTCAATATCGCATTCATATTCTATCACATGGCTAACATTAATTTCTTAATCATAATTTAATAATTAAACTTACCAAATTAACTTAAATAACATTCTTTAAGGTGGCCAAGCCAACCATGCTAAGAAAGGAGTGGGTGCCAAAGCCCCCATAATTCCTATTCTAGAAAATTCTATTTTATAATTCTTTATTAATCTCTATTTAATTTCTTTTTCTAGGTTATTCTATAAGAGTGAAGACAAGAATACCTCATTTTATTCCTTAGCAATTTTCGTCCCTTTCTCCATCCTTCTAGATTTTAATCTCTCTATATATATATATGCTACTCCTCTCAAAGGCATTATAATATTAATCTATATCAAACTCTTTAGGTTTTTCTATTTAGTCCAGACATCATTTGGATTAAATAACCATCGAAATTACCCTACTATTTCTCAACGATGGTAATCGAGAGAATTGAAAGGGCTATGCATATTGTAAGTGTTAGGAGAAGATGATTGTGTTTATTTCAGTGTGTATAATACACTAATTCTTCTCCTTTATATAGATAGGAGTACAACGTATTTTAGGCAGAAGATAATTTTATTCTAGGACAATGAATGCCATATCAATTATGTATATTTTCCCTTTAATGCTTCCTCTGATTTTGGTAAAGCAATCTTCACTGATTCCTCCAATTGCTCCTTTGATATTTGGTAAGTTTGACACTCCCCCTCAAGTTGAGCAATGGTATCTCCGATGCTTAACTTGTCCAATACTTCTTTGAAGATCCTTGGGTGAACTGCCTTGGTCAATATGTCCGCAAGTTGTTCTTCAGATCGGACGAAAGGAAATTCGATAATGCCTCCTTCCAACTTTTCTTTGATAAAGTGCCGGTCCACTTCCACATGTTTTGTTCTGTCATGTTGCACTGGATTCTCTGAGATGCTAATGACCGCCTTGTTATCACAGAACAACTGACTCTTCCGAGTAGGTGGGAAACCAATCTCAGTGAGCAATCTTCTAAGCCATAGGATTTCCATGAGTCCACTTTTCATTCCTCGGAACTCGGCTTCAGCGCTAGATAGAGCTACAACCTTTTGTTTCTTGCTCCTCCAAGTGACCAAGTTTCCCCCAATGAACGTAAAGTAACCTCCTGTAGATTTCCTATCCACTGGATTGCTTGCCCAGTCAGCATCCGTGTAGCCATCAACTTCTAAGTCTTCTCTCTTTGCTAGAAATATTCCGAAGCCTACGGTGCCTTTCAGGTAGCGTACGATCCTCAAAGCGGCCTCCATGTGATTAACTTGAGGTTGGTGCATGAACTGACTCACAATGCCCACTGCATATGCGATGTCTGGTCTAGTATGTGAGAGATAGATGAGTTTCCCGACAAGTCGTTGGTATCTTTCTCTGTCTGCTAGTTCTGCTCCTTCCTCTATCTTCAGACCATGGTTTGGAACCATTGGGGTATCTGCAGGCTTGCTTTCGAGGAGATCTGTTTCTGCCAACAGGTCCAAGACATACTTTTTTTGCCTTAGGAATATTCCGTGTCGAGATCTCAACACTTCTATCCCCAAGAAGTATTTCAGTGCACCCAGATCCTTCATCTCAAATTCTCTGAACAGGTTTTCCTTCAACCTCTGGATTTCTTCTACATCATCTCCAGTGATAATCATGTCGTCAACATAGATAATCAAACATGTTACCTTGTTGTTTCTCCTTTTTGTGAAGAGCGTGTGATCTGAATGACTTTGTTGGAATCCATGCTTAGTCATAGCTTGGCAGAATCTTCCGAACCAAATTCGTGGAGACTGCTTCAACCCGTACAGAGTTTTTCGTAATCGGCATACCTCTCCTCCTCCAAACTCTTCGGAGAATCCTGGTGGGACCTCCATGTATACTTCCTTGTTCTGTTCTAGCTCTCCATGGAGAAAGGCGTTGGTCACATCAAACTGGTGTAGTGTCCAATCTTTACATGCTGCTACTGATAGTAGTGTTCGCACTGTTTCCATCTTTGCTACTGGGGAGAATGTCTCGTCGTAGTCTACTCCATATACTTGGGTGTACCCTTTTGCCACGAGTCTTGCCTTGTATCTCTCGATTGAACCATCTGCTCTTCTCTTTATGGTGAATATCCACCGACATCCAACTGGCTTCTTTCCTACTGGTAGTGCGCATTTCTCCCATGTGTCATTTTTCATTAGGGCATCTATCTCCTTTTTCATGGCTTCTCTCCAGTGTTTATGTCTGCTGGCCTCTTCAAAGGACTGTGGAATATCTTCTTCCTCATACAAGGCAGTTTCGAATGCCTTAGCCATTTCTGAAAGGTGGCTGTGAGCGATATTAGATACTGCATACTTTGTCTTTCTTCCTTTCCATTCCGGTGAGTACCGTCGTGGAGGGACTCCTCTTGTTCTTCTTGGGGGTAACTCGTAGGAGCCGTTTGTCTCTCCACTAACTCCACATTCCTCATTAGTGCCCCTATCAAGATTAGTGCATTCTGAGGGTGTATTATCAAAATCTGAACTGCTTACCTCAGGAATCGAAGACGGGGCTGATGATTGGTCATTGCTACTTTGGTCTTCGTTCTGTACTACAGGACTCGACGGCCCGGCGGTGTTGCTAACTTCCTCAGGTGGACCAACGTCTGTGACAGGGCCTGGCTGTGACTCTTCCCCTGTCTGTGACTCTCCCTCTAAATAGTGGTTTCCTATGTCTGGTAGCCAATCTAGGTGGTCATCTTTTGGACTATTGTCTGACGTCTCCCCCTGACTACTAGATTGGTCGTAGAAATATTCTCCTTCCACAAAATCACAATTCATGGTGGTGTGGATTCGACGAGTTTTTGGGTCATAGCAGCGGTATCCTTTTTGATTTTTTCCATAGCCGAGGAAGACACACTTGAGGGCGCAAGGGTCAAATTTGGTGCGTTCATGTTTGGGTATGTGAACAAAAACTGAGCATCCGAAAACTCTAGGTTCAAGAGATAGGGATGATGGGATTTCAAAATGTTGAGAAAAAATGTCTAATGGAGTCTTAAAGCCAAGAATACCGGTGGGAAGACGATTTATGAGGTATACGGCAGTGGATATGGCTTCTGGCCAAAAAGACTTGGGTATTTTTGATTCAATTAAGAGGGCTCGGGTAATCTCGAGGATGTAACGGTTTTTCCTTTCTGCTACCCCATTCTGTTCCGGATTGTAAGCACACGAGGTTTGGTGTATTAGGCCCTTTATCCTAAAAAATTCTTGCATTTTGTTGTTGACAAATTCTCCCCCATTATCGGATCTAAGGGTCTGAATGGTATGGTTGTATTGAGTTTGAATAAGGTTATAGAAATCTACGAACTTATCAAACACATCATGCTTGTTTTTCAGAAAATAGATCCAAGTCATGCGGGAATAGTCATCAATAAAAAGCACAAAATAACGAAAACCTTGCCCCCCAGTGATAGGAGCAGGACCCCAAACATCGGAATGTACTAATGCAAAAGGAGTTTTGACTCTCGTATTGTTTAACTTAAAAGAGTGTCTATGGTTTTTGGCCAACACACAAGTATCACAATGAAAAGAGTTCAACGATCTAGCTAATTCTGGAAAAAGAAGGCGAAAATATCCTAAGGATGGATGCCCTAACCGACGATGCCAAAGCCAAGCCTGCCTGTCTGTCGGTCCGGGAGTCAGCATCATTGCAGCACTTTGTTGGGCTATCTCATCCACATAGTACAGTCCGCTTCGCTCAGTGCCACGCCCAACTATCGTCCCCGTCTTGATATCCTGCAACATACAAAATCGAGGTTGCATTAGTAATTTACAGTTCAGTTCTTTAGTCACGTGACTAATGGATAATAGCTTATGAGACAAGGACGGAACAAAAAGACAATTAGAGAGACAAAGAGTGGGTGATATGTGTATAGTGCCCGCCCCCATAACACGTGCTAGGTCCCCACTGGCAGTTTGGACATAGGATTTTTTTGAAGTGGTGATGGACACAAAGTCTGAGGCTTCGAACGAAATTGTGTCGGTCGCTCCACAGTCAAAAATCCAGTGTGGGTCTTTTGGGCCGGAAGTGGAAGTAGAGGAGCAGGCTAAGGCGTCGAAGGAGTTTCGACACGGTATGTTGGGCTGATGGTGGACGAGTGTGGACTCTTGGGGTATAATTTGTAAGGTTTTTGCAAGTAAGGGTCTAGTTTGAACTTTGGTGAAAGTTTGGGGCTGTTTCTGGGATATGGGCACTCGGCTGGGGTGATTTTGGAATTTTTGAGAGTTCTGGGGTGGTATTTGGTGGATATTTTCAGGATGGGGGCTATTAATTGAAATGGGTGGGTTATGGGGTGTTTGACCGAATAAAGGGGAATTCGGGGGTGGATTTGCGATTTCGGAAAAATGAGGAGGTTGATTGTTAAAACACGGTTTTGGAACCCTAGCCGTCTCCCACACTCTCGTCGTCTCCCCCATTTGGCCCATCCGAACCCTAGCGTCCATTGCTGCCCCATCTGCGTCGCCACCACCGATGGCGGCTCCGATTTGTGAATCGTTACCTTCTGACCATGTCCTCGCTATCGCGACGGACGTGATTTGGGGATTTTCTGCCGCTCGGGTTTCGCCGCTCCTGGGGTTGATTCCGCCTCCGCCGCTGCCTCCACTGCCGCCCGCCGGTAACTCGGTGTAGGTGGCGTGTTCGAGAGCAACGGCCGATGAGGCTCTTCCACTTCCTCTGCCTCCACCGTTCCGACCAGCATTTCGGGCTTGTCTCGCTCGTTTCATCTCTTCCCACCATTCCGGGAAGCCGTGAATGTGGAAGCACGTCTCCTTGGTATGCTTCTTTCCCCCACAGTGGCTGCACACCAATTTACTTTTATCTTCATCTTTGGGATTCCTCTGTGGCTGCGGTTGGTGATGTTGACTCGTGGGTGTTCGGAAGCGGTCGAACACCGCAAGACCTACGCCGATTCCAGGTTCTGGATTTAATAGCTTTTCGTTTACGGATTCCCGTCTCACCAGTCCGTATGCTTTTCTAGCCGACGGGATTGGGTCCATATTTAGGATTTCCCTCTTGATTTTGCTATATCTGTGGTCGTCCAATGCCCATACAAATTGATACAACCTGTGTCTCTGTGTGTTTTGGTTGTATTTTTCAATGCTTGATGGCGAGTCCATCGGGTTTGGATCTCTGGTGTCGATCGATATCCAAAGATCTTGAAGTTTCTGCCATAAATTCTCTAATGACTGTTCGCCTTGTTTGATGGTGTATGCTTGCCTGTGCAGATCTGAAATCTGGAATTGGTCGGCGCCGCTCCCATACGTCGTGGCTAGACTATCCCATAGGTCGAAAGCCGTTTCGTATTGGGAGACCTCGTTTACGAGGCTGGCGTCGATGTTGCTTATAATCCAGTTGAAGCAGCAGTCATCACGCTGCTGCCATCGGTTGTAGCTCGGGTCCGTCGGTAGGGGAGGGTCTGTAACTCCAGTTATGTGAGATGTCAGACCATTCCCGCGGATTCCTCGTCTCATCAATTTTGCCCACAATGGGTAGTTGTCTCCATTGAGCTTTTCGGCCAGGCGCACTTCGCCTAGTGATTCAATGGATTGAGGCTGTTGGGTTTGGTTTTTCTGAGACATACTTAGTCTCATGAACTCAGCGAACTGTTCGGCTGAAAGGGTTACCGGTTGGTTGGTTTGTGGTGGGTCTTCAGAATCTGACATGGTTTTCGGTTTGGTTTTGCAGGTAAAAAAAAAAAGGTCGGGAAAGGTATTTGAGACTATGATGACATTTTTCTGAGTCTCAATCCCGAGGAAACCTGCTCTGATACCATCTTAACGATGGTAATCGAGAGAATTGAAAGGGCTATGCATATTGTAAGTGTTAGGAGAAGATGATTGTGTTTATTTCAGTGTGTATAATACACTAATTCTTCTCCTTTATATAGATAGGAGTACAACGTATTTTAGGCAGAAGATAATTTTATTCTAGGACAATGAATGCCATATCAATTATGTATATTTTCCCTTTAATGCTTCCTCTGATTTTGGTAAAGCAATCTTCACTGATTCCTCCAATTGCTCCTTTGATATTTGGTAAGTTTGACACTATTTAATTAAGAGTATACTATAATTTATTTCATGTGAATTTACTAATATATCCCTTCTAATTAATTCGTATATTAATATTACTAAAATATAAATATAAATTTTAATCATCATCCTTTTTTATACCAAATTATTCATGTAAAATTTCAAATTCACAAAGTTTCTAATTACATTATCGAATTCTGTCTAAACTCATTTTTGGGTTGTTACAAGCCATCTGAAGAATTATTTTGTTGGGAGTTAGTACAAAGCAGTCGAATGCGTAGGTATTGACCTCTCCATAGGTATTGACCTCTTTTGCGATGAAATTAACATCCGCAATGGATTTTGCGAAGACATTTCCGCCATGTGCCTCGATTCTCTTTCGGGGAGCAGTTCGCTTTCTCGAAACCAACTCTACTTTTTTATGTGCGTCTGATAAGTTGTATTCTAGGCCTTGGTTACTGGTCATTATGATGAGCTTAATGTGCATATTCTGCAAGAAAAGTTACATAAGTGTGCACTTTAAAAAAAAAGTTACATAAGTGTGCAGGAAAGGTCATCGTGCCAGCGACACGACTAGGTTGGGAATCACCTCCTGATCAGTTGAATACACAAGCCTGCACAAACCTGCTCTTTCAGCGTCCTTCATCATCTTCTCATCTTCTTTCAGAAGCCTCTACAGAGAGCTGATTTACTTCTTGCGATTGGCGACTGCCAGCTCTGTTTCATTAGCTCTTTTGACTTTGCGCACGAATTATGCTTTTGTTTCCCTCAGATCTGTGACATTCTGCACCATTGGCTCGATCGGATCCACAGTTCAAAGATAATTGAATTTGGAGCGAATGCAAGATTTGGATTTTGGGGAAAGGGGATTCGGAGGGAAGGATGATGGATTTTTAATTGAATGCACAAGATTTGGGGGAAGGAGATTCTACCTAAGTCAAAGTATATATATAAGCGTCTAAATAGATTCTCTCGACTCATTTTTGTTTTGTTTAGTGTTAATCGTTGGAACTAATTTGCAAATCAGGAACAAATTTTGAAATTAGGTTAAAACTTGTACTCCCTTCGTCCCTTAAAAATAGAAATTCTTTCCTTTTTGGTTTGTCTCATAAAAATAAAAACTTTTATTTTTAGAAAATTTCTTTTTCTCTAATGAGGCGGGACCCATTTTCTACAAACACACTTTTCTTTCTTATCATTCTTCTACTTTATCATTTTTGCATTAAAACTCATTTCGTTTCAAATGTTTCTTTTTTAGGGAACGGAGGCTATGACGACTGTTCAATTTTAGTTGGACCTATGGCTTACTCTCAGTTTTGTAGCAATGATTTTGATGGGAGTCCCACCACTGAAGGTTTAGTGTATTTCAATTTGATGAATTAAATTGTTTTTGTTGGTGTAACTTATGAAGAAAGTAAGTGTGAAAAGAGATATGTCTAGGCTATGTTGATCAGGCTGAGGAGGCTACGCTATTAGCTGCACTTAAGGACTTGGGTGCAAATTGGTAGAAATCTGATTATGCCTTTAGAGCGGGGTATTTAACATGAGTGGAGGAAGCCTTGAAACGTGAATTTCCAAACATCGACCTAAAGGTTAATCCCAACATTCTCTTGAAGATCACCGCTTGGAAGAAGAACTATTACTCACTTTCTAGCCTCCTTGATCAGAGCAAAGTGCGTTTCAATGTACACAATGATTTTCTAAATAGTTTGTTACGATGAATAGTAGTGGTAACAGATTATGCACGTGCGTATATGGTTGATTCCAACATGGCATTAAGTATTATCATGCAGTAGTTTGAGGGGCTTCATAGTTGCTTCTTCATGACATTAAGGATTATCATTTTATTATGTATTATCATGTTTGTATTTGCCCGATTTATATCTACTGATGTTGATTAGAATGACAACACTATACAACACTGTGAGGTACATGCGCAAACAAATCTTGGCCTCATTGGGATGCATGGAAAGTTTTGGCGCGGCTGACCGTTTTCCAACTTTCAGATCGTCCGACCAGGTGTGTTGGCGCGTATATATATGCTGGGTGTGCATCTCAGCGTCATTTTCACCTGACCACTCCCAAATCGTGAGCCCTAGCTCCCGAATCCGAATTCCGACGACTTTCTCCCTTCCAATCTCACTTCTACACTCTAACCTCTCTTCTACTCTCTCTCTTTTTCACGTTTTAAACCGATTAATCGGTGAAATTTCAAGAACGAGGAAATGAGTTAATTTTCAAGTTCCACCAAATTAAACCCTAAAGGTATGAATTTCTCCCTCTATTATTCTTTACCCATGGATTATTGTTGACTATTGAGTTATTTATGGAAGAATATGTGAATTTTATGCTTAGTTGGGGGTATTTGAGGATTTTTTAGGATATGTTGATTGTTTGGTTTGGGTTGGTGTTAATTCTTGCATTCATTGTATGATGTGAACTTGGATGAGTTTATATGTGGTCTTTGTGGATAATGTACATTCTTCATTTTCGTAGAGAATTGAGACTGTGGAGAGTTGATTTATTGGAAAAAGTTGTGAGATTGTGGTTGATTGTGGTTTGAATTGTTATATCTTGCTATTAATAGGACATTTGGAGAGATTTTAACTACACACATGTGGATTAGTGTTGTATTGGGTATGTTTTGGAGTGAAAGATATGATCTTTACATGTTAGACCAAGTTCTAGGATAAATTTGTGCATCACTTGAGCTTCGCATTAGGATTTTGTGTTTAGTTTATTGGTGTATACTTTGATTGTTGATGTATAAGCACATATTTGGGGGGGAGGGTGGGGGTGATATCTACAATTGTTATTAAAGTTAGTAGTTTGATGATAGAGAATAGTGAATTGTACTCGATGAGGCTAACTTGTTCATATGCTAGACTTTGAGCTAAGTTTGGGGGAGTACTTTCACTTGGTTATTGTTGTTTGATTTATTAGGTTTTGGTTACATTGTGATACAGACCAAACAGGAGAACTCAGCCCCAAAAGACTAGTTTGTTAGGAGAGAGAGTCCATTTAGTCTATATACCCCACACCAGTTGTTCTCACAACCGATGTGGAAATTGAGTCAGTAACATTCAACCCCCCTTTAAGGGCTAACGTCCTCGTTGGTCACGGCTGGTTCTTTGCCAGACCACCACTCCGAGTTCTTGTTAGTCATGACAGATTCTTTGCCCGGCCACCACTCCGTGGGTCACCACTCTGAGTCGGCCTCAAACGTACTCGTTGGTCACGGTGAGTTTATTGCCCGACCACCACTCCGAGCCGTTTGGGCTCTCAACGAAAGCACCAATTGATACAGACCAAACAAGAGAACTCAGCCCTAAAAGACTAGTCTGTTAGGAGAGAGCCCATTTATTCTATATACCCCATACCAGTTGTTCACAACCGATGTGGGAATTGAGTCTGTAACACATTGCTATCTAATGCTTTCTATTTGTAGGTACAAAAATGGCTCTTTCGGCACGTGCATGCGGGGTCAACCGTAGAAGTACCAAGGAGAGGGACCTATGGGTCTACTCCAATGCTTTGATGAGCTATTTGAGGTGGGGCAGCTCACCGGGATATTTACTATGGAGATCGTTTCCTACCATCGCCTTACACTTAAATTCTTGACCACATTAAAGGTGGTGATGCACAGAACGACGATGGCATCCATCAAGTTCCGACTGAGGAACGAGGAGTATGAGCTGCCCATGGGGGATCTCAAGGCCATACATGGGATCACAACGGATGAGTTCGAGTCGCCTTGGGAGTTCTGGTCAAGCAGATTTTGGAACGATTTCATCCATGAGACCGAGGTGTTCAAGGACAACTGGGCTCAATGATCTGAAATCCCGTCCTCCGCATGATTCAAAAGGCGTGCAATAGTCATCCTTTTGTTCGGGCTGAAACAGGCAGTGTACAGAAGGATGAGTTGTTTTTACAATGATGCCTCGTCCATAGGAGGCCAATGAATATGGCCCACTTCATTATTAAAAAGGGCAATGACTCCACTACTATACAACGTACCAAAAGGGAAAAATGATATCACTATTATGAAACGGATGTAGTACCATTTTCAGCGGAATTCAATTCGAGCCATCACATTGTTGAATAATGCTGGCTTGCTTTAATTTCAGGGCTGGACATATTTTAATCTAATACACTGAACAATAATTAATGCCAAGATTTTAGTGCATATCTTGCTTTATCGAACACACTGAACTAGTTCTTAGACAGTTTTCATATTTATTTAATGGAAGAGAGGATAGAAATAAATATGATATTTATTTTGCTGTGACAGAATAGAGTAATTGTGTAATCGAGACAAACATAACCGTAAAGAGACACATATTTAAGTGGTGCACCAACGTTGTGTTCAGAACAGATTGTATTCAGATTGCTCTCCGAATTACAGAGTTATGCGTCCTACTTCTATATAAATAGGCACACGAGATGAGCTAGGCCCAATATAACAAACCAAAACAGAAATATAATATAGCGAGACCCTCGTTTGGCTAGCGGCAAACAATACAGATTCAAGGTATACTAACAAATCTCCACCTTTACTTGAACTAGTATTTACACCCGTGCTATGCACGGGGCATATAATTTTTAAATAATGAATATAAATTTTAATGAAATATAGAAACTAAGAATTAAAAACAATATAAAGATTTACAAAAACATAAATGTGATTATAAATAAAACATTTATAATAAATGAAGAACTTACTCATCAACTATAAATGAAATATTTCATATTTGGCAATTAATTTTATACAATTTTAATTTATGATATAAGTGGAATAAATAAATGACAAATAAGAGATATAAATAACATGAATCAAAGAGTATGAGTTAGTTAGAATAAGATACATAAATAAAGAACATGTTATTTGAGTAGATGTTAAAGAGAAAAATTAGAAAACAACAACAAACCAACCAATAGTTCATAAGTTTTGAAAAACTTCTTTGTAAACAACATTAACAATAGCATCGCTTCTATTATCATCTTCATCTCCACAAACTAAAATCTTGAGACCTCCACGACTCGTAACTCTAGATATAGCAACATACAACTGTCCATGACTGAAGACTGGTAAGATTTGTCTATTAACTCTTCATATCATCTATCAATAGATAAAAGACAAGTTTTGAAAAAAAATTATATAGGGAAGATACTCGGCGGGCTGCTGCCGGCATTGGAGAAGTCCGGTGGTGGGTTCAGGCGTGAGGGAGAAGGGAGTATATGTAAATGCGATGAGAAATAAGGATTGATAATTTTCTAGGGCTTCTTCTCCTTTAATTAGGATTTCTCTTTTCTCTTTTTTATTACGCCCAACAACAACAATATTAACAACAACAACAACAACAACAACAACAACAATAATAATAATAATAGACCAGAACTCTGTTTTTCACAAATTTCCATTTTATGATAAATTGGTACATTAATAATTTATATCTATCTATCTATCTATGTATTTATTTATACATATATAAAAGGAGAGTTTTCATAAAAAATACATGAATGGCATTATATTAATTTAAATTTATATAAAAAAATTGCTTCAGTTTAAAGTCATTTTCGGCAGTTTCACATACAGATATAGTTCATTTGATATGATTGAATTATAAATTTAATTCAAAACCTTGTGATTTTTAATTTTTTTTATAAGCTTCATTAGGTTTATAGATTGTTCAATTTTATGATTATTCACGTTCTTAATTTGTCCTATAAAAGGTATATAGATTTAGATTAATAGCACCTCACAACTTAAAACATTTATGATTTATCTCTCATGTGTATAACCCCGGCCATTCACAATGCGTCATATTTTTAGTGGACAGAGGGAGTAATTACTTATTTCATTAAGATTAAAATATTCAAAACATAGAGATGAAGAGAATAAAGCCGATGATAGCCGATGATAGAATAAAGTTATTTCTCTACAATATTAGACAAATTTAAATATTGTTGATTTATGTAAAAATTAAAATATTTACTTAAATTTCATTTCAAAATCCAATGAAATGAATCTATTTTATTTTATATATGATTTTCAAACTATCCCATATTCAAAATTCATCACAATCAGTAATATAAAATTCATATAATTCTTTTAAATCTTTTAACAATTAAAAGAAACACGATTTGGGTCTCATATTCATACATAAAATTTTAGAGTAGTACTACGAAAATTTAAGAAAACACTCTTTAATTAATTTTGTAATTGAATTCTTGCATTGGTTTCAGCCCAAGAGAAATATAAATCACCGGCCCAAAATATAAATACTCAACCTAGTTATCTTCATCTTTTTTCATAACAATTCCCAACCTTTTGGAGAGAGATGATCTTCCCTCTCTCTAAACCTGTCGCAGTCTTTGCCTTTGCCCGCCACGCCTCCTCCTCTAGCGATCCTTCTCTCTCAATATCTTATTTCTCTCAACCTCTCTAGTTATCTCTCTTTTCCGGATATATCTCTCTCTCGGCTTCTACCTCCATTCCCATTCCCTAGCTAACGCCGCTGCCTGCACTCGCCGGTCGCCGTCAGCCACAGCACCGCCTGCCTCTTCGTCGTCCCCGCAAACTCGACCCCCACCTCAACATCGTACGTCATTCCGCCGTTGCTGCGGGCGGTGGTGGCCGCCGCTGCATACGGTGGTTGACTACCGCCACTGCCCCACCTAAACACACCGCCGTCGACGTCTTCTTCGCTGCTCCACCCTCCTCCAGCACCCCACGCTCACCCACCCGTCTGCCTCGCCGCATTGCTCCACCTATGTGCACATTAAAAGACCATAGTCGTTTCTCGCAGTTGGATCTCCCTCTCTACAACTTAAGCTTTTGTAGCAATGGTGCATTTTTTTATAGATAATGCTCCAAAGCTTTTCTTCTAAGCTAAATTTTTTGGACGACCACTTTTTTTTTGAGAAAACCACTTTAGCTCTGCACAAATACAGTCAATTCATTTCTCTATGTATTTTTCTTCTCACATTTTTCTACCACTTTCTATTTTCCCTCCAAAAAGGGTATCAATGTCTTTTCACCACTCTGGCACTTTAGATTAGTATAGATTCTCCTTGCAGATGCATCATTACAATGCCAGACAAACAAACTTCTCTTTTCTTACCTCATATTTGCCCTCCTTGGGCAAATAACAGCTCATGATCAAGTCTAAACAATGTTGAAATTTGTTATGCCGGATCAGCTTGAAGAACATATCAGCAGGATTATCAGTAGTAAATACTTTTTTATATATGTGTTATGTAGTCAACATATTTAGAAGCACACACAATTGGGGTAAGGTCTAAATAATACCTAAAAGTTAATTATCTGAACCGAATTCATATATGTGTGTTATGTTATTATATTTTTTTGCTTTTAATAAGATACTATTCTTGAAGGAAAAAAATATAGTTAAAATGGGATAATTGGGAAACCTTGCATGTAATAACAACACTATTGATTCTATTTTGAGAAATTTTAAAATAATTGAACCATTTTTATTTTTGGTAAAAAGTAATCACCTCTCTTACTTTATTCCCTCTTCATTTCTTTTATTTTATTTTCTTTTACTTTACGTAAAAAATAAACGTCTCTATTAACAAGAAAGTTAGAGAATAGTTGATGTCCATGTGAATTTTGGTATTAAGAACTTGAACAAAGTGAAAGCATTTCTTTTATTGTAATAAATAAATAAAATTTATAAATTACTATATAAATTATTCTTTTAATCATCTCTTCGAAGTTAATGAAAAACCGAATAAATAGAATATTAATTGAATGATTACCAAACAAATATCTTTTTTCATACACAAACTTAAATGAAAAATACATTCTAAGCCCTAAGGTACCTAAATGGGAATTAGCCAAGGTAAAACTCAACTTTGCATCAAATAGCGTCTAAATTTTTAAGGACATTCATAATGCAGATCTCAAAATCCAGCCACTAACCACTTTTTCAACTGTCGCGTTAGTTTTCTTAATTCCAACCCCAAAAGATGCAATGCAACCGAACCCAAATTAATCCACAACTTGTAACATGATTTTTAGTCATTTAAATAATACTCCGAATCTTAATTGAAAGCTAGGTTAACTTAAATAAGAAAATAAATACCCATAAAAATGCTATAATTTAAATAGCAAAAAAAATTTCAAACATTTCAAAAAAATCTAAATTACATACCAAAAAATAAAAAAAATAGAGAAATGAATGTATAACTTTTTGTGCGAAAAATGGATCGAAACATCATAAAAAAAAGACTAACTTGTAAATTACACGGATTTTAATAATCTTTGTCCCAAAGAGTGCATTTTGGGTTCGGCACGGATTTTAATGCATTATTGTAAAGTAAGAGAAAGATAGATAGAGAAATTTTTTAAGTATTGTTAGTGGAGAATGAGTCTCACCTCATTATAGAGAAAAAAGTTTCCAAAATTGAAAGTGCATACTCTTTGGGGACGGATGAACAAAGGAAATAGTGCATGCTCTTTGGGGACGGAGGGAATATGTAATTAGTAGAGTAAGAGAAAGACGAGAAAAGGAAAATATAGTGAAAGTATGTTAGCAGATTGTGCAGTCCATATTATTAGTGGTGTGTAATTGGTTAAAAACTTTCCATATTTAGACTTTGTCTAATTTTAGGAGACGACCCTAAATAGTAAAACCAGTCTATTTTTAAGGACGGAGGGAGTACGTATTTATAGATGAAATTGAGATATACTTTAGTATATACTCTCTCCGTCCCATATAAATAGACCATCTTTCCTTTTTTTTGTCCGTTCCATAGAAATAATCCATATCCATTTATGGTAACCTTTTTTTTTCTTTTCTTTGACTTTATCATTTATGGCCCCATCATCCACTGCTCAATTTCAACTACTTTTTTTCATTCTTTCTTACTTTATCAATTACGCATTAAAACTCGTGTCAATCATAAATGACATATTTCTATAGGGGAGTAGATAAAATAGGGATATTTAAAACAATTTTTGAAAAAAGAAAAAAAAGAGGAGAAAACTGCGGCTATTGCAATGCAGTCGGGCGGGTTTTGGGTCGCCATGATTTTTAGATAGTTGCAATGTAGCCCCATCGGGTGGCCGCCCCAAACGATTGAATGTAGTATAAATTTACCTTCTAGAGTACTATTTAAGGGTAATTTAGTTTTAAAAAATGAAAAAAAAGTCAATAGAACCTAAACATTAATAAGGTAGTATAGTATATGTACCACAATGAAATTTTGATCCAAGATTCTAAATTTGTAATCCTTCCGTCTGCGAATAGGAGTTTCATTTCTTTCAAGTACGAGTTTTAGGAAATGCTAAAGAAAAGGTTGGTAGAGAAAATTAATGGAATACGAGTCTAATTTGTATATATTACTTTTAAATGACATATTAATGGAACCTTTTTACAAATTATAATAATTATGAACTGAAAATTCAGAAAAAAAAACGTGACTTGTATTCACCGTCGGAGGAGTGATTCAATCTAAATTGAAAAGACAATTGGTAACCAAATTTATACGTACACATACAATGAATGGAGTATCTATACATCTAGAGAGAGAAAGAGGAAATCTGAATCCTCCATTTTTATTGTACTAATCGATGCTTCGTATAATCATACTCTGAAAAATGGCCGAATCTGAATCCAATTTTCCGCTGTTGCCCCTCCGATCTTCCTCAATCATTGAGCTCTAAATCGGGTTCTGTGATTTCTCAATGAAGTGAAAATCGGAAGGAGAAAACATTTCAGCTATTGTGTATTATCTTGATTTTGTTGATTGCGTTCTGATTTTTGCCGATTGCGGGCGGGGAAGAATGCACGGTGGTGACGGTAGAGAGGTGGCATCAGCTGCGGCCGGTCCACCTACGCCGCTGGAATGGAAATTTTCTCAGGTCTTTGGCGAGCGAGCGGCCGGCGAAGAAGTACAGGAAGGTAAAAACTGATAATTTGATGAGCAATTTATTTGCTTTGAGGTCGGATCTTGTGCTTAGGGTTTTGGTTTATGTGAATTTGATCTGTCTTTGGTCGTTTAGTTACTTGATTCAGCAGGAGATATTGGTAATGGCTTGGGTTTGAGTAATTGATCTGTGTGCCAGTGTGATAATTAATTATTCAATAAGAATTAGTGTTTAAGTGAGGTGAATTGAGTTCAGTGTTAGTATGCTTGTGTCTTTTCTTACTACATGCACTTGATTTTTTTTGAAGAAATTTCTATGCTTTGGGTTTAAAACTCGAGATTGTTGCAATTTTTTAATGTCTGTTTGTTAAATGGAAGCTCCGCTGAAGATCCAACTCATTGGCCTAAATTGCAAGTATCAATTTTTATGGGGCATTGAAGCGAGACATGATTTTGTTTAGTTACATCCCGACAATGTTCTTCTGGGCCTCGGGGTTGAATATGCGTTGCTAACTGTTCTAGTGGTGTTTGGTCGACTAACTTGATTCCAAAATATTGGACTTGAGTTGAGTCCTTTTCATTAGTCATTCTTTTATTGATTATGTGTAGCTTTAAGCCATTAATTGCAGTCAAGGAATATATCCATAATATTCTGTGAGTTGAAAAGGATCCAGTTTTAGGGCAAAAGTGCTAGTGCTGACCTCGGTGGATAATTTAAGTATGCTTATACACATGGCATGCACTGGCAGTTACCAAATTATAGTGGTTGCATATTAAGTTAGGCCAAATACCAAAAGAAAAATGCCTAGTATAAAGTTGTTCCCAAGTAAAAGAGAACTTTATCTCTATTTGTTGGGTATTTCATTTTATTGACTGGTTTGGAGTTAGGTTCTTGTATATTTGGAAACATGCAACATACACATTGGATGATGCTTGACTAGACTAGTAATCTGGTTTGTGAGGAGCAGGTTGACATGGAGGAAAGCGCTAGAGAATAAGTTGGCTGAATGATAACTTTGTCTTGTCAGAACTCAGATCAGCCAAAGCAGATTAGTTATCTAAGATTTAAAACATGAGTCGTCCTGGCTTAAGAGGATTTATTGTGATAAAATTGCCAGCATACTGATTGAAAGTCTTCTAGAGAGCTTATTCGGTTCATAAATATGCCAATATGTCGACCAGCTCCTTAAACTTTCCCCAATTATTTCCAGATTGTATTCTTTTATGGGTATGTGCCACATTATCAAGAGATACAAATATGACTAATACTTATCTGTATCATGAAAAATGAATTTACTAGTAAATCACTAATCACGTACAGTGTTTGGATATGTGCTTTTCTATTCTTGTGCCTTGCCTCTATCCGATGGCTGTCTTAAACATCTAATTGTTATTTGTTGCAGTGGATATCATCTCTGTCATTGAGTTTGATAAAAATGGCAACCATCTGGCTACTGGTGATCGTGGTGGAAGGGTGGTTTTATTTGAAAGGACCGATGCAAAAGAGGTGAGACTGCTCTTTGCAGTATTCTTTATGTTGATATGCTGCATTCTCTACATAATTTTTTTTCTTTCAAAAATCTTATTTTCAGCACGGTGGAAATCAAAGAGATTTAGAGAGGATGGACCAAGTCTCACGACACCCGGAGTTTCGTTACAAAACTGAATTTCAGAGTCACGAACCTGAGGTATTTATTTTAGTTTTATGACACTTCTTCTATTGTTTTGCTTTAAATCCTACTCATTCAATTACAAATAGTTTCCTTTTCAAATTATGGGTCCTCAACTCGTAATTGTATTGGGAGATTTTTTTTAAATGCATAGGTAGCAAATAAGCATCTATTTCCTGCTTCCTTTTTTTATTTGGACTTTTTGCTGAAAGGGAAAGGGGTAAAAGGACTTCTTCATTTAATTGTTATAACTTATGCATGCATATCCTTTTTCTTCAGTTTGACTATCTCAAGAGTTTGGAGATTGAGGAGAAAATCAACAAGATCAGATGGTGCCAGACAGCCAATGGTGCCGTCTTTCTCCTGTCAACTAATGACAAAACCATTAAGTATTGGAAGGTCCGTGAGTCCTTGAATTCATTTCTTTTCTTATAATAACAATTTTTGTCAATATTTAATGTAGCCTTTTGTTCACTTAGTTTCTTATATACATAGAGATTGGTTTGATCTTTTGCTAGACTTTTCTTGGTGTAGTGTAGTGTGGTGTCTAAATTGGTTATTATAACTTTGGGGAAAATGGAAAAAAGATAGAAGATTTGGATATCTTTCTACGGGAATTGGATATAACAGAAGATACAATACCTTGAACAATAATCTTGGTGTTTAAATATTAATGATTTCCCCCCCCCCTACCCTGGGACTTCTCAATTTTCTTCTATCATGCTAGTACCATATCTTTGTTGAATTGGTTGTATCTAAGCCTGGAGAATTCTTGTTCTGATACAGAGATTACTCATTAGTAATTTATGTTTGCTGGATAATTTAAATTTCCTTGTCCTATCTTAACAGGTCCAAGAGAAGAAGGTGAAGAAAATTTCTGAAATAAAAGTTGACTCGGGTAAAGCTGCTGGAAACGGTGGTATTGCAAGTTCTAGCAAATCTTCTAATTCCAAACAGTTTTTTGCTAATGGAGACTATTCAGATCGTTCTTACAATCCTTTGAGCAAGGATTTGTCCTTTCCTCCTGGGGGACTCCCCTCTCTACGATTACCACTGGTAGTTGTACTTAACTCATCTAGAGTTTTACCAGCGGTGTTAAGGATTCCATTGAAATTTTTACTTTTTGATTTGTTGTGTTTAACATTTTTGTAATTTTGTTAGAAAATGAGTCATGTCACATGTCAGTTGGTTCCCATTTAGTATATATACGATCCTGTCTCCTTTATATGTGCTTGATCTGGTGTTACAGTATGCTTAGGAATCATTTTATAACGACCTTTTTAAATCGGATCACTGCTGATTGTTTGGCCTTATTGATAAAATCATTTCAAGGGTGGACTTTAGTCATAGTAGCACTCCTGAATCTTTTTCCTGAAAATTGTAGGTCACAAGTAGTGAGACCAGTCTTGATGCAAGATGCAGGAGAGTATATGCTCATGCACATGATTACCATATCAATTCTATCTCAAATAACAGGTTAGAGACCTCTTTTCCTTCTTGCTAGTAAGTAGTAACCATACATTCTCTGTTGAAGTCACTTTCTAGAAATCTGATAATGATCACAGTTTTCCTGTACATGTTATTTGGCGTGCTCGACCTAGAAGTAGAATAGTTAGAACTATTTTGTGGAAAGAAGTTAGAAATATAACTGAGAGAGATAGATATGCCTTTTTCTATGAGATATCAGTACTCTAGAAAATTGGTACCATAGAAGCTTTGAGAAAATTCTTAAACTCAGCTCCAGAATAATATGAAAAGAAATGATGCGTCTTATTTCCCCATGGAAAATGTGAACCACCTGCTGGCAGGAGGCTTATTTGACGGGGATGGTGAAAATAGTCTGTAATTTATATTATCTGGTAATGTAACAATATATCTGTGACTGGTTAATTTCATCTTCTTTATTTTTTCTGATACTTATAGTTAGTAAATGCAACTAATGCACTTCTGATTTTGAAATTTGTTATATCTGACTAAAGTGCACTATTTAAGGCCATTAATTTGCCACATGATTACACATTTATTCTGTCACCTGAACTTCTAAGATGCTGAACATTTATTTGGCTCTGTGGATACGTTGTATATTCATTTTTCTCTGGTTCTTTATGTTATTAACATTTACCATTTTTTTGTACTTGCAATTCTTCGCAGTGATGGTGAAACATTTATATCAGCTGATGATCTCCGAATAAATCTTTGGAACTTGGAAATAAGCAATCAAAGTTTCAATATAGTTGATGTGAAACCAACAAATATGGAGGATCTGACTGGTTAGGCATTATCTCTATTTTGTTCTTTTTCTTTATTTCTTTATTCATATCTTTTTTGGGGGCAGAAGGGGTGGGTGAGTTGGTGTGAGAGTGAGGCATTTCATTTTCACCTCATTTATATCCAATGGAATCCATGTGGTTCCCAGTCCGATTCTTTAGTCAATGGTTGATTTTTATAATTCAGTTCAAGATAGAGCAGATTGGAAAAGGGCTAATACTGAGTTTTCACTTCTTGCACTTTCCTATCTTTTATTTATTTATTTATCGGCCACCATAACCCACAATGCCATCTGCCATAACCTTGGCAGTTTTTGGTCAACTGCTGTAACCCGCCATACGGCATTCATAACATTGCCTGCAAGCGTACTGTGCGATCTTTGTTTGCACAAAGCTGGCCCTTGCTGTTGTTGATAATCTTGACCACCTTCTCCAATTCGTCAGTGTTTAGCCTGAGGAGTCCACATTCATCGAACTATTTGATATGGAGTTGAAGGCGGGTGACGAAATTGCTCTAGATATGATGTCTACAAAAGAACATATTGCACCTTGGCCATTGTAAATAAACTAAATAGGATTGAGAACGGAAATAAGAATATAAATATATAACTCTTTTCTATTTTTCAAGGAAAGCCCTCTTTCCTACAAGGAAATCCCCGACTAACAATTGCCGTTCATTAGTGAACCGTAATCGGCCTGTGAAAGAATTAGAAATAGTCGGTTCCGGTTTGAACCATGAACAGCCAATTGCCGGTTAAGTACAAGTGTACAATATTTTTCAATGATGATCTTTTCTTCCAACACCCTCATTATCTCCAGTTCTCCATTGCCCAATATGTTTCCACTTCAGCTTTATTATAGTCCACCACCTTTCGGCGGTTGCATTAATGCATATCACTAAATGCTTTGGTTGGTTCCTTTTTGTTACTCACTGCAGAGGTAATAACATCAGCAGAATTTCATCCTACTCACTGCAACACTTTAGCATATAGTAGTTCAAAAGGATCGATTCGTCTTATTGATTTGCGACAATCTGCACTGTGCGACTCACATTCTAAAATGTAAGTTCTTAGATAAGCATTCGTTTTATTTATTCTGAAAGACAATGTATAAAATGTTGCATAGATATGAGGCTTCTAGTTCTTCATTGTTTCCAGAAAACTATTTTAGCTCCATTGTAATACTCCTTTTCACTTCTAATGGATGAGATAATGATTTTCATTCACAACAGATTTGAGGAGCAGGAGGCACCGGGCTCAAGATCATTTTTCACTGAAATTATTGCTTCAATTTCAGATGTTAAGTTTGCGAGGGATGGCAGATATTTACTGAGTCGTGACTACATGTCCCTTAAGGTTCTGCCTTTGGTATATTGTTGTTTGCTGCAAATGCTTAAACTAGTCAGAATGCTTAATGATTTTTGTTTTGACTTGCTTAATGCAGATCAATTAAGGATGCTGTGGTGAATGTTTTATGCATCATATGTTCTTGATAGTGCTATAGTTAATTATGTTTAATGTTATGATTGAAATTTTGCTCCAGGTTAAACTAGAGTGAATGGTTAGATGTTAGTTGCTAGGTTTTGTTTCTTAAGTTTAATCTGGATGGACTTGCATGAACTCATACTTTGCTTAACTAATGTTCTTTCACAATTTCATGAACATGCCTATGGAAGTTCATGTGTCTGCATTCTTGATGCTGAGATACATAGCTGTTGTAATGCATCAAAATTTCAGGTAGTTCACAATTGATCTTTTGCTGATCAATATGATTTGGTTGCAGTTATGGGATGTTAATATGGATTCTGGTCCAGTGGCAACTTTCCAGGTTCATGAGTATTTAAGACCAAAGGTGAACTACTTCAAACTGTTTTTCCTGAAATATTCATACGAGTATTCTGAGTTGATTAAATTGTACTTTGACAAAGCCCAGCTCTGTGACTTGTACGAAAACGATTCCATCTTTGATAAATTCGAATGCTGCCTGAGTGGTGATGGTCTTCGAGTGGCTACTGGTTCATACAGGTCTGTCCTGACTTTCTTTACTTCCATCATAGTTGTTATTGGCTCTCTCTCTAACCGAAGAATGAAAACTGTCAGCAATCTATTTCGTATATTTGGCTGTGCTCCGGGAAGCACTGAGGCAACTACTCTAGAAGCAAGCAAAAACCCAATGAGGCAAAATCTAATCTCTTGACTGTGCAGTCTTTATTTCTGTTGAAGAAACCTCGCTTATTACTAAACATGCTCAATGGCCTTTCAGAAGGCAGATCCAAACCCCTGCTCGGCCTTCCAGATCTCTGACCAGTAGCATCAGCCGTGTCGTGAGGCGAGGTATGACATTTTCTTGTCTCTTATTTACCCGCATTCGCTTAATTTTTTGGTTTCCCAACTCAAGAATGCTAGCTATTAAATATGTTGCAGGTGCTGAAAGTCCAGGACCTGATGCCAATGGGAACTCATTTGATTTCACTACTAAGCTGCTCCACCTAGCCTGGCACCCATCAGAAAACTCGATTGCTTGTGCCGCCGCAAATAGCCTGTACATGTACTATGCATAAGAAGTCTGAAATTGGTGGTGGGTAAACATTTTTGGGTTGCTAGTGGAGAAACACTTCTTTCAGCAACATGTGGCCGCACCAATTTTAGCTAGAAGTGCTTCATAAAACTTTTACCACGAATGAGAATGTCGGGTGCCAGAAATGGAAGTGGTGTATTTTGCAAGCAGCAGAGCAACGTATCTATGTTCTCCATCTTCACCCTCTGCTGCGTCGCCCACCATATTTGTTTTATTTTTTCTTTACCCTCTCACGCCAAACGGATGGATGTGTTTCTGTTGCTATTTGTGCCAGGTAGCTAACGGGGAAGGAATGTGGTTGTAGTACTCCTACAAAACGGAAACTAAAGATGCAATATATTGTCTCTAGTTCTAAGGTAAATGTAGTTTCTTCTCACTCTGAAAATCTTGATGCTGCTAACTTGCAGGCCATTAAGTTTTATTAACTTCCATGGGTAGCTTAATACTTTTCACATCGATTTATCATAGGATGGTTTTAGCCCTTTTCTTCAACTATAGAATATTTTGCTGGATATTTTCGCTTGTAAAAGTATTGAATCTTATAGCTTATATTAATTTGTAAAATGTTTCAATTTCAACTATAGTTTAAAGGCAAGGTACTTCCATGCTTTCGAAACCTAGCAATCGCGTTTTTTAATGCGAATTACGAATAGCTACTGTGTGTGATGATGATCATGAGAAGTGTATTGCATTGCAACTTAATATTGTTATTTGTTCATGGATTGTTGGATTTAGTATTTGTGTAAGCTTATTTGTGTGGTTTGTAGTTTAGTGACACTCTCTCATCTTCAAATGAATGGATGCTTTTTCTAAAAATGTTATGATATGAAGGCTGCCAAGATGTAGGAGTTAAATGGGTTGTGACTAAGCTATATTCTTTTATATGGCATACTGTTTATACTCACTTTTGGAACATTTTTTTGTTTTTTCTCAGCATGCATAAATTATACTTCCTCCGTCTACTAGTCTTAATAGTGGGCAACACGAGTTTAATGCAAAATTAGTAAAAATTAGTAAGGCAGGAAAGAGAAAGTGATATAGTGGAGAATGGGGCTTACCTAATTAGGTTACCCAAAAAAGATTAATTTGTGTGAATGAAACCGTATGAAAAAACTGAATATTAGTATATGTAGGAGTATATATATCCTATCAAAAGGGTAAATTCATTAGGAATAGTCAAATCCACCGTCTACTTTGATTACCATTTTTATGTTTATTCAGATTTTTGGATTGCTAGAAGAGTGATTAGGTATTTAGGTTCATTGGTCAAATATTGTAGCTTGGTATTCACACCTTTTCTTACTCATATATGCTTTTCAAATACAAACAAAATTATAGATGTAATTGAGGTGGGTTCATAATGAAGTAAATCTTTGTTATAATAGATTTCATGTTACTTTACAACTTATAATGTGAACATTCGCTTTTCTTTCATCATACTGTATTTGCCAAGTCTTTTGCAACATTTCACTTGATATTATATATATCTAGTAGAATAATTAAGTTTAGGGTTTGGGGTTTGGGGTTTGGTGCAGTATTTTATTCAATGATTTCATTTTAGTTTATTCAACTTCAACGCCAACGCCTTTCATTACTTCCTCAGTCCTTTAAAAGAATGCTTTTAAATTTATTCACATTTTTTTTTCAGAAGAACCATTTTATATTTGTGGTATTTAACATTAATATTCTTCTACTAGTAAATAAAGTCTACAGTATATAAGTACAATCTTATTCATATTGTGTGTCATTTCATTCACATAATTCTAATTTTTATAAGTTATGTCTAGGCAAACTTATATCATCAATGACATTTCAATTAAACTCGAATTACATAAAAACTGAGAATTCTGATAGTTTCTTAGTTATGAATATAAAGTTGGTAAAATGGTAGTACTATAAAATAAGTTGAGACACTAGCGACTGATGACAAAATTAAGTCGTTCATTTAGTCAAACAAATTTATGTATACTTATTCAATCTTGTCGACTCGTTGAATATCGAAAATTGTCAATGTATGATATGGACTAAAATCTAAAGGGTAGTTAGTATCTTAGTGCATGTTTGGTAGACATGTTAAATTAGCACAAGATAATGAATTAAAATGGACTTTAAGATAAGGATATGTTATCTCACTTTTTTGGACTGTTAAATCATCCACCATTTTGAACTAATCCGCTTCGAGTTGAGATGAGCTTTGATGGCCTAACATAGACCTTATTTATTTACCAAACAGCCGAGTAACTCGTATATCTTGCTCATATATATATTAATTAGATTGTGGTTGATCTGATTACATCATCACCGCCCATCAGCTGCGCCCCTTTAGCCACCAGGTGCTGCGACCACCCCTCGCCGCTCTGCCCTCCATTCCGGATCTAAGGGCAGCGTGAGTGCTGCGTCTTCCGCCCATCCTCCTAAAGTTTGCCCTACCAAACTTCAACATGAATTCTAAAAATAAATTATTTTTCTAGCCGGTGTGATTTTAATGCATAAACTAAGATGTATTTTTACTTAACGTATGAAATTTGTTTTACCCTTTTGTTAAAAAGGGTTCGTTATACGTATAGACATTACTTTGTGATTAACTCTTTTGTTTGTATTTGATACTTAATAGCATTATTAACCTTTTAGTGGCAGTGCTTTGGTACCTAACATTATGTGGTACGTATTTGTTAATTGGATATGAATCCAATATATTGTGGTGGGGAAACGATGTAGATATTTCACATTAATTTGGTGCCGCCAAATTAATCAAATTGCACCACAAAATTTCTTGTAAATTAATAAAAAAATACTAGCCAACTCAACGTTTCGATCGTTTGAAAGAGCAAGACAACCATTATCACATGGATAAGATTCATTTTATAATTGCACACAACTAATATAAAAATAACCTAATAAACCAAAAGAATAAATATGTTACTTAAAATATCTTGAGATGGTGACTCTTTACATCCAATAATATGTCAATACATTAAAATAGTTTTGGCGTATTGGCTTGTGTATTGTTTCACGTAATTACAAAAAACATTGAAAAAGAAAAAAGGCAATAATTATTATTGTACGGCTGTATTTGTATAAAAATAGTCAGACCGCACTATTATGAATTCTTATTGGGTTTGGGCCCAATAAGAAAGTCCACGAAGATCAACGGCACCAATTCATTTGCTTGCGCACAAATGGACGGTCAAGATTCAACATGGCATGATGCCACTATATTTTGACGGCTTGCTTGATCGGTTACCAGCTTGGCTCGGATTCGGAGCCTGAAATGGAACTAGATATAGCTATCGTGACTGTCGCTAGAAGTAGCATCGATATTGAAAGAAGAGTGAAAGTCGAGAATATCATTGTAACAATGTTATACTCCCTTTGTTCGTCATTAAAAGTTTCATTATTGGCAGTACGAGTTTTAATAAATGTTAAAAAAAATTGGTGGAAAAAAGTCAGTGGAATGTGAGTGATATGAGTTGGTGGAGTGTGGGACCCTATTACCATTTATTGTAAAAATGAACTATGACTCATATTCGCGGACGGAGGGAGTAACTGCTATTGATAAAATTTTTCGATTAAGTATTACTATGTACAACACAAAATAAACTACTTCCTCTGTCCCAAGGAAGATGACATCTTCTTTAGGCGACACGAGATTTTATGCAGTTTTAATTTGTATGTTAAGTAGAGAGAGAATAAAATAGAGATAAAAGATGTTTATAATTTTAATAATAACTCATTTTTGTTGGAATAAACAGAATGAAAGTGAGTCATCTTCAACGGAACAGAGGGTTTATACAATATCTTTCTTTTTAACGTAGGTTTATAGCTGATAATTTGAAATTTTACAATATATAATTTTTTATACATCTTTAATTAGTAAGGTAATATGGTTGTTTAGTGTTTACACTTTAAGGAGAATATTGGGATTATTAAAGGGAAAAAGTACCTCGTCTAAATTATTATGGAACACTAGTTACATATATTTAAAAGATTATTAAGGTTGGTTGTGATTAAAAGATCACCTTTTGACATAATAAGAATTGCAATTGACCTCTTGTCTCTTCTTGACACTCACGCCATATTAAAAGATTATGCCATTGGTCACCTTAGATTTAAATAATCCTAAATTGTTTGGTTTGATAGTTCCACTAATTCGAACACTACCTAATGTTTATAATTTAATATCAAGCTATTATTTAAACAATTGTTTTTACGTACGCATGTAATATGATTTATGATGTGTTGCATCATCTTGCGTCCCCCGATTTAGATATTTTTCTTGAAAGATCATTTCTAATTATTGCGACGTGTGCTACTATTACATCATATATGATTAATAAATTTTAAATAGGACACCTCAGATGAATAATGATCCACCATATCATATCATATTTTGCTTTTAATTATGTAATATCCAGCTTTTAATTATATAACTTCCGGCTTTTTAATAGGTAATTTTAATTTTAATAAAATTGCATATAAATTTAGTTATAAAATATAATTTCAAATTACATAAAATAATAAAGAATTAGTAAAATAAGAAATAAAAATGTAATGTGGTTGTGAAATACATTTTGATTTTGAAGGTGCTTCTATGTTGTACTCCAGGTATATAACAATGAGTGTTTTGGTGTGTAAAACTATTTTGGAGAATTATGTTTTTTCTCTATTTGATCTGTTGGACCATTTCTTTTTGCGCGAATATTAAGAAAGTTATGTTTGATGGATTAAATAAATACTATAATATAAAATAAAATAAAAAGTTAAAATAAGAGAGAATATAAAATATGATTGATTAAATATTTAGTTTTTAATTATAAAGTAAATTGACTCTAACTAATTTGAGATAATACTCCAAAAAATAAAATATGATTCACTTAACTTTGAAATGAGAGAGTACTATAATTGTAAAGTTCTCCATAGTGCACGATTTTTGCTAAAAGCCTCAAGATTGCATGATCAAGAGTAATTTGTTTCTTATCATTTTATAAACTTTTATTCCTTATGTCTATTAATACATGTCTCAGTTTTATCGTTTTAGTGCATTGCAATTAGTTGTCTCTTTTCACTTTAACTATATATTGTAAGTATGTCTCACATATCATTAATTTATTTAATTCACATTTTGTTACTAAATTTAACGCTAATATTGATCTCATGCATTTATTTGGAAAAGATTTTTGGACCTATTTATTAATTAAGCGTGATAGCTTCTAGTATTAGAAATTATGTTTTGGTCAGTACTTAATAGTTTCGTAAGAAAAATGATGATTAATTATATTTTGAAATGAATAATAAGTTCATTAAGATTTAAGAAAGTTTCAAAAAAAATTTATGATTAATTATATTTTGAAATGAATAATAAGTTTATTAAGATTTAAGAAAGTTTTGTTGAATGACTTAAATAAAATAGACTAGAGAATAAAGTAAAAGAAAGAATAAAGTAGGTAAGATTAGATATTTTGTTTTTAGTAAAAAAAAAGAAATGACTCAAGTAACTTGGGACAACTCAAAATCAAATATGACTCAAGCAAATTGGGACGGAGGAATACTATTTTAACACATAAATAAAAAATGACATTATTCTTAAACTTCAAAAAAATCTGAGAATATTTTTGTCATTTCCCATTCTTATCTATACATCAGTCTCAAAGAATTCTTACCATAACTAATTCCTATTGTATATCTTTTTGTGACGTCTCATTCAAAATGAGTTTTTTCTTCTTTATCTTACTTTATTATTTATCTTTTCTACTTTATTCTCTTGTATCTTTTCTACTTTATTCTCTCGCCGCCTAACTTTTTAAAAATCATTTTCCTAAATCACTTGCCCAAAATGATAATAACATCATATAAATATTTTTGCTTCTTTTTACTTTATTCTTTATCACTTAACTGTTAAAAAAACAAATGTTTTTTAATTTTATTGCCTACATATCATTTTCAAGAGCCATAAAGAAAGAAGAAAAACCAGGCCAAAAATAATCAATCAACAGAATTTATGCTGCTACACCACATTCCACAGCAGAGAATCTTAATACTATTCTAATGAGTGATTAAGAAATAAACCTCCCCTCTAATTAATAAACTACTCCTTGAGTAGTCATGTCACGTCAAACCTCACCCAAAAATTCCAACTTTGAGAGACTTCTGTAGTGACTAGTGATTATCAATTCAATTCTCTCTCTCTCTTGTATGCATCGTGTATGTATATATCATGATGTCGGATCGTCTCTCTCACGCGGACTCCCACAGATCTTTCACATCACCACCACCATAACACCGGAACACTGCCTCAATATTTCAATTTTTTCACCCCCAATTCTCCAAACCCTCATCGCAGATCTTCAATTCCCCTCCAAAAATCGAATCTTTTTCAACAACAAAAAAAATGCAAAATCCGTACTCACAGGTTCAGGCGCAATCGCAGCAGCCTCAATTCCCGGAGCAGGAGCAGCTGAAATGCCCTCGCTGCGACTCCCCCAACACCAAATTCTGCTACTACAACAACTACAATCTCTCCCAGCCTCGCCATTTCTGCCGCAGCTGCAAGCGCTACTGGACCAAAGGCGGCACCTTGCGGAACATCCCCGTCGGCGGCGGCTCCCGCAAAACCTCCAAGCGAAGCTCCTCCCAAACCACCTCCGAAACCACCTCCAAACGCCCCGCCGTAGCCGCACCCCCGCCTCCGCCCAAAGACGGAAAGAGCAGCGATCAGGACAAGGCCGGCGAGGTGTTCGACACATTGCCGCTGAGAGGAGAGAATTTCACTGGGCAGTTTGATACCTTGGGCTTCAGCTCCTTGCTGGGCTCAGGTGTGGACCACTTCGACGGTTTTCTGGACCCTAATGGGCCAGCCCATTTCGATGAAACGGGTCCGGGCCCAGATGCGAATCCGGGTTTGGACGTTTCCGGAGGCGGTGATGGTGATGGTGATGGTGATGGTGATGGTGATGAATTCTTGAATTTGCAGGGCGGCGGCGGCGGAGATTGGCCGGATCTTGCGATTTACACACCTAGCTCGAATTTTCAGTAGCATTGAGGTGAGATTAATTAGGAAAACAAAAGCAGAATCTGCAGAGGAGTTATTATCTGCTAATTTTTTTTAGTTTTTTCGGTTTCGGAAGAGTTTGTTGGTTGTTTTTGTTTCTAATTTTCTGAGGAATCTAATTATAGTATTTAAGAAAAATGAAAAATACGTGACTAATATTGTAAGAATGTTTCTCTAGTTGCTGGTGTTTATGAGGTTTGGTTTGGTATAAGCATTAATGGTGGATGTATAATGTGTTGATTGAATTGGACTTTAGTGTCGGTATGTGTGACTTTGCAAAAATTACATTTTCAGAATTTTTTGTTTTGTTGACGAAGTGATCATGATTTTAATGCATACCATTTGTGTTGCATTTACATTGAATTAGTTGGATATTGTTATATTCAGAACTCATCTTATTTTAAAAATATCTGCACAATTTTAAATGTGCCAATTTTTGAGTTTTTTTTTTAAAAATAAACTATCATGCTATTCATCATATAAGTAATGTTTAGATCTCCAATTTCTAGGATATTATAAAAAAGGGAAATGCTACGTGGCCATAATGTGGCCAGCCACACGGTGGCATTTTTGTAAATAAATATAAAAGTTGATGTAATAAATTATTAGTAATAGTTAATGCTAAGTGTGATTTTATGTAATTGCCCTTTTCCCACTATTTCGAAAACTATTACTAATATTTCACTTCAAATTTATTAATACAACATTCTCTCACCATAATAATGACAATTATTATTTCCAAGAAAAATTACTAATAAACCTTTATTATGCACAATCTTCTATACTTTAAAACAAATTATATATATATATATATATATATATATATATATATATATATATATATATATATATATATGAATATTAAATAAATCCTACCATATCTTAGTAAAAGATATCAATATATGATAAATAAATTATGCTAATAAGTATGTACGGTTGCATATAGTTAATATATTTTACGATCAAGTCAAATAAAATTAATTAATCTTATACCAATGTTACTCCTAGCTATTCTAATTTTGCTAGTCATTTTTCATGAATGTGCGTTATATAATTGTATTGCATATCATAAAATTATTTATATATATTATAATTGTATCATATAATCAAAAGTTTAATTTCATTATATATGTCACATATTAATGTTATAAATAATTGTATATTTAAGATACTACTAATATATTCCCACAATGTATTATGTAAAATATACGGAGTACTAATATAATGTTATTACATTACAAAAATAACTATAACTAATTATGGCCAAAATAACTATCATAGGACACAATACAATTATATACCAATAACTAAACATGATAATAATAATAATAATAATAATAATAACAATAACATAAACATAGTACTAATAATATTAACTTCTATGGATAACATGGATAAACTTTATATGCAAAACGCATCTAAAGGTCATGCCGTCATGGTACTAATAGGGTGAGTTTGGCCATAAATTTGTAATGATATATTAGTAGCATTGTACTATCATTATTATATAGTAGTTTCATTGTATGACAAACATTTAAATTTTTGTTACGAATACATACTATAGGCTATATTAATAAGACCAATAACAATAGTATTAAAAATAAAAAAATCATATTATTATATAATTGCTAATATATAGTATATTACAACATGGTGCCATGTAATATTATGAGCTAGTATATTACGGTCGCAATTATCCTATTATTATTTTAGGTTTGGCATGAATTTTAATGCAAAATTGATAAAGTAAGAGAGGTAGAGAGAAAAAAGAAATTAAAGTATTGTTATTAGGAATGAGTCCCACACTAATTAGTTTTCAAAATTGGAAAGAGAATATTTTTGGGGCGGACTAAAAAGGAAAGAATACATATTCTTATAGGACGGAGAAAGTACTAGTTACTACTATTTCATATCCATAAATTCTCCGCTTAATTTAATAGAGGCGTAAAATTAACCAATTAGAAAGTCTGAAAATAAGATATGACATGATCTTGTTTTTATACGCAACTCCAAATGTGTTCATCTGCATACAAATGGATTTCAATTTTAGATATATTTCTAGAAATTGCAGATGCATTGTAAGTATTCTTATTTATAATAAAAAAATATTTTTATTAAAAATACAAAAATATGTACAACTATTTTAATTAATAATGTCCAAGATTGATAAATTAGACGAAACTAATATCCTTTACTGTAAGTTGACATCTGAATTGTATACAATAAATTCCATGTCAACATATTAGGTACCCCATGATAAGATTCTATCATATCTAAACATTATTATGCGTCATTTGCTTATATTTGAATTGGAAAGAATTACGAGTACTAGTATTAAAAAATTAGTATACTACTATACTCCCTATTTAATTTTACTCTACTCCCTCTTTATGCACAAGGGTAAAATAGTCTTAAAAAATTGATACTTTTTAGATGAACAAGTTTCAAGTAATATTAGCATTAAATGTATAGATTTTTATTAATATTTTATTTTTATGGCTGGCCATATTATGGCCATTTAACATCACTCTATAAAAAATGCCTTGGACTTTTGTTTTACTCAAAGGATGTTTTTTCATATGCCAAAAAGGCCAAAAGTTAGAGGTACTTCTCGTTTTTTGTTTGCTAAAATGATTTTGTCTTCTTATGTATTGAGGTGAAGAAAATCAGAAAATTTGGGAGATTTGATTAAAGACAAAAGTTGGTGATATTTTAAAAATAAGTTTAAATCCTTTTAACACTTCTGCCATTTCACTTTATCAAACAATCAAGTTGGTGGTGCATAACTCTTATGTTTTGGCCTATGGGGGCGATTAGATTACGTCTCTACGGCCAAACTGTGCACAAAAAATATTGGAAATGGAATATAAAAGTACAATTTTATTGTGACATTAATTAATATATTCCCTCTCAGATTTTTTCTTTCTAGTTTGAAAATTTGAGATTGATTTTTTAGTTTACTTAAATTAGTATTTTAAATGTAACAAGATATCACTTAACAAAGAGAAGATATAATTAACTATAATATATTATTTAAATGTTATAAGTTTTACTTTAAATAAAAATAATGTAAGTAGTTTGGGACGAGTCGAAACAGAAAAGTGCGATTAACCCGAGGCCGAAGAAGTATATTGTTTCCAAACTTAGCATTTTTACGCTTCTTGCATTTGGAGAGTTGAAAGGACATCACGCTCCAATTAGGGTAGTGTGTGAAAAAGTATTGACGTTGTTTTTTAGATCGAACAAATTACTCGTGAATTTTAACTTGCTAAGAGCATCAGCAATGACGCCCGTCTCGGCGGAATTCCGACCGGCGTAGCGGAATTCCGCGGCGGACGTCTGCCATTTTGCATGGTATGCATGGATACGGAATTCTGCCGAGGACACCGCAGTTTCGCGGCGTTTACGCGGAATTCCGCCGCGACGCCGCGCGGACGTCCGCCATTGCGTTGACTCCCACAGACGTCCGCGCGGAATTCCTGTTTATTGCATTACATTTTTTAATTGTGGGAAGTCCTTCGGGGTGTCCTTGGAGATGTCCGCCACTGTGCAGTGGGAATTCCTTATGACGTGGCAGTGCAGTGGGAAGTCCGTATGACGTGGCAGGAGGTGTTTTTGGGAATTCCGCCGGGAATTTCGCGCCACTGTTGATGCTCTAGTGCGATTTAGGTGTTGATTTGACATTCATCCAAATATGACGTATAAACCGTGATTTCTTATTAAAATTTGAAGAAAATCATTTGTAAAATTTCTTCATATGCTAGTTCAGACCATCCACTACGGGTCTCGCCGGCGTCTCGCGTCCCGTCCCGGAGAGACGGGACCCCGACGTGACGCGTTGCAGCTCGCCGTCCCGTCCCGCGCCGTCCCGCGTCTCGTCCCGCGTCGCGTCCCGTCGAGCCAAGAGACGGGCTGTGTCGCCACGCGCCTAGGCGATGTGGCGCGACCCGACGTCGTCACGTGCTGACGCAATAAATATTTTAAAAAAAAATCGAAATTTAAAAAAAATAAAATAAAAATAAAAGAAAAAAAATTTCTAACGGTAATAATACCGTTTTTTGTTTTTTTTTAAATTTTTTTGATTTTTAATTAATTTTTTTACTTTATAAATACTCCTAAACTCATCCTCATTTCACACACAACTACACATCTATTATTCCCATCATCTAAATTTTCTCTCAAATTTTCTCTCAAATTTTCATATAACAACTCAAGATGTCCGGCAACGGCGATGGCAACTACGGCGGTTCCGGCTCCGGCGGGTGGGATCTCAACGCGTTCGGCGATTGGGAGACCATGATCAACACATTGAGCGGTTCCGGTTCGTCAACGCCGGGGACCTAGGGTTCGGCGACGCCGGGGGTACCAACCACCCAATTTTGACCTTGATGCATATGCCCGTCCCTCCGCCCCGCGGTATTCGCAGGGATTATCCCAGATCCGGGAGGATTTTCCCATTGATCCCACGTCGGGAGTAGGCCGAGGCGGTGGAGGTGGCCGAGGCGGTGTACAACCCCAGGCGGGCGAGGACGAGGAGGAAGAGGAAGAGGATATAGTCCGGCATCCGTACAACAACCTCGAAACGCTGGCGGTGTACAACTCCTGGATCACCGTCTCGTACGATTCCATCGTCGGGAATCAACAATCCCGGAAGTGTTTCTGGGAAAAGGTCTGCGAGGTCTACCACCAGATAAAGCCGAAAGGCTCCCGCAAGCGCAAATTTAAAATGCTCCGCTCTCACTTTGACCGAGTCGACCGACAGGTCAAAATATTCTGCGACATCTACTCGGCCGAAGAGGCGCGCTACCAAAGCGGCGCCACGGCAACCGACATTTTGACGTCCGCTTTGCGCGCCTACTACCAGGACGAACGTCATCAATTCAGATTTGTTGATGTTTGGCAGGCCGTCAAGGATGAGGAACGGTGGGACGACGGTTTCCGCTCCAGCTCGGGCTCAACCTCGAAGCGCACGAAGCATACGACGAGTGGTCAATACTCGTCTGGTGGTGACACCGCTGAGGGCATCAGCCAACCTGAGGCTGAATCCCAGGAGTTTGCGGGTACGGTCGGCGATGCTGGAGGATCCGCGAGTGGGCGCCGTCGGCCGCAAGGGACGAAGGCGGCTAAAGCGGCTAGAGCAAGGAAGGGCCGAGGCGAATCAAGCCAGCCGGCCTCGGGATCGGGTTCGCGGGGAGGCTCGGACACACTTATGGTGGCGTACATGACCGCCACAATGGCGGACACTTCCCGCTTCTCGTACGCCCAATTCACGGCCTGGTGGAACGGAATTGTGCATATGGCAGCACAACTTGGCCTTCCGACTCCCCCTCAACCTCGACCGCCTCCGGAGGATGATTAGCCGGCTGAGTAGTTTTTTTATTTTTCTTTAAATTTGTATTTTCAATTATGTTGTGTATTTTTTTTATGTTGTGTGTTTTTTAATAAAGTGTGTTTGTTTTAATTGAATTGGGTTGGGAAAAAAATAAAAAATGAAATTGAATGAATAGTAATTAAGGGACGGAATAAGAGACGGTTAAGGGACGGAGCGTTGCAGGTTCCGTCCCTTAGTTAAGGGATGGAGGAAAAAAGGACAGTGGGGCCCTTAAATAGTGGTCAAATAGTAGTTAAGGGACGATTTAAAGGACGGTATAGAGATATCGTAGTGGATGGCCTCGATGGCAGGGTCTCTCCTCCATAGCACGTCAACTATTAAAAAAAGTGCTATATGAACAGTGAGATTTACACATTTCCAGCATTTGATATAAAACAAAATAGTACGAATATTACCAGAGTTCTCTAGACAAAAATTTAATCGCATTTCACAAATCGACATGCTTTAAGTTGAGCATTAGGAGTAATACTAATATTTTTCTATGACTCACAGCTAGAATACTCTCGGTGTAGATTAGTGTATAACAATTTAATTACAACTTATAGAACACTCCTTCCGTTCCACAACAGCAGAGCCTGTAGAGGCGTTTCTTTTCGGCACGCGATTTAAGAAAAATTGTGTTAAGTGAGTTAAGTAAATGAAGAATAAAGCAAGAAATGATATGTAGAGATATGAAGAGAGAGAATAAAGTAAGAGAATATAAAGTAAGTGTGAAGAAATGTGTTAACTTTTACTAAAAAGAAAAATGACTTCATTACGTGGAACGTACCAAAATAGCAAAAAATAACTCCACTACTATGAAAAGTAGGGAATAGTAGATTACTTGTATTTTTGCTATAATTCAAAATACTATGGTTTTAAATTGTTATAGTAATTCATAACTTGAATGTCTCAGATATGAATTGGTGAGTCAGTGAATCGTTATTAATCGTTATTGAGCTCCACAAAATTAAACCTATCTTTATGATAATAGATTTCTATGTAATAAAAAGTAACTTGTGTTACAAAAATTGAAGTAGAAGAGGACGCATGCTTAATTTTTTTTATTATTAAAATGTCAAAATTTCCAATTTAGAGAACAGCTCTCACTAATCAAAAATGAAAATCCCTATCGACAAAATCAAGCAGTAGATTCATACAAACTCCTTAACGAATATTTAGGAGTGGCGGCGCCGCCGCCGCTGCCTCGCGAGTATGACCTTGGGATGTCGAGGGACCTGCGTGAGCTGCTCCTCGACAAGATCTCGTTGATGTCATGGCCCCCGGCGTCGACCACCCTCGGTGATCCCGCCGGGTATTCGCATGACAACCGACCGGGGAGACTCTCCCCGGTGTGGGTTGTAGTCTGGCGGCTAGAACTTTTCCCGAGGAGTAGCCTTCGTAGCCTCCCGAAGAGTTTTGGCTTGCTGCTCGAGGGCGGGAGATCCAAGTACAGATCTTCGCGCTCCTCGGTCATGCACGAGTATTGAGATTGCGATGACGACCATTGGTCGGATTCTAGGTAGTTGGAGTCGATGCTCTTGCCCTGTTTGTTTGCGTATTCGAGGAGGAGCTTCTTCACCTTTTTCTCGGACTCCGGGCTGAGGTTCCTCCCCGAGGCCGGCTCGTGGTTCTTGTGGAGGCACGTGTTGATCCATCGTAGGAAGACGAGCTCTTCTAAGTCTGTCACGTTCAGCCGTTGGATCTCGTCTTTCAAATCTTTGTTCTCTTGCTTTAGACGGAGGCTCTCTTCTTTCAGCTCCGCCATCTGCACATTCGAACATGACTATTGGTTGTGGACGTGAGAATGAAAAAAACCCTACACTTAGTCAATTTCTGGTCAATTCCGCATCTTAAAAAAATAGTCTACATATCATGATTTTACCAATTTTCACATTTGGTCTATAATCTCGGATTCGGGAAGGAAGTATGTATAATGTGCGGAAAGAAATATGTTGATAAAACGTTTAACTACTTAAATCAAACGACATCGTTTAGTCAGTGACGTACAATCATACACATAGCACGTCAGAATTTTTTGCCATGAGCCAATTGAGAAAGATGTTAAAGTTATGATATAATAAACGAATAATTTTGTAAGTTGACCAGAATTGACTAAATCTGATGACTTTTCCAGCAATATGCCCTATAATTTACGCACCTCTTCGTTGTCAACTGTGAGCATCTTCACGTACTCGAGCTTCTGTACAAGCTCGATGTTCTCCAACTTGAATACCTCGTTGCACTTCCTCATCTCCTCCAACTCCAACCTCAACTCGCACGTCTCCTCCAGTTGCATCTTCATCTCCACATTCTTCACGCCCTCCGACTTGAGCTTCTTTCTCAACACCTTGATCTTGGCATTGGCGGCCTGGAGCTCGGCCGTGGCATTGGCATGATCCGCGGCCTGAGCCTCGAGCCGCCTATTGTCCAACATCAAGGACTGAATCTTGAGCTTCGCCTCCATGGTGTTCAAACGGAGGCGGTTCTGGAGCACGATGACCGCGGTTTCTTGCTCCTTGATACCGTAGAATTCGAAGAGCCGGAGCTCAAGCTTCCTCTCCTTCTCCTCGAGCATTTTGACTCGGGTGCTGATCTCTAAACTGCTTGATGAAACGACGTCGCTCTGCATTGAACAAGCCTCAAAATCATAATAAAATCGAATTAAACCAAAACAAAATCATAACCAAATTAACCTGATCATCATTTTCATCTCTTGAATCGACATTTCTGCCATCACCTATTATTCATCCACATTAAAAAGATCAGAAATATTGATTAATGTATAACCAATTAAGCTAGTTTGTTTTTACCTGGAGGAAGTTTGATGTGTTTAATTTTGAGATAGGTGAAAAGTGCCCCACCGAGGGACAAGGCCACGGTCAACCCTAAATTCGTATTTGTGGCCACCTCCTTTGATCCTTTGATTCTCATTTTCATTTTCGATCAAACAAATCATATATCAATCTACATGATTTACCCTCTTCTGCATCGTGTCCACCTCTCTCATCTGAGATACAGAAAGAGACAGAAACATATATCAAAAAATACTAATGATTTTTGTTATTTTTTATTTTTTTAATTCAGGAATTTGAAAAGATTAGACGCAAATGAGAGACTTAATAATTTTTTCCCCATGACAAATTGTGATCAATATATCTAGAGAGAGGAGGAGAAGAGAGAGAAAAAGGTTGTCGGAATTATATGGGCTATGGTGTCTTGGTTGAGATTATGATGTTGTTTCTCTTTTTGATGAGTATTTTTGGTTAATATTCTTTTCATTGCTTCTCTTCAGGATGACTTTTCTATTTAATTTTAAGTTTGGATTGGTTCAGATTAGATAATTGATGAAAGATATCACAATATTGTCTTATCTAATCAACTCTTGTATATTTATTCGTCATTCCTTATTTGGTGTGTAATTCTTTGGAAACTTAAATTACCCAAGAAATTTGATTTTAACTATCTAGGGTTTGTTCCAAGCTTAAAATTATTAATTTGATCGGTTCAGAAACTTAATTTAGCCTTTAAATTTTTTTATATGGAGTATAAAACTCGAATAATTTAATTTAATAAAATTACCTATCTACACTAATATAGTTATTACCCAGCGGATTTTTACCTTTTATTTTTATTTTTCGACAATGCTCATTTATAAATATCTCTTTAAAAAAAATAACTATATAAGGGAGAAAATTACAAATAAACTCCTATATTATAGATAGGTAGTTATTACCCAGCGGATTTTTGCCTTTTTTTTTATTTTTCGACAATGCTCATTTATAAATATCTCTTTTTTAAAAAAAATTAACTCATATATAAGGGAGGAAATTACAAATAAACTCATATACTATAGATAGGAGAAAATTACAACTGATGTCAAGAGGGCTCGGACTCGGCACCTCATGCAATAATGTCTAAGCTCCTTGCCGCTAGGACAAAGGCTCTCTTTTAGGTCATGTTAAAATGCATAGAATTGCTGGGGTTTGGTGCACCTTGCACAGCCAAAGACTTGTACAATACAAATAAATCAGAGAATTGCTGGGGTTTGGTGTCCCTTGCACAGCGAAAGACTTGTACAATACAAATAAATCAGACGTAGGATCTATTTGACGAATTATGGAATTATATATTCACATATTAGCACAGAATTGTATGCTAGAACACAGATAATTCATGCTCAAAGAATATAAATCCTAAAGCATGATTTCTACGGTTTAGAGTTACCGATTTGATTCTCCAAAGAATCGACGATTGCTTGCCTCTTCTCCACGATGATCTTCAATACTAGACCACGGATCTTCTAACTGGTTCCCGAACTGTATCTCGATATCAGGGTGGGTTGATCTTATCAAAATACTAGGACTCGAATAAAGAAGACACAAATTCCTCACGGAGGAGAACAGAGAAAATATCTTGCAAAATTAATTGTGTTTTTGTCTTTCCTTTATTCTCCTATTTATATTAAGTTCATATTGGGCTCAGTCAGGGATCTATGGAAGGTTTTGGATATGGGCTCACCCCAATTAGCTTTTTACTAATTAAATTGAACCCACAATTTAATACAAACTTATATTGGAATATTACGAGTAACCACTACAGAAGTAATATTGACCTCTCCATCCAAATCCGAAATTACAAGTAATCCGGGTTTCCGTTATTTATATTATTTATTTCCCACGCTTAAGATATAAATGTCCATTAATTAATTAATTAATATCTGCTATGGACTTAATTAATTAACATCTTTTTAATTCCAAGAGTAGACTTTGCAAGAAACGCTTATTTATTATTCATGGAGTAATTAAATTTCAACTGGCCAGTTTTCGAATAATAAAACCTTGTTCGAGCTCCTGTTGAGGACATTATCAAACGAGACTCACCTCGTGCACGATTCAACATAAAAGTAATCCTAGCACTGCTAGATATTAATCACCACTACCCAATATATCAGGATTATTGGGTGACGAAAAACCCGCACCATTTGATAAGTCAAAGTAGTGCATAATCAATACCGTATGCTCAATGCTAACGTATGTATATTAAGAAATAGTTATTTATCAAGACCTAGTCTTTCAGTAGATAGCATAAAGACACGTCTTGCTGTTAGATCCGTCAGTGCTATACCACACTAATGTCATCTTATTTCAGTAAGGGAACCTTTCACGATAGGTAGCCAAAGCCTATCTAAGTTGTGAAATTCTTCTTTCTCTTTTGCAAAGTATTGCATAGAACTGACCGTGTTACCTTAAAGTGGACGACGCCCACAACCGGTCTACTAAGCAAAAGACTTAGGCTTTGTTTACTTCTTATGCATTTAAATGTTTGTAAAACATCTTATAAATGCACAAACAAACACAATGTAATAATAATAGTGATTCTATTCGTGCGAAACTGCTTGAATAATACTGAATCAGGTTAAAAGTGGATTGTAGAGTTTTTGGTATACAAGCAAGATTCTATTTGTGCTTGAAACATTCTTTTCAGTATACGAAACCTAACAAGAATATCTAATTCACAGCTAAAACCAAATGCATATAATATCTAATCAACGACTTAAACCAATCTTACACCATTAAATCTTAAAATGGGTGGATGAGATTAAATTTCACGGATTTCAATAAATTGTAAATAAAATATTATTAAAAGGTAAAATAGTCAATATGTTATACTCTCTCCGTTCCATACTAGTGGGGGCAATTCTTTTTGGCTCGTAGATTAAGAAAAATTGGGTTAAGTGAATTAAGTAAAGAAAGAATAGAATAGGAAATGAAAAAGGTAGAGAGATGAAGAGAGAGTAAACTAAGTAAGAAAAAATGTGTTGACTTTTACTAAAAAAAGAAATGACTCAATTACTATGGAACGTATCAAAATAGCAAAAAATGACTCCACTACTATGGAACGAAGGGAGTAACATAGTAATAATTTCACGATGTTTTTTATATCAACATAGTGTATTACAATATCAACACAGTGACGTGAGAATATCAATACAAGTATTCGAAAATATCAACAATGTTTTATTGATATTGTATATGCATTATTTTGAAATTTTTTTATGCATTTATTGATATAAAATCTGTTTGTCAACAAATACAAAAATTAAAATAAAAAGTATAAAATTTCATCATCCAATCATCGTCAAAGCATATGCAATTGAGATCTCGTTAGAAATAATTTGATATTACCTTTAATTTGATATATTTTCTACGAAAAATAATTTCAATCGAGAGATTTACGTAATTTAAAGTTTAAGATGATTTTGAGTCGAGAAAGTGGTTAATTTTAACTAGCATATAAGAATTGACATTAATACTCTTTAAGTTTATTTAATTATTATTTAAATTAAAATATAATCACTTGACATTATTTCAACTATTAGATCTCCTAAGAGCTAAGATTTGACCCTAATATGGGATTACTAATTAATTAGCAATTGATCACAACCTTATCTCTTCCAATTCATATTTTTGCATGCCAAACATCTATTTTTTCTCAATTTTCTCTCTCGATATCTCTCTTTCTTGTATCATAGCCAACGATTAAAACTAGTGGCGCGAATGGTACGCTTCTTTATTTCCAACTGGTACTCCAGATTCTGCAGGATCCTCGACGCCCTACTCGTCAACACCCATAGGTGTGTACCTGCCTAAAATCAATGGTATCCTTGACATTCCTATGCAGTCATTGGATGAAATCCAACTTTCCAATGAAGGAGCAGGGCACACACGTTTACCGTACACCGGATCTTCGAAGTGTGTATTAACACTTTGCAAGACTTGATTGTCGAAAACAACTAGAAGGTGAAGACTTTTTGTGAAAGAATTGTTGACGCGTACAAGTTTTTTTTTTTTTAAATTAACTCCTATATAAGAGAGGAAATTACAAACAAACTCCTATAATATAGATAGGAGGAAATTACAATTGGTGTCAAGAGGGCTCGAACTCGGCACCTCATGCAATAATATCTAAGCTCCTTGCCGCTAGGACAAAGGGTCTGGACTTGTTGAGGCGTACAAGTTGAATGGAAACCTCATGCGCACTCATTTACATGTTTATTTTGCCCGAGTGAGACTCGAAATCCCGATTGTGCTATCCATAGCAAGCGAGACAAATATTATAAAAGTCACCATAAAACTCAACCATGCCAACAACATGAATCCTTTCAAGTACTTACCTTATTCCAAAGTATATGTCACACTTTCCACATAGGAAATGTATCAATTAGAGTGAGATGTCCCAAAAGGGAAAATGCGTGATAGAGGAAATATTAATTTAGAAAATGAATTAGTGAAATGTGGAATTTACTAAAATTTATAACAAATGTGATTTAAGACTCTTATCGGTGGACATACCAAAATGGAAAAATAAAATTTCAGTTGACAACGAACGGATTATTATGTGAAGTGGGGAGAAAAAATAAAATGGTAAAAAGAATAATACAGAAAATAGTATTTTTAATTTTAAAAATGTGTCAATTAAATTTTTATCTGAAACATACCTGCAACGAAATACTACTATTATATCAATTCTACTCGGACAATAAATGTGGTTGTTTTGGTGTATTTACTATTTTTATGCTCAAATTGTACACGTAAATTTTATAATTAAATAGAATAAAATCAGGGAAAATAGCAACAAAAAAAAAGGCCGCGAAGATCTCCAAAGTAGAGGAGACAGCTTCAATGTCGGATTTTCCACCTTGACATTTTAGTCTGAAAAAACATCTCAACTCAACAAATAAACATTCTTTCTCCTTCAAATTCTCTATTTTCCCAACTTAGTTCCTTCGTTTGTTGATTCGAGTGAGATCGAAAATGGGGAGGGTAGCTGTCGGGGTGGCGGTGATCGGGGCGGCAGCGGTGGTGGCCGGTGCGGCGCTGGTGGTGCGTCAGCGGATGAAGAACTCTGGGAGGTGGGCGAGTGTGAGGGCGGTGGTGAAGGAATTGGAGGAGAAATGTGGGACCCCCGACGCCAGATTGAAGCAGATTGCAGATGCCCTTAATGTTGAAATGCATGCTGGCTTGGCTTCTGAGGGCGGCAGCAAGATCAAGATGCTCATCAGCTATGTCGATAATCTCCCCACTGGGTATATACATGACGTCATTATTAATTTATTTTTAAGTTATTTTAAAAAATTCGGTATTTGAGGTCATTTATAGATCATCCTTTTAAAATAATCTAAAAATAAACTAACAAAGACATCCGTATTTTTATTTTTGCTTCAGTATTATGTAATAGGATTGAGTTTTACATATATCACAGCGGGTGTGGATCCCTAGCATAGCAGGGGGATGTTGTTCCACGCACCCAATTATTTTATTCCTAAATTATAATCTTAAAATATTGATTTTTTGCATAAAATAATTGAATGTATGGAACATCATCCCCTGATGTGGCTATGATGTGACTGATAGCCACATCAGGGGATCCAAACCCGAATTTGTAAGTTTCTTGATGAGTAGATGGTTCTTGATGTGGATGGAGAGTTTGCAAGATCTGTTCTTTTTCATGACCTTGTTTGTTTGTGTGGAGGTTTATATGATTCTTGATGTGCCCTCGGTTGTGTAGAATAATGAAATGTTCATAATCTAGCCATTTTGTAGCTTGTTTGGTTCGATTCGCGAATCCGAGGTTTTCGAGCATGATTCTTTAACAAAAGATGTTTGCATAAGTACTTGCTGTGCCATGGATGATTGGGCATTCTTGTTTTTTGGCTGAGTTTGTTGGTTTATAGAATTCATTTGGTTTGTGTGGCAGTGATGAGGAAGGAACCTTTTATGCACTAGATCTTGGTGGGACAAACTTTCGTGTATTGCGCGTTGAGCTAGGAGGCAAAGAGCGTGGCGTTGTCCATCAGGAATTTGCTGAGGCATCAATCCCCCCAGCGCTGATGAGTGGGAGCTCGGATGTCAGGAATTACTTATTGTTCATGTAGTTTGCCAGTTTTAACGACATTATTGATCGAACCAATCCTGTTATTTTCAGGCACTTTTTGACTATATTGCGGAGAAGCTTGCTGCGTTTGTGGCTGACGAAGAACGGATTTATGAACAGCCTGCTGGGAAGGAGAGGGAGTTAGGTTTCACTTTCTCGTTCCCGGTGATGCAGAACTCGATAAATTCTGGAACTCTAATTAGGTGGACGAAAGGATTCTCTATTGATGACGCGGTACTGTTTCATCTCAAGCACATATACTTGTTAAATTGCTCGTTAGTCATATACATCGACTGTCGCAGGTTGGCCAAGACGTGGTGGTTGAAATAACGAAAGCCATGAAGAGAAAGGGCGTTGATATGCGGGTGGCAGCTTTGGTGCGTTTGTTTGTTTATTTTCGTGAAATAAATAAACGTACTTGAAGAGAAAGGGAGTTGATATACGTTTGTGATCATCGTGCCAGGTTAATGATACGATCGGGACATTAGCAGGAGGGAGACATTCTGATCCAGATGTCTCTGTTGCTGTTATACTGGGCACTGGATCGAATGCTGCATATGTCGAACGTGCTCAAGCCATCCCAAAATGGCACGGTCCTCTGCCTAAATCTGGAGAAATGGTTAGCTTTCTCTTTTACGCTTAAAACTATTAATGTGATCGGTCAAAAGAATCGTTCAAGGCTCAAATCTTACACGACACAGGCGATAAACATGGAGTGGGGCAACTTCAGATCGTCGCATCTCCCACTGACTGAGTACGACAACGCAATGGATGCTGACAGCCTGAATCCGGGTGAACAGGTACGAGTAATGTCTTATTCCGTTATTCGACTGGAGAACTCATTAAATAACTATTGCGAATGCAGATATTCGAGAAGCTAATTTCTGGGATGTACTTGGGAGAGATTTTACGCCGCGTTTTGCTTAGGTTGGCTGAAGAAGCATGCTTTTTCGGCGATGAAATTCCGGCCAAACTCAAAAGTCCATTCATTTTGAGGTATTTCTATGAAGTAATGAGGTTTATAATCACTTCAACTTTTAACATCATGATTTGATCCAATCTTACTACCATAGTTTGTTTATCACACGACTCGTCACTTCAATCTGTGGTTACGCGAGAACCATATGACGTGATTTATGCATTTGAAACTGCGAACATAGAAAATAATCAACGACGAATATGTACAATGTATGAAAGAAACGAAAAAAAAAGGAAGAAGCCGTTGATATGTAGGCTTGATTGTGGAGCGTATATAAACGCAGGACGCCTGAAATGTCGGCTATGCATCATGATACATCGCCTGATCTGAAGGTGGTTGATGACAAGCTGAAGAGTGTACTGGAGGTAACGTTTGTTGTTTGTTTCGTTGCTCGTTTGGAAACGCCTTGTGTTGTTGTTTGATCTCAAGCACGGCTATATATGATGATGACACGATGCATCTTGTCTCTGTCGTTGTTTGTTTGTTAGATATCTCACACCTCGGTGAAGAAGAGGCGGGTGGTGGTGGAGCTCATCAACATAATCTCGTCGCGTGGGGCCCGCCTTGCGGCCGCGGGGATCTTGGGGGTGCTGAAGAAGCTGGGGAAGGACGTTAGCAAGGAGAAGACTATAATAGCCATGGATGGCGGGCTGTACGAGCACTACATGGAGTACAGGAAGTGCTTGGAGAGCACAGTGTTCGACCTGCTCGGGGACACAACTGGAACTAGCGTCGTGTTCGAGCACTACAACGACGGGTCGGGCATCGGCGCAGCCCTCATCGCTGCCTCCCATTCACTTTATCTCGACCAGAAGTTTTGAATCGCCGCTGCCCTCTCAGATTTTTTTATTTTCAGTGGGCTTGAAGGATTTGTTTTTTTACAGAAATAGGAGAAATAAAGCATTCTTTTTAGAAATAAGGAAAATTACAGTATTTGGCAAGACTATTATCCTATTCTAAATATTGCAAGTTTTACTTTTATTTAAATTTTCCTGTCAAAAGAGGTTATTGGCAAATATTCATTTCTTTAAACTAAAACAACAAATCTAAATCTAAAAATTGTCCCCACAAGAGAGAAAAGATTGGCCATGCATTTTTCCCACCTCTCATGTTTTGATTACACTTCACTTCATTGGATAATTCCTTAAAAATTAGAATCAATCATATTTTAGAGACTAAAGCAGAAATCCCATTTCATAAACCGTTGAATTCCGCTCCAGAAACACTGTTTTCGTTTTATTTTCTGTCATAGCACATTTTAAGAATCTTGTAAACTGTTGTTGGGTTGTTCCACTTTAGCTTATTTTCAATCAAAGTTCTCATCTTTCGGTGTTTGTTGGAGATTCTTGCCCTAAAAATGAGGGTTTAGCAAAGTAATAAGGTTTTTAATTTTTATTTGATTGAGTGGTTTGATTTACAATGTTGCCTGTTTCTTCAGCTACCACCAGCTGCTCCTCCCAGCCATGGACAGGTAAACAATTTATTTTGTTGCTAATTTCTTCAGCTGAAGTATTTAATTTGATACTGAATTTTTTATTTAAGTTTTCTTGGTGTGAAAGTTGAATGATATGATGCTCAATTGAAAAAAATTATACTTGTTAATGAATTAAACTGATCAAGTGTTACACATAGTTCTGCAGGTTCCTGCTTATGGAGGTTTGAAATGTTTTTCCTCGTACCCTGAGGCATTTGATTGCAGCAATGTGAATAAAACAATCAAGAACATTTCGAATTTCTGCACGAAAAGAGGTGTTACGTGTTTATACTCAGATTATGTTGTGAAAGATGATCAGTTTAGCCCCATAGACACCATAACTTAGTCATTGTAACAGAGTGATGACATGCGCGGTTTAGGGTCTAATTTGGTGTGTGTAGATAGCTCAAGTGAGGCTCGGCTAACAGACTTTATCATTAAGGCCGTTGATAGCACTGATATCCAACCTAGCTATGTTGATCCTGCTTTGGTCTCTGATTCGTTGCTCGTTGATGTGAACCCGTTGTCTGTCCAAAACACACAGCTTGCGGATATTGTTGAGGGGGGAGAGGATGTTTGAACGAATTAATAGAAGCCATCACCACTTCGTTGAATGCTGCCCTAACAAGTGCTAGTGAGGCGGTTGATAGTGTCATCAACGATATTAACACGTTTCTTGATCAAACTGGAGAATCAGCTGGTAACAAGCTGAGTGGTGTGTCGAGTGGATTGAAGAAGGATGGATCAGGTGCAGCAGCCTCTGCTGCACTCGATGTCATGAGGCAAACAGTTGTTGTAACGACGAATGCTGGATATGCTTATGATTTTGCAAAGGGATTTCTCCCTCAAGATTATCAAGATGTTCTCAGATCAACTGAAGGACGTGTTGCTGAAGTAGTTAGTCCTATCGTTGCTGCATTTCAGCAGGTGAAATTCGACAACAAATTGAAAATAAAAAGCTTTTTGGAGATGTTTTCTATCTTATTAACATGTTCGTATGTAAAGGTCTACATCACATTGGAGGGATGTGAAGAAAGAATCGGCTTGGATCCAAACGATCCACTCATACCAGTCGTTCTTGTGTTTGGGGCTTCAGCATTTCTGTGGTAAAAATTTCTTGTTTCCTATTTGTTCACTTGTTTCTCTAGGCTCAAAATTAGTTCTCTTTTAAATGTAAATTAAACTTGTCATCAGATTTTTGCAGGGGTTCGTATAGAGTTTTGAAATATAGTGGATATGCTGGAGATTTATCTCCCGAATCAGCTATGGAGCTCTTACGAGGGAAGGACAGTGCAGTGCTTATTGACATTCGGCCCGAGGCAAGAGACTGTAATTTCTCTCGCATTTGCTTTGGTAGAAAGTTTCTTATTCTTGCAGACCGATATAGTCAATGTTTACCGTTGCTGATATGCAAGCGTAGGGCTTCCCGAGGTTTGTACTCTATACTTGCTTTTCGCAATATACGAAACAAAACTGTTTCAAGGATCTCAATTTCCGAATGGCATATGAATTTTCAGGTGGAGAGTTCCATCAGAAAGCTGCTGAAGGGTGTAAGAGATTTAGAGGACTCGTTGCTCGCTGTCGTTATTCGTGACCTCAAAATTATTCAGGTATGGTCACATTCTCAAGATGAGTCATGATAAACCAGACTTTCAAATATTCTATGATGATTCCTGAAATCAGTTTTATATTTTATAGGACAGGTCCAATGTTTTGGTTATGGATGCTGATGGATCTCGTTCCAAGAATGTTGCAAGATCACTAAGGAAGCTTGGAACAAAGGCAAGAAACAAAAAAACCAGCATAAATACACTGAAAATTGATGTGAACAGTTTGTTTTTATGGTGAATTTTTGTGCAAGAACAGAGAGCATATGAGGTTTCGAATCATGGTCGAAACAAGGGTGTCGCGTTAAAGAGCTGAAACCGGAGACGGCATTTACAGTACTCAACGAGGTCTCGATTCTACATTGAGCACACTTGTTTGTTCTATTGCTCTGTTTATGGTAGGGTTGTAACTTTGTTGACATACACAGGAAGCTGAATCTATCCTTGAGGAAATCAAACCTACCCCATTTAAACTTGTTGCTTTGGGAGTGGTAAGGATTTTTCTTCCACTTTCATAGGAAAATGAAATTAACTCTTTTTGTTTATTTCTTGGCTTGAAACACTTACTAACATCAAAAGTCTCCATGTATAGGCCATTTCTGCAGCAGCTTATTCATTACTGGGTAACTATCAATACATATTGAATCACCATTTCTGTGTGTTTTTATTAGTCAAAATCAAGCTCAAGCAATGCTTATAATTTCTTCTTGCAGAGTAGGATACGACGCTGCAGTTCATTGGTGTTATCGGTCTTGGACAGGTACGAGAGATCATCATTCATTTTTTGTTCAATTAAAAAAACATCCAAATCCGGCATGTAACCGCATACATGATCAAACAGACTCTACTCAGACGAACCGCGTTGTATCAAGGTGCAGAAGACTTCCAGAAAGATGTAAGGTTCCCATTTAAACAAATAAAAGCTTTCTACAGATACAGTTACAACATATATTCAGACACAATTTTTGGTTTCTCTACTGTTGAAAATTTTACTACTACCTTAGGTCTCTGCTAGAACCAGTCGCATTTGGAGGTCAGGCGATTTCATGGGGTGCTGGGAAGCTGGAGACGAACCGGAACGGACTTCCTACGTCGCCCTCCTCGTCAGAGGTCCAAAGCCGGGTGCTGCAAGCAGCGGCAAAGCTAGAATCTCAACCCCCTGAGGAAGTACATATATCTGAAGCATAGGAATATTCAAACTCAGAAATTAAAATACTTACATGAAATATGTTGGATTCTGGTTTCCTCATGTTGTAAGAAATCATGTCAACCACTCTTGATTGCATGTTATAGGTTTTTGCTTGCAATTAAGTTTGATCGAAGGATAACATTTTGCAAGTGATGCAGTTTTCCTTCCTTTGATATCTAAATAGCACTGTAGTTTGATTTACCAGAGGAGGCGAAAAGAAAAAATTAATGCGGTTCCGAAAGGAAAGGGCAGAGAGAGAAGGGAGCAACTATTCAGACAAATCATCCTCGGCGCCGCTGTAATCATCAGGTTCCATGTCCTGACTACTCATCCTACTCAAGCGACCGGGTCCCCTATCCAGGCTGGCACCCCTTCCAGATCTCGAGTTTAGATTACCCTTCAATGGTACATAATCCAGATTAGCGTGGAGGAGTGAGAACCTGCACTGTATAGACGAACAAGGGAGGAGTAGAGAGTTTTTTTACATACCTCTTCTTCTGTCAAATCTTTAATAGATATGTTGGTTCGCCTCCTTACTGTTACTGACTTAGGCACCGGAGATTGTTCCACATCCTCGGTTGATTTTCCTTCTCTGGCACGCTTTTTCCTCAAGATTAGCTTCTTTGGAAGGGGCTGCATTAAGAAGAATCAGTCGAGCATGCTGATGGAATAAGGAACTTGAAAGGTAAACTTGAGAAAGGGCAGACCAAGTATCTGGCTTCAGTATCACCAAACGACAGAAAGTATGTTGTTGGATCATCCACATCATCATCTCGAACCTGTCAAGTGGTCAAAGGAGATAATAAGAGAAGCAGTTATAATAACAAAAAATAATTGAAAGAAAAAAACATCTTGGAAATGTACATCGCAGTGATACTCGCGGACCCATGAATATGAGACATCTTCAGTTTCATCGTATATATCCTTCTCTATCTGTCACCATAACCAAGAAAAGATGATTAAGTAAAACGAATATTAATGGATACGCACAAATTCAAACCTCAATTTTGAGGAAAGTATACCTCGTCTACTGATGGCACCATGTACGCTAAGAATCCATTCGGTCTTTCTGAGTCCATGCTTGTTGACGCATAACTTCTCATGATTGCCTTCATAGCCAGATGACCCGATACATCATGAAGGTTATATATTTACATACTCTAGCACTATCTAAAATATTAATCGCATAATCCCATGGAGAGTTAATTAATGTGTACTTACTTTCTGTTCGTACTCATCCCGATCAGCTGCAGTCAATTTTCTGTAGATTTCTGAATCCACAGTTGGAGCACTATCAAAAGTAGCAACCACAAAGTGGTCCTCATACCTGATAAAAAAATGAGGAAATTGAAAATGTTATCTGCTGGTCTAGCAAAACTATTGCAGCAGTAATATAATTATATTTACACCAGATTACTCCTCTCAAAACACACAACACCAAATAGCTAATATTGTGGAGTACATGAAGACACAACAATATAGCATACCTGTTAAAATCAGGTAAAAGTGGGAGGACCCTTCTCGGCTGTAGATGTCGATTAACTGCATGAACAGGCTTGGTCTTGCATGCCTCAAACGTCGCCACAATATCCTGAATTTTCCTATCCCTGAAGAAAAGAAACAGGAATCAGCAGGTTATTTGATGTGAATAGTTCAATCAAAATTCTTCTTGCACGAACCAAAAACTAACCTACTGTTGAGGTTCTCTAAGAGGCTCCGACCTCGATATTCTCGCAATTCCTTTGCTTGTTTTTCAGTCAAAGACTGCACGTAATATCAAAATTTTCAGGTTAATTTTCCAGTGGATTCTGCAGTAATTCATAGTGAGCAAATAACTCACTGATACCTGCTTAGTGGACTCAATACTGAGAGGTGATATGTACTGAGTTTTAACAAGCCAAGAGACACCTTGGTCTGTAGGTCTTTCTTTCTTTTTAATGCCATCAGTCTTACTCGGGGTTATGGGTTCATCATCACGTAACAACTCCTCATCCTCAGGATCGAGGGGTATCCTTTCACCCTTTGGAGGACTGATCAACAGAGTGATGGAATGAATCAGAAGGGCAGCTCAATGTCATGTGCATGTAAGAAAGAAGGCCCAGAGAAGTTTACTTGTATACACTCAGGTCAAGAAGGTCCAGAGGTATTCCGAGATCAGGTTCAACATGTAGCTGAGGTTTCCAGTTCTTCTCCAACGATGTGATTTGATATTTACAGTATCTGCAAAGACCATATGTATCAGAATAGAAATAGATCAAAGCATCAGAAATGCACCACTAATCAATCTTGCAATTTTGTGACCAGTGATAAGCCGCTAGCCATGACTGAGATGGAAAGCGCTTGAATTATAACATGATATAAGTTCCATACCTATCAGGATCCCTTTTTAATGACAAAAGCTTCATCTTTGCAGACGGATCAGGTAGTTCATTCCAGAACCTACAAAAAACACAAAATTGGTAGTGAATATTTTAATTAATTAACAATGAATAAGAGAAAAAGGGAAAACTCTTATGCACATTCATTACATGCCCATGGGTTTTCAGTTGTTACGAACTAGTATGAATGAAACAATTGCACAGTACAAGAGAGTGCATAGACGACTTTGTTCACCCCCAGTGTTTGCTGTATAAAGTAACAACAAATAAAGAAATAAATATTTATAACAACAGCGGCAGAAAAATTTGCATTCTTAGGCATATGAAAGTGGTGGCAACCAAGGTGTGGATTGCAGCAGTTTTCTTAAGTAGATATGATAATTTCCACATTAAAAACTCAATAGAGACGTAAAAAAGATCCATATTATCATCCCAATCATAAAAACTGCGACAATCCACTGATCAGGAAATAAATGATTCCCTGCCACCTACAATCAATTCGTGCCGAATAACACACAATGCTACCACTTGGTTACTGAAAGTAAAGGTAGCAATGCTGCATCATTCTTGCCGAGTTCTTATTCCACACTTAACTTCACAGCATTAACAATTGCCTCTAGGTTGAACTATCATATGAGCAACAAACTCAAATGAAGAGCTCAGATATACTCACTTCAGCTTGCAGAGGAAGGTTGTTGGCTTCTTCAGCCGGTTTTCGATTCTATCACCACCCAACAATGGAGTGCTCCTTTTGTCACCCATATGAGATCCACTTATCGAGCCGTGGCCCTTGGCCCCAGAGGCCAACATTTGGGTCTTCTGCAGCACTTTATTCTGTGACTCTCGGAGATGTTGCTTATGTTTCTCCTCTTGTTTGTGCTTCTCAAAATCCCTCTTCTTTCTTACCCTTCTCTCCTCCTCGGTCTCAATCCGCCCGCCCGGTCGTTTATTACTCAGTGGTGGCTTATGCTCCTTCCTAGATGATGCGGCCGGATTGGGTTGCCTACTCTCCCTGCTTGCATCCACGGAAAGAGGCGCGGAAGAAGGTAATGGTGGAGGCGATGACGGCTGTAAAGGAGGGGGTGGAGGAGGAGGAGACGAAGGACGAGGCGGTGGAGGTGGTGGCTGATTAAACTGTGAATACTGCGATGATGGGTGGTACATTGCGGCTGCTGGGGCAGATTGTGGCGGTGGAGGTGGGGGCGGGTAAGAAGATGACTCCGGTGGAGGTGGAGGTGGCGGAGGCGGAAATTGATACGGCTGCTGTTGAGGGGCTGGAGGGTTAAAATGCTGCTGTGATGACGATGATCCATAGCCTGGAAGCTGGAAATTGTAATTCGAGCCATCGCCGCCGCTGTAGGGGCCCCAATTCTGCGAATACTGACTTCCCCCGCGCGGCGGACGCGGCGCCGCTGCTGGTGGAGGTGGCAGGGAGTTCGTATTCGACGGCGGTGGCGGAGCAAACGATGAGTGCGGCGGTGGATGGAACGGCCTGTACGACGCCATGGCTAGATTCCGATAAGCAATAGGGCAACGCCAAATTAACCCCCAAAAAAGGCGATTCTTCTCATATTCCACGCTCGGAAAATGAAAAGCAAAAACCTTAAATCTCGAAGAGGGGAAACTAGAATCTAGCGTATTGAATAATATTTTCTTAATTTATTTATTTAAGCAAAAAAATAAATCCTGCCGCGATATGAACCCTAATTGAACTTCCCAATCTGGGAGAAGTGTAGGTATAACCCTAGCAGCAAATTCTCAACTTTACGAAGTCGGAATTAAAAGTTAAGCATTCGAGATGTCGCAGCTCAGAAAAATGGATCGAATTGGGTGATATGGGAAAGTGATCCAGCCTCTGAATGGGGGAGTGGCGGAATCAAATCCAAAACCCCAATTGAAATTCGAGAACCCTAGCATCTAAATCAAGTCAGTTAAGGAGCTGAAATTCTGAGAAAAAACATGCATCACTGTGTGTGCTGTGTAGGCTGTAAAGGGAAAATTAAAATCTTTGGAGTGGCTGAGGTTTATATATATTTGAATAGTTTTGAATAATTTGCAAATTTAGTCGATTCATATTGACGTCTTACTTTTGGCATATTTAATATGTATGCATTGCATCATTAATTTAAAGAACTTTACGAATACTACTAGAGTCAATTATCATTTTTTATTTTTTTTGCTACACTTTTAGGTCATCCACTGCGCTGTCTCTATACCGTCCCTTAAACCGTCCATTAACTACTATTTGACCACTATTTGAGGGCCCCACTGTACTTTATTCCTCCATCTCTTAACTAAGGGACGGAACCTGCAACGCTCCGTCCCTTAACCGTCCCTTAATTACTATTCTTTCAATTTCATTTTTTTATTTTTTTTTCAACCCAATTCAATTAAAACAAACACACTTCATTAAAATTAAAATAACATTACAGCATAAAATAAAAAAACAACTTAAAATTAAAAAAAAAACATAATTAAAATCTTTAAAAAATAAAAATGACATAATTTAAAATACAATTTTATATGGACATCCTTGAATGTGTTGTGTTTCACTTTCGATGTGGGACAAAATCATTCTTGGATGTCTCCATAAAAGAGAAACAACCAAGAATGATTTTGTCCCACATCGAAAGTGAAACATAAAACATTCAAGGTTGTCTCTATAAAAGAGAAGTAACCAAGAATGACTTTGTCCCACATCGAAAGTGAAACGTAAAACATTCAAGGTTGTCTCTATAAAAGAGAAGAAACCAAGAATGACATTATCCCACATCGAAAGTGGAACATAAAACATTCAATGTTGTCTCTATAAAAGAGAAGCAACCATGAATTATTTTGTCCCACATCGAAAGTGGAACATAAAACATTCAAGATTGTCTCTATAAAAGAGAAGCAATCAAGAATGAGTTTCATAAATTCGCAAGCCCATCAAATATATGTGGGCTATTACGAATTTCTTGTATTTATTTATTTGTAAAAATTGTTTTTAAATATAAAAACAATTTTTATAAATAAAAAGTATTTTAAAAAATTTGATTTTTTAAAAAAAATTGATTTATTGCGTCAGCACGTGACGACACCCACTCGCGGGCCGGCGAGTGGGCGTCACGCACGACACTGGCGCCACGTCGCCTAGGCGCGTGGCGAGACGGCCCGTCGCTTGTCTCGGGGACACGGGACGCGGGACGGGGTGCGAGACGGGACGGGGCGCGAGACGCGTCGTTCGACAGAACTGTCTCTCCGGGACGGGTCGCGGGACGCCGACGCGACGCGTAGTGGATGCTATTATTGATACACATCAATATTTATATGTGCATTTCATTTAATTTTTTATACAATAATTCATCAAAAATTAAATCACATAATTTAAATAAAAACATTATATAATCAAATAAAATTATGAAATTCTTTTAAATCACAGATTTAGCGTAATTAATTGCATAATAATGAAAATATTTATCATTCTAAGCAATACAATTAGAAAGAAAAAAAATTCATACTTAAAATATATTAATTTTTCAAAACATTAAACATAGTTCAATATAATAAACAAATATTTATTGCCTAAAAACTAAACATTACAACTTTGAAAAAAAAATCAGAGCAATTCATAAAATAATTTTATTTTGATTGAAATTGTTTATTGAGAGAAAAATTAAAAAATATCATAGTTCATATATTTAAATTAGAAAAAAATTTAGAAAATGTTCAAAGTTCATGTGCAAGATGCTAATAATATGTCATATTGCTTTATCACATTTTACCATGTAGAAAGTAATATAAAAAGTGTATTCCATATCAGCTTTAATTTTTACCGGAATGATTTAAAGGAAAAATCATAAAAACTCAGTTTATATTTTAAATTTAAAAATTGAAGAAATATTGAAAGTTTGTGTATTTACATGAATAATATATTCCAGGATCAATATAGAATCGTATTATACAATACATTTGTGTAATTATGTGGGCATAAAATACTAGTTATATTCTCTGAATATATTCATTAATACAATGCATCCAAAAGAAACCACAGTTTCACCCATTTCATGTTTTTTGACTAACATAAATTTCAGCAAACTACACCTAAAATCCTACTATGTCACACACATAATTCATCATAAGAAACGGAGCACAAAATGCAAGATAAAAAAGATTTAAAATGGCAATGGCTTAGCATATCTTGCCGCTGGCTTAACGGTAGTTGTGGTAGTTGGGGCTGTACATACAGCTTTCTGCATATTTTTCGAGGTTCTCCGGCTCTGGCTGTGGCAGACGAGTCGCCAAACCTGCACGTTAAAGACAGCAACAGCAAAGACCGTGTTACTTTTTCTTAGCTACGATCAAATGCTAATAAGTCATGGATGCGTTCGGCTTAAGGTGTGTATTGCAGAATAAATATATTTACCGAGTTCGTAGGCTTTCGCTGCTACTCTAACTGCGATCTGGGCTGAAATCTTCCTGATGTTGGAAAATGGTGGATATATGAGCCCTTTATCTAAGTTCTCTTGGCTAACCTGTTCTGCTAATGCTTCCGCTGTTTCGACAAAACACAAATTGAATTCCATTATACCAAACACACCCAAAGTGAAGTTCGATTTGCAAATTTCTTCGTTGTTCATCATGTAGAATGTTTAAAATTAGTAAATTCTTAGGAACTTACAAGCTGCGAGAAGCATATCGTCGTGAACACGGATGGCACCAGAGATTATCAAACCGAGACCAAATCCGGGAAAGATGTACGCATTATTTGCCTGCAGAAGAAATTAAAGCTAAGATTAGTGTGGAATGTTTCGTAGTGGATAAACTCGGTTGATGGATATTTAGACTGAACCTGGCCAGATGCATAGAATTTTCCATTATATTCGACTGGGCTAAACGGGCTCCCACTTGCGAAAACAGCTCGACCCTGGATGAGGAGTGGACTGGGAGAAATAAGTAAAATAGCTCGTACGAGATGGACGAATTTATATTAAAGACGAAAGGTGGACCATTACCTCGCTCCACGTATATGCTTCCTCAGCCGTACACTCAGACTGTGAGGTTGGGTTTGACAAAGAGAGAATGACGGGTTTCTGGAAACAGAGATTGAGCAATTTCATAAGGCAAGTGAGTAGGCTTCGTGAAATTGGGATCTAGATCAGATTGTGTACCTCGTTCAAAGCGGACATTGCTTCGACCACTTCTTTTGTGAAGGTTCTCCCTGCTCCTGACGATCCTATCAATATTGTCGGCTTGATGGCCTATCACAATGTGGCATAAGATGATTCCACAGTTGGGGATGGACACATGATCGTGTCGATACAAATGCATATATATGTATGTATGCATATATCGATTGACAGATAGATTGTACCTTCACAGCATCTAACAAAGTTCTGACAGGTTCGTGTTCATGCGCCCATGGCCTCTTAAAATGTTGAAGCAACTCAACACGGGATTTAACAATCAAACCCTGAAAAGGAAACGGGGAGTTTATATTGCAGATGGAACAGAGAAATGAAAGTGTCAATGAACTAGTATTAAGAACTACAATACCTTTGAGTCGACGAGAAAGATCTTCTCACGAGCCTCTTCCACAGGGACATTCGTCTGCACATAAGAAGGGGATGTGTATAGATAAATTCCAACAACAATCATTCTGGATTTGAGATCAGAGAAGAAGACAAAATGTACGACAAATCATCCTAAAGATGCAAATTCTTGTCAATTACAGTACCTGCTTTGATATTTCAAGCGCTATGAGCTCTGCAATACCAGTGCCAGCCTGCAAGTAGAAAACAGCAGGTCAGCAGGTGATCCTTGTGTGGTATAAATTTTAGGAATTTTGCTAATATCCTAATCAAAGATTATTTGTGTTGAGGTGTCTAATTATTCTAATAATTCGATCAATCATAGGAAACGATATTGAGATTTATAACAAAAACACACCTCTCCAGCTCCAAGGAACAAGAATCTATGATCAGACAAGGTACCCCCGACTAAATTGAGTGCTGTTATCAAACCAGCAAGGACTACAGATGCTGTACCCTGACACATAAAAAAGAAATAATGAAAAACTAATAATGGCTGGAGATGAAAGAAGGAATATAAAGACAATAGAAAGGAAAGAAATGACAAGTGTGCTCTTACCTGAATATCATCATTGAACACGAGATGGGTAGTTCCATATTTGGCAAGGAGATCAAAAGCATTGTGGTTTGCAAAATCTTCAAACTATGTAAGCATCAGAAGGAAAGACATTGTTAAGAATCAGAACTATCGAACAAATTGATTAACACGCCTTTCACTAGTATAAGTGAGACCAAACCTGGATTAGAACTTTTTCTCCGTAATTCTGCTTCACTGCATTCATAAACTCATCTAAGAGCTCAGCATACTCCTGCTCGTGGAGATAAATAACATTAAGTTAGTGGAAAAGTAATGGTTGCTTCAAGATTTTACTCCAAGGTGGAAAGATGTGTATAGATTGTTAACCTGTCCAGTTGCCCGCCTTCTCCTGAGTCCGATATAAAATTCATCATTCAACAACTGCTCATTGTTCGTTCCCACATCAATGGTGACAGGCAAGCACTTTAAGCAAAAGAGCAGACCCTCAATAACGGGTTATTCACTAAGCACAAGTTGTGTATAAAGACCCTTGCTATACGAATCCAAAGTAGCCAGATACTTACAGCAGAAGGACGAATGCCACCAAGAGCTGAATACAATGAAAGCTTCCCAACTGGTATCCCCATTCCCTGGTGACAATAAACGAATGTCACAAAGAAGCCAGTAGCTTTTCAATTCCAATCCAGGATTTTCGAATTGGAAGAGATATTGAGAGACATCAAGAATTCTCACCATTTCTTAGATTCATGGATCCAATTTGTCCGACAAAAAAAAAAGCAACTTGGAAAAAAAAGAAGCGACTTAGGCAAAAGGAAACACAGTGCCTTAGACATCAAGTACATCTAAAAATGACTTGTAAACTTTATTATGACCGTCCCTCATTGGTTTCCCGACACCCGCTTTGAATCCAATACTTGCTTTAGTTTCTGTTTGTGACGACATAAATCCCTCCCTACAACTCATGAATTAAGAATTGTTACAACAACAAGATCTACTCAACACCAATGAATTGGGCGGTAATGAAACTTTTCCTAGGAATCTTTCTCAAACTTCCCAACTAGGCAACTACTACTAAGAATGTTTGAATATTTGACCATGCTATTTGACTTATCAAACACATATATACAGCGCCCATCATTACTATATTCATATATACAGCACAACCCCATCAGAGTTTTTAAGAACAAAAGATTGAGATACCTGGCAGCCAAGATCTCCAAGACCCAAAATCCGCTCACCATCTGTCACCACAATAACTTGGATCTTCTTCTCAGGCCAGTTTCTCAATACCTCCAGAATTCTTCCCCTGCAAAACCGCAACAACTCATCAGTTTAAAAGTTCACAACAGGAACCTCCAAGCAGCAAATTATATTGGTAGGACAAAATGTACTTTTCTTTCAGACTGATGAAGAGGCCCTGGGGCTGCCTGAAAATGCTCCCATACTTTTGACACGCTTCGCCAACAGTCGGAGTGTAGACTACGGGAAGCAGCTCCTCAACGTTTTCAATGAGAAGCTTGTAAAACAGTCTCTCATTTCTCTCCTGAATAACACAACAAAGATTAAACATGAACACAACATTGCATGGATGGTTTTCGCAATGCATAAACAAAAGCAAATCCAATATTTTCGAAACCAGAGAGTTAAGAAACACCACAGTTAATGTGTATCTGATAACTGTGTAATTACCTGAAGATCCATCATAGCCATGTATCTCTGCAAAGGCACTTGGTATTGACGCATGCTGGCCATCATTTTCTTAACCTTCTCAAACGAAGAGAGAGAAAGCAGACAAATACTTATTAAATATCATGGATGACTACAATTCATGAGGATGTTTACCAAAAAACACTTGAAATTTGATTAGTCAATTATGCGAACCTGGAGCTCTTGGCTTACAACCACTGGCGGGAGAAGGCCACGTAAAAAGTGGGCATCCCTTTCTTTTAGAGTAAAGGCGAGGCCTTTGTTGTAGTGTGGATCACGCAGCAATGGATATCCACTGTGGAGCAAAGAACCGTGATTAGGGAAACATACACACAAAGAAACTCGAATCAATGGAAGGCCGAAGGCAATAGTCCCATAGTCATCGTATTCATAGGAAACACCTCGAATTAATCAGCCAGTGAACAACACTGCCATCTCAAACATATTATCAATTCTCATATTATGCGGATTAACAAACACTTTAATGCTCATATTCATCAAAGAAATCAAGGATTCCCAAATCATAACACATTCAACAAAATAGCTACGAAACAAGATCAAGCTAATAACAAAGCAATAAAATGAAATGGAAGCAGGAAAAGAAGAAAACAATCTTTTATCCCAGAATAGAAATATCATTTCTCAAGGCCCACTTTTAAAAATAATATTTCCCAGAAAAGACTGTAAAAGATAATATGCATCATTTAAATTAAAAAGATCCAAACAATTTATAGCAAAAGCATCAACATAGAAATCATCGACAACCACTAAATCTCACACACACACACAAAATAAGGAAAAGGAAATTGGTATAGATTGATGGATGACCTAGCTACAGTGACAGTCCAAGGGGTGATGTACTGATCCTCGGTGGCGGTATCCTCTCCGTACACGTCTTCCACGCCGCCGCCGACAGTAGATGCTGGTTGAATCTCCGTCACCTGCGACTGCGAAGGGGATGGAGCGTTCTCTCTCATCTCCTTGAGTGTATTCTCCATCAAAACGCTGACGTTTCGGTCCGCAGCGTTGCCATTTGAGCTCACAGAAGCTACCACCACACTTGGAGCTGATACCTTCCTCTGCGCCAAGCTCTTCGACACCCCTGTCAGAGTATTATTCTGCAACAATTGCCAGTGAATTTCCGATTTGTAGAATGTGTTAAGATCATTTCTCCAATTGCACAGATTCAATACGATTAATTATCAGCAAAACAGAAATTGAAAAAAATCTGGATAAATGATGAGAAGATTGATGGAAGGAGAAGAATTGGGTGCATAATTACCAGAAAAGTGCTGCCATTCAAGGAAAACATGGTGGCGGAAGAACTGAGGCGGCAGGGAAAGAGAAAATGAGAAAGAGAGAGTGGGGAAGTGAGGGAAGTTCCTTTTTAAGCGATTGCTTGGCTCGCGATCTCCGTCTCCCTGTCTGTGTAAAATTTATGATTACTCCAACAAGTAGCAACTGTTTCTTGATTTATGACGCCGTCTCCATTTCCACGAAATTGGATTATCAATAATTCTGGATTAATTGGATATGTCTTCAAAAGTAATATTATTAGAAAGATTTATAATAATTCATAATTTCACTAACATGCATTATTTTAATAGTAATACATACTCTCCCTCTCCCTCCGTTCCATAGTAATATAGTCATTTTGTCATTTTTGGTACGTTCCATAGTAATGAAGTCATTTATCTTTTTAAGTAAAAAGTCAATACATTTCTCTACCCCTACTTTACTCTTTTGTACTTTATTCTCTCTTCATCTCTCTGCCCTTATCATTTTTCACTTTATTTTCTCTTTATTTAACTCACCTAACATAATTTTTTTTAATCATCGTACCATAAAGAAACACCTTCAATACTATGGAACGGAGGGAGTAAAATGATATTATACCATTCACTTGATACACATTCAATGTGAGTTTCGATTTCTTACTCTTTTTCCCTTCTTTATTTTTTTTCCTAACATGCATTATTATTATTTTTTACTCTTTCTTCCTTCTTTTAATATTAATATTGTTTATTCTTCTTCAAATATTAATCACTGTTTTCTTTTATTAACTTACAAGAAATAAAATAATTATAACTAATATCTAATGTGAAAATTATTTCCAAAATGATTGTATTTGTTAGAAAGAAATCGTGATTGGAACTTGGAAGGAAGAAATCTCATGATTGATATCGGTGAATCTTTCCTTAGTCTATAGGTAGGGTAATTTTTTACTGTATATAATAGATTGTATGTAATAGACTGATAGTACTCTAGTCTATATAGATATGTAAATCCCAGAAGGGATCACCTCATACTTTCCATAATACATTTTATAATACACCATTAAATAGTTGACAAGTGGAACTTATTTTATAGTTAAAAAAGTTATTTCTGAAAATTATTCCCTTCACTTTCTTACTACCATATTTAATCAAAATAATTTTGTTAACTCTTGTTAAACAAATATCATAAGTCAAATTTTACTTTTTTAAAAAAAATTATATGAGAAAATGTAACTTTTACGTATTCTGAAAAATATAAAAATATCAAAAATTTCCCTTTTTATTTCTTTTTTTATTTTACTTTGATGATTTACCTTTTAATATCACTAAAAGAATGTCGTTCTTATATAAAATTGTGAATAAACTAAAGCTTGATCAAATTTTATGTTTTATATAGCTATTATCACAATATAAAATTTATATATATATTCTATAAAAATAACTGCAAAAATGTATTAAGTTAAAAAAGGTTGACATAATTAGTTGACTATATTTTTTTTAAAATTCGGTTTCATTATAATAGAATCAACTAATTATATATATAAAAAAATTAATTAATTAAAATTTTGCAATTATTTTTATGGAGTACTATATTTTTTATATTATTTTATATTTCGATAATAGCTATATAAAACATGATATTTGGTCAAATTCTAGTTAATTGCATTTTTATATAAGATCGACATCTTTTACATATATTAAAAATTATATAATCTCAATAAAATTAGAAAAGAAATAAAAAAGAAATTTTAAATTTGATAGAATACATAAAAAATTAATCTTTTTATATAAATATTTTGAAGTAAATAAAGTTTGACTTATTAAATATTTTTAACAATTTACGTAGCTTCTTTGATTAAATATAATAAGCAAAAGTGCATGAAGTAACAAAAGTAGGGAATAATTTCCAGAAATAACTTTTTTAACCATAAAATAGGTTCCACTTGTCAACTATTTAATGGTGTATTATAAAATGTATTATGCAAAGTATGAGGTGATCCCTTCCGTGTAAATCCACACATTCTAAAATTCATTTGAATAATATAGATCAATATTCAACGTGGTATCAAAGCGGATCAAGGTCGATGATGGATCTCTTTATCTCACGAGTGAAAGTTCGATGTTGGCTCACATCGATGATGATCTTATCTCTTGTATCGTCCATCCACGTGATGGAAACCTGATGTTCATTTCTACTCACATGTTCAGAAGTGTGTTAAAATGTCTAAATCTTGACGACATCATTAAATGGAAGGGGGACTAATGAAATTTCAACGATCCTAAAACTCTCAAATTGCCGTTATGTGCCAAACTGTCTCACAATCTGATGTCATTAGCCATTTCACAAAGTAGTTAACTTGTATTCTTTGATGCATCCAAATTTCTACGTATTATAGTAGGATATCAAGAAGAGAATGATTTATTGGGCATGACACTGAGCGTCAAGGCTTCTACTGCATGGATGAAATAACTCAATAAGGCAGCGTCGCAATGCTGTATCATGGGGAGAGTAGTCAATCTAGACCCCTAAGTTGGTTTATGCCACTGTCGAGCAACCTGAGCGTGGAACTAACAAAGCAAGCTAGCGTTGTCACCGAGCATGTCACATCCACTGTGGAGCATCTTCAACCGCCAACGCTCGAACAGATTCCTCCTCCAATGATATCTGAGGTAATTCCTAAATTTGTCCCACATCAAACGTGAAATTAACGAGAGAAGAAGAAATTGTTATAAATTATGATAAATAGGTGGCCTAAGCTTGAAAATTTTGTATTTGGATTATATAGTCCACCAACTAAAAGCTCAAAAAATATATTCAAATTAGTTTAAATAAATTTTACTCCCTCCGTCCCGGGCTACTCGCTCATTTCCTTTTTGGCTCGGAGATTAAGGAATGAGTATATAGGAAAGTCAAAAATGACGGCTGTAGGTGAAATTTTTTACTAAAAATGGAAAGAGTGCAAGTAACTTGGGACGCCCAAAAAGGAAATAAGTGCGAGTAGTGCGGGACGGAGGGAGTATTTTTTTATTTTTTTATTTTAGGTTTTTTAAGAACCGATTAACCGATCAGATATAACCGTTCTAACTAAATACTTTCAGATCCCTGTCCCGGTCCCAGTTCTTTTTTTGGTTCAATTTTTTGGTCAGTTAACTGATATGTCGGTTTGGTTATTAACCGAACCCACCGAATACCCAACCCTAATGTAGATGATATGATCATAATTGAGGATGATGAAGAGGAAATAAATTTGACCAGCTGAAGAAAAATCCGTTTACTAAGTTCGAGATGAAAGATCAAGGATTGCTCAAGTACTTTCTGGGGATCGAAGTATTAAAAGATCAAATGAATGGATATTCATAAGCCAGAAGAAATATATTCTTCACCTACTAGCGAAAATAGGAATGTTAGCTTGCAAACCGGCAGACACACCAATGGTGCAGAACCATGGCCTACAAATTGTTGAAGGAGCTGAACTTACTCACCGTACGAGATATCAGTGTTTAGTAGGAAAACTGTTCTATTTTTTCCCACACTAAAGCCGACATATCTATGCAGCCGTAATAGTCAATCAGTTTATGCTCAAGCCTCAAGCAGATAATTGGGAATCAACATTGAGGATTGTTCAATATTTGAAGGGAACTCCATACCATAGACTCCTGTTTGAAAAAAATGGATATATGGATATACATGGCTTCATAGATGCTGATTGGGCAGGGAATTCGAAGGGCCGAAAGTCGAAAACTGGATATTTCACATTTGTAGGAGGTAATCTTGTGACTTTGCGAAGCAAGAAACAAAGGGTGGTAACTTTATCAAGTGTTGAAGTCGAGTTCCGAGGAATGGAGAGTGAAATAACTAAGGTCTTATAGCTAAAGAAGTTAATGACTGAAGTAGGACTAGTGTCACAAAAGTCATGCAAGTTATTTTGTGACAATGAGGCGGCCATAAAGTATATCGGAAAATAAAGTTATTATTTATAAAATTGAAGTTATTTTAAACAATTTCTTCCCCTTCAATGAATTTGTGCTCCCATTTATTTGTCATATTTTGTTTGTTTCCGTTTTACCTCACTTTTATTTTATTTTATCTTCAATTTTTATTATCTAATTTACTTTCATCTAAGATTACAGTATTGATTCCATCCTATGAACTGGAGTATAATTATTTTTAGATTATACGAATAATATATAAAAAATTACACATAATTATTCTTTTTTTTTTGTTTCCTATCAATTTTGTTTTTGTGTTTAAACCTGTTGCTTTTATATTCATTACATCTTATTTTTTGAAACTTCTTACGATTAAATAAACATTTGGAGTATGATTGTATCCATTTAATAAATAATAAAAATATTAATGTGCGAAATTCAAAGATTAGGTACCATTTATGTAGTTCACTTCTTAATTTATCCAAATAAATATATATGTATCTATCTACTGGTCAACACTAACAAACATATTATAATTAGCCAAATTCTTAAAAATCTCGTCATTTAACCCTCGTGACAAATTTGTCAAATCTAATATGTGACCTACCTCGTTTATTTTGTGAAAAATATGAAAATACAACAATCGCAGAGATTGAATTTGATGCTGACGAGGAGGTGTTTCAGCATCATCGCCACTTGAATATTATATGACCCACGCATTGACACCATTCAAAATGGCTACATCTTGGAGTTTTATACCAAGTCTTGTTTTATATATGGTGTGTCTTTTTTCTTTAAATTTGCATCATTCTTTGGATTGCTTCATGTATTCCTCCGACAACAAGGTTAATGGTCCTAATCTACATGTGCCATTTTTTGTTTTTTAATAGTTTATCAGCATACCTCTAAAATAATCCGTACAATAGTTTTATACTATCAATATGTCAATGTTAAAAATGGTTCTAAATAAAAAAAAATGTACCGGAACATTGAGTTTAAATGTGGTATATATGGCGAACTCTGAACTTTAGCTTAAATCCGGTGTAAGAAGAATTAATATTATCATATTATCTTTGATTATTCATTAAATACCTAATATTTAAGTCTTAGAGCAAATTAGTCTCGATTTATAGCATTGTATATTGGTCGTGATACAACTCATCACAGTAGGTGACTAATTAATTAGTCGATTTCTTGCAAAAAGAAAATAATACGGATACCTACCGCATAAAGGTTGTAATGTTTGACGGAAGTATTCATACCATGAGAAACTAACAAACGTTTGTGTGGTAGAGCGCCAAAAGAATCTTACAAGTTAAGAGATAAGTCTTTATTGTTATTTGCTTAAAAATGAGGTCTTAGTAAATTAATACTCCATTCGTTCGACATCAGGAGTCTCATTTGAGTTTGACATGAGTTTTAAGAAATATGAAGGAAAGTGAGTGGAAAAAGATAATGCACCAATTTTTATATATTAATTTTATACTCCATCCGTCCCATAGAAATAGACCGAATTTCCTTTTTCGTCTATCTCATAGAAATAGTTCATATTCTTTTATGGAAACATTTTCGCCTTGCTCTTTTACTTTATCATAGAAATAGTTCAATTACTTTTTCTATCTCTCTCTTACTTACCGACTACAATAAAATTAACACTACACTGTCTCATTCAAAGCAAATTATGTTTTTTTGTCACAAAATTGAAAATTTTATATAATACTCCTTATTATTTATTATATTAAGTTAAAAATGAATAATTAAACTAAAATAAAAAAATAAAATAGAGAGAATGGCACGGTTTTTAATTTAGAAATGTAGTATTAGTTTGAATGAAATATCCCAAAATGAAATATAATAGTTACTTAGAGATGAAAAGATTATATTCATTGGAAAAGTTTTAGAACTAGGTTTTTAACTTAGTCTAAATAAAGCAAACTCATTTAACAAAAAACTACTAGCCTATTTTTATTTTTCCGTTGTGATAGTGTAACCTAAAATGCCCACATAATGTGTGGGGCTAGAAAATGGAGTCGAATAAATTCATTAATCATTGTGTTTATGCATGCGGACAAAATAAGAAATGTGCATTCTTTTAACATTTTTCTCTGTAATTTCCTCTATTTTATAAAAGTGTGTAACATGTATGCTTTTTAATATCGAATGGTCCTTCTATCACCCATCGAATAATATGATTTTATTAATTGTAAAAATAAGTCATTATCAAGAATTTGCAAAATTGTTTGCATATATGGTCCATCATTTTCATACGATTGGGTGAGTGGTGAGATGAGCAATAAGATGACAAGCCACGCTTTTATTTGATATATATGGAAGTGATAGTAACACGCTTTTCCCTCTTCCACCACACGATCCATATCCAATAATCCAATTCCATATTTTATCCAAGACTATGAATTGTCAATTGAGATGTGGAAAATAAATACTGAAACTGAAAGAATGATAATGAAGCTAAAGCTATAGCTTGCTTGATTTATAGAGGGATTAACACACAAATAAGGAAATATTTCTACTTTATTATTTAGTTATCTATTTTTTTTCATTTTGAATTTTTCTGACAAATAGTTTATACTTTTACTTATTCGGGATTCTTCAATTTGATAAACATTTTATGCTCTTGTTCAGGAGCTCTTTAGTTTTTGATTGAAAATTCAAACTCGTTTGAAGGAGTTAGTTTAGAATGAGCTAACTTCACATATATATATTTTTTTATTTGGAAGAAATCTTGTTGAAGTTCTCCAAAACTTTAGGCTTGCAGAAAGCCTATATTTTCATTCTAACAGGCCTTTTATGGCCCAGAATGACTGGAATTTATCTAAGCCCAAGGATATAGTTGAAAATTAAACAAAGTACATAACCCACTAATAAAAACAAAAAAGAGTGTTAATTTTCAATAAGGTATATTAAAGCTAACATGACAAAATTACATAATCCAATTTTCTTGTAAACCCTCCTCTTTCAAGAGAGAATAAACTTCATATATCAGCAAAACTTAGCCTCAAATATCAGCATAAACGAGAGCGTCTTAACGTCTCTATTCAACACAAAAATAGAATTTCACTACAGAATTCACTTCATGGGATACTAAGAAACACCTAAATGGAGATCCAGCACACACCGCAGTTATTCGACAACCAGCAAATTGTTCTGCATCATCCCCTCACCAGCAGTGGGGAAATCAGCCGACAGTTTCCATTCACCATCCACCAGGAACTTGATTTCATATCTTCAAATATTGACAAATTTAGAGACGAGAACACAAAAGCAATTATTGCTTAATGATTAGCAGTGTTGTCTTGTAGTACCTTCCAGGTCTTAGCATCAATGTGGCTGAGAATTTTGTATATGAACCTGTATACTCTGGTGACAAATGTTCCCCTTGACTCCAGCCATCGAAGGATCCCATCACTTGCACGCTCTGAAGCCAAGATACATCATGTAATATCAAATAAACACGACTTTTTATTAGATGGTATCTGACATCCAACCGTGGAGTAAACTCCAGAGTTCTGTAATAAAGTACTAACGCCCGTATTCATATCAACAGCTATCAATTCATATCAACAGCTATCAATTCATCAATGTCTTGGATGTTCTTTACTAGTGTTCAAGCAACAATGTAGGGAAGATAAAATAGCTGCAAGAGACTTTCCAGCAATCTTTAATAAATCGAAATTCTGAATGCTTCTAAGGATGAGTAGATCTCTTAAAACTATAGGCTATAGCTTTCCTTTAGTTATGTATACCTATCAACACACTTGTGGACTGTAGTGTAATGTTTATGGTTTGTACGTATCAAACCTTGAAACATACATACTCATCGAATTGTGTGGAATATATTTTTTGTGTTTCTTGAACTGTAAGAAGCTAATGCTTCCTTTGTCTGAAGCAGGTAAAACTTTGTGAGTCCCAGGTTGTTGGTCTGAGAGGTCAATGATCGATCGTCAACATTTGCTAGAGAATTCTGTACCTTGGTCAGCCTTAACTCTGTAATCAAACTTTAAATCCACTAAGGTACTTCCATGCATGCTCGATGCTCAAAGAAATTCGAAAGCTGATATATATTAAGATAACTTCATGGTGTAACTTTTCCTATCCAGGATTAATGATCACAGGAACAAGTACTATTTTAACATCCTAATTTTCCTGATAGCAATAACACAATCAATAGGGTCATAATACACGTTTCCTATTCAAATAAACAGGTTTTATCAAGTAAGGACATTTGTTAATTACCTCTGCCACACCATGCCAAATTAAATGAACCTCTTGAGGCTGCGCAGCATCCACATCCTTGATCTGTTCTGCCAACCTTTTTTGTACAGCTTTTACCATGGGAAACATTATATAATTAGAAAATGTACAGAAAGATACAGTCTATAGATATATGTATCACCATATAGTCCTATGGCTCTCATGTGCGCCAGTCTCCTTTATTTAAAGTTCATTATACTTGGAAATTTTGGTTTTGAAACATTTAATTGTAGTATTTTCTTTATGGAAAGAAAAACAGAGCTAGATCATTGAGTTCAGTTCGGAGGTACTGATTCGATTCAACAAAGGCAAGCTTAACTAGCTTTACCTTCCAGTTTCAAGAGGAGGTGCGATTGAATGTATTTCCCATTAATCTTTCTTGATCCAACTGGAATATCATAATTAGCGATTTCTTCAGCCAAACCAAGCAGAGCCTACAAGTAGATTGAATAATATGGGCCACACGATGGTCCTCGGAGGTAACAAGTTTTTGATGCTGATGCCAAAGTCATACCTGAACCTCAAACTCCATGACTGCAAGTTCAGCCTTGAAGTCAAGTAGTTCATCTTCCTTAACTTGTAACTACATAAACCACGGGGATCAAAAATACTAACAATTATGCATGATATAATTATGCCATCTCTTGCATTCTTTCAACTGATCTTAGCATACCGTAGCTCAATCGATTAATACAGAATTCGCTGATAAAAAAAAAACCTGGCGTTTCAGAAACCGATTGTGTTGATTTGCTTCGCTCAGTTTCTTGACTAGTGTTGCTCTTTGAGAATCAGCAAGTAATGCCTTCAACTGTAAATGAACAATATCTTTATCTGCTACTGCTAGTCCATAAAATTACCAACACTAATAAGATAAGATGTTCACATTTGATTTAAACCTAAATAAGATGCGGCACCTCATCGCTACTAGGAACCGTCTCCTCCGGCAAAGGCTGGACATCGGATTCCTCACCATTGGGGAAATTATTGGATTGAATTGCACAAAATTCCTCCTCCAAACTAGCAGCACTACAGAACAGCTTCGAAGGCCGACTATGAACAAAGCCTTTAACAATCAAACCCTGATTCTGCTTAATTAAGCCACACATTTCCACTGGAGACTGATCAATTCTCAACATAGGTATCCTAGAGTTAACCAGAAAATCATCAATGGACATTCTAAATTCATAAAAAAACATCAACTTGACCTAAATTCCATTCCAATCAATGGGAAAGGAGTCTCATACAATCATGCCAATCAATATGAATTTAATAAAATTTATTAATTCCTGGTTGGATTAGATTCACCTTGCTAAAGACGGTTGCGCTGCAACGCTGAATAAATTATTGAAAGCCATAATTCGAAATTAACTGCAACAAAGTCCGAAGCTGAATTAGGTTATTTTGTGAAGCGATTGGGGTGAAGTATGATCTTTACTGAGCGAGGCGAGTGATAATCAGAATTGAAAAATAAATTTCTGCTCCACAGAGCAAACTCAACACAGGAGTCGTGAATAGGATGCCACTCACTTTTCATGCGTCTCATTGTTTTCTTTTTCTTCTTTTTTCCATTTTTTTTAAAAACGACAAATATGAACTCCCGAATCCCGATAGATTTCAATTGGTATTAATTTATTCTCATGGATATACTTAGAGCACCCGCAACGCGGGCCGCCCGCGTTCCCCGTTTCGTGCCGGCGGAACGGAACCGGCGCGCGACGCATTGCGGAGGTGCGTTCCGTCTCCGTGTCGTTCCCAAGCCGTGCCGGGTGCCGACGGCACGACCCGCGGCACGGTCCGTGCCGCCACGCGCTTTGGCGACGTGGCTCGCCCTGCGTCGTGCGTGACGCCCACTCGCCGGCCCGCGAGTGGGCGTCGTCACGCTGACGCAATAAATTCATTTAAAAAAAAAATGAATTTTTAAAAAAATATTTTTTATTTATAAAAATTATTTTTTATATTTAAAAACAATTTTTACAAATAAATGAATACTAGAAATTCGTATTAGCCCATATATATTTGATGGGCTTGCGAATTTATGATACTCATTCTTGGTTGTCTCTCTTTTATAGAGACATCCTTGAATGTTTCATGTTCCACTTTCGATGTGGGACAAACTCATTCTTGGTTATCTCTATTTTATAGAGACATCCTTGAATGTTTTATGTTCCACTTTCGATGTGGGACAAACTCATTCTTGGTTATCTCTATTTTATAGAGACATCCTTAAATGTTTTATGTTCCACTTTCGATGTGGGACAAACTCATTCTTGGTTATCTCTATTTTATAGAGACATCCTTGAATGTTTTATGTTCCACTTTCGATGTGGGACAAACTTATTCTTGGTTGTCTCTGTAAAATTGTATTTTAAATTATGTCATTTTTTTATTTTTTTAGGATTTTAATTATGTCTTTTTCTATTTTTTTGAATTTTAAGTTGTAATGTTATTTTAATTTTAATGAAGTGTGTTTGTTTTAATTGAATTGAGTTGGAAATAAAAATAAAAAATGAAATTGAATGAATAGTAATTTAAGGAACGGTTAAGGAACGGATAAGAAACGGATAAGAAACGGAGGGTTGCAGGTTTCGTTCCTTAGTTAAGGAATTGGGTAAAAAAGTACAGTGGGGCCCGCAAATAGTAGTTTAAAGAACGGTTTAGGAACGGTGGGGGAACAGCGTTGTGGATGGCCTTAGGACCCGTTCAGGTTCCTAGATATAGCAAGAAATAGCTTTAATTATGGTCAATTAATGGTGTTCAAGGAGCAAGATTAATTTGTGTGCAGCCAGGGCCCACACTGTTGAGGTAAGGAATGTGCACAAATTAATTCTTGCTATTTTGGTGGTATTTGTTTCTGCCTGGATATTCGGACCCAGAAATTTACGCCTATACCCCTCCAAAATTCACATCGTTCACGCAAACTTCCCCAATCCTCTCTTCTTCACGCAGCAAGAGGCTTCTTCTCTCTACCCCCACTCACAGGTAAATAGAGTCCACCATAGCTTGATACGAACCCCTCTACTTCAGTCCAGCAGACACAGGCAGGGGATACAGATGATGAAGACTGCAGAGATGATGTTTCCTCTCAGCGCATAAGAAGACCCCCAGCCCATTTCAAAGACTATGTTGATTGTTAGTTTCTTAGTTATTTTGGTTATTTCATATAATGTAATAGTGTAAGGAGTCAAGCGTAATTAGACCATCAGCAGTGGGGCGCCCTATGGCGCGCCACGTCAGCATTTTTATCCTCCTCCTTCTCCACCTGCAGTGGGGCGCCCTAAGGCGCGCCCTATGACGCGCCACATCATCATTTTGTTGTTTTGTTTAATTAATTTAACTGTTTTCAAATAACACGTAACGAGTAAAAAAAACGACTAAATAACAAGCGGCGAAGTTTTAATAAAAAAAAAATTACACCATTCAACTAAAAAAAGAAAAAAACTAAGTCGGGCCAATTCCCAACTTCCTACGCAACTCATCGAGTAATGCGCGGAGATACTCGGCTTGTTCAGGGTCGGTGCACTTCTTGAGGGCCTTGTGCGTCTGCAACATCGTCCTTGCCATCGACGCTGTAGCTAACGACGCAAACGCGGTGGACGTCTGCGTCGGGAGCTCATCCGGGTCCGGATCAGGGGTTGCAGCGGTCGACGATGACGTCGCGGTCGCCTTTCCCTTGGCCTTCGCAGCCTTGATGCCGGGAGGACGCCGGGAGGACACAGGTGTGCCGGAACTCCCTTCATCCACGTACGTCCGGTTGAGGTCAACCGGGTTAGTGCCGCTGCCGCTGCTCGTGTAGTCACCAGCTTCGGTGACCTTCGTCCTCTTCGGCGCACCAGTGTGCAGAATTCCACCTTGGAACTTCTGCTTCTCCCTCAAGAGCGCCCAGATGGCATCGTGCTTGAACTCGCCGAACATCGACCGGTACGACAACATCGGTTTAGAGCGCACGTCGTGCACGCTCTCACCGCTCCCCTGTGATCGCGCGCACTTCTCGAACTCCGCCGAGTACAAGTTCACTTGCTTCTTGATTTGATCTCAGTGCTTGCGGAGTTGCTCACGTTTGCGCTTGTACGCGGTCGGCGGCTTGACCGAATTGTAGAGGTCCGCGATGCGCTCCCAGTACGCGGTCTGTCTCTGGTTGTTGGCGAATATCGGATCTTCCGATATATCTACCCAACATCGGGCCAAAGTGAGAGTTTCGTCGCCGGTGTAGTTCGTACGGCCGGGGGCGTACTCATCGCAGTCACCGAGAGGAGGCAACTTCTGCGCCCGCTGCCGGTTCCGCTTCGCCTTCCCCTTAGCGGCACCGGTCGCTGCGGGGGCGGGATCGGTCGATGCGGTTGGGCGGTGCGGCGACGGCTCCATATCAGACAACCCATACGATTCCGTACTGAAATCGGGATCGTAATGGGTGTTGTCGCCGAACGAACGATAATCGCCGGGTTCTGTACCCGGCCAATGCGCCTCTCCGCTAAACGTAGGGCTATTGGGGCTTGAATCCATTTCGTAGTAATTATGTAAATGTAAGTTTCGAAGATGAAATCGTGTGAAATGAAATGTTACAAATGAACGCTATTTATAAAAAACGAAACCGCGTGCCATCGTCCGCGGCCTTCACAATGGGGCGGACGATGTCGCGGACGATGGCCATCGTCCGCGACCATCGTCCGCGACGTCCGCAATGGAGCGGACGATGGCCATCGTCCGCGGTTTAAGTCGCGCCCGAAGCATAGGCCACGACTATCGTCCGCGGCCTATGCCACACACCCACAGTGGGGGCGGACGATGAATGGTGCGGACGATGCGCCCCATCGGGCGTGCCATCGTCCGCCCATTGCGGATGGCCTTATAAGCTCTATCTCGGGTTTTCTTTGTGGTTTTTTCCCGAGAGATAGGAGGTCGAACCTCCCTAGGGTCTTAGATATAAAAAGGGTAACTTTTCAACTATCAATAATTTATGAGAAGTTTACTCCAAAATTTCCATTTTCTTTCTTTCTTTTTATCAAACTCAAGTTTACTGCTTGACGGAGGAACTCTCCGCACGCAGTCTGCTCTTGTCGCCGAGCTCTCTTGCCGCCATCCAAGCTTCCGATACGATCAACATCGTATCATAGCTCCTCTCAGTGAATTTCATAAATTTTCCGTCTTCATTGAAGGTCAATTACAGACGGGTCGACCCGGATTTCTGGAGATAGTGGGAATAGTAGTGGTGGGGTTCTTGAGGCAGAAGGTCTTTGTCTTGTTTTCACTTCGGGGGTGAAGCAGAGGGAGAGGGCGAAGAGAGTGGTGTGCTTGGAGAGCTGGTCGTTGAGCTCCATCTCTGCTGCCACCACCACCGCCAACGGCAATGGCTTGAGCTACAGCCAGGTCGCTCATTTCCACAACTCCATCTCCATGCTCACGAGCTTGGTAGTAATGGTTCTTCTTCTTGATGGAGGGGTGAACAAGTTCTTTTGTCCGATTTGCACAAGAAAAAATGGTGGTGTGGTGTGTGTCCGATTTACAAAAGATTGAAAATTTGATATTGTATGGAGGTGTTTTTTGTCATTTTAGGTTCCATGACGGAAATAAAACTTTAAAGGTGAACACCGTAATTAATTTTCATTTCTGTCGGTCACACCACAATAAATCTGTCCAGATTCATATCTCAAGAATTCTTAAATGATAAAGTGAACACGCCCTTATTATTTAGAGCATTCAAAATTGAATCATTCCACGTTTGTTTTCTTTTTCAAAATATTGATACATAACTGTAATAAAAAAAACAAAATTTATTAGATAATATCTATTCCTATATTAATAAAACGTTAAACTACTACTACTTCCATAAAAATAATACTTAAGAAACTATGTTAATAAAGTATTTATGGCGCGTTCATGACATTACTTAGAGCATCCACAATAGAGGACTAGCCACTAGTTCTTGTGCTGGTCCACTATTGTGGGCGGCGAGCGGGTGACGGACGTCCCAGGAGGACGAGAGGTCATCCATCAGATAAGGCGGATGTTCGCCTCCTTGTCCGTGCGCTCGTCCGCTCTTGTGGGCAGGCGACGGACAAGAGGTAGGATGACCCATTTTTTTAAAAAAAAATTTTTACCTTTTTTTTATTTATACTCAGTATTTACAACTCACTGCACTTCATTTTTTTGTATATTTGATAAACACCAACAATTAAAATGAAATAATCATATTTTTAAATTTATTTTATTGGCTAGGGCGTCGGCTAGTCCTAGTGGTTGTCCACTATTGTGCAGTGGGGTGGGAAGTCCTAGTGACGTGGTAGAAGGTGTTTTTGAGATGTCCTAGTGCTAGTCCGTGGGGAAGTCCTTCCTATTGTTGATGCTCTTAATTTTATAATCTCAAGTTGTAAATGTGTGTTTCATAGGTCAATAAATAATTTTGAAATTTTAAAAGTTAAAAACAGGCATGCACAAACCGAACCGAACCGGCGGTTCGGAACCGTTGGTTCATGAACCAGAACCGGCTGCGGCGGTTCGAACCGGCAGACAGTTTGGCGGTTCAAGCGGACCGGTTCAGGTTCAGGAATATTAGGAACCGTAACTGGCGGTTCGTCGGTTCAAACCGGCGGTTCAACGGTTCCAACGGTAGGATTCCGGCTAGGGTCATAGGTTTTCAGGCTTTTTAGGCTAGGTGTGCAGAAAAATCGGCGGTTTGCGTCAGAAATCGGCGGTTTGCGCCAGAAACCGTCGGTTTAAACCGCCGGTTTCTGACGGTTCAGGTACTTTTTCAGGTGGCAGGGTATAGATGGTAGTGTATAGGCCTGAAAACCGGGCAGAAACCGCCGGTTTTGGTCAGAAACCGTGGACTGAACCGCCGGTTCAGTCCAAAACCGCCGATTCAGGCGGTAAATAGGCCGAAATTTGAAATTTGAATATTTTTTTTAATATCTTCCAATTTTTTTCATATAAATACCCCACTTCCTCATCATTTTACTCACCATATTCTTGTGATAACAAGGATTTCTATTCTCAATCTCAATTTCTCTATTCTCTTTCTCCATTCTCTCTAATTTGCTCAAGTTGTTTACTACTTTATTGTTGTGATTGTGCTCTCTTTCACTACTTAAGTTCTTATTTGCTTACCATTCCATACTCCATAATCCATATTCTATATTACTTTCACTTTGCAATATGTCTTCTTCTCGTGGCGGTGATCGGGGTAAAGGAATTGCCCAAGATCAAACTACTCGTTCTCAAAGATCTCGACGACGACGACCTAGTAGTCGAGAAGTTTTGGATGAGGTTTCGCGACGGGAGGCTGAACGTTTGCAAGTAAGTTCTTATTTTATTTTTAGCATTCATAATTTCATAATAATGAGTTTTATATTTATTTTTTGTTTGTGTTCCTAATTCATACCTTCTACTTATATAATATTTATAGATTGAAGATGATCATAGGACTGCCATATTACTCACTCAAACGCTTCAAGTTGGGGGTGGCAGTGACAATGAAGGTGACGAGTACGACATGGCTATATCGTCGGACAATAACAATGATGATGGGTCTAACTGGCGGAAATGAGGACATGCCCTCTCCCCCTCCACCCACTAAAAAAACATTGAAATATGATATTTTTGTTAAACATTACAAGAAGGTCCCGGTGGTAATTCCAAGTCCTGATGATCCGACCTCTCAAGAAGAGACATCGGAGTTTCGTGCATACTGTAACTATTGTCCGAAAGTCTACAAATTTGGGAGCGGTAGAGGATATGGCACCCTCCGTCGTCATTTGACAACAAAGCATCCGGTAGAATGTGGCACTACCGATACCCAAACCCAACTAAACTTCCAGCCCGGTGGCTCAGGTTCGTCTCAATCAGGTGCGCCTCTTTTTAAATTAGATCCCAAAATGTTAACGAAACTATGACTAGACGGGCTGCAATGAAGCATTTTCCTTTTAATGTTTATGATGACAAAGGATATGAGGTTACTATGCAAAGTGCTTTTAACGTAGCGGTAAAAAAAATAAGTCGAATGACCGTTCAACGATCTACCGTTCGACAATGTTTGGAGAAAAAGATTGAGTTAGCACGTTATCTACTTAACTTGGGACACAAAGTGAACATTTGCTCAGATGTATGGACTGATTGTTTTAACAGACATTCATACATGGGCATTACGGTTCATTTTGTGGACAATAGCTGGTCTTTGAACAAGCGTGTAATTGGTTTTAGAGAATTTCCCACACCACACACTGCACCCGAAATTGCTTCTTTAATTATTCAAGTTTTGAATGAATTTCAATTATGCAACAAAATATTTTCTGTTGTTTTGATAATGCAACTGCTAACACTGCAATTATTAGTGACTTGATTGCGGCTTGTGGTCCGGTTATTAACGGTAAGTATTTTCAACAAAGATGCATATGTCATATTTTGAATTTATGTGTACATGATGCACTTGATTTATGGCAAAAGCATATCAGTCCTATTAGAACTGGAGTTAGAGTGATCCATCAAAAGCCGCCCATTGTCAAAGCTTGGAAGAAGTATTGTCATCAAAAGAAGGTAAGGTATACGAATTTTATTATGGATGTGTCTCATAGATGAAATTTGATATATGATTGTCTGAATTCTACTTTGGGGCATAGAGATGAGTTGTGTGATTTTTTTAGAACTTATCCCTTTCGTGATTTATATCTGTCGCATAATTGTTGGGAACAAAGCATGAGTTTATTTAAATTGTTCAAATGTTTAAAAAATGTGACTATTGAATAATCGGGTGTTTATTATTGCACTGTTGTTCGTGTTTTAGAGCATTGCATGTATATATCACTTGCTTTTAAAACTGCGATGAAAAATGCGGCTTCTTCTCATGAATTGATGTGTGTTTTATATTATATGATTGACAAATGGCTTAAGTATTTCTGTGAGATTCCAACGGTGTTTTTGATTTCAAAGGTCTTGGATCCAAAATGGAAATTAGTCGGTACAACCAGGATTTTAGACTTTTATTATAACAATTTGAGTTCTATTGATCATTGTCCACTTCAAGCATTGCAATCGGATACCAGTGACGAATTCGGAGTAGACCTCTCAGGAACATTTCAAATAAACCTCCTGAACCGAACAATTGTCCAACAAACCTTCGAGTATAACTTGCATGCTCTCTACACTGAAAATGAAACCAAGTATAATAGTACCCACCAAGTCAGAAGACCCCCTCCTCAACAACATACCTTCGCATTTCAAAATGTTTATGATGATCCCGACGCGCAATCCCAATTATCCGACCTATATGCCTACAGCACCGGCGGGAGGTCGACCTCAGGTATGATGAGTGAGTTGGATTTATATTACGATTCACTATTTTCCTTTAGTGATGAAGGTCCTACTCCCGCCCAAATCGACGTCCTCGATTGGTGGGGAACACACGATAAAGATTTTCCCGTACTTGCATCAATGGCCAAGAAGATTTTTTCGGTTCCGACTTCCACTGTCGCTGTCGAGTCCGCTTTCAGTGTTGGAGCACTGAAAGAGCAGGTTTGTGTCAGGTGTCGTATCGAGCACAGGATGTATCCTACTGATCAGGATGGAACCCCAGCTATGCCTGAACCTGGTATCAATAATTCCTCAACCCACTTCTACTGACTAGTATAGTGGACGTAAGGGTCGAATCCCACAGAGATGAATGCGCTTTGGGAATTGTGGTGAAATTCTGGAGAGGTTTGGTTAGCTACCACTCTTTGGGTTGAGACTTTATCTAGGCTGGAAGTTAAGATGTTACTCTACTGATTAGGAGGTGTGAGAGACGTTTGATAAGTAGCTGTGTGCGTGAGAGTAGGGGACTTTATGTCTCTGAAAATATGTGTAAGGTACGGGATTACTATAAAAAGCTAAACGGAAAATCAGAGAATAAGTGGTAGTTAGGTGACTAGGCTGACAGATCTATAGGGTACCAGCCGAAAAGTAAAGAAAAGTAAAGGACAAAAGCAAAAATAACTAAAAAGTAAAAGTGGTCCCAAACTTGGATGTGGACGTTGTCTTCTTCAACAAGTATGAACACAAATCAAACAACTCAGATTCCATGAACGAGAAATGCAGATTAACAACTTCACAAGAACAGATCTATGATTAAAACTCCAAATCTAAAGATTAACTATCGAAACTGAAATTAAGCTTACTGGGTGACATGCAAGGTGACAGAAATCACGTAAACTAGGCTTTCCCACTTAACCATTCAGATCTAGAATCTAACAGCAAAATAAACTCATGAACTCAGATCTATCAATTCGGAAATGAAAACATGCTCGCAACACTTGAAAATACCGAAGCAGTTAGATCTAAGCTATCTAGGCAGAAAGAAATAGAATCAAACAGGGACCAGTGCACGAAAACAACTTCATAGCATAAAAACGTTTGGATCACAACTAAGACTTCAAAGTAAGCAAGTATCGAAAATGCAACAGATCCAACGTAAGAAAATAAAGAGCGATTAACTAAGAAAACAAGTAAAGATTGTTTTGCCACTCCGGGCGATGAGACTGTAAACACTACGAAACACGCTGACTGGAATGAGAGGATGGGGAACTCCGGCGAACTGATGAGCTTCAGGTGACCATGGCTGTCGGCGAGGAACGAGAATATGAAGGATAATGCTGAAGGATACCGAAGAGATATTGCTAACTAAGCGTAGGAGTTCATGAACTATGATGATAATTCTCTCTCCAAGTGGCTTCCTTTTATAGGGAGGCCTCCCTTGATTTTTAGGGTAGACTTCAAACATGAAATGACTCTTTTGCCCCCTTGCTTGCGGCTAATCTTCCCAGCTATCCTTCTTCTCCATCTCGAGCCTTTTTAGCATGCATACTGGTCAGGATAACAACATACTGACGCCCTTCTCACCTGAATTCTCCTAACATTCTCATACTGACTAGAACACTTCCCTGCACACTTTAGCAACTGTTTTGCAGATATATTCCAATTATGCATATTATCCTGACCAGTAACCAAAGCCAAGAATACGACTTATCAAGCACGTATGTTGGATGAATCAAGAAGTAAGCTCTCCGCGCAAAATATGGAAGCCGTGATGTTACTTGATGATTGGTGCAAAGCTGCCATCAGAGATTAAGAACCTAATTGGGATGATCGTCAGGAGGCATCACAAAAAGAATTCACCGGGGATGAAGCGTAGGCCAACCGTCAACCGCCGGCCAAGCCAAATAGGTAAGTAAGGTAAGAGAACTACGTGGGCTTTGATTCCTCAATGCAAATGAGCATTGAGGATACGTAGACACCCCAACTTAAATTTTAAATTTAAGTTGAGCTCAAGTCCTTTTTTCTTTTATTTTTTTTTTCATTTGTTTATACTTTAAAAATATGCATATACAATTAAATAATTGTATTTGTATATACTCTAGTCGGTGAAGGAGATTTCTCTACACTACTAAATTCGGGAAACTTTTGACAATTCTACTATAATTGTTGATTGTTAGACTAAACTCAACATTTAAGGTTGAATTGCTAAAGGTGTCATCAATTTAGTTATGTAGAAACATCTCCTTCGTCGACCAAGAGTATATGTACGTACAAATTTATTGTTTAGAACTTCAAGTCTTTTTTGTAATTGGTAGACTAGTAGTCTCGTTGTATTTTAATTTTTTGTTTAAAAAGTCTAGACTAAAGACTTCAAGGTTTTTGTGATTTGTAATTGTTGTAAATTGTAACTTGTAGTCTCTCAATAAAATTGCAATTTCAATCGTGATTTTTTGAATTTTATTTATGCACATTTCATAGATAAATAAAGAAAAAAAATAGAACCGCCGAAAACCGCCGGTTTTGAACCGTCGCCGGAACCGGTAGTTTTTGAACCGGAACCGAAACCGCCGGAAACCTTGGCGGGCCGGTTCAGGTTCATGCAAATCTTGAACCGTGAACCGCCGGTTCCGAACCGTAAAATTAAGATATAACCATGCACCATCACGTAAAATTAAGATATAACCATTGTGAGATTGAGCTCACACTCAGCTCTAAGCTTGAGGAATCAAAGAGAAGAAGCTGGAAAGAGCCGTTGGGCTTGAAGATGAGTTGGTTACAAAAAGAGCACTTGGAAGCTCTTGTTTGTTGTTTTCTTAGCTCCAATTTGTTGGGAGCTGTTACTGCATATATGTGCTTCATATATAGCAGATTTCTTGTAATTGTAGATTGATAGTTCAATTCAATAAGAGAGTTTACTTTTTCTCTAAGAATCCCCAATTTCGTTCTTGTTCTTCATCTTCATAGATTAGCCTCTGCAATTAGGTTTTCATCTTGAGTTTGTGAGTCTTGTTGAGTATTAACAACCATTTTAATTTAATAATAGCTTGAATTCTGCATGTTTCCTAATTTGTTGAGACAGTTTAACAAGCATCTCTAGGAAATTATAATATAACCATTTTAACTTAATAATAGCTTGAATTCTGCATGTTTCTTAATTAGTTGAGACAGTTTAATATGCATCTCTATGATTTATATCCTTCTTTCCTAAGCTGAATGGATTAGATATATATGGAAAGCCAATTGTATAGAAAAGATAACAAACCAAAACCAAATTATATATCACGATTTTATGTCTGCCACTTTCATTTGGTAAAGATATGAATATATCCACCTCTTAGGGTTAATTCTTTGTCTGCCATTTTCATTTGGTAAAGTAATTAAAATATCCACTACTTATTCGTTGTCTGCCACTTTCATTCGGTAAAGTAACTAAAATATCCACTACTTTGGGTTAAAATGAATAATGATTTAAACATTCCTTTACAAAAATGGAATGCTAGTATTATTGTGCAAAGAAGGTAATTCAGTTTCATGACATTAATTATTTGAGATGGTAGATATTTGAACTTGTTGTACGTTTCTTAATTAATTTGTTGAGGCACTTTATCATGCAACCTTTTCGTTCGAATTGATTCCACTTTTTATGAGAGACTATATGCCAATCTCACCTTTTGCAGGTCCAAAGATCCAATATCTTGTTTTATTATATGGATGGACCCACCATTTAGGAGATTTGATAAAAAAAAATTAAAGCTTTTTTTTACGTGATCTCTTGGTCAATCTGGTGGCTTAGCAATAAAATAATCTTCGAAAAGATGAAACTAAATTGGGATGCAGAGAAAAAACTATTTCTTTGGAGGCTTGAATTATGGATTAAAGGATGATGTCCAAATTTTCCTTACTCGCCCGAGCAAGTATGCGAAGACCTGCCTAAAGTTAGAAGATGGTTGGGACACAAATGAAATAAACCTGGTGAGTTGTGGCTTTTCATCTTTGTTGTGGATGTTTGACACCTTGCTACAAGTTTTTTGGTTTATCGAGTGTTCCTTTTGGGCTTGCTTTGTTTGATATGATGTTTTTGTAGCGTTTCTTTGCTTTTGAGGAGGAGCTTTAACTTTTGTTCAAGCTTTTGTATTTTTTTGCTTGTTCAAGCTTTTGTAAAGGCTCATTATTTTTGAATGGATTAAGCCTTTCTTTTTAATAATAATAAAAAATGAGACTATATGCCAAATCTATCCACTTTTACATAACATGCTTAAATATCTGCATTGCCTAAACAACCGTTAATTGTCACAATCATCTTAATTTTTGTATGATAATTATAATAAGTTTTTTTTATACGCACCCACGGTCTTGCGGCGTCAATGACTAACCCATCATTTATAAAAGGGTTATTATTCTTTAAAATTATAAATTTTGATTGAAATTTGGTATTTTTGTTAAGTTTAAAATTTTGTCACAAAAATCATGAATATATATATAATATAGTGAATTTCCACGATTTGGAATTCTGGCAAAATTTGGGAAAATATTTCAAATTCAAGTAACGTACAAAATAACGATATGTACAACCACTAAAAGTGACACCGTTTCTATATTGACCTGTTTATTACCTACATTTTCCGACGTGTTATGTTGAATAAAATTTATGGAAAAAAATGAAATTGTAGAAAATTTGATGCAGGATGTAAGTTTATAATATCAACAACCAAGTTTTAAAGAAAAATACCAAATTTCAACTGAAATTTTATGATTTTGGAAACTATTAGCCCTTTATATATAGAACTATATCCTTCAATTTAGGTGACACTAAATTTCATAAATTATGTATTATATAACACCATCCCCGCATTTGGTGACAAACCCCCCAACTTTTTCATGCATACATTGGACAATTTTCATACTTCCTCCGTCCACCAAAAATAGACAAGGTTGTAAATAACACGAGTTTTAATATATAATTGGTAAAATAAGAAAGTGATAGAAAAAAATAAGAGAGAGTAAGGGAAAAGGTAGTGAAATGAGTGTTAGTAGATCGTGTGGTCCATATTTTAAATGATGTGTAGAATTATTATTTGTTGAAAAGTTAATTTTAGACTTAGTCTAATTTTGGGGAAAAATTCTATTTTTGGTAATGCATGTTAATAGAATTCCATTTTAATGAAGGGTTTTAGTTGTATTCCGACTCAGTGAGTGACGCATAACCGTTATGCGTCGTTATTAATGAAACGCACAACTCTTATGCGTTTTCGGCTAATGACGCACAAAGCTTATGCGTCTTTCTATAATGACGCACAAACATTTTACGTTTTTAAATGACGCACAACCCTTATGCGTCTTCACTTAATGACGCACAACGCATATGCGTCTTTGTAGAATGACGCATAAGGGATATGCGTCTTCGACTCGAGTTTTAAAATAGGCAGAAGGCTTCGCACAGAGCAGAAGCAGCGAACAAACAGGCAGAATTCGTAGAGTCGACTTCATTCGACGAATTCTGGCTATTTTCGGCGAATTTCCATCGTTTTCAAACATATTCCGGTAATTGTTCTTCAATTTGGCTACATACATCCTTTATTGCTTAATTTGTGCAGGTTTTCCGTAATTTAGCAAAATTAGGGTTTATGATGAAATTGATGGATTTTTGGTCGATTTTTGTTGTGTTTTTGCCTATTTGTGTATTTCACATGCATATAATTCAATGGGTAGAAGTAAGTGATTCAGTTTTTGTAATTGCGCCCCTTTTGTTGCCTATTTGAATCTTGATTCTGTTTTCAAATTGGAATATAGCTTGCTGTTTTTCAATTGAAGTTGCAATTTAGTTAGATTGTTGAGTTTTTATGTTAAAAATTGAATCTTGGTTATGTTGTACAATATTTTTCATAAAAATTATGGGTGAATATTTTGAAGCAGATGACATCTTCAAGTTCCGAAGAACAGTTATGTTATGGACCTGAGGATCCATCATTACTCTTTCATCAAAAAGAACACATTTCAGCCTCATTGTTGGCAAATGGCACATCAAATGTTTTGAGAGTTCGTCGGATGGAAAGTAAGATTTGGGCAGTGCAAATACATGAAAATGTGAAGTATTGGATTGATGTATGGGGTTTCAAAGGCGTGTTGGAATGTGAAAGGCCGATGAGGATGGACAACGAGCTTATCACTGCATTGATCGAGCGCTGGAGGCCTGAGACACACTGTTTCCACCTACCAGTTGGAGAAGTTAACGTAACCTTGCAGGATGTGCAAAGCCTGTGGGGTTTGAGAGCAGACGGTCGTGTTTTCACTAGTCGTGACTACCCTAACGGATATGAAGATTGGTCCAGCAAGTGTCGAGATGTGTTGGGATGGATACCTGACGCAGAAACAGAAACGAAGCAGGGCGGTTTGTTAATGACATCTCTTATCCACCAAGCAACGATACCTTTGGGTGATGGGCTGCATGATTATGCATACATCCAAATGGCACATATACATGCTTTGATCTTGTTAGGGGGGCTTATTATACCGGACACCACAGGGTGCAAGGTCCCCTTTATGTGGCCAGATTCTGTGACTGGAGTTCAAGCATGTAGCTTGGCAACTGCCTAAATGATTCCTCCCATCCACCATATACAAACTCTATAGTCTTTCTCTTTGCATACCATGCCTTCTTATAACTGATTAACGCACCAAATCTGTCTTGAACATCAGCTATTATTGAGAAGACCTTGAAATCGGCACATTATCGCACATGATGTCGAATCAACAGAGCAATCATTGCAGATGAAAAGTTAGCATGATCTCTGTTAGCACTATGGCCTGCACAAGTATGTCGATCCTTCCACTTCCTAACTTCCCACATATCGTCATGCGACCTTTGTGTAACTGAAACCTCCCACTTACATTCCATTGTCTTTTCAGCGTCGGTGGTGCTGATGATTCCTGCCCCTGTTGTTGTCGTTCCTGCTGGAAATTTGCATACGGCATGCCACATTTTTAATTTGCTCTCGACGACCTTAAACTGTTTTTCATTCCACAAACTCCACATAGTTATAGCAGTCTTCACATGTAGCTTGGAGTCAAATTTTGTTCCCAACACAATCTGATGCGGCACTTTCTCATCCCAATACAAAAGGCTGTGTTCATTATCAACAACATCATCAGATACTCCAGATGGACGACTTGGTAATTCGCGAAAGAATCTAAACCCCTAGGATTGTATTCCGGAAGTGGTTGTTCACCTTGCATAACAGGTTTACATGCTACTATCTCATCATCAGAACTACCATCAACATCATCAGCACCATCACCATCACTGAGATCGGGGTCTGCCTCTGTCTCAGATAGTGGCGTTGGCTCATCAAGATCATCTGCAACATCTACCCCATCATTCATTCCAACACCAACATCAGCAACACCTATAACATCTCTCTGCTCATTCATACTACGATCAAAGCTCATATGCTCCACCCTCGCAGATGATCCAATACCATAATCAACAACTGGTGGGATTTCTGAACTCCTCACAGGTGAATACTCAACAAATAATTCAATACATCCACTTGAATTTTGAGCATTGTTGAACATAAACATCACACTTTCATCATTGCAAATCACAGAACATGTATAACTCATACCGGAAGCAAAGACTATACATTGTCTCCATAATAATTCAATTGTGTGTTGGTTCATATCTATTCTCATCGCATCACATATCATTGCTACCAATTCAGAATAGGAAACACATGAATTTAATATGATAGAGCTCCTCGCACGAGGTGGTTCATAACCAATACCCATATGTGGTAGTTGAACTACTCTACCACCCCAATACAAACTCACAAATACTTGCATGATTTCTGCATCAAAAACATTAAAAACAACAATTATGGACATTTTTCCTACAAGCCCTAATTTAATAAATTGGGTAAAACTAACAAATGAAAGCAAAATAAACATGAATAATGAAGAATGTAGCTAAATTGAAGAACAATTACCGGAACTTATGGAGAAAACGTTGGAGATCGATTGAAATCGCCGGAAATCGCCTACACCCGAGAGAGGAATTGAAAGTGTATTCTGTGCGCTGCTTCTGCCTTCCGCGTTTTGTTAAATCCCGACTGAAAGACGCATAATGGTTATGTGTCATTAGACTAAGACGCGTAATGGTTGTGCGTCATTACCTAAAGACGCATGCCAGTTATGCATCTTATTAACAAAGACGCATGATGGTTATGCGACAATCCCTAAGTCGGAATAAAACTAAACTCATTCATTAAAATGGAATTCTATTAGTGGGCTGGAACAAAAATAGAAAGAACTCCTAATTTTGGTGAACATCCCAAAATGGTAAAATTAGAGAGACTGAGGGAGTATATTTTTTTTTAAGTGTGTGATATATCTTTCTTATCCAAGTACCATATCCAGTTATCTTATTAGTACCAGTACATTTCCATGTACCATATCCGGTTATCCTTAATAATACTAATATAAAATTAAACAAAATATACATAGAAAATCTATCTACTTTTTCAAACTGAATAGTACAATCCATTTTTGTCATTTCGAAATCTAGCATCTTCCCTTCTCTATAAAAGAAACTCCTAAACAAGTTATTTCTTCAATTGTAGATATGGCAGAGGCGTGGAAGCAAACTGCACTTCTTGTGATTGATATGCAGGTCATATTTCCATTTCAAATTAGTTATACTTCCATACTTAGTTATGTATATTCTATTAATTAATTAATTAATAGTACTATAAACTTAGCTCCTTTATCTCTCTCTCTCTAAATTGACATCTTTGTAGAAAGATTTGATCTTGCCGTACAGTCCGGCCGCTGTGAAAGGTGGTGAAGCTATTGTGCCGAATGTTATCAAGGCCGTTGAACTAGCTCGAAACCGCGATCTTCCTATTATTTGGGTGCCATTTTTATTTCTATGCTCAAGTATTAAAATAAATAGTATAGCGACCTAAAGATGTATTTTGCCTTAATTAATGATCTAAGGTTGTTCGCGAGCATGATTCCCTTGGGAGAGACGTGGAATTATTCCGCAGACATTTCTATGCTGCGGATAAAACAAAATTGGTCGTAAAGGGTAGCTCTGGCGCAGAACTAGTAGAAGGCCTCGAGATCAAATCCCATGACTACAAACTGATAAAGACCCGATTTAGCGCGTTCCATAACACAAACCTTCACTCATATCTACAGGGAGCTGGAATCTCCAAGATAGTAGTATGTGGTAATTTAAATTTAAATATAAATATAAATTCCTTTTGTTATTGTTAGGGAGATTAAATTTACATAAGCAATTAGTACTATAATCCTATTTAATTAATTGTATAGGGGTTCAAACTCCAAATTGAGTAAGACAGACTGTGTTTGATGCGGTATCGTTGGACTATGATGAGGTTACTGTAATTGTTGATGCAACTGCTGCTGCCACATCTGAAATTCACTGTGGTGCAATTTTTGTTTCTATAATATACATATGAATTATTGAAATTGATTGGTGATAAATAATGGTAGTATTGTATGTGATGTTTCAGCCAATGTTGTCGACATGAAGAACATCGGAGTGGCAACGCCAACACTCGAAGAATGGTGTCATGCCAATAATTAACTACTAGTAGTACATTATCTAGCTGCTAAGAAACCTCATAAAACTATATAAGAGGATTTTATTAGTTAAAATTTCAGTATTATATTTGTGTTATTAATTTGCCGTCGATTTGTTACAAATTAAGGCTGGACTATTGTTTCCAAATTAATACCCCCTCCAATAATATATGGTCTTGATAGTGGACAATAACAAATTAATTAAGGGAGTACTATAATTCAAAATTGGTTCAGCAAGAAAGATTGAGAGAAAATATAATAGATACAAATCTCACTCTTACCACATAAGAGAAAGATGAATTTATCAAAACGCGACTCATTTTTGTGGACGATCCCAAAAAAAACAAGATTATTGATTGTGTCGAACATGAGTTTTCATTTGGTAGGGAGTTATCCGTACCAATAAAAGAAAATACTGTTAATTGATTCATATTCGTTTTCTAAATGTTTCAAGTTGAATAAGCCATTTAATCTCTTTGACAAAAATTATGACTTTTAAAATTTTGAACTTACTTATAATTATATTTTCTACTATTAGTTTCATTCCACTTAATCTATTAAATCATTAAATACTATTCCCCGTCCCTACAAAATAAATATGCTATCTTCATTTTAACCCATCTCTTAAAAGTATATATGCCTTTTTATTTCCATTAAATACGTTTCTTTAGCATAGTTCTTTGGCAGAGAATAAATGGAACGGCGCTATTCCTATAATTATAAAAATTAGCCACATTCGAAGGAGTTGTTGAGCAGTCCACTTAGCAACCCACGCCAGTTATAAATATAAATCCACTTAGCGCACGTTGATTTGTTGAGTAACAACAATAATTTCAAGTTCTTTTGACAAATTCGAATCGACCAAAATCAATAACTTCAAATTGCTGTAATTAATAAGCAAGCAAACAGTGAATTTTGTTATTACAACATATAATACACCACTAAAAAAATAGTAATTACTACAAAAAAACCTTAATAAACTCAATCAATCCCTAAGGACGTCTATAAGTTTATGTGTATGTTAACTAATAAATATAATTATAACTTAACAACAAATATAATTACATAAAGTATTATTCTTTAATTCTTTATCATTATCGATTTGTTTGTGTATAAGTTTATGTGTATGTTAACTAATAAATACCATTATACACATTAAGAGAATAATTATTATACAAATTCTTTATCATTATCGATTTTCTTATATATATATTTTTTTAAATTTTGGTTGAACCGGCGGTTCCGGTTTCGCATTTCGTTGAACCTGAGCCGGACCGTGTGAACCGCCGAACTGTCCGGCGGTTCAAAACTGCCATGTCGGTTCCGGTTCCGGTTTATGAACCGGCGGGTCCAGTTCGGTTTGTGCATGCCTACGTGTATCCGATGGAGATGAAATCTCAGTTTTACCACTACCCCACGTGTAATCTATGTCTGTAATCATCATTGGCTTAACTTCACAGCCACTAATTTCTACACCTTCTTCATCCCTTGCAGAAGGCATTTCCGATTGCGACATTCTAATACTTTCCAACTCTATTGAAACTTCTCTCATACTTGGCCTCATTTTCCCCTTGTGATTCAAGCACCTCTCCGCAAGCCTTGCAACACTACTAACCTCTTCCCTCCCACCCTCCTCCGACACCCGGCCATTGAGAATACTCTCGAGATCGCCAGCTTCCAACGAAGCCAGGAAACGCGTCGCTAGATTCCTGTCGCCTTCTGACGATATCGGCCTTCGTCCTGTCAGAAGCTCGGCAAGTACTACTCCAAAGCTGTACACATCGCTCTTGGATGAGATCGAAAAGAGTCCCGTGAGAGACGAACTCGTATACGAGGAGAGGAACGTCGGTTGCCAAACAACATCCCGACAATTTAACAACGTTTCTGTGGTTTATCTGCGATAGTATCACGACTTCATTGATCAACTGCTCAAGTTGATCCTTGTCGACCAACTTCAGTTTCTTGATAGCGACGATCTTACCGTCGGATAACATTCCTTTGTACACCGTGCCTTGTCCGAGAATTCGGCTCGCATTGAAGTTATCGGTGGCTTTCTCCAACTCTTTTGCCGGGAAAAGTTTGGTTCTCTCGAGTGTGCCTTTGTTTGTTTGATGTTTCAAGAGAAGATGTTCGAAGAATTTCTCTTCTCTATTCTCTTGTTTCTTTTCTGCTTTGCCTTATATAAATAAAAGCATATTGCCAGTAGCATTATAAATCCCACTCCTGCAAAACAAATGTAACAACAATTAAAAAAAATAAAAATCAAGAAAATAAAATATTTCACTTTTAGGAATGGAAATTTTAAAGGCTCGAGTCATGGTAGATTCAAATCCGAACAGACTTAATTACTCTACCACTAGACCAATATACACACTCGTATATCATATTAGTCAGTGAGGATATGTTACCTATGGCGACATTGATAATTGTAGATGGTGGCAACTTAGTGCAACCACTTCCGTCTTTCATTCCGTCGCCACGATAGCTATTACGACATTTGCAGATAAAACTCACGGGAATATTCGTGCACTCCGCGTTGGGGTCGCATGGACTATCAGCGCATTCATCTGCTTCTGCTCATAACCAAAACAAGAAAAATAATTTTGTTTTCAGAAAATAACAATTATATTATATATTCTCTCCGTCCCGCAAATTTTATCACACTTTGACCGGGCGCGGATTTTAAGATATGTAATGGAAAGTGGGTTAAAAAAGTTAGTGGAATGTGAATCCTTTTATATATTAATTTTATAATAAAATGTGAGTGAGAATGAAGTTAGTGGAATATGGAATCCACTACTAAAAATAGTGAAAAGTGAAATGTGACAAATTTTCAGGGACGAAGGGAGTACTAATTAAAATTATAATTGGACCATCGTCCAACCTTGGCATCCAGGGTCGAGGTACGGATTGCCTTGGTATCCTTTGGATCAGTTGCAAAGATACCCTGCAATGTTGGTATCGAAATTAACACATTGACTATTGGCTTTACATGCGTACGTGGTCGGATTCCGTCGCGCTTCGTCGCAATTCTGCTGCCCGATCTTCCTGTCAAGGACCACAGGGGGAGTATTTTTGGCTGAACAATTATCACTCAAGAATATTGAGGCATTGTTTAAGTCGTTCAAGCGGTATGAAAAATTGGAGGTGACCATTTCCCCCACAAAGGCGTAGCTAGTAGAGAATAACTTGTTGTTTCTCCAGTTTCTGTGTACGTCTGTCAAATTTACGAACAAGTTTGTGGTGCCTGCATGCAATTGATGGTCAGATCAGAAAGAGAATAACGTAGAGAAGAGTCTCTCTTACTTTACTATATCTCGACTTTAACTACTACTACTATTATTATTATTATTATTATTATTATTATTATTATTATTATTATTATTATTATTATTATTATTATTATTATTATTATTTCAAAATAAATGTAGAAAATGAACGCTTCTATTAACATGGGATGGAGGGAGTTTTTACTATATAACGAGGGATGGAGGGAGTTTTTACTTAGGACAAAACGACTGAATCAGGCTAGTCTATTGAAAAAAGACACTAAAAAAGAGCATCAAACATTATTGTTGTTTATTTTTTAAAATCCATTTTTATACTACCTTCGTCCCATCTTAAGTGATTGACTGCTTTTCGGCACATGTTTTAGGTAAATGATAATAAATAGTTAAAGTGGAGAGAAAATAACGTAAGAGACAGAATAATGTAGATAAAGCTCTTTTTTACGTTATTCTCTTTCTTTCTTTACTTTTTCTTTATTTTAACTATTTATTATCATGTTCTTAAAATAACAGTAAAATAGAAATCAATCACTTGAGCAGCGGGGGATGCAAAATAGAAATCAATCACTTGAGCAGTGGGGGATGCAGGAAGCCAGTATTTAACTAAGCAAAGATTATCTGGAATTGATGGCATTAGAGTGCGAACTAGGCTAAAAGGTCGTGATTCTAATCATTAAACTAATACTGAAAAAAATTGGTCTAATTTCTTAATGTACCATACAAAGACATGATTGTGAAAAGTGGTCAACTTTGGATGGTTAAATGATCATTATCTTTATTATAATTAGTCCCCGTTCGGTTGGAGGGATCAGTATTACCTTAAGGTGATGATAAGAATTATAAAAAAGATGAATAGTTCCGGTTTATCACCCGCACAGAAGCTTATGCAATTTGACTATTTTAATTAGACTATTTATCTAGCCTTACCCCCTCCAACTAAATCAATCCTAGATAAAGCCCATTTAGTCTTACCCCCTCCGACTAAATCAATCCTAGATAAAACTCATCCTATCAAAAAAGCTCATCTCTGTTGTATCCTATATTGTTATCCACTATTATTTTATATGGTTAACCGAACGGGCACTTAGTTTATTAATCAATAGATTTCCAACTAGACAAATTGTTTTATTTCCGTATATCACTACAACACGGTATGTCACTATAATGTGCTCAAAAAAATATTCAATATGTATTTCTTTTGAATATAAGTATAATTTAAAAAATTGATATTTAAAGATTAACCGAAAAGAGATCGAATAGTGAAAAAATAAAATGTGAGATAAAAGAATATTTAAATAGAAGAAAGAATATAGTTCGTGAAGAAATAGGTAATTCGGAAAACGACCGTAACCTTTAGGAATAGGGGTACGGCAACAGCCGGTGCCAAGCCCAAACCCGTTGCTATCATTCGGAGGCGACGCCGCCCGAATCACCCGCGCTCTGGCAATACGAGACGCACCCGCCGCTGAAGCTCCGGTTGGCTAGCCCCGTGACCGCAGCCAATGGCCGTGAGCCAGTTCTGGTCGGAGAACGTATACCGAGTTGCCGACAATCTATAGATAACGGTCAGGATCCTCCCATCCTGGCCGTACGTAGAGAGCGCCAAATTCGGCATACTGACCCGGACGTTGGCCGGGTTTATTCCCATGATCTCCCCGCCAAGGACGGATAGGAACGCCCTTGGCGGGTTAAAAGAAGCGTTGCAATTGATCTCGAAGGATTGCTCCATGGAGCAGCCCGGCCCCACCCCGAACGGGTACGGGATCGGCTGGGCCCCGCACCGCTCTGGGCATCGGGGCTTCGCAATCGATTGCGTTGAGATTGAGAAATGGAGGAGAGTCGGGAGACAAGAGTTGCATAAGCATGTTTCTTTGCTTTGAAATTTGAATAGTATATTTTGGTAAGGAGAGCTGAAATTCAAATATATTTTCGTATTTATAGCAATTGCTGGCCGGTTTTATTTGTATATTCAAAGTGGATTAGACCTTGACCACGTCTTTCAATAATTTAAGATTAAAAGGAACGTTTGTCTTAGTCCACGACCAACTTTATCTACTAGTACTAATATTTCTTTGAATGAAAGATAACAATTTCATTGATCCACTTAGACTTAATATGTATTTGCTGCAAAATGAGCACTGACAAATGTAAAGCATGAACTAGTTCAAATTGATACTAACTTTGAAAAACTCCACAAATTGATACTACTAACTTTGAAAAACTCCGGATGTGAACTCATATTTAATTAAATATTGTAAATATGAAGTCAGATTTTGCGATTTGAGGACCACATTTTATGGATATTTATATACTCCCTCCAAGCGTCCCACAAAAGATGTCACACTTGTGAGACAGGACGAAATTTTAGGTGGTTTTGTTTTGTGTGTTAAATGGAGAGAGAAAATATAATTTTTATATTTATGTGAGAGATAACTTTTTCCAAAATTGGAAAAATGATCTTTTGTGGACAAACTAAAAAGGAAAGCGTGACATCTATTATGGGACGGAGGGAGTACTAATCAACATGCAATGAATGAGGGGACACATGTACGAGAGACTGTCTTCAAATTGATGTCCTATCTAAATTTGATTAAGACTTTGGCTAGAACAGTGAATTAATGTGGAAACCCAAGTTAGCATCACCTTCAAAGCTTGCTTGCATGCTATCAATAGTTCAATTAAAGCTCAACAATGAGATAGAATAAAAGGAACTACACGTTGGCAGAACAATTGACTGCAATCAAGACTCTTATGATTGAAACTAAGGAAGCCATGTTGGCATCAAAAGCTTTTTCCTCGGACTTTAAGCCTAGAAAGAGGAAGAAGGGGCACCAAAGTCGGCTGTTCCTAATAAGGCTACAAACAAAAAAATGGTGCATCTAAGGAAATAAACTGGAAAGTTCTTCAAACGCGGCGAAAGGGGCATTACAAGCCAAATGGTCCTATGTTAAGATACGACAATGGCTCAAGTATGCACGAAGCTCATGTTGTAGACTCATGTTTAGCGGTGGTTTCTATTCATATATGGGTAGTGGATACGAGATCCACTGATCATATCTGCATTGATCCTATTTTGCTGCAGGTGGCAAGACAGTTGCATGAATGTGGGATTTATATTCAGTTAGGGGATGCTATGATAGTAGCGGCCGTTGCAGTTGGGGCCGTTTATTTACATTTTGCTCATGATAGAGTTTTTGTGTTGAATAATGTTTAATTGGTATCGTCGTTAGCTGAACTTTAATTTCACTTTCTATAACTTGTGGATGAAGGATGTTTAATTTTGTTTGATTATTCATGCATCATTGAGAAATATGGTTCTTAATTATATTTTCGTGATATCTTAGAAATTATTCATGTATCATTTAGAAATGTGTTCTTATATTTGTCATGATCATATTTTAGAAAACAACTTGTACCCCCTATTATACCTACACAGTACTCGCAACATAGTCTAATAATACGTTGACTTCTTTAGATAAAAGAAAGTCCACTTGTCTCGCAATGAATGATCCTCCATGTATTTGTTGCAACTTAGACTATACCATGCAAATCCTTAAGGATCCAAATGGTGGTCGACCATAAACCTTACTCAACCTGCAAATCTTGTTTGGAATGCAAGGTGATCAATATTATTTAAAGTCATGGGGAATAGGGTAATGGAAATACTAGATTTTATTTATTCTAACATGTTTGGTCTTATGACAACTCAAGCTATAGGTGGTTATATTAGTATTTCATCACCATCACGAGTCTAAATCTTTTGATATATTCAAACAATTCAGAGTACTCCATCGTCCCAGTATAAGTGACAAAACTTTTTTTTTTGCAAATGATAATAAATAGTTAAAGTGGAGATAAAGTAAATGAAAAGAGAGAATATTGTATATGAGAGTCTCTTCTACATTATTTTCTCTTACTTTACTTTCCCTTCACTCTAACTATTTATTACTCCTTCCGTCCGCGAATAGGAGTCTAATTTCATTCTGGCACGGGTTTTAAGAAATGTTAAGAAAAGTGGATGGAAGAAAGTAAGTGTAATATGGGGTCCACTTGTATATATTAGTTTTAAATGATACGTGAGTGGAATGAGTTAGTGGTATGTGGGGTCTCTTTACCATTTATAGTAGTAATGAACTGAGACTCTTATTCGCGGACAGACTAAAATGGAAAAACGAGACTCCTATTCGCGGACGGAGGGAGTATCATTTTCATAAAACACGTACGAAAAAAGAAATGTGTTACTTAGGCTGAGATGAAGGGATTACTTGTGAAACCCATGTAGTTACTTTTGATTTGACACGGATTTTGAAAATTGTTTGACTTTGTAAGTGAAAATGCATATGTTTTGTATTAGAAATGTGAGGGTAAATGAGACTTAAATAGCGATCTGCCCAAATTGGCAAAATGGAAATTTTGTAAGGCCGTAGGGTTATTTACTTCATTATATTAATCAATTAACATATAAAAATATTGTTAACCAACATTATGAGAAACCGATCTACTCATTTTACTATGTCTCATCAACTGGGTCACAAGAGTTACATCTAAAAATATTGGTTGATGCTATGCACAACTTCAAGTATGGCGGCTGAAAAACCAACTATGTTTTGTCTATCTTCTATTGTGATGATTCATTGCTTTTATATAAAAATTTGTTGTTAAACTTTTGATTGATCAAACGTACGCTACAATTGTCCAGCTTTTGTATGCATTCAATAATATTGTGTAAAGCTTTTGTATGTTGGAATGTATATTGACTGCAACTTATTCTTCCTCAATTCAAAAGACTAGTTTAATAATAAAACACTAATCAAGACTAATGTGGAGGACCGATATGAAGAAATCAAAGATAATTATTTTTTGATTTAATACATTTTTATTGTGAGTAAGATGTTTTGTCGAAGCTAACATATGTTAATCAAATTTTTTTGGACAGAGAACTAATTTTGAACTTTAAGAGTAACTAGTGTTAACACCGTGCTATGCACGAGAAAAACAATTTTCAACTAATGAAGAAAAAGTATAAGATAAATAGATTAAAAAACAGGATAGATAATAAGAATATAATGACGTTTATAATTAAGAATATGTGTTAATTACAATAAATATAAACAATAACAAAAAGAAAAATGCACTCCTCCCAACTCACTCTAGATCAAACATTTCATATTCGGCAAACGATACCTATGATCTAATCGGAGTAAAATAAAATAAATGAACTATATATTAAATGAGAAGAATAGCATGGCAACATTAATATATACTAATAGATAACCCAAAAACAGTAGATTATAAGTTCATAAAATGGGTAATGTGCGAGATCTGAGAGCAAAGTATATGTATTAATACTGAATCAAATATATACATATAAAAACATGCTTCAAGTACCTATAAATAAATAAAAATACAAAAGCTAATTAAAAGATATTTTTAAAAATTTTAAAATGAAAAGAAAACAAAAAATATTTTTTAATAATGAATAGCTCATATATAAAAAAATAGTTCGTTAAAACAAAATAAAGAGTTCAAAAATTTGGAACACCAAAAAATTGTTTTCATAAATGAAAATATAATAAATAAAAGTAACAACAAACTAAATAATACTCATTCATAAGTACTGAAAAATTGCTTTATAAATGCCATTTACAGTGGAATCACCACTTATCTGATGTTCATCTTTACAGACTAAAATCTTCAAACATTCACGACCTGTGACTCTATATACAACAACGTTGAGTTGTCCATGACTAAAGAGAGGTTTTCGAATCAGAGTTCGATATGCAATCAATTATAATTTTGAATAATAACTCAGAGTTGTCCAAGTAAGACGGTTATATTTTGAATAATCACACTATCAATATAATTATGGGACTCTTAACGGATCCACCAACATCAATTGCACAAAGAAAAGTTAAAATTAGAAGAGTCAAACTAAAATACATACAAAAAATATTAAAAATAAAATAATATTTTAAATTATTTTAGACTTGGGAAGAAATTACAAAATTTGCACAACTATTATATAAATGCGGAAATACAATAGAAAATATTATCATTTATCATTTATAATTATAATGGGGGACGAAAATTTATAATAATAATGGGTTACGGAAAACTGAACATATAGCCCAAATATTTAAAAGATATATGAAACAGTCCATTTAAATTATTAAGAAAAGCCCACACAAAAAAAAAAGAAAAGAAAAAAGAGAAGTTCAATAATTTAAATTCTCTGAAAAGCTCCAAATACCACAATCATTCGAGGCCCAAGAAAAGTCCAAAACAAAACAATGCACAAACCGATTTTATTTTAAAACTGAATCACATAACATTAGACTAATTACAATTAATCAACATAATTAATAAACATTATAATAACCACATACAATTAATCAGCATAAACCAAATATTTCAGTCTCTATTTCCCATTTTATCTGTCGCCTCAGCTGAAAAAACCGTAGCGTGAATCGCGTCGCCTCCACCATCTCTCGCTGCCAAAAAGTCGTCGTCGACGACACCTACGACTCCGCTGCACCACAAATCAGCGAAGACTTCATCTACTCATCGGTCCCTTTTATTCCATGTCAAATTCGTGGCTATTCAAACATCACAGCATCAGTGAAAACCTAAATCGCTATCCATCTCGCCGCAACAACGAAAAACACGGAGAAAATGAAGTCGTCGACGGAGTATTAATTGTCAATGCAATCCAAATCAGGTGCGACTTCATGTTACGACCTTACCCCATGATTTCCCAATTGTAGATCGCAACGTAAATCAACAAACCACAATCGATGAAATTAACGCAACAAGGAACAATCGAAGAGAAATTATATTAATGCAAATGTAAACGATCAACAAATACAATGCGACGTAAGGAAATAGAGGATATAGCTCCAGATCCATGATCTAAGCTCATGAACAAACACACAGCATAACATGACATGAAGATGGTGTTGTGGTCCCTTTTATATGCATCTGATTACACGCCCAACGCCTTCTTTGACACCTCACTCCGCCACCTCAGCCTGCCAGCTCGGTTGAACCATGTGCTACTTATTGATCCACATAAGCTTATTCATATCTATTAATTAACTACGCCACGTGCACCGCACCACGCAGCTAGCTATGTTGCATGCACATACGAATATTGCTCGAGATAATAGTGCATGCAACACTTCACCTATTTCACGAAATCAGTACAGAACCACTGACCCAGAGACGAAACCTGAGATCCCTCTCCATCTCACCGCCTCCACCGACGAAAATGGAGAAAAGGCCACCATCTACGGCGGAGGAAATTATCTCCATCACCAAAGAAAAGGCAAAAGTTGTTACCTAAACCCTAAATTTATTTTCCACATTGCATGTTTAAATCTTCAACTAACTGGATTCAAATTAATTTTACAAAGCAACATATCTTAAAAAAATTGGGGACGGAATAAGTGTTTGCCTAATATATTTGGGACAATTACTTTCATTTGCAATTATACTTTGCTAAACTACTTCAAAGACTTGACATTAATGGTGAAAGCTTCCAAATTCGTAGTAACTCAGTCCAAGAAGGTAATAAACTCTCCTATATTAGCATGTTCAAAAGCTTATTATGTTTTACGGTTTTAAGAAATGTCACTCTAAGGCAGGTAGTCATATTGCATATAACGATTTAAAAGGCAATATTTGTCAAAAATTGTAGAACTCAATTCTCTGCCAAAAAAATGCATACATACATGGAGTATTTTAGAAAGATGAACTAACAAAATAAGTCTGGGTGGCAGGAAAATAAATCGAAGAAGCATTCTAAAGTAAACAACTTGTACTCCACAAATGAAGCTGAATAATACAAGTAAATTAAAAAATTCTTAACATGTAAAGCATACTCAGTGAGATATATACCTCAGTTGCATCAACAATATCAGCAACTGTCCTTCCTAATAGCTGAAAAACCTCTCAAGTCTTGCTATTTCCTCAAAAGCATATACATTATTTAAATGCTAAGTTTATAAATGCTGCTTCAATTTTTTTTGCAGGTAATCATCCTAATGGATTTAAAGTAAAAGTGAAAGAAAAAGGAGAAAGAATGCATAGAAACTGAAAAATAAGGTCAGTGAATAATTAAATTATGAAAAATAAATTCATATAGAATAGAGATACCGGAAATATAGTCACTAACAATGTTTTAGTATATGCAGGGACAAACTGTTCAAAATGGAATCAGTGAAAGATTAAAGGTTAGAACACTACATTAATTGTATACCTTGTACTAAAAACTGGGGAAAAAAAATGAAAACACTGAAAAACGAACATATATTAAGAACATAGAGTGAAGAATCATAAGAGAATATATAAAGAACAAATAGGAAGAGATAGTATGCAGATCATGTATTAGGGAAAAGTTAAGAAACTGAACTAATTTTCTGTTTATTTTCTTGACTGATTTTGGTTGAGAGAGGAAGTAAGTGATTATAGGAGTGTTAAGAGATGAGGTATTTATAGGACTCTCTTCTTCATCATGCAAGTTAGATAGATATCATGCAGGTTCCCCATAAAAACATCATCATGAGAGACCTTTCATATAATACAACTAAGATATAAATATTAGAAACAATATTAGATATTAATAAATATTTTTTTTACAAATTTGCATAAAAAAACAAATTTAGATGTAGCATGTGAAATATTAATACTAAAACTTATAAAGTAATATTAATATTAATATTAACACTTATGAAATATTGTGTAAGATTTGGCCATTTATTTAATTTTATAAGTTTCTGCATTTATTTAAGGCCCATTACATTTCTGCATTTATTAACGTATTCTTGTGTTATTTATAGGAGAAATTATTAACTTATTCTTGTGTTATTTATAGGAGAATTATAAGGATACAAACTAAATCCTAAAAACATAAGAGCCGCCGCCTATTACTCTTCACTCTACAGAAAAAGGAAAGAGAAGGAGAACCATAAAGAACACAAACAACCGCCTCTCACTCCTCACTCTATAATCATTACACAAAGAGGACAGATAACATGGCATCATTACACAAAGAGGACAGATGACATGGCAGGCGTGGGAGGCTAGAACCTACTCTACTACATCAACAATATATCAGCAAAACAATATACCAAGATAAAAACAAAAGGTATGAAATTCTTTATAAATGCTCTAAAGGTTGCACATTCTGAAACTGAAGCAAATGAGCTATTCAATGATATGTTTCGGATGTACTTTGATGGGTGCACATTAATTCCAGTTCATGCTATCACTTCTACTGTCTATGTATCTCTTAGAACATACTATTTCAAATCACTTTTTTAGGGGTTTAAGAATGTTAAGTTGATACTTAATCTTATTAATGCTTTGGAGGTAAGTTTATCACATACAATATGTTGCCCCCTTTCTCCAATTTCTTTGCAGAAACGAATTTCATAAATATTTTTTCAAATTTATATACATGAAGTTCTTCAAAATTTAATGCAGTCAGTTTCAATTAGTTATTGCTCCCTTTCCCCATTTTCTTTACAGACGAATTTCTTTAAAATTTATATACATAAAAGGTTTTTCATTTGGTACATTGTTCCTACATTTAGAACATAATCTTAAATTTACATTTTTCTATGTTATATTTTTCATGTTCTAAAATTGTGATTTAATTCTATCTCTTATTTTTCATGTTCTAAAATTTTCATTATATTCAGTATCTCATTCTCAATTTCTCATTGATAATTTCAAATCTATATATGATAATTTTTATACATATTACTAATTTATTATTTACCTTTTTTAGGGACAAATTTCATTGGAAACATATGAATTAATTTATATTGCTTTGCAGGAAAGATTTTTATATTTAATAGGTCGTCTCTCTCTCACTCTCTCCCTCCATTTGTGTCTCTCTCTCGGTCTTATTTCTCTCTTACTATCTCCTCTCCCTCTTTTATTTTTAAATTTTCTAAAATTGTAATCTTATGCTTATTTTATTTAATTGTGTGACAGCCTATCAAATGTTTGCATTGCCAAATGAGATTTACGTGGGCTGATAACTGAATTAGGGGATATCTATTATTTTTGGTAGATATAATGTCATACATACTGAATGAATATTTTACTAATTCAAAAAATCTTATATTTAATAGGATGTCACACTGTTTTCTAAATTTGCTTGTTGATTCTTTGTGTTTAGTCTTGAAAGTAATTTTAAATATAATTACTAATATATCAATAATTTTTTCATGGACAAAGGGCATTGGAAATTGATTAATGGATCAAAAGTTTTGAAAGAATAAAATAAATATACATATTGTAATAGAATAAATTTTTTTAGTAAAAACTGCAACCCTAACAAATATAGTCTGCAGTCTCGATACATCCAAAAAGAAATCAGAAGATAACCTCCAAATTGAGCTAACTGGATTTACCAAAAGAACCATCTCACATGATATATTTTTTTCCGCCAAATAAGAGTATTATTGTCTTTTCAATCAAGTGTCCATTTTTATTAGTATAGATTAATAAGACCAAAATATCATTAATACTTTTATTATGGCCGGCTGAATATTTTTTTTTCTTATTTTATATGATTCCAGCGCCACTGGTGACGAGACAAGCCCGTTATGGCGGTGGGGCCCACCCACATTCTGAATTTGAATTATGTGTTTCATGTGCATTCGCATTTCATTTCATTTGCATTTGCATTTGCATTTGCACCGCACAGAAACAGTGGGTCCCAGGGTGAAGATTTGACTTTGACTAGTTGAGAAATGAGAGGAATAAATTAACTGAATCGAGAATAAAAGTCACACCATCCTTCTTCCAATTCGCATCCCTTTTCTGAAATTTTTTCAAATAAAGCTTCAATTCTCCGCCTCTAACAACTTACTCTTCAACTCGGATCACTCGACAACTCTTGTAGCTTTTCAATTTCGTCCCTCAAAATTCTTCTTGTTGATAAAGGTTAGTCTACCTTATCTATTTTCTAGTTAAAGATTCGATTTTTCTTCTTCTTTTTTTTCTCGGTGAACTTTATATCTGGAATTCATGCTTCGGTGCTTCACTGGGTTGTTTATTTTGGAGATAAAGATCCCAATTTTAGTTTGTTTTGCTAAAGGTATTTCGATTAATTTGTTGGTTTAGGTCTGTCTATGTGAAATTATTTGTTTACCTTTGTTTTAAATTTTAGGGTTTTTATGCTGTGGGATGTGATTTGTAAAGGGCTTCTTGATTAACTGGTTTTTAAAAAATTGAGGAAGATTATTTCTGTTTACAACCTGTCTTATGGTTGGAGAAAGCCTTTGATTTCTCCGAGAAAAAATATGAAAATATTTGTTTTTATTAGCAGAACCAGGCTGTCAATACAACTAGAACTGTTTGAATCTATAAACTGCTTATATGTATATATATGTGAAGACTATAAGCAAATCTGATTTACAATAATAATTTGGTTGTGGATTTGTGATTCATAAGTGTATTTGTTCTTTCATTTCAGGTTTTGAATGTGCAGTGATTCAAAGAGTGGACACAGCCTTTCTGACTTGGAGATGAAGGCTGGATTTCATGTGGGGAAACATGGGAATTGCTCTGAGCTGCTCGAATTTGCAGCCACGGATGATTTGGCTGGCTTCCTACACGAAGTCGAGGGGAGGGGCTGTGATGTTGATGAAGTGAGCTGTTGGTATGGGAGAAGCTTTGGGTGGAAGAAGATGGGGTATGAGGAGAGAACCCCTATCATGATTGCTGCGTTGTATGGGAGCACAGAGGTCTTGGGGTATATAATCACAACTGGTCGAGTCGATGTCAATAGGGCGTGTGGGTCTGATGGAGCCACGGCCCTCCACTGTGCTGCGGCTGGTGGCTCGTGGTCCTCTGTTGAGGTTGTTGAGTTGTTGATGGCTGCCTCTGCGGACAGCAGCGTTGTGGATGTCTCTGGGAGGAAGCCTGGTGACCTCATTGCCCCATGTGTGAGATCCTCCGCCAATCCGAGGAGGAAGCAGCTGGAGATGTTGTTGAACGGGGTGAGCAGCAAGGGGGAGGAAGAGGGTAGCAAGACGCCACTGGCTGTGAGTGAGAGGAAAGAGTATCCGATTGATATATCGTTACCGGATATAAACAATGGTGTTTATGGCAGTGATGAGTTTAGGATGTATACCTTTAAGGTGAAGCCCTGCTCGAGGGCTTACTCGCACGACTGGACCGAGTGTCCATTTGTCCACCCCGGTGAGAACGCGAGGAGGCGTGATCCGAGGAAGTATCACTACACTTGCGTCCCTTGCCCCGAGTTCAAGAAGGGGAACTGTGGGAAGGGCGATCGATGCGAGTATGCTCATGGTGTTTTTGAGTCGTGGCTGCATCCCGCCCAATATAGGACTCGCCTTTGCAAGGACGAGATGGGCTGCTCGAGGAAGGTGTGCTTTTTCGCGCACAAACCCGAGGAGCTGCGCCCGTTGTATGCTTCCACGGGCTCGGCCATGCCGTCTCCAAAGACTCTTTCTGCATTGGACATGGCGACAACGTTGATGATGACTAGTAACACGTCGACACCACCAACATCCCCATCAGTTACCTGCTCGTCTCCAATGGGGGGAAACATGTGGCCGAACAAGATGAGCCTTGCTACACCGCCTGCTCTGCAGCTTCCCGGTAGTAGGCTGAAGACGGCCTTGAGTGCGAGAGACGTTGATCTGGATCTGAAGATGCTCGGATTGGACAGAATCCGGACCCAACACGGCCAGCAGTTGGTTGAGGAGATGGCTAGTCTCTCGTCTCCGTACTCCCGAATGGCTGATTTGACACCAACGAACCTTGACGACGTATACGGATCCATCAACCCTTCTCTACTGTCTCAGTTACAAGGAATGTCACCGAAGATCAACGGCTCACAGATGCAGTCCCCGACTCGACAGAATATGAACCAGCTCCGAGCAAGCTACCCGACAAATGTCTCGTCCTCGCCATCAAGAAATCCCTCAGTGTACGGTTTTGACTCCTCCGCAGCAGTAGCTGCAGCGGTCATGAATTCACGGTCAGCTGCCTTCTCGAAACGGAGCCAGAGCTTCATCGACCGCAGCGGTGGCAACGGATATCATTACGGGCCGACAGCCAATTCGCCTGGCGGTGTCATGCCGCCGAATCACTCGGAGTGGGGTGCTCCTGATGGGAAGCTAGAATGGGGCTTCAATGATGAAGAAGTGAACAGGCTTAGGAAATCCGCCTCATTCGGTTTTCGATCCGACAGTGCCGGTGTGAACGCTCGTTCTAATGCAGGGGAGCCAGATGTGTCGTGGGTTAACACGCTGGTGAAAGACGTCCCGGCTAGTGGGAACACGGGGATGTATAGTCCGCACCAGAGGCAGGCTGCCGGTGGGTAGACGCCAACGGCGATGCCACTCCGGCTCGAGCAAATGTACATAGAGCAGGAGCAGATAGAGGCTTGAGATGATCGTTAGGAATTGATCATATTCTTTCTGATTCTTACATTTTTAACACCATATCTTTAGCTATGGTTGCTTCAAGGATTTACTGATGGGAATATCAGTTTTAGATTGGGATATTAGATTAGTTAAATTTTTTTATTTGATATGAATATATATTGTTTACTTGGGAATTGGAGGAGTAGTTTCATGTAATTCTCATATTCAAATCGATGAATAAATGTGAGGATTGAATTTCTGTATTTCTATTGCTTGTTTAATTACGTTTTCCTCATATGACTTTAATTAGGTTGCTAAATATTTTAAATTGCTAACAGTTAACTATGTCAATAGTCAATATTATTGATCATAAAAGTGAACAAGTGCAATGTGTAATATTTAGCAGGTATCGAGCAATACAAATTCTTCATGCAAAGTGATGAATCAAATATATATGTCTATGATCTAATAGATGAAAATGATTTCTAGATTATAATTTGATATCGCATTTTATTTTATCCAATTTTCAATATATATGTATGTCAGTATGTGAAGCAAAATTTTGGGGTAACGCAGAGAATACAAACAATGAACAAATATTTAAACAAAAGGAAAGAAAATAAAAGAAAGTTAGGTAATGGATCATATAAGAAGTGTGCCAATTGTTGAATTGTAAGCCACTATCTACTACCAAAGTAGACCAACAACGACTTATACACCCCACTAAATTATCAATTATCAATTATTAACACTATTTAAAAGTTCAATTAGCTGTAAAATAAAAGAAATTAAAAATGAGCTTTCTTAAATTAGACGGAGTGATTATTATTGAATTGTTTTTGCAGCCGCCTAACCAGAACGGTATTACCCTTGATTATTTTCTTCACCTTACTACGTTTATTGCTCAATACATGTCAACACAATATCAATACAACATAAATCGTTGACATTTTCTGTTTTCATTATTTTGTCATCTGTTGACATTTTCTAACGGTACAGATCATAATTTAGAGTTTCTACGATATTTAGAGTTTGCATTTGATTGTATCTCATTTAGTTATATAGTGATCTATAAATAACTAGATCCCAATGCATAACTAGAGATCATTTTATTAATTCAGTGTAATGTAATTTACGCGAATAAGATTACTATTTTATAACCGTTTCCGATCATTATAGGGGTGTAATTAGGCCATTCCCTAATCATTTAAATATGCCAGATGATGTCAATCATTTCAAAAGGAAAACATTGCATTCCAAATCTGAAAAGACCATTTTATCCTTGGAATTGATCAACACTCTTAATGACCTTCGTCTATATCACATGAGGAAATTTTAAAACTCAATCTCATTCTATCAATTTTTGATCTAATGATTGAGATTTCATCACTAATGATACATTAATATAATTTAGTTATTTATCGATCACTACCCTATATATATGTTACTCCATATAGTCTTTCGTGATCAGTAGTCAAATTAATTCGATTAATTCAATAGTTATGAAAATTTGCTTATTGGTTCGGTCTTTTAACATTTGTCACGGTTAACTTGTCATGGTGGAATGTTTCATAAAGAGAAGAAAGAGATAAAGATTAGGTCCATCTTTATTTTAGCCTAAAAGTGACTATAAAACGCACATATATGTTGCAATTTCAATCAAATATACAGTTTTGAATGCCATAACCCTACAACTCAACATAAAAATCAAATACACTATCATTTATATTCTTTGACAAATGCAGTCAATCTATTACTAATATATGATTGCTCCATCAAAGCAATGAAGCAAAAAATCAATTGTGTTGCCAAAAAAAAACTATCTATATTTTCCAAAGGTCAGCATGTTTGCAGTATGAGCTCAGACCATTGTCATAACAAAAAGCTTCAAAGAATTAGCATCTGCTAAAGAATCCATAAAAAAATTTCATCACAGCTCAAGATTTTTGACCCCCATTGAGTTGAGGATCTGTCTGATAATAGACGACGTCGCCTGTGTCGCTCACATAGTGATCCTTCTTCATGCTTCGCACGAGGTCTCCCAGCAAGTGGAGTGGGAGAGGGCCTGACTTCTTCGGCTCTCTGTAGTACTTGCCCAACACCCCCTTGGCTGCTTCCGTCTGCATTGCAAGAATCGGCCAAGGTCACGAGTCAAAAACATGTAAAACCAACTCAACTGTCTGAGGCAAAGTCGTGCGGATAAAAATGGAAAAAAAACAAAACTTACAGCTTCTATTAAGTTGTAGTGTGGGATTTGGGGGAAGAGATGGTGTATGACATGAGTTCCTATGTCATGATGGATGTTGTTAATCAACCCGTAATCACGGTCAAGTGTCGTGAGCCCGCCTCTCAGATAACTCCATTCCTGTTTTATCCAAGAAAATAGAGACATTATTAAAAAATAACTTCTAGTACAAGTTGAGTGAACATTCTCTCCTCCTGGATTTCATACTCTCTCGGTCATAAAAATGAGAACTTTTGAAAAGACACGGATTTTAATGCAAAATTGGTAAAGTAAGAGAGATAGAAAGAAAAAGTGTATTAGAAACAAATAGGTTCCATCTTTATGAGAAAAAAGTTTCCTAAAATGGAAAGTTTCTATTTTTAGGAAACAGACCAAAATGGAAAGAGTTTGTTTAGGAAACGAAAAGAGTATTATGAGTTAAGTTTTACCTTTCCGCGGTACCAAGGGAGCTTATCTTCATGGCCATGATGATGCAAATAAGTCACGATATCAAGCCACGCTACAAAGCCCTGAAGCACAAGTCAAATTCAAAGTTTTACCAAGAAGTCCGAGATAGGATAATTCATGATTAATTAATTCTAAAACTGCTCAAATCTTTGACAAGAAGAAGACACCACATTTTACAGTTGAAATATCATATAATCAACGGGATTGAAATGACTGACCAAGTAAGGAATGCCATATAGTTTGAGAAGCTGGACCGGACCCATGACAAAAGATAGTCCTACAAGCAAGGCAGCCATTGCAGTCCAACAAACTGTTGAGGTGATAATATCTTTCCTCTCAGCCGGGACAAATAAATCGCTGTCCGGGTGGTAATGAGAGCCTTTTTTCCCCGGACTTCGTTTCCACTGCGAACAAACAACAAAAAACAAGACATTAAAACGAATTCATAGGGAAAAAAACACATCGAAGAAGTAAGGTGCTCACCAGATAAATGGGATATGCCAACATTGGGAAAGGCAATGTAAACCTCATTTTCTTGGTTATACTGTCCATGCTATTGTAAATCTTCTCAGGCAACTGCATTTAAGAGTATGAATTCCGGATTTTGTGAGACATCATACAAAAGCATCAACAAACAATCGAGATTTTCGAATCCACAGAAACAAACTTACAGGGTGCCAAGATTCATCATTCTCAACATGCCCATGGTTTTGATGATGAGTTCTGTGACTAATTCTCCTACATCAATCAACCATAACAATCAACAATCAACAGCCAAAATGCTTCATTTACTAAACATAAACATTACCAATGCAATGAGAAACAGACATCAAATATGAACATACCATCCATGATAGGGCACCAAAATTGAAGAGTGGAGAAAATGGCCAAACACACTATTCAACTTGGGGTTGTTAGAAAAGCTTCCATGGCCACTGCATCAATCAATTCAAGGCACATCAAGATCAAATCTTTAACACATAAATCCCACCAAAAACACAAAAAGCAACCTCCCACAAACATTACCAGTCATGACCAAGGACAAAGAGAGCCCAGAACATGGTGCTCTGAGCAAACCAGTACAATGGCCAAACAAGCCAGCTGTTGAAATAGGCGGCGGCGGCGGCCATCCCCAAAACAGCCACGACATCCCTCACCACATACCCCACAGACCTCCAAGGGTCCTTCACCCAGCAATGCTTAGGAATGGCCGCCTTTATGTCGGACAACTTGAACGGAGGCGGCGCCGCCGGGTCGAATTCTTTTTTCTCTTCTTCCAGTGGCTGAATCCTCAATGGCGCACTCACTCCCAAACCCCAATTCCGTTTCTGAGTAATCCCAATTGACGAAGAGGAAAACTGATTGGGCCTTGAAATTCTTAAATTGGAGCTACAGAGAGAATGGGGAGTCCTTGGTTTAGGATAGATTCTTGGAAGAGGCTTCAGGCCACAACCTGATATGACAAAACTCGCCATGAGAGAGAGAGGCAATCCAATAAAGATTTCACCTTTTTAAGAAGGGCGCTCTCCCTGTGTGTGTTTGGGAAAGAATTGTGGACTTGAGGAGTCCACAATTTGTGTATGGAAACAGAGCGCAAGTTGATTTTGGTGGAATAGAGGTGAGAGGTTGATGGGCCAAGTTGGAATCAAGTTGTGTAAAGGGTTTCACTACTCTGAAGTATGCAAGTGGGATCAATTTGTGGCTGGGTTGAAACATGAAAGAGAGATGGTTGTTGTATACTATGTTTATATACAGCCAGCCAACGCGTATCGTCTCTTTCTTCTCTATTTCCGATTTTACAGAGGCCTAATAATATCACGTGATTCTTAAGCCTCAAATCTAATTTGATTAGTATTTAGGTTTTCCGTTGATTATTGATGGGTTGGCCGTTGGTGCATTTGGATTTCCCTCCGTTTTAGGGTCTAAATCGAGTCGGTTAATTTGACTTCGGCTTCGATTTTGGTTTCAGTCTCGATTTTGGTCCTACGAATGTTGAGTAAGTGTTAGTATATTTATTTCAAACGAGTTGTTTTTAGGCATGTGATAAAACTGGTCAAAATTTTTGGATACGAAAATTAAAATTGAAAGACTAAAATATCTGATGAAATAAAATAAAAGTGATGGAATATTTTGCTTTTTTTTCAAAAAAAAATGAAACTTAGTGACGAGATTTTAAAAAGGAAATATAATTAGTGGTCACGTGGAGAAAAGTTATTAGGGAAGATAGAGAAAAAATACTATTAAAGTAATGTACTTTAAAGTAGGGGTGTCATATATGGTATAGTACTTCATTTCTTCATTGTTAAATTATTCATATTCTTTTTTGAAAATTAAGATAAATGAGTCTTTTTGGCATTTTCTTTTTTTATCTTTTCTATTTTATTTCATTTCTTACTTTATTTTTTTCTGCTTAACTGATAAATTTCTATTTTCTTAAATCTCGTGCCGAAAAAAATGACTTACTGGACGAAGGGAGTACAAGTAAGTCGCATAATTTCTTCATATTTCTTAAAACTTGTACGAAAATCAAATAGGACACTTATAGGGAATGGATATGGATTGAATAATAATTATGCACAACTTTGACTTCTTAAAATATGAATTCTTCGTAACTCAAATGTCATATCTTTGATAACGGTAACTAATATAAGCGGTGTCCATATCAAAATTACTCTGCATTTTAACAGCCAGAGGGCAACCGGAAGGGATCACCGAAAATAAAATCCTAAAACACACTCACAACAAAATAAAATAATTTTATAAACATGATCAATTTTAATAAATGATGGTAGGGTCTATATTACACATCTTTGTGAGTATGTTTTAAGATTTATTTTAGGTGAGATCTCTTCAGGAGGGCAACCTATATTCATTCTCTTGTAGGAGATGCAAACAGCTTTCATGGAATGCGTTATCAAAATATGACTTTACCGTGTGCTATAGCTTTATCTTTCTTTTATTCCACTCACACAATTATTTTCCACTTTCAAAGTTCCGACTTTGAAATATATTAGGTATACATCAAACATCTTTATTGTTATAGATTGAGAGTCCCATTATATTGTGAATAATTATATTTTGACCCCTTTCCGCATGTGGGAAATTCAAAACAGCTAGACTCATTTTCATGCCCATATTCAAAGGGCGGCTGCAGAAATTTTGGTCAACTCTTTATTTATTTATTTATTTTGGTACTATTAATAATCCCTCCATCCTTGGTTAATTAACATCAATTTTTTTTCTTTTTCTGATTGTCTCCAATTAATTGGCACATTTACTTTATGCTACTTTTACTTTTAGTAATGAAACTTATAATTCATTAACTCATTTCATTCACATTTTATTATAAAATTAATATTTAAAAGTAGGACTCACGTTTCCCCTAATTAACTTTTCATTACCACTACAATCTTAATGATATGGAACTCATCCTCCAGTAAGACTGTCAATCGTGTCATTCTCTCTTATTTTACCAATTATACTTTAAAACTTGTGTCGAACTAAATGGTCATACTTTTCAGGGATGTAGGGAGTACATAAAAGTAAGACTTACATTTTATTTAACATTTTCAACTATCTTTTCTTCACATTTCTTATAATCAGTACCGAGTGTGGGGGATAATTATCATTTTTCCTCTTTTCTCATTTCTGATAAAGAAAAAAACTTAACTTATTATGAACAACGTGTGTGCTTGTTGTGTGTGGAGAGAGAGAAATACCGACCATGCTTTTTCTATGAACAAAACTCATTTAGTCAATAGAGAAAGATAGAATTTTAGTGGGGACAAACTTTACATTGATGATCCATTTGAAGGGTTTTGTCGATAATTTGTTTTAGTGACGCATTCTATTTATGGCCATCGAAATTGAAATTGGTGTTGGAAATTCTGCAGGTTTGTAAATTATTAATTGTAGTCAATTCTAATTCATTTAATTAGAGCATCCACCATGGCGGCGAGCCTACCGGCTAGCCGATCCCTAGCGCTCGCCGGTCCGCTCGCCGAACCATTGCAGCCGGCTAGCGCCAAATCGGTGAAAAAACGGCGAACGCACGCCGATTCCCGGCCGCTGGCCTATGCGCTCGCCGATCGGCTGGCCGCCATTGCAGGCTCCCGATCGGCGAGCGATCGACAAGCGGATTTTATTTTATTTTTTATTTAATTTTCGAAACACTATATATACGCGATTTGCACGTCATTTTCATTTGCACAACTTGTTTTAACGAGTATTCTCTCTATCTTAATTTCTGTACAAGAGCAACAACGCGAAATGAGTAGCACGAGTGGTAGTAGTGGGGATGCTGAGGAGTACGACCGGCGAATGAACGAAGCGTTGGAGGCGTATACGTCCCGTGAGATAGACCGGCTGTTACAGAGGGCGTTGCAGCCGACGGTACCTCGACCTCGACCCGTTGTCCATCGCCGAGCAGTGATTGAGCGGGATCACGTAGCTGCACATCAGCGGCTATATGAAGACTACTTCGCACCGGCCGCGGTTTAACGCCAACCTTTTCAGGCGGCGTTTTAGGATGAGCAGGGCCCTGTTTATGCGTATTGTTGACGCTTTAGAGCGTCGATATCTGTATTTCCGCTTCATGCACGATGCGGCTGGCAAACCCAGCCACACACCTATTCAAAAGTGCACCGCGGAAATCAGGCAGTTGGCCTACGGAGGCGCGGCAGACATGTGGGACGAGTACCTCCACATCGGTGAGACGACTGCCCTTGAATGTATGAAGTATTTCTGTCAGGGCGTGGTTAAAATATTCTGTGATCAGTACCTTCGAAGCCCTACCCCCGAAGACTGCCAGGAGCTGATGCAGATGCACGGGGAGAAGCATAGGTTCCCGGTTATGTTAGGCAGCATAGATTGTATGCATTGGGAGTGGAAGAACTGTCCCGCTGCCTGGAAGGGGTTCTACACGACCGGCTACAAGGGAAAGAATCACATGATGATCCTCGAGGTCGTAGCTGATTACCGGCTGTGGATTTGGCATACATATTTTGGGGTAGCCGGGTCGAACAACGACCTCAACGTCCTTAACTCGTCGCTCCTTTTCAACAAGCAGTGCCAGGGCGTCGGTCCGGCCATTAGTTTTATCGCCAACGGGAATCAGCATGATATGGGCTACTACTTGGCGGATGAGATATACCCTAGGTGGCCCGTCTTTGTGAAGACGATCAGGTGCGCATCAGATGAGAGGAAGGCCTACTTTGCAGAACGGCAAGAGGCGGCGCGCAAGGACGTGGAGCGCGCATTTGGTGTGCTCCAGTCTCGATGGGCGGCAATTAGGGGTCCAACGCGGTTTGTGGCATGTCGACTGCATTGCTGATATAATATACGCCTGTATTATCATGCACAACATGATTGTCGAAGATGAAGGTATACAACTGACTAGTTGGGCCAACGACGATAATGAAGCCGGACCAAGCCACGGCGTGGCCGCCCCGAACGTATGAAGTGGGGTACCTCACGATGAAGCCGACCGCCTCCAAGCACATGCCGACATGCGCCAAGTAGAAACTCATATTCGACTCCAAAAGGATTTAATTGAAGAGTTGTGGGCGCGGAGGACTGCACGGAGTTAGGTTTTTTTTTAATTATGTAATTTTTTAAATGTACCTTTTTTTTATTTAAATAAAATTATTGCATTTTCCCGTATCTGTGTCGTAAGTTGAAGTCTGTATTTTGTGTGATTGTTATTTTTATTATTTTGTTTATTGTGGCTAGGCTATGGCTAGGCTATTGCTTGTCTAGTTGCTTGTCCTGATGATGTGGCAGGAAGAGTTTTTAGTACTGATGATGTAGTAGGAAGAGTTTGTGGCTAAGCTATGACTGGACTATTGCTTTTCCAAAACAATTGTGGATGCTCTTATACTACTAGTATTAACTATTTTGGTATGTACTTTGGTACTTGAACTTTCAAAACTCGAACTTCAATGTATAGTGAGAGCGATATATAAATGTCATGTAGCTCTCAATGAGAAAATACTCCCTCCGTTCACTATTTTAAAGAGCCATTTTGACTCGTCGCGGATTTTAAGAAATTGTTTAACTTTGTGAAAAAAAAAGTAAATGGATAAAGTGAGTGGAATATGAGACCCATTTAAAGTATTAGTTTTATATTAGATTGTGAGGGTAAAAAGTTGATGGGATGTGAGGTCCGCATATTAAAAGTGGAATAAAACAAATGGTTCTATAAATCATGGACAAACTAAAATGACAAAATAGTTAAATGGTGGACGAAGAGAGTAGTAAACAAGAAAAAGAATCTTGTCAACATCCTAGTCGTTTCAAATCGTTTATATACAAACAAACAAACAATTTTCCAATATAACAATATTTTTCTACCCATACAAAGTAGTCTTGATCCCAGGTGGGAAAAGAAGAAATAAATGCTACTATCAACAACTAGCAACCTACTAATTTGTTATGCCTTGAGAACGAAAATGGAGTGCAAAATAGTGAAAAGGTAGCTTCACAAACGAGATCGTCGTATATTATCCAATCAGATGTTCCACCATTTACGTTTTTCCATAGCCTTAGCAAGCTCACTAGCCATATCCGCAAAGTTCTGAGCACCGTTCTGTAGCTCTTCAGTGCGCAGGCTGAGTTTCTGGTTTCGTAACAAGACATGAATACATATATATTATCTTTTCATTTTCCACATGAGCTAGCAGTGACCAATTTCTGTGCTAACGATTACCTCAAGTTTCTCTCGGCGTTCCATAAGTTTATCCCTTGCTTGTGATGCTGCACCTGCTGCATCCTGAAACAAACTAACAAAATCAGACTATGCATTTCCTCACCAATCTTAATGCCTGACAGGATCTATTTGAAGGGAAAAGTTTACCCCTCTGTTCCTATATTTTGCAATGATTTCTTCTGTTGTACGTACTGTCGGTTTAGTGTTGGTAGAACTACCTTCGAATAATTTATGCCGCTCAGTTGCCTCATCTGGATAAAGCATAAGTAGGAACAAATGTTCAAGGGTCAGTAGGGCATGTATCCACAATCTAGAAATAATGTCCAATCAGAAATTTGTAGCATTAACCTTTTGAGCCACCGGTGCTCTTTTGTGAAGATGATACATAAGGAACAGGCTCTTCACCTTTTGAGCCACCGGTGCTCTTTTGTGAAGATGCTACATAAGGAACAGGCTCTTCAATATCAAGGTCATCTGCAAATAATGAACACTTTCATGAGCATAATTATTTTAAATTTTCTTTCAGAATTCTTTAACAATTAAAGGGAAGTGCGACTTAGTTGGTAAGGCGCTGCTTCCTCTCCAACTAATAGGTTGGGAGTTCAAGTCACCACAACTATGGGGTGAACGAGGAACTATTATTGATCCTCCTCGAAAAAAAAATAAGAGTAGCAACGTATGATACAAAGATGTACAACACAACTCACCTATTTGAAGTTCCAAGTCTTCAAAACTAAAGGGTTCAGAAAACGGAAACCGTGAGAATATAGATTCTAAATGAGCAATCACCATCTCACGACCTTTTGCATTATTCATATGTTGCTCTTCCTTATCACCTTTCAATCCCTTTATCAGATTATTCACAAACTCAGGCAGAGCCCTCTGGTAGTGGAAACAAAAATATAGTTTAAACAGGTTCAGGTAATGAAATCTATAAACTGATTGTGGTTATGACTACCTCTTCCTTCTTTTGATTTTGAAAGTAGTTAACATCAGCATCGGCAGCTGCAGCAAGGACTTCATCGTGTAGGCAAGGCAACGGCTTACGAATCCTAAGAAAACATAGTTTCTAGTCAGGACTAATTGGAGAGAGACAGATTGGTTTTCTTTTTTTCGGGTGAGGGGGGGGGGGTGAAGGAGGACAGAAGACCTGAATTCATCCGCATATGCCATAAGAGATACAAGAGCAAATTCACAACCATTGACCTGTAAAAGATACAAACCATAGTGCAAGTTACATACCCTCACAAAACGAGATTGAAACTGCAGCTCATAATTGGCAATGGAAAATATTGGTTTGAAATGCAGTATGCTACACTAAAACATATCAAGAGTTGGGATGATATAACAAAATTTAAAGTAATATACGAAGCTGGATGGGAATTTAGGAAATTAGAATTGGAATTTGCAGTGTAAGGATGAATGCAGGAGAGTAGTGTTCGACAGAGAACCAGCACAATATGCTTTGTTTTACTTAAGCTAAATAACTGTGCAGGAGTATTTTTTTCGTACAGAATTTCTTGTCAATACATGGTGGAAAAAACAAAATTTTATAGGAATGGGAAGAATCTAATTCCACTAATTCAAGAAATATATGCAATAAAGTACTTCATCTGTCCCAAGTTAGGTAAGACGTTTCTTTTGGGCACGGGATTTAAGAAATTGGTGTTCAAAGGCTGAAGTGAGAGAGAACAAAGTTTTTTGCCAAAAAGGGAATCGACTCAACTACCTTAGGATGACCCGAAAAGGAATACGACTCAACTACCTTGGGTCAGAGGGAGTAAAACCTAAGGGCAGATAAAATTCTGTAAAGGTACCAACCAGCGTAATCTGCCCTTCCTCAGAAGCACTGATTGTCTTGTCCATTTTGTTCTTGAAGTTCCACCTTAGTATTGACATCAATGAGTTCTCACCCAGCAGTTTAAGATCTGGTAAAGACCTAAGAGATGCACACCATTATTTCTGAATCCAAAGAAGTGTGAGACAGTAAAATAATTTTAAGTTTTAACTTTTAGTATGTGGATGATTGCCAGATAATATTCAGTGATATCATCCTAATCTCATTTTATCATTTTGATAAGCATATACCATGGTCAAAGGTAAAGGGTTGACTCCCTCTAATATGTCATTCCACACTTTCACGTGGAACCAATGTGGGATTCGTATCACATTTTGATATTAATTTTTAACATCTTCAATGCTCCCCTAATAAAGATAATCATTCTCAATAATTTAAAACTATCTTAAATCAGTAAATCATATCCTTTTATCAGTATAAAGTACCTCGCAGGATAACCATTTGCAAACACGGCACTTGAAGCATTTTAAGTACATGTAATCAAGTTAATAATACCATGCAGTTCACACTTAAGTTTTAACAGAGCCTCGCTTGGTATTAAATCACCTTTGTACAGTATAAATCTCAATGAAAACTGTCCACCTAAGAGGGTATCATGGTCTAAAAAAGTCAGATATGCAACAGAATAAGAAAGTAACCTGAGTTCAATTTCTCCACTTTGATAGAATACTACCAGTCCATATCTTTCTTCATCTCTCTTGATGACTGTACTCCAGGAACATTGTTTTCCATGTTCTATTTTGTAGAAATAGTTATTATCCCCCTAAAGATCAAGAATTTCTTATAAGGTGTGAAAGAAAATTCATAAATTAAAGAGAAAACCAGTTGAAAGACAAGCACCTGAATCAAAGACTCTAAAGTGTAAAAGTAGAAGGCTTCCGCACAACAAAGTAAAATTTGAGATGCCAGCATCTTGTGCCCAAAATTAGACTCCACTGCTTTAGCATTTGGCAAACCACTCTGATTCTTATGAATGGATACTGAAGCCTCATTCTGAGCTTCGGTATGCTGGGAGCATGTAACAGAACTTTTGGACCCATCACCAAGATGACACTGGTCTGCACTCAAAATTCAGAAAATATAAATATCCGAGTCTGAAACACTGCATAAAATTGTAAGCAAGGAGCACGCTTGCCTAATATATGCATGCTTATTGCAATAGACTTTTCCTTTGGATGAGTTGGCTGTGAACTGATCATATTTCCTGTGGAACAGTCCATCAAGACCATCTGAGCATCTTTGGTCAGGGCAAACACAACCTCTGGAGCAGATGCACTTTCAGTTTCATTGTCAGATTTGTCAGCCGGGTTATGACGAGTTGGACACGTTCTAACAGAGAGAGATGTGATAGGAGACTTTGAGTTAGATATACAGTCTGTAACAAATACAACTGAAGCTGAACCGGTGTCAAGCACTGCAATCTGCAATAGGTACAACATAATTTTAGAATGAAATTTACAGGTTACGAAACAATTATTAGTTTATTAATTTGGTAGAAACAGTTCTCGCCTGTCCACATTCTAATCCAGCAACAAGTCTGACTCCAGAAGTAGCAAACCTTAAGGCACACACAGGAGAACTAAGGATGAAATATATGGTAGAACAATAATTTCCCTCTTGAGGTAGGCAATGTTGAACTGTAGATAAGGTACATGATGTTCATCATATCTTTAAAGAAATTCTCTGTCAGATAAGCTACTGAAAGAGGCAACAAGACTCATTCAAAGGTAAACTGTAGATAATATAAATGGTCATATTAAAATATGTAAGCTGCCATAACTACTGAAGACAGCATTAGAACTACAATTGTGAATAGTGTTGCTCCCAATGAAGGAAAGGAAATATCCACAGTTCATACAAGAAACAGCATATAGTTCACAATTAAGAGTGTTGTTTTACAATGAAGCCAAATGTTTCCATAGACACTCTTAGGAAGAACTTCTATTTGCATTTGAGAGACATGAAGATTTTTACATAATGCACAAATACTGAAACCTAACTTTAAGGCTAGATTACGCACTTAATTAGAAGCCCAATGTATACAATTGTGGTCACTTATCATACATATGAGATCAAAGAACCTGAAGAGCAAACTAATTTGAAGTTGAATCCATATATGAATTAATTGCCTCAAGTAACACAACATTGATCTCAAGTAACACAACATTGATCTGCAATTACAACACGACTTTTAGAATGTTGTGATTACAACACCACCTTTTAACTTTTTGCAACCATGTGAAGTTTGCCTCACATGCAAGCTAAATAGACATTGCAGATTAAACAATGTGAATTTACTGCTGTTTTGAGGAAGTTGTAATTGCAAAAAAAAGGTAGTAATTCAATGCAGCATTTTGGAAGTCATGTTCTAATTGCAAATTAAGGTAAACTCAAGAGATCAACATCATCACATGCATCCCTATTGGTTTGTGCCAAACGAGCTACCAAAAACTTCAACGTCATATTTTAAACAATACCTTGATGTTTTGTTTCAGTTACGATGGTAACTGTTGCTTGATAAGAGTCTCCTTGTAGCTGATAAAGGGAAATCTATACACAGAAATCAAAGTTTAGCAGCGTTATATCTCCACTTTTATGAAGCTTCTGACAACAAAGTTTTCGTACCAAACCAGATTCGTTGCCAACAGCTAAGGTTAAGTTTGGAGGATACAAATCCAATGCTGATATTGGAGCATTAGCACCAGTAACTTCAATACCCTTTACCTGCAAGCACAAGGAGCAGGAATGTGCATCAATGTATTAAACGGTTATGCTGTTGAACAGCATGTATAGAGAAGTCACCAAAACCATTAGTACAATTGATAGTTAATACTCTATTTACCTCAAATCCTAAAACAGAAACAAGTGACAGAACAGGTAAACTGGTATCCCAGATTCGTACAGACCCATCATGATACCCTCCTATATAAATTCTCTCAACAGTATAGCATTCGCTTGCAGAAATTTGATAAGGAACACCACCTCTAAGAGGCAACTTTGTACTCCCACCGGTCAGTATTTTATCTGGATGTTGCTTTGTAGGGGAAAATGCCTAATAAAACTATCAATGATCATTAAAATGGAAGAAAACAGAAAAGTATTGCACACAAATCAAGGCAGAAAATATCTGGTACCTTTGAGAGTGAGCCAAGAACATTCCCCTCTGAACCCATCATATAAAGCTTACCCACAGTCATATATGGTTCTACAGTGGGTATGAGTGAATTATACTGTGCGGCGTGCATACAATGATTCTTTCCTTTCTCAGACTTTAACATAGACAGCGAAGCATATTTATAAAAATGCAATTGCCCTGGACAGGTCAAAACAAAAAATGAAGTGCCATTACTGTGGTCTGCCTTATAACTGTTTGATATTACAAGAAGATCTGCAAAAGATCCGTGGAGGTTGAGGTCAACACGGTCAATGCACTTCAATCTTGATAACCCAGAAGACCAGTTGAGGTCAAGGATCTGCATTGCGCAAGCAAACTTTCAAAAATGATATATACAATGCTAGAATGAAGGAAATTTGGGAATCACTTGTAATTCTGTACAGACTTTGTGAAAATAGTAAGCAATAAATTTACTGAAAAAGATAGAGATGGTCCAAGACAAATTTGTTTGAAAACATCCAACCTAATAGCAGATGTAATTTGATTAAACAGACAATGAAAGACTAGTTTGAACTCAATATCTCTTACTATTATTCTTCTCTGGCTTTAAGAACTATGAAGCAATCATAAAGTTCCACATAAAGACTTTCATTCTTAAAACCATTCTCAGCTCCGTGTGTCACGTGATTTCCTCTATCACCAAATAAGTATGAACATTAATACACTTCAAAACGAAGTTTAGTGAAGATTTGGACTCAGGGACACATATTGTTCAATACATAACCCATTACAATCTATGTATGTATTATTTCCTGTATCAATCTACTTGAACAAATGGGACCTCAATCTGATTACAAAGGATTCAAGATTGACAGTAGGCCAACTTTGTCCGAGGTGCATACGAAGAGACATACATCAAAAGATTGGTAACTAAGACCTGGAAATATGGTTGCCTTTTCTATACTAATACAAAAAAGCATAATGTCAAAGAAGGTGAGAAGATCAATTACATTCATGGCTCAAGCATACCGTTAATACTTCTTCAGCTCCAATATCTACTCCACCATACGCAAAGAGTTGACCTCCATAACCATTATGAGCTTTGCTGGATGACCAATGGAGAACAATAACAGGAAGCTTCTTATCCCCTGACGACAGTTGTATCTTAACAACATCATCAGGTGACTTCTGTGAATTCTGACCTTTATCACCGTCAGAAGCTGATAAGTTCCATAATAAAATATCTCCATCCACATAACCAACAGCTAATATGGATCCATCAGGTGACACCCAACACAAAGAGCTTATTTCTTTTTCTGTTTCTTCATTATCTAAAGAATCATTCAAATGGGTGTGGCTCTCACTGTCGGAAAAATTGACAACTGCACCACCTCCGAGTTGCAGATCTCCACAGCCTTTAACGTGGATAGCTTTGTCTTGTGTAACATCCCACAGAATAATCGAACCATTTTCATAAGCAATCAAAACCCTGCAAAATAGCAGACTGGTCAGTGTTGACTGTAATAGCTGAGACTACCAAAATCCACAATATCCATTGCTTAATTGACTTAAAAATGGAAATTTGCATCTGATACACACGTGTATTGAAGAGTCAAGTGAAAGGGTGGGGGAATGGTGAGTCTTCAATGCAGCCATTATCATTATCATTAATAAATGACAGTTACGTGAATAAGAGACTTTTGCAATTCCATGGTAGAAGTATTATTTATTGTCCCTAAAAGTTGGAGATATTATCACTTTTATCTATCTTTGTAGTTGAACGGCATTAGCCGAGGCTTTCCTTGTTGGAAAGAGTTTTCTATTTACTTTCTTGTTATATCCTAATTGTGTTCAACCAAGTAATCATGGCAACAGTGCATTCTGCTACTTATGCTGACATACTATCTAGAATTCACGGTCCACCCGCCTTTCACTCCGTATCAGTATCCTATCAGGAAGATTGAAAAAACTTCCATTCATTTACTTACCAGCATCACAAAACATTCCAAGGAACTACCATGAAAAATATACAGGAAGTTGCAAACATAAACTAACCAAAATTATAACATGAAGTGATGGAAATTGGAAAAGAGAAAATTAAACAGTAAAATTTGTTTGCAATAGAAAAAATAGTGTACAAAAAAGGAATCTTAGATTTGTATTTCAACTGTTTGTCTAAGTAGATTAAGCAGAAAACTAGCTCATTTCATTGTAATTCCAGGTATACACAGCCTAAAAACTCAAGCCTGGAACACATTACCCCAATGAAAATGGAATATGGCCATGCATGACATAGAAAATACATTTCAAAACAGTTTTGGGAGGCACCCAATAAATATGATAGGACGAATTTGATACAGTTAAGGAGTGGAAGATTTACAAGAGGGGAGAGAGAGGAGTGATCTGGCCGAGTAAGTAGCAACCACAGTAGAGGAGAATTCGAATTAGTTTGTTAGCAACAATTTCTCTAGTTTGTTCAGGTTGTTAGGTTGTTAGTCAATTTCCTAATTTCATGTAATTTGAATTTCAAGCAGCTGATATAGGAGTCTATAAATATAGAGAACAGAAGGAGAGAAATCATCTCTGAACGTGATCATATTTGAACGACTTTTGTCGTAGGGCCTCCTTGTGAGGATTGTTTTTCCTTCCTTATTTCCAGCAATAAAATTTCCAGTTCCTTTCTCCATAATTCACTGTTATGCAGCACATCTCGTGCTACTTTGTGTGGGTAGCCTTTACTCTTAACAATTGGTGCGGTGAACGATGGTCAACTCTAGGGGCGATTCACGCCCAGACGGTTTGGAGAAGGCTACTGCAAAACTCAACGCCCAGCTCCAGCAGACGAACGAACGGGTCTCGGCGTTGGGGTCAAAACTCGACTCCATGATAGAGGAAGTCCGTGCTGGTTTCGCGCAGTGTTGTTAGGGTCGCGGGGCGCACCGGGTCGATGGGGTGAAAATTCGGGTCGCGGGTCGACGAGTCGACGGGGTCGAGAGACCCACAAAGCTAGGTTAATTTTTTTGCCTTTTAATATTAAATAAAATAAATATATTGCTCTAATGTTTATAATATATCAAATAATATAAATGTAGACGCAATTCATGTGAATAGAGATAAAATGGAAAATAGAAATGATCAAAATATCAAAACAATTCATAAGTCATAACACAATAAATAATTGAAACCATTGTCTGAAAATATCAAAACAAAGGAATATATGAAGGGTGGCGGCAACAGATCTTTGAATTGTTTATTTGTTTAGGAGTGAAGAGGCCGAATTCTTAAGTGTAGAAAGTAGGTTTGAAAAGTTTGATGTGGTGCATGCATATATATAGAGAATTGTGATTGAGAGAGTCAGAAAACATGTGAGAGATTTGAGAAAATCAGAGATAGCATGTGTTTAGGGCGACCCAGGCGACTCACTCGACCCAGGCGACCCACTCGACCCAGCGGCGACCTTGTATCTCGATCGACCCACCCATGTTGGGGAAGTGATGGTCTCGACCCAGGCGACCCGGGCGACCCGAGCGACCCGAACGACATTTTGACAACACTGATGGGAGCCTCCACCGAACAATGTAATCGGTTTCAGTTTTGAGCTCAGCCTTGAGGGCAAGGCTGTTTTGAGAGTGCGGCAATTGATACAGTTAAGGAGTGGAAGATTTACAAGAGGGGAGAGAGAGGAGTGATCTGGCCGAGTAAGTAGCAACAACAGTAGAGGAGAATTCGAATTAGTTTGTTAGCAACAATTTCTCTAGTTTGTTCAGGTTGTTAGGTTGTTAGTCAATTTCCTAATTTCATGTAATTTGAATTTCAAGCAGCTGATATAGGAGTCTATAAATATAGAGAACAGAAGGAGAGAAATCATCTCTGAACGTGATCATATTTGAACGACTTTTGTCGTATGGCCTCCTTGTGAGGATTGTTTTTCCTTCCTTATTTCCAGCAATAAAATTTCCAGTTCCTTTCTCTATAATTCACTGTTATTCAGCACATCTCGTGCTACTTTGTGTGGGTAGCCTTTACTCTTAACAGAATTACTGCAATCCAGCATCTGAGTATATCCCTGATTATCTTTCAGACACTAAAGAACATGCGGAGCAAGTTGGAAGATTGGAAGATAATTAACTTTCCCTCCTCCGGAGTTACATGTCATCTCACAAACTCAGGTTTGTTTCTTCTTTGGGGTCAATCTATGAAAAAGTCCCATTTTTTATCAACAGAAACAGGAAAAACGCTGCGTATTTGAAAACGCATAGACCATGTGCATTTTGAAGACGCACACGCTTTGTGTGTTTTGAAAAATGCAGTCTATGTGCATTTTCCACTTAAATTAAACGGGGACCAGCATACCCCCCTATTCTACCCAAACAGACAGACCACACTCACACACACACCACGAGCCTCCCTTTCCAGCTGATTTTCGTCACTTTTTTTGGTAAGATTTCCTTCATTTTTCTTATATCTTTACCAATTATGTGTATTATGATTAATGTGATGTTATTTTTACTTGGAATTTGTTATTTTGAATATTTTTTAGAAATTTAGGAAGCAATTTGTTGATATATGAATTATGATGCTAAAACAAAGTTAATTTGATTATCTTAGCATGTTGATAAGTGAACTTAATTCTGTTTCAGAAATATTGCTTCTAAATTAGTGTGAATTTGTAATGTTTAGGATGTAGGAATTATTGTAATCATTGTTTAGAAGAAGGGTAGTGGTATAATATTTGGGAATTTATGAATTGAGGAAGCATGCTAATTACATAATACCTATAGATTAAGCTAATACTTGAAAACTGAATCATAGATGACTTATATTGGTCTTCATGGTCTTGGAAGTTGAAAGTTGTTCCCTTTATCATCTATCTTCTCCATGTTAGAAGTTTTACAATTTTTCTGAATAAAGTATACAAATGACCAAACGACAAAAGTTTCTCTTTTTTCCTGTTCACCTTTGGATAACATCTGTACTAAATGCCTTTTATAAATAAGATATTGGAGGCGCAATGGCTATAAACTCTCTAGAGTATACCTTCCAAATATTTATTCTATACCGCCATGCAGAGACAACTCTTTTCTTATTCGTGTATATTCTTGTGTGTCCATGCCTATAATGTAGAACTATTTGATGAGATTTATTTTCTACTTATATCATTTGAAATTCTAATCAGCGAATAACAAGTTAGTAAATTTAAGCACACCTAACAGGTGAAATCCTGATTCATCAATGTTGATCAAAATACTAAGTCTAACAGAAAAGGTTTGCTGTAATTTCATTCTAAAACAATTGATAAGAAAACTACCAAATGGTATTCATTTGCCAATCAGAACGATACAAGCTTGGAAAGCAAGATAAAAAGAAGAAATCTATTTCCCAAGCAATTGGAAAGAAGAATTTGCACAAACAGAGCAACTGAATGGCTAGACTCGAGTACTAATAATTTAGGTAGGTTCGAGAGAATGTTGTTGTGGATATAGATTATTGAAAATTTGAAATGGAGCGTCAGAGTAGAGAACTGATGATGCGAAACCGCAGTATTAGCGAGTGATAAAATATCTGAATGCACATACTAGAAGCTGTTAGTTTTTTTAAGGCCAACAAGGGGAAAAATATAAAGAGAAATTAATCTTTCATCAACACTCTGTAGCTTATGCATAGGTCAAACCCAATGACATATAAACTTGTAGAAAGGCTATCTCACATAGTGTAGTAGCCCATTATCATACTTGAAGCATAATATCTTTAATCAACACTGTTTGTACTTTATCCCTCATCCAAAGTTATAACACCAGGATTGTGCTGGAGATGGCTCACACAATTTAATGACAATCTTAAAGCAGAGTATTGTTGCAGCTGTAATAAATTGCAAACCCCAGGCGAAATTGCACAGAACTGAGGTAATTAATTTCCAAGAAATTAAGAAGTGATTCAATGAATCATAATATATTTACCTATTTCCAGACAAACAAGGTTGTGAGAGCACGCCAACAATGGACTGATGATCAGGCAATGTAATCCCAGATCCTTCTACAAAATTAATGGCATTGGCAAGTTACTTTAATGATGCACTTTAATCATTACGAAATAAAAGTGCAAATCAGAAAAACAGAAACAAGATTGACTTCAAATGAATCATATTTATGCCCAATAGGCCAAAGGGCAAACATAAATATAACACATACATATATATAGGATTATTGGGTATGTATTTGGTAAAAACTATACCTAGTGTAGGAGCATAGAAATATAACATATATATATATATATATAGGATGATTGGGTATGTATTTGGTAAAAACATACTTAGTGTAGGAGCATAGGAACTATGGTCTTTGTATATATTACAATTTACAATGTATTTTATGATAATTTACAACAACACATTTTTAAATAACAATGCTTTTTATAAATTATAACGATATTTTTATAATATTCACTTCTAAATAAAACTTACTATAAAAATATAAACCACGAACAGGAGCACATATGAATTCACTAGGAAATTGCATGAAGCCAAAAATAAAAAAAAATGTCATCTTTGGAGTTCAAACCCAGGACCATGATCTCATTCAACAAGGTGATGAATCCACCGTATGAAGACATATTTCCTAGTTTATAAGCCTAACAGTGTCTTGTCGAATAAACCATGTATATGTGAGTGTATATATACATGGGTACGAAAACCACTTTTAAGATATAAACTGTGAACCATGAATTCCGATGTGGAATGTGTATGAATTTGCTAGGAAATTGTATGAATTTGAAAATCGAAAATTGTCACCTGTGGGATTCGAACTCTGGACCATGAATTAATTCAACAAGGTGATGTCCACCGTAGATCTTTATGATCTAAGGGCTGAAATCGTTCCTAATATATAGTCTAAGAGTGGTTTGTTAAATAACCACTCCCTATATATATAAATATAATTTGTCCCTTCAAGCTTTTGAAATGTTTTTTTTTCACACACTCATTTACTTTGAAGATGCACACTTTCCATGTTTAGCAAAAACAATAATTGACCAAAGATGGACTACGCAATTATTGCAGATTTATTAAGTATTTAGGTCACTAAATCTTCACAAGATATAAATCCTCAGCCTTCTTGCATTACCACCACTAGCAAATCAAACTCATATGCATTACTTTCAGAATGTCATTCTAGAGATCCAGTTACCAGCAATAAGATTTGGAGGAATGTGGTATGGTAATGGAGCAATGTTTTTTTCTTCAGCATCATACTTTAGCACTGACAGGAAGCCATACTCATCTCCAAGATATCTGGAAGTTCAGTAATAGGAAGGACATTTATGCCATGTCTGATGCACTACTTCAGATAAACATATAAAATACTTTAGAAGTCAAAATCTCTTACATGTAATTGGTTCCGGAGATAACAGAAAATGCAGTTATAGTGGATTCCCATTTTATCTTAGAAGATATACACCTCATCCCAAGATCCCATACCTAAGAAAGTTACATACATATATAAGTTAAAGAAGAAAATGGTGGTTGATTAGAAAACGAAAAATCTAACCAAGTATCAGGCATAAGATGGAGATGAATCTATAGCTGATTTCGGAACTTGAATATCCTAATGGTAACTATAAAAATTGTGAAGATTGCCAGAAGATAAGCTAGAGTACAATACATGCACAATTGCATCAGTAAGTTAGACAGAGCACATACCTGGATTTCATTTTCATTGGAGACACTCACTAGAAAACCTTGGTTTTGCAGGAACTGAAAAGAGCAAGTGTACACCAAAAGGTATATAATAAGAACTTCAATCATTTATGAATGGGTGACTGATGTAAATGCAGTCAGTGTCAGCATCATTATCATGTAAATATAGGAAATTAATAGGAAAGCATTCGACAGAGCAGTATTAAAGGTTGACATGGAGCAGTCATAATCTAGTGAAACATTCAGGAAATCAGAAGAGAGGAGGAGATGGATGGAAGAAAATTGTTCTTATTTCTTACGACTATAGTAACAAACCTCTAGGTACTTAAAGGGTAAAGCTGTAGGAGAGATAAGAAGAGCTTCAATGTTGCCACCACCAATCACTTTAATCCTGCCATCCCTGCAGCCCATCCAAACAAATGATTACTAAAAGTACGGATAGAATACCATTTTAAGGGCTAGATATCCACTGTGATCAGATGTTCTGTAACTCAACCATGTAAACAGCTATCTCGTTCAGTATCACTTAACATGAAAAAGAGCAAGCAATAAAATATATGATGGTTAATTCATAGGCAACAAAAATGGACACAAACTTGAGATGACGAGTTACTGCAATCGGAATAGCAAATTATGCTAAATTGGAAGGAATGAGGCAACAGTAAAAGAATGTAGCTTATTAACTACTGAAACTAGATGCACGTTACAACTGAACATACAAGATCGGTAAATTATCGGAAGTAAAAAATTGCTAAATGTAAAACAATATACACCAGTTTGTATGCCTCAGAAATAATAATAATAGCTACCGGCATAACAAAAGACAAATGCACCGAACATCTACTTGGACATTGAACGTACAGAGTCCCTACTGCCAAGAGGCCTTGAATGGGATCAAAAGCTAGAGTCGATGCAGTTGATGGGATGCCATAGTGAACAGCGACAAGCGGTGCCCATTCGGAAGACGCCATGGTGTGCTGAGTAACATCCGGCTATACAATAATATAAGAAGACAACCATAATTATCAGTAAATTTTACACGGATTGCCAATAGGTGCTCGGCATACTGGAAAACGATGGTTACATAGGCATTATATGCCCTGTGACAAATTCAATAATCTTGGAATAGCACAGCTCCAAACTTATGAACACCAACAACAATTTTTTTATAAAAAAACAAAGAGTAAAGGCCAAAATTGGTCCTGAATATATAGTCATTTTATGTTTTTGGTCCTAAACATTATCTTTTGGATTTTTTGGTCCTGAACATATGAAAATTTGATCATTTTGGTCAAGGACTAACTATTACGTTAAAAAATCCATACATTACTTTACTCCACATTCAAAATACATACCTTACTACCAAGAAATTCAAACATTAATAAATCTATTGATGTCAAATAAAGCTTTTACATCATGATTCCACTCCACATTTATGCCAAAATACATACATTACTTCAACTAATCAGTTAGGATTTAAGAGTAAAGACCAAAATTGGTCTTGAACATATGATCATTTTACGTTGACCGTTAGTTTTTAACGGAACAGTTAGTCCAGGACCAAAATGATCAAATTTTCATATGTTCAAGACCAAAAAATCCAAAAGATAATGTTTAGGACCAAAAACGTAAAATGACCATATGTTCAGGACCAATTTTAGCCATTACTCAAAAACAAAACAAAACACTCCAAATACTATGTTGGCAGACTATGGTTTTTAAACTTAATTAAATCAACAGAAAACAGAAAACATATGCATGACTATAATAGCTCCCACAGCAATCATAAAATTCCAAATTGTTAAAACCCAAACATTTTAAACGAGGGCAATTCATTAAAAAAAATCGAGCTTTGATTCGCAAAAAAAATATGAAACGAACCGGAAAATTAAAATAAAGAAAATTAAGAATAAATTATGGAGCTCACCTGGGAAGAAGGTGAAGGTTGAGGCTGAGTGGGTTTTTGGAATAATTTGGTGAACATATTTATATCAATGAAATCGGGAAATCGATTAACAGTAATTTTGACTTTAAAAATTGCATGATATCAATCTGATTCAGTCGTTTTCGTGTACAATTTTGTTGGACATTGATTGTGAGAACTAATGTTCAACGGTGGGTAGTCGGAGACGATGGGTAAGGTATATATTCGCCTAAATTAGTTTCATGGCATATTAATTAAATTGTGATCATATAAATTAAAGTGATTTAAAAATTTCGTTACTTAAAACTAGTTTTATCACTCGTGTTGTGCTGTGTTGTGCTATGCTAAACTAGTTTTATCACTCATGCTATGCTAAGCCAAGACAATTCCAAAAAAGATAATGGCCCTTAATATCATGAAACTTTCAAAAAGTTGGATTTTTCTCACGAATTTTAAAATTTTCAAATAATATCACAAACTTTACATGAGTTTGTTATTTCCCACCAACGAAAAAATTCCAGTTATCTTAATGGATTGGAAAATAATTTTGAAGGGTGTACTTCAAGAAAAATCATCCTTAAATATTGAAGAACTTGAGAGCATGCACAACGGTGGCGCCGGGCCCCGCGTCCGTCCGCGCCGCTGGCAAGGACGAGGCTCGCAGCCGTGCTAGCGAGCAGGACACGTGGCGAAGGGCGATTGGGCAACAGCGTAGCCGTTGCCTTTGAATATTTTTTTATATATTTATTAAAAATCGGGTTTTAATTTAAAAAACCGATTAAAAATTTAAAAAAAAATTCACTTCCCAAAAAAAATATATCCGTTTATTACCGCTTTTTACCACTTTTTATTTTTTTATTTTTCCCCCCAAAAATACACACTTTCATCTATAAATACCCCCACTTTCACACCCAAAAATTCACATCAAACTACACAATTCGCATATTCATTCTCATCTTCATTCTCTCATATTCATTCTCAATCTTTCTTCCACCCTACAACATATCAATGTCCGGCCAAGGCGATGACCACCCGCCCTCTCATGGTTGGAACCCCGAATGGTTCGGTTCACAACCGTTTCCTAGTCCGGAAACGGAATATTCGGCCCCTCCTCAAACCCAAAGTTCGGGCGTTCCGGGTGGCTACCGGCCATACCCAATCGACGATCAAGGTGCCTCCGAAGGGCGATACGGGTGGACACCGGAGCCTAGGCCGACCGCCCCCTCCTAAACTCCGACTCCTCCTACTCGCGGTGTCCGCACACCGTACACTCCGGCAGAGATGGATAAATTGTTCAAGGCGTACTTGGAAATCTCTGAAGATGCGGTGGTTGGCACGAACCAATCCGGCGAGCACTTTTGGTGGCGCGTCGCTCGCCGTAACATCCTCTTCTAGCGGCTCCTCCAAACGGTCAAGGTCGGTATCCCTATCCGACGCCGGCTCTGAAGAAGTGGCTAGCCAACTCGCCGGAGCTAACTTGGGTAGCCCCGACGCCGGACCGAGCGGTTCCCAACGCCGACCGCAAGGAAGAAAGAAGGCGGCGGCCAACCGCCGTCGCGCCGAACCCGCTCCCTATGCGCCACCTCCACCCCGAACAACTCGCTGTGGATGCTCTTAGGCCAACTCAATATGGCCGATAGGTCAACTATGACCCCCACGCAACTTCAAACGCACGAGGCCATGATATTGGGTCTCCAAAAATAATTGGGGTTAGTTCCGCCGGATCACTAGTCTTCCACGAGTAATATTAGCCAATAATTATGTAATTTTAAATTTTTAGGAGTTTAATTATGTAATTTTTAATTTTTAGGAGTTTAATTATGTAATTTTTAATTTTTAGTATTTTAATTATGTAATTTTTAATTTTTAGGATTTTAATTATGTCTTTTTTATTTTATTTGTAATTTGTAATATTTATTGTGGTTTTTTAATGAATTTTAATATTATGGAAGTGGTTTTGTTTAATTGAATTTTAAATTGAATTGTGCTCGTCCTTGCGGAAGAGCACGGCTGTGGGTGTTGTGCTCTTGACAGAGAGCAGGCAGGAATAGTGGCGCCGGGCCCACAACCGTGCTCGCTGGCAAGAGCACGGTTGTGGATGCTCTGAATCTCTCGAAATTGTTGTCAAGAAATTACGAAAAAAAAACTATATCATGGTATTATTTTCATAACTTTTGGACGGTGAGAAATAACAAATTCGGATAAAATTCGTGATATTATTTACCAATTCTAAAGTTCGTGGGAAAAACCCAACTATTTTTAAAATTCCATAATATTAGAGGCAATATCCCTTCCAAATAATGAATGAAAATTGTAAATAATTTAAAAGAAAAACATCCATAACTATATACGCTCACAAAAAAAAAGCATGATCCTTTGGTCCTAATCTAAAAAATGATTTTTTATTCGAAACACAATTTAATACATTTGTAATTTGTGAAAAGAAACATGCACTATTCACATAACTTAGATTTTCAATAAATAAGAGAAGTTCATAAGTTTTGGGGACCAAAAACCTAAATTTTAATAAGTAGAAATAAAATTCAGAAGCAAACAACGAACAAAGTTTTAAAACACTTCTTTGTAAACAACATGAACAATAATCATGAAGTTAATCTTCACAATCCGAAAGGAATACAATAAAACATCTATCATCATCATCATCATCATCATCATCATCATCATCATTACTATTATTTATTATTATTATTATTATTACTATTATTATTACTACTATTACTATTATTATTGCTGTTATTTTTTTTATCATGCTTTTAAATTTTCTTAATATATCATATCAGTTATTATTTTATAAATATTATTATTATTACTTTAAATATGATAAAAGTCAAAATAAATTCATCTCACCGACCATAGAACCGATCCTTCTGCCTCGTCGGCGCTTCTTCCACAGCTCTGCGCCGCCATTTCATGCAACCGCCGCCCTGGTGTCGCTGCTACCGTCTTTACGTTACGCGTCGCTCGTGACGTCTCTGTTCATGTCGGCGTCGATGGTGAGATTTCTTTCTCTGCGTTTTATTTCATGATTGCAAATTCAAAACTAATGCTTTGTTGTTCAAACTTTCAAAAAGATCGAAAGATTCTATACATTTCTAGCTGATTTGGTATGTTCACCTCATCGCCGGAAAGATCACCGAAGTGGTCGCCTGATTCCGGGCAGAATCACTTCATGTGATATGATAGCTAAGAGTATCTCCAATGATAGGCTAGTGGACCGGCTAGCCGATTCCCGGCGCTGGCCGGTCGCTAGCCGAACCATTGTAGGCGGCGAGCGGCAAAACGGCTAGCCGATCGGCGAGCTCTAGCCGATTCGGGGCTCTAGCCGATCGCTAGCCGCCATTGTAGGCCCGGAATCGGCTAGCCGATTTTTTTTAATTTGTAATTTTTTTATAATTTACTTTTTTAAATTTAAATAAAATTATTGCATTTTCCCGTATCTGTGTCGTAAATTTAATTCCGTATTTGCGTGATTGTAATTTTTAATTTTGTAATTCCGTAATTCGTGTGTGGAAGAGAGTTTTTTTTAATTTACTTTTTTTTAATTTAAATAAAATTATTGAATTTTCCTGTATATGTGTCGTAAATTTAATTTCGTATTTTGTGTGATTGTTAATTATTTGTTTTTAATAATTTTGTTTATTGTGGCTGGGCTATGGCTAGGCTATTGCTTATCCAGTTGTTTGTCCTGATGATGTGGCAGGAGGAGTTTTAGTGCTGATGATGTGGTAAGAGGAGTTTGTGGCTGGGCTATGGCTGGGCTATTCGTATTGGAGATGCTCTAAGTTGCAGTAAAAAAAACTAGTTCACATAAATGCATAATTAATGTTGCACTTATATATAGTGTTTTGAAAACTTCTTTGAGAAGCTAGTTTCTTTGTACTCCCTCCGCCCGTGATTAAATATCCAATATTTGACCGGCACGGGTTTTAAGAATTTTTTTTACTTTATGTAGTAAAGTGGTTAGAAAAGCTAGTGAAATGTGAGGCCATATTTTTATATATTGGTTTTATAATAAAATGTGAGTGTAATGGGTTAGTGAAATGTACGGTCCACTTACCAAATATAGTAAATGTGAAATGAGATATTTATTGACGGACAGACTAAAAAAGGAATTATGAGACATTTAATAGAGGACGAAGGAGTATTTCATTGGACCAATTTTTTCCAATAGTGCATGCCTTTTTTTTTTATTGCCCAATGGATGACTTTCCCATCTAAACGGCAGTTTTGGGAAGAGTGTCAACTCTCTCATTATATTAGTGTAGAGTATAGATTTAAGAAAGTGGTTTTAGTTGGATAAATAAGACTAATTGAATAAATGAAAATGTTGATTTTTGTAAAAGAATAAAGGACAAACTTATTTTTGAATCATCCTGAAAATGAATACTGATGGGGTGCGTACTAAACAAGCCCGACAGCAATGACGGCCCATCAGCCCAAAGCCCAAGGAAGAGTATGAGTTCGGCATTACCAAAGAGTTCGGCCTCAGCCTACAGCTCGGTAAAAGCCGACCAATCAAGCTCTGCGAGTTCGGCATTACCAAAGAGTTCGGCCTCAGCCTACAGCTCGGTAAAAGCCAACCAAGCTCTACTCTCAGATCGGCAACCAAAGCAGTTCGGTCTCAGTTTTCGACCGAACAAGGAGTTAGTGGACCCATGCAGGATTTCCACAACTTCCAACACACCCACTACCACGTGGCGTCAACTCAGGCCACGATCTTAGGCCATGACCTACACGACCTCCACGACCTAGAGTGATGATGTAAGCCACGATCTTAGTTCAATGTATAAATAGAACTTAGATCTGGTAGAAAGGGGTTAGAAGCTCTCTAGAGAAAAATACCATATAGCAAATAGCAAGTCTGTATTTGTAAGCTGTAGAAAACAGATCAAGCAATACAATCTTGCCCTCCCTTCTTCCCGTGGACGTAGATTTACTTCAGTAAATCGAACCACGTAAATCCATTGTGTGTTGATCTACATTTATTTTGTGCATTTACAAACATCAGAAATTCGCGGACTCATCACTGGCGCCGTCTGTGGGAAACTCAGAACCAAATTTGTGATAAAGCGAGTTTTTGATCCTCCTCCACCAAAAAAATGCATTCCAGATCACGTAACACCCATAATTCTGTCCGTGACAACCGTGAGGAAGTAAGTCTAGCTCGCAGGTCTGAAAAACGGCCTCGGGAGACATCTACTTCCAGTTCTCACGAAGGAGCAAGCCACTCCAGGAGTCATCGCACAGAATCTTCCCAGCAGCCCGATTTAAATGAGGTTGTCAAACTGTTTTTGGCCGAGAAGCAGGAGGAGTTCTTAGCCTTCCTGCAAAAAAGCCAGCAGCCGGAGAAGAAAACGGGGGATTCTCCTTCCTCATCCAGACATGAAAGTCACTACCGCAGTAGTGCCGTGTCTTCCAGGAAAAAGAATCCTCAACCCCGACACATTCCTGTACCTCCTCGGTACCGGAATCACAGGAGATCTCCATCTCCTCCATACCGAAGAGATGTCGGGTTCGCCATGTACGGAGCATTGAAGACTCCGTTCTCGGACGATATCACCCGAACTCCCCTTCCACAGAACTACCGAACTCCGTCGATAACCTATGACGGGCTCGTGGATCCTCATGACTTCCTGGGACGCTATCAGTATAATATGGCGAACCAAGGTCTCAATGAGGTCCATGTGTGCAAGCTGTTCCCCGAGCTGCTCATCGGGAACGCCAGAAGGTGGTTCGACAGCCTTCCTCAAGGCAGCATTAGATCCTACCGAGATCTAATGGATGCTTTCCACAGGAGGTTCTTTCAGAAAGCGGAAGCCCGAAGCACTTCGGCTCAGCTGCTTTCTATACGTCAAGGTCGCGACGAAAAGATCAGCGACTTCCTGACGAGATTCCATAAGGAATGCCTACAAGTAGATAATCTCAATGATCTACTTGTCATTTCGGCATTCCAAAATGGAATCCTGCCCGGAGCTCTCTACAAAAAGCTCGTGGAATGCAGTCCGCAAACAGCTCAAGAGATGTGGGACATTGCGGACCAGTTCTCCCGAGCCGATGAGGCAGACCGTCGAAAACGGTCTTTAGACAGCTCATCTAGAGGAGACGAAAAGAAGCCCGATCATAGCGATCAGAGGCTTCCTCGCCGAACACCTTCCCCACCAAAGGAGGGATAGCGGTCATACGAGGTGATCGAAAAAGAGCAAGTGTGTTCGCAGATTGCGCTTAAAAGTGCCGAGCAATCAGTTCGGCACCATCAAGCATAGCAATCACAGCAGCCGGAGTCAGAGGCAGGCGGAATGACCGAAGTCACACCGGAGCCGAACTCGATGGTGTACGGCACTGAAGACGTGATTCCGGTTTAGATTGGCATACCCAGTCCCCGAACTCAATTTCTCCTCAGAAATGAATGGTGACGGACTGAGAGCCGAACTAGATCTTGCCGAAGAAAGAAGAGAATTGGCCTGCATAAAAGCAGCCAAGTACAAGGAGCAAGTAGCCCGGTATTACAACCAAAGGGTGAAGAAGCTGCAATTTCAAGTGGGAGATCTCGTCTTGAGAAACAACGAAGTAAGCCGAGCAGAAAAGCTGGGCGAACTCGAACCCACATGGGAAGGTCCATATCGGGTGTCAGAAGTCCTCGGCAAAGGGTCTTACAAATTGACTCACGTGTCAAGAGCACAAGTACCCCGAACATGGTACGTTTCCAACCTCAAAAAGCTCCATTTGTAAGAGACAGTCCGGTCAATGTGCTTTCTTTGGTTTGCTTGGTCTTTATTTGTCTATATGCGTTTTGTCTGTCTATGTGCGTGTCGTCTCTTACAAATGTTACTGAGGTATCTTGTTCTTCGAAGGCTGATCCCCTTCTTAGAACATAAACAAGCCAAAGATTGTGTGTCAAAGCTTCTAAAGAGGATACAAGACCACAATTCAGCTTAAACAAGCAGTTCGTCCGAAACGAGCTGCAACAAGCCAAAGATTGTGTGTCAAAGCTTCTAAAGAGGATACAAGACCACAATTCTGCTTAAAAATCAAGCACTTCGTCTGAAACGAACTGCAACAAAAGTCCGATTCTCGCGATAAAACTTGCCTGAATTAGGACAAGGGAAAGTCCAATCCATGCGATAAAACTCGCCGAATTAGGACGACCAAGTTCGGTCAAAGCAGTTTACCTCATAAGACCGAGGACGACCATGTCTAGTCAAAGAGGTTTACTGCATAAGACCACTTCGGTTAACTGGGAAAGTCCGATCCACGCGATAAAACTCGCCGAATTAGGACAAGGGAAAGTTCGATCCCGGCGACAAAAATCGCCAAATTAGAACACAGACCAAAGACGAGTCCGGTCAAAAGATGTTTATTTCATCAGACCAAAGACGAGTCCGGTCAAAGATGTTTATTTCATCAGACCAAAGACGAGTCCGGTCAAAGATGTTTATTTCATCAGACCAAAGACGAGTCCGGTCAAAGATGTTTATTTCATCAGACCAAAGACGAGTCCGGTCAAAGATGTTTATTTCATCAGACCAAAGACGAGTCCGGTCAAAGATGTTTATTTCATCAGACCAAAGACGAGTCCGGTCAAAGATGTTTATTTCATCAGACCAAAGACGAGTCCGGTCAAAGATGTTTATTTCATCAGACCAAAGACGAGTCCGGTCAAAGATGTTTATTTCATCAGACCAAAGACGAGTCCGGTCAAAGATGTTTATTTCATCAGACCAAAGACGAGTCCGGTCAAAGATGTTTATTTCATCAGACCAAAGACGAGTCCGGTCAAAGATGTTTATTTCATCAGACCAAAGACGAGTCCGGTCAAAGATGTTTATTTCATCAGACCAAAGACGAGTCCGGTCAAAGATGTTTATTTCATCAGACCAAAGACAAGTCCGGTCAAAGAAGTTTACTTCATAAGACCGAGGACAAGTACGATGAAATTTTTCGCTAAGCTGTAAATACAGAGTGTTAGAAGCGAAAACAAAATTTCATTTTTCAAATCTTGTTCGGCACACAACTCCGCTACCCTACGAGATGGCGTTACGCTATTACAAAGGACTATTCTACTGTCCAGGGTTGCTAAAGTTGAGCCATCTATTCACAAAATCCTCGTGAAGCTGAGTTCGGGCGTTCCAGGCAGCCGCAGAATAAGCAGGTCGACGAGATGCTCTAATCGACCTGCCACCTCTTCTCTGAGCCCGGGAAGCCCTAGCACCTCGGCGGCGAAGAGTCTCTTCACGAAGCATTTGCCGATCTTGCTCACTCATAACCACAGCTCCTCTGCGAACTTCAGTCCGTCCTCGACTTGACGTCTCCGGTTGTCCCTGAGTTCGTTGCTGACTTGGAGTAGGGTTTTGAGCAAGTGAATCAGAGGTTTGAGCTGGAGTACTAGCATCTGTTGGCGGGAAATGCCGGAGGAATCTCTCAATTGAGGGACGCCGGGCAAGAACTATGTCGTACCGAGAGGCCCAGCGCCGCAATGATGTCACGACTTGTTGGCAAGCCGAGCTCTCCAGCGCATTGTTCCTCCGGAGTACATTATATTCCTCCCACAGTTCGTCAACTCGACTCTGAACATCTGATATGGTCATTCCCCCGCGCACACGGATGTAATCCTCATACGCAGTCCTCTCAGCAATGGCCGTATTCAGCTCGGCCTCCAGATCTTTCTTATCGGACTCTAAGTCCTTGTTATCGGCCTCCAGCTTCATTGAACGAGCCAAGAGTTCGTCATTCTTCATCTGGTCAGTTATAGCTCTTTTCTCAGCTTCGTCTAAAGCCGAAGAATACAGCCGCTTCCAGTGAAGTACCTCCAGCTCCTTAAGAGTTAAGAATACAAAGCAGCTACGTCAGTTCGGCATTTCAGCTTACCGAGCAGGTAGTAAACCACAACAGGAGTAAGAGAGTACGAAAGGCTATACGAAGACACAAGAGCAGAAAGAAGAATTTTTTCATTCATAAGAAAAAAAATTTTTCTATACAAGGAGGGCTTCAAGGCCATTTTACACAAAGGAAGAAACTAAACTAGGAGAAGGGAGACGAAATCATACTTCGCTAGCTTCGTCTCCACCTTCTCGGTGAGGTTCAGCTTCCTTCTCCTTATCTGCTTCAGCTTCAGCCTCTGCCTCCTTGCTCTCCCCAGCCTGCTCGGCGCCACCGTAGCCGATCTGCTGCGCCTCCTGATCGGCTTCCTTCTCCGGATGCCCGGCCCGCTCGACTTCGGCCTCCCGCTCCAGCGGCTCGGCCTCACCCTCTCCGTTGTAAGTCGAAGCGGGTGAAACGGGTCCCACGGAGGCAAAGATAGCCTCCAGGTTCTCGTCCCGATCAGCTCGACAACTCCGGACTCGGTCTGCAGAAAGCAGGACCGAGGATGAAGCGAGCTCCTCAAGGAGCGGCAGATTCTGAAGCCGAGCTGCTATCTCCCGGCCGTACAGCGGCAGGACGACTTCAGGCCCCTGCTCGCCCTTATCGGTAATTAGCCTTACCAGATCACCGACAAAGGCCGAGAATTGGTGGCTCAGAAAGAGTTTCTCCACGAAAGCACGGAGACCCTCTCCTTGGGCAACCACGGCGGCAGCATCCCTCCGTTTCGTCTGCTCTCGCTGGATGACGAGCTGGTTTTTGGCAAACTGAGCTTCATCCTGGGCCGAAATCCTAGCAGCTCTGGCTTTCTCAAAGTTTGCCTCAGCCTGCTCGGCCCGGTGACAAGCAGCCGCCAATTTCCTCTGCATCTCAGCATAGTCGTTGGACGCTTTGGAGAGTTCGACTGCGACGAGCTTGGAGAGCATATCGTTCCTCTGAAAATGGATAAGGAAAAAAGTCAACAGAGGGCACCAAAAATACAGGACAGAAGTCAAGCCAAAGAATCAAGAAGACAATTCACCTCGGCGAAGTCCGTGGGCCATAAAAATGGCTCACAGATATGCTCCGAAGGAGGCGCCAAGACCACGTCTTTCTCTGGCGCTCTCGGGGGCTTCTGGGTCTTCCCCTTCCTACTTGCCGAAATCGACTCCGGCTTCTTTGGACCCGAAGAGGTCTTTTGCCTCTTCGGATTCTTCTCGGCATCAGGCGCCGAGCTGGTAGCCTTCTCTCTCTCCGGCTCCTTGGACTCCGAAGATTTTCGGGTAGCCTTGTTCAGCATGTACACTGCCAAAAAGCAAGAAAGCAAGGTTAGTTTTCTTCGTTAAAGCAGTAGAGCATAAAGATAAAGAGAAATCCTCACCCTCGGCCTCTTCGTCCGAAGACGAGATGTCGAACACGACGTCGCCCTTGACGAGCTCAGACTCCGTGTATTGTTTCCTAACTATGGGAATCTTGTTGAGCTCGCCATCGAGCTCGTCCAACGGTTCAGGCCGAGGATGACGGATAACGGACTTCGGCCCTCTCCAGGGAAAACTAGGAGCCGCAGTCCTATTATAAAAAAAGAAGCGATTTTGCCATTTCGGCCATTTGGTTTTACAAAAGGCCCTAAAAGGCTGTAAAGGGACCAAGTAAAACCAAGATCCCTTCCTTTTAAACTGGAAAAAATTAAGGATTGCCCTCAGAGACAGATCCTTATCTAGCCTACGCAGTTCGGCAGCAAAAGCCGATAAGTGCCTCCAAGAGTTCGGAGTCACCTGACCTAAAGGGAGTTGAAAAAAATCTAGCAACTCTACAAAGGCAAGGGGAAGGGGGAAACGAAGCCCGCATTCTAAGCTGGCTTCGTAGACGGTGGCGTAACCTTCCGGCGGCGAGTCCGCCCTATAAAGGTCGTCGGGAATCGCAACCTTCCCCCCAGGAAAAGAGTATTTTTCGTGAAGGGATATCACAGTATCCTTACTCAAGATACTGTGAAAATACTCTACGGTCTTCTCCCCGGATTCTTTCCGGCTAGAAGACCCCTTACCCCCTTCACCACCGCTACCAGACTCAGACGAAGAAGAAGCAGACATGGTCCTTACTCTTTGCAAAATCTGAGGAAATTTTTGAAAGCGGAAGAAAATCTTTTTCGCAAAGGAGATAGAGTGCAGAAGAAGCAGTCGCAAAAGTGCTTCAATGATGAAGAAGGGAGGTATTTATCAGATTCGGCGAAGATTTCAAAATCGTCGCACCGTTTCGAATCCCACCTTTTCAAGATTCAACGGCCGGATTTTACTGTCGCATTTAATGCAGCCACATGCAAGGCACGTCCCCTGACGTCAGCCTCCCCCGTACCTTTATCCAGAATGCCGAAGTGACTCGCTTCGCCGAAGTGATTCACTTCGTCTTTCGGGGGGGGTAGTGATGGGGTGCGTACTAAACAAGCCCGACAGCAATGACGGCCCATCAGCCCAAAGCCCAAGGAAGAGTATGAGTTCGGCATTACCAAAGAGTTCGGCCTCAGCCTACAGCTCGGTAAAAGCCGACCAATCAAGCTCTGCGAGTTCGGCATTACCAAAGAGTTCGGCCTCAGCCTACAGCTCGGTAAAAGCCAACCAAGCTCTACTCTCAGATCGGCAACCAAAGCAGTTCGGTCTCAGTTTTCGACCGAACAAGGAGTTAGTGGACCCATGCAGGATTTCCACAACTTCCAACACACCCACTACCACGTGGCGTCAACTCAGGCCACGATCTTAGGCCATGACCTACACGACCTCCACGACCTAGAGTGATGATGTAAGCCACGATCTTAGTTCAATGTATAAATAGAACTTAGATCTGGTAGAAAGGGGTTAGAAGCTCTCTAGAGAAAAATACCATATAGCAAATAGCAAGTCTGTATTTGTAAGCTGTAGAAAACAGATCAAGCAATACAATCTTGCCCTCCCTTCTTCCCGTGGACGTAGATTTACTTCAGTAAATCGAACCACGTAAATCCATTGTGTGTTGATCTACATTTATTTTGTGCATTTACAAACATCAGAAATTCGCGGACTCATCAAATACGAATCATTTAAGGGAAAAAGAGTATTTCTTTTAGGATATTCGCAACGTGAGGTTTTGGAGAAGTGTCGCTTGACATGGAGGGGTGTGGGGTGTGGCCTATAGTATTTTAGGAAGGGGTACAGTATGGAGCCACCAGGACATGGTTATTCAGCTCAACTGTTTCGACTGCGGCAGCATAGGCATGTGTATCAAGTTTTATCATGTAATTGCAGACAGGGACGGAACCAGAAATACAAATTAGCCGGTGCTAAAATTTAATAAAATAATAATAATATTATAAAATGTTTAATGTAATATATATATTTATTATATTTGTTTAATTCAATTTGTTATTCCATTAGATTTGTAATAAATCAAACAAACCAAAAATTAATAATATGCAATCAAATTAGAAAAATCTGATACTCCTATGTTGTTTGAAATATGAAAACAATCATAAATGTTGAGGAATAAAAAAATAAGAGTAATGAGGTATTAGATCGAAATACATTTATAAAAAGAGGTATTAGAATAAAAACTAATTTAGTTGTTGTAATTTTGTTATTTGGTCTTTAATTTGATGTTATGTATTTCAAATAGTATTCAAATAACTATTTTTAATTTGATGTTATGTATATACTAGTAGTATAATTTAGGTGAATCCAATTAAATATAATAAAGCATTAATTAAATAATGTCATGTACTACTTATTTTAATAAAATAAAGTAATTAGTCTCAAAACCAAACTCGTTCATTAACTTTTGGAATAGTAACAAGTTAATGAACCAAATTATTTACTCAATTTAAAGTGGGTCATTTGATAAAATTTATCAAAAGTCAAAACCCATTTAAGAAAGGCCCAATTGATCCAAACATAAAAACGTGTGCCGCATCTTCTTCCCTACTCTGGTAAAAGCTATTCCCATCTGCATTTTTATCTTTCTTCTTCGCCGATGCAGTTTTATTCTTTCTCTAATCCCAAAATACAACAAAAAGATTAAGTCTTTGGTAAATATAAATGGGTCCGGCTCCGGCCAAGCCCCTGCTGGAGCGGTGGCTTGGCCAACGCTATCTCCGTCCCTGATTGCAGACATGGTTTCAGTCTCCACATTTCTCCAACGTTGGGCTGCCAATGCACAAGGATCAGGGTTTGCTCCCTTGAATTGTATAGCTCAATCTTCCTTTCCACAGAATCCCTCACTGCCAAACAACTTATTAACTTTCAGCTATTTTAGCAACAAATACTTGAGCCCTGAGAAGTTTGTGGTGAGAAGGTAAGTTTTCGGTGCCTCTGCTCTATCTATTCTCAAGGCCCAAACAAGTAGCTCCAGCGTGTCGCGAGTGAATGTGGTTACCGCTGTGATATGGAAATGCTTCATGGAGGCCGTGGCGGAAGAGTCTGTCGGGAAGGATGTGAAACCTGTGCTGATGACTCAAGCCGTCAACCTGCGGAGAAAGGCGACACCCCCTTTTCCAGATGATAGTTTTGGCAATTTAGTGTGGCCGGCAGTGGGCTTGTGAAGAAAAGGAGTTGACGGAGTTTGTAAGGGAGGTGAAAAAAGGGATAGCAAAAATAGATGGTGAGTTTGTGAGACGATTAGGGAGTGATGGTGTGTATGAGTTTTTGGAGGAATTGAGGAATGAGATGCCTCAAGAAGCTACTTGGCTTGCTTTCACCAGTTGGTCAAATATAGGTCTTTCCGAGGTTAATTTTGGGTGGGGAAAACCTGTGTGGATGTCAGGCTACATTCCGCAATACTCTGAATATGAAACTTTGGTTGGAAGTAATGTTGTGATCTTATTGGATTTGGAATCCGGAGGAATAGAAGCATCGGCTATTCTTAATAAAAAATATGTCGCAGGGTTCGAGAAAAATGATCATATTTGTAAGTATGCTCGTTTTAATCCTAGTGTGATTTGAAACATTTATACCATATGTAGTGTGCGGAATAAGTTATGTTACCTTTGAGATTGTAATTCCAATACGGAAAAATAACTTTGGAAAAATTATGGCCGTTCTTGATGACTTTACCTATTCCATATTAGTCTTAAAATCATGAACTCTGGACAAATTATTGCGTCTTCTAATAACTTTGAATGTTGTTTGAAAAATACTCTCTTTGTCCCAGAAAATTTTTCGCTTATTTCCTTTTCGTCTGTCCTTAATAATTTGACACCTTTCACTTTTATCATATTTGGTAGTGGACCCTATACTCCACTAGCTCATTCTCACGCACATTTTATTATAAAACTAATATATAAAATTAGGACCCTCATACCACTGATTTTTTCAACCTACTTTCTATTACATTTCTTAAAATCGTGTTGGGTCAAATGGTGACAAATTATAAGGGACGGATGAAGTAATAAATTTTGAAAGTGTATAGTTTTCTCAATCCAATCTAAATAGAATTTTTTGACATATTTTGATCCTATGTTGTTGATACGCTCGGATTTTGCACTGTTTTAAGCCATTATTTGGTCCGTTTTGAATGTCAAAGTTGCATTACATATCCATTATTTGCATATTTTATCCATTTTGGTATTTTGACATTTTTTAGAAATATGCAAAATAGAGCTGAAAAAGGGCATAAAAATGTCAAAATCTGGAAGTTGGAGAAGAAGCGCAACCCAGCGGCCCGCTGGACCCATGCCAGCGGTCGCTGGAACGAATCCAGGGAGTTCTAGAGCTGTCCAGCGGCCTGCTGGGCCCGGTCAAGCACGACAGCCTCTGTTCAAATTTTTCCTTCTATTCTGACGTTCAATTAAGGCTTTCTACATGTCATTTTCTTCGTCTTGAAAAGAGCTTCGCGTTGATACCTTGATCATCTCAATCGGAGTTTGGTGGAGAAAGTTATGACCATTCTACGAAAATTGCACAAAGCTGTCAAATGCAGAATTTAGGCGGAAATTCAAGGAAGGAAAGAAGACATTACCTCTTGAAGCCAAATCTTTTTCTTAACCTATAGGGGTACGAAAATTCCATATTTGCTATTACTTGGAGGAAATGTTTTACCAAGTTTAAATCCTTTTCAAGCCTATATATACTCCATAACCTAATTCATAATATTCATCATTCTTGGCACACAATTCATAGCCACCTTTGGGGAGCCTCCAAGGCTCCTCCCTCTCTACTCCATATTTTAATTCTTCCACCATTCTTGGAGATTGAAGCAAGGCAAGACGAGCATGAAGACTTCAAGATTCACCCTTGGGTTTTGTTTGTTTATTTCATGTCCTGTACTTTAATTATTGTTTTAGTTCATCTGTCTATGGATTGCTAAACAATAGAATTTTGAGGTTTGATAGTAATTGACCTTTATGTAGTTCTTTTTATGTTTAATGTTCAGAACTCGTCGCACTTGATTTTTCTTGAGCTTTTGTTCGACTAATTGGTTGTTACCTTGATTATTGTCGTGATAACTTTGATGGTTTATCTTATGTATTCATACAAGAATTGTGACATGAGTATCGATGCATGGTAAAACTTGAGTGAACGTAGAACTAATTAGAATAACTACAGAGTTAGTGAAATCATTATACTTGAAATTCCACTAATTACCTGTCTTTTATTTGTTTTGTTTCTTTTACTTTATTTATTTAGTTTCATAATTTAAAATCCAAAACTATGTTTCTCTAGATAGTATATGACGCTTAGTATATGATAGTCAGTTGCAATTCTATTCCATGTGTTCGATATCCGGATGTGACCTTTAGTTATACTATTTCTGCCTTGTATACTTGCAAGTAATTGTAGTGCTAAAAAATAGTGCATCAGTTGTCGCGAAACATATATACTCCCTCCGTCCTATAGAAATATGCTAATTGGGGATGACACGAGTTTTAATGTGTGGTTGGTAAAATAAGAGAGAATGAGAAAAACTGGTTGAAATTATGTAGTTGATGGCGGGGTTCATAAATGAAAGTAAAAAAGGAGAAAAAGGTTTCCACAAATGGATATTGACTATTTTTATGGAATGAACGAAAATAAATTCTCGAATTTGATATTGAATAATAGTATATGTCTAATAAAATAAATTATGCCTTGTAGATCTATCAGGTTTTAGAATAATTTCAAAGTTCGTATGATATATCAAAATTGCCCGAATTTATGATTTTTAACACCAATATTCCTTCTGGTAACTTAATATTTCACCGTTATGTTTGAAGTAGGGTGTGAAAACCAAACTTAATGACTATTCAATCTAGAAAAGGATAAGCCTTAACCAAACTAAACAAACTCAAATTGAGTTAGCATATTTCCACTCAAATAAAGTAAATTATTTGGCTTCATCTAGAACCTCTTGACTTTTCCGCTACACACTCAATACCAAACAAATCTTGGACCTATCGATAATATGACTAAGATAGATATTGTCCATTTTTTTTATCAAAGTTGATTAAATGGACCACCACACTAAATCGCACGAAACTAAGATCATCAATAATAATAATATCAACCGTAGTCCAAAGGAAAAGTCAAGCTGATCAAGTCGGCCGATTCCATATTACTCAACAAGTGATTCTTTCATGATAACAGACAAGTTGTGAAGCATCTTTTTCCTTGATCACATCTTCTTCTTAAATATAAATCGAGCACTTGCTCATTGATATTTCCATCAGCCAATCATGATCATGAACGTCGAGATTAAATCCAAGGAGATGATCAAGCCTTCTTCTCCAACTCCAAACCATCTAAGACACTACAAACTCAACCTATTGGATCAGCTCATTCCAGCAGCCTATGCTCCCATTGTCATCTTCTTCCCAAATCACGACGGCAGCCCCACCTCTTTTCAAGTCGATCTGCTCAAGAGATCGCTCTCGGAAGCATTAACGCGCTTCTTCCCGCTTGCAGGAACGATCAAAGCAGACGAGCTCTCCATCGACTGCGATGATCAAGGTGCTTGCTTCACCAAAGCAAGAGCAAACTGCAGTTTGAATGATCTTCTCAAGCGCCCTGATCTCAAACTGATAGCGCAGTTCCTCCCGTGCGGGCTGGCCAGCACGGGGCTCAGCACGACCAACGTGCAAGCCACTGAATTCGAGTGTGGTGGGATGGCTCTTGGTGTGTGTATATCTCACAGAGTTGTTGATGGAGCTGCATTGAGTTTCTTCCTCGAGAGTTGGGCTAATGCTGCTAAGGAGAAACCCTCGTTCGCTCCTGATTTCTCCGCCTCTCGCCTCTTCCCTGTCTATGGCTCGTGGCTCAGGGATGCATCGATGGTGATGTGGGGTTCTTTGTTCAAGAAGGGGAAGTTTGTCACTGGTAGATTTGTGTTTGGTAGCGCGTCGTTGGCCTTGCTCAAGGATAGAGCGACTGGCGTGGGTGGCAGTAGTCCTACACGGGTGGAGGCCGTCTCTGGCTTCATATGGAAACATGCAATGGCTGCGTATGCTGAGAGATGTGGTGCCAAGAATGAGCCCTCTCTACTCACACATTTGGTTAATCTAAGGAAAAGAGCAGTCCCAAATTTCTCACAAGAGTCTCTTGGCAACTTAATGTGGATAGCAAGTGCAATGTGTGGAGGTGGGGTTGATTTGGGGCTTCCTGCGCTGGTGGATGAAGTGAGGAGATCGATATCCGTTGTGGATGGAGAGTGTGTGAAGAAGTTAGGAGGTGAAAAGGGATCGAAAATGATGCTCGGGTGCATAAAAGAGATTGAACATGTGGGGAGTGAGAATGTGCACCATTTAGGGTTTTCGAGCTGGTGCAAATTAGGGTTCTACGATGTCGATTTTGGGTGGGGGAAGCCGGTTTGGGTTAGCAGCATTGATACGAGCGGGCCGTGTTTTATGAATCTTGTTGTTTTGATTGACATGAGAAGTGGTGATGGAATGGAAGCTTGGGTGACACTGGAGGAGCAAGAAATGGCTGTCTTGGAGCATGATCAAGAGTTCACTAGTTTTGCCTCATTGAATCCAAGCCCCCTCTAATTAAGACTTTTTCTTTGTTTTTGTTTTTTTTTTCTTGTTTTTTTTCTTAGACCAGTGTAGACACCCCAGAGGATGTGACAAATTGAAAGGCATAGATTGAACCCCTCACCATTTGATTAATAAGGATTGAACAAGTCTTACGTCACCCCCTCACCATTTGATTAAGGATTGAACAAGTCTTACGTCACTCGATCATATCCTTTGGGTCAGTTCAAGACTTTTATAGTGAAGTTCAGTTCTGTATTTTGCTAAATAAGAGTTAGTTTTAAGCTACGTGTAAAATTATATACTATGAAATGTCAGTTATAGTTTCTATTTATGTTCTAGGGGTTTTGAATTGTACTCCCCCCGTCTCATAAATTTTGTCACACTTTGATTGGGCACATGTTTTAAGAAATGTAATGGAAAGTGAGTTGAAAAAGTTAGTGAAATGTGTCCTATTTTTATGTATTAGTTTTATAATGAAATGTGAGTGAGATGAATTAGTAGGATGTGAGGTCCACAACAAAAAATGGTAAAAAGTGATATGTGACAAATTATGTGGGACGGACAGAAATAGAAAAATGTGATAAACTTTCTGGGACGGAGAGAGTAAGTAATTTACTGATGTTCGAACAAATCACGATCTCACTCTCACATGATCATATCAGCATGCAACTCGCAGTGTAGAACCAATACAATTGTGCCACATTACCGGCACTAGAAAGAAGTGCAAATATGGTATATGTTCCAGGAAAATAGATCGGCCGATCACAGTTTAAAAAGAAAATGTTTTTAGTGTTCTCGGGCATTTTCAATAAAACCCCGTGTTCACTCAGTGATGGCTTGACAAAACCAGTGTTTATAAAAATATGTTTTTGCATGTGTCCACTGAGTACTTTCAAGTACTCAGTTCTGCATATGTTTTAAAAATGTGCAGGTTAAGCGATGAAGACGAAGGGTGATGTTGAGCAAAGATGGCAAATATGTTTCCGTTTGATAAATGCTTGGATGCATCGTGCCTCCATACACGGTGTCCTTCTCTCTTGACTCTTTTGCTGCAATGTAAATAACGAGCTTATGTTCTTTTATATTATGCACTCTGATATATTTTCCAAGTTATCCCAAGTTGATACTGTCATAATTTCGTTGTGCCAAGTTTCCCCTTTCTTCCCGGCTTCTTTAATCCTCCCCTAGTCGTGATAAACCGAGTTTGCTATCATTAGCAAAGTGCGGTCGTGACAAAAGAGGCGTGTAAATCTTCTCCTTTGTTTAACCTAAATACAAAGACTACAATTCTAAGAAACTACAATTCTTTTAAACCCTAAATTTTACTAAAAATAGTAAAATTTAAATGAGATCATTATTGAGGTTCATCCAAATAAGGAAATACTCCCTCCGTCCGCCATTAGGAGTTCCATTTGAGTTTGACACAAGATTTAAGAAATATAAAAGAAAGTGGGTGAGAAAAGATATTGGAATGTGTGACCCATTTTTATATATTTGTTTTGTAATAGAATGTGAATGGAATGAGTTAGTAGAAAGTTATGTGTACCTACCATTTATAGTAAAAGTGAACCAGAACTCCTAATGGCGGACGAACTAAAATGCTAAACGGAACTCCTAATGGCGGACGGAGGGAGTATGAGACATTTAATAGGGAGAGGGAGTAATTATTTGAAATTTCAGTTATCTACTTTTGATATGGAAATTAAATTATGGAATTGGAGGATTTGGAATTGTAATTTAATTCCAAATCCAAGTAATTTTATGATACCACACTAGATTTTGAATTGTAGGCTCCAATTCCAATTTCATACCATCAATCCACAAATAGAGCATCATATTTTTCATTTCTATTTCTCTGTCCTTGTTTCTTTGATCACCACTGTAGCATCAGCACCACCCACAGTCAACGACGTGCTCTAGTACCATGAAGTAGGCCTTATGCAGTAGTTTCAGTTCTCCAGTTAATCATACTCGGGTTTGGGGCGAGCTAATCTGGTCGAGTTTTTTTTTCAGGTTAAATATTTATAATCATAACCCTTTAAAGTTAGTGGGTTATGTGTACAACATCATTATAAGAGAACCTGAAGTTCATTATAATGAACTAATAAAAAACTTATAATAACTCTGGTTTTTTAAATTACGTCAGATGGTGTCATTGTTTTTAAATCTCTTAATTCCCTACAACGAACTAATAATAAAGTTGTAATGAACTCTACATTGTTTTATAATGATGTGTTTGGTGTTTAACTTTTAGAACTACTCCCTCCATCTCATAAGAGTATGCGCTCTTTCCTTTTTAGTCCATCCCACAAGAGTGCACTTTCTAATTTTAAAAATTCTTCCTCTAATGAATTGAGACTCTTTCTCCACTAACAACATTTTAATTACTTTTTCTTTCTAACTCTCTCTTACTTTACCAATTCTACATTTAAACACTTATCCAACCAAAAGTGCATACTCTTATGGGATGTGGGTTATAGGATGGGGGGAGTAGTTTGGTATATAATACAACCATATTCGGATAACCCTTATTTTTGTGGCTGCATTGATATTCCTAATGGGCAGAACACCATTATAAAAACACAAAATTGTCAATAACCACCCAAACTACTCTTTCTTCCTCAAATTTGGTTCAAATATATCAAAACCCTAGATGGAAGTCATTCATTTTCATTTGTAAATCTCCCGCTTACCTTATCTGTGAAATCCCCTAACTATAAGGTCTTGAGCATGTTTGGGAAATACTACAAAAGAAAACTAGGGTTAAATGAGTAAATAGGACAAAATTATCGAGAACACATTGGAAAAAGATAAAATTTGGGAAGTCAAAATTGTCATTAATGCTCCACATCACATACCAAACACTATGATTGCCTATTAGAAAGAATGGACATCTATATTAGTATTGTAATAAATGATAAGAAGTTGAAACCTCAAAATATCTTTGATCCAAAGTTAGACATACCAAACACTATGATAACATATTCATAAAAATGGACACCCCTATGACTATATTAGTCATGTAATACTCACTTCGTTCCTAAAGAGTATACACTATTTCCTTTTTCGTCCATCACCAAAAAGTATGAACATTCTAATTTTGCAAACTCTCTTCTCTCCACTAAGAATACTTAAAAAACTTTCTCTATCTATCAATATCTTACTTTACCAATAATGCATTCAAACATGTGCCGAACCCAAAGTTCATACTCTTTAGGGACGGAATAAGTAAATGATAAGAAGTTGAATATCTCCGATTCAAAGTCGAACTTATAATTTATTACATACCAAACACTATGATTGCCTATTCATAAAAATGGACAATCCTATGACTATTAGTTATACTTATAATACTCCCTTCATCCACAAAAATATTCTCATTTTGTCATTTTGGGATGTTGAAAAAAAATAGTCTCATTTCAAAAATGGAAACTTTCTCTTGTACTTTTAAATCGTTTTTTGAACAATGAAATCCCTAATGCTAAAAAACGGATTCTATCTGCTTTTTTTCTTTGTCCCCCAACCCAAGAATCTTTTTCTTTTTCTCAAATTCGAATATGTAATATCATAATAATAATGGTATAATTTTCATTCTTTTTTTGTTTTGTTATTCTATACAAAACCCTATGACCTTAATAAGTCTAAATGACAGAATTCCGTTTCCAGGATTGTTTTATTAATTCCTTTACTCACTTTTTATTCATCTCTCTTAAACTTTGTCTCTTTCTTATTTTATCTACTTTTTCATATTTATTACATATATTATAGTTTGATTCCATATTAATTTATATAATACTCCATCTGTCCCCAAAGAATATGCACTTTGGATTCAACACATATTTTAATGTAAAATTGGTAATCAGAGAGAAGTAGATAGAAAAATTACTTAAAGTATTGTATGTGGAGAATAGATCACACCTAATTGGAGAGAAAAAGTTTTTCAAAATTAGAAAGTACATATTCTTATGGAACGAACTAAAAAAAAGAGTGCATATTCTTGTGGAACAGATGGAGTATGATATTATAACATAGTTTAGTAAATATTACTAATTTTTTATGATTGAATCATTACATAGTTTAATAATAATTAATAATATTAAGTTGTTATATTAGGCAATAATCTATTACTCCATTCGTCCTACAATAATATGCACTCTTTCCTTTTTAGTTCGTCTCATAAGAATACTCACTTTTCAATTTTTATTGGATTGTTATTGTGACGGTTTGTTATTAGTAGAGTGACGGTTTGTTATTGTGTCTGAAATCCATAATGACAATTTGATACTAAGAATTAAATGTAATTGGAAGCACTAATAACAACGAAGGATTAAATTAGATATTAAAATATAGCAGTTACAGTAACTTCCTGAATTCTCATCGATTTCTTCTTCTCATAGTATATGTAAAGTATACAAAATATTTAGAATAAAGTTAAATAGTACAAAAAGATAGTACTCCCTCCGTCCCATTAAAGATGACACACTTAGGTAGTGGCACTAGATTTTAGAAAATGTTATTTTATATATTAAGTGGAGAGAGAAAATAATATATTTATATTAATGTGAGAAATAGTTTTTTTTTAAAAAAATGTGACAATCTTTTGTGGGACAAACTACAAAGAAAAGTGTGAGATCTATTAAGGGACGGAGTGAATACATGTTATTATCATATGTACGTGTGGAATAAGAATAGCCAAATTGTAGTAGGCTATATTTATACATGTGAATGCCTGTCAATTTTAAAATAAATAAAAGTACGCTACCTTTGGCAACACTTATATTTACTTGACATCTTTATTTGATTAATATTCTAATGTTATTGCATGACTCAGATTTCTTCCCTAATTTAGATGATGTACACGGAAATGAATAGAAACATAAATTGAGCAAAGAAACATATGCATATGGATCTGAAATTGTTTATGATATTTAATGTTTATTTATATATGTAGATTTAGAATATTTGTAAATAAGTCTAATAAATAATGGATTTTGTAATTATAGTATTTAGCTGGTGAAATGATTAATATGTGATTTCTTTAATTTAGATTTGTTTATTATAAATATATACCTTAAAGTGGTTGGGGTGTGACATATTGGCCCTTAGACTAAAGTCTTAATTTAGTCATTTACATTTGCTCTAAAAAAATTCAGGTCATTTACATTAAGTTTGTTATCTTTGGTCCCAGACAATATGTTTTGGTCCAAAGTTAACATTTTCTGTTGAGCTCGACTGTCAAACGTGATTTGACCAAATTAGTGACTTAATTATGAATCTAATTAGTTAGATTAACCTAATTTATTTAATATTAAAATTTGTAAATATTTTTTTATCTACAATAAAAATTAACTTACAATTTGTAAAATATTTCATAAAAATTAAATTAAAATAAAATATTAAATTTTATAAAATATTTTAACTATAATAAAAATAACATTTGTGAATATTTTATAAATTTTAATTTAAATTAATTTTATTATAGGTAACAAATATTTTATGAATTTTAATAATTTTATCATATGTATTACAATATTTTACAAATATTAATATATTTTGATATAGTTAAAAAATATTTTATAAATTTTAATATTGAATTAGTTAGGTTAATCATTTAATTAGATTTATAATTAAGTAACTAATTTTGTCAAATCACGTTTCACCATTAAATTTAACAGAAAATGTTAATTTTGGACCAAAACATATTGTTTGGAACTAAAAGGTACAATAACAACCTTAATATGAAAGACCACAAAGTTTTTTAGAGCAAATGTAAATGACTAAATTTGGATTTTAGTCTTAATTTTATATACTGCTCTTAACTTTTTTCTCCCTAAAAATATTGTTATATATCGAATCATCATACATCATCAAACAATTCTACTTTCGTGACTACAAATATCGACAGAAAAACACAAGAGCTCTCTCCAATAAATGGTCGTTATGCCTAGCATCATCCGCCATGATTTCAGCAAGAAAACTAGAGTCGAGATCGAACCTGGAAGTATGACTCAAAATGGCAATGAAATGTTTGGAAAAATATCTTACATGTAGAAGGGCTGAGAGGTGGTGCTGTGGCAGATATGGAATCCCTAAATTTTCAACTTTTATATGTACTATTACTTTATATGTACTACTATAATAAAGTATAATGAGTAAGGTATTAAATTTAGTAATTGACACTAAAAGAAATATTGTAATTGATTAATTAGCGTGGGTAATTGATAGTACTAAATAAGAAATTGTGATTGATTAGTTTTCACATTAATGACTTACCCTTCTTATTGATCTAATTAGTATAGATTTAAGGATTTGATTAGTATAGATTTGATTTTGCAGTATAATCTGTGAGAATGCATATTACGTATTAGTTGTTACAACTTACACATGTATGATGTATTGTTGTATTTTATTTTCTCCCAATCTGTAAGTTTCCAAAGCTATAATTACTGTGCATTTTAAAATTAATTTTTTAGTATTTGTTTATTTATTTGCTTTTAGAATAGATCATTATAGTTGGCTATAATAACAAAAAAAAAACTATTAATTTCTTCGTTTGTAATATGTTTTATTCCAATAATTAGTATTTTGACGTTTTTTTATCAATTATATTTGTAATATATTTTATTTCAATAGAAAAAGCTATTGATTTTTTGAGTTGTTTATTTATTTATGTTTGTAAATTGCTATATTTTTGCGCATTTAATAGTTAAATCTAACAAAATGCGTGTACTAATATAATGAATATTCCTTATTTGAAAATGTGAAAAATACTAAAATTGGAATTGCATTAGACAAAGCCACGTATATGTAACATCAAAATTTTAAAACGTTTAATATTAATTATATTATTTATATGATAACATAAAATAAAAAAAACTCTTCAATTTATTGCATTAATTAATAGAACCGCAAATTATAAAGCGGATCGTTAATGAATTTAAGTTATTTTAATGACAACCTATTGAGTCTAGGAAAAATATTTTAGCAACTACACAACATTTGGTTTATAACTTTTCTTTAATTTGATTTGGATGTTTTTTATTATGATGTATTAACCTTCATTTAATTTAAATAAAATAATCTTTCTAATTGTATATTGTTGAAACTAAACAGTATAATCCAAAGTTGGCATTTCTTTAATCTATAATATTACTATAAAGATTTCATAGCTTATTATACTATAATTCACAGCCAAAATTATTTTGAGAATTAACTCCATAAATATATCCCAATGATTATTCAAATCCTATTTATAAAAAAAATTGATTAAAACTAAATGCAATATTGAATTAAAATACTTAAAATAATTCCAAACTATTTTGTTGTGTTGATTTTATTTTTCAAAACAAAATTAAAGTGTATATGCGTGAAATTCAATTGACTAATATTTCTAATGTCACATTTATTTTATATAAAACTTTAAAAGTGTCACATTTTATTTAAAACACATGAGTGACTTTATGACAATTGGTTATTAAAAACGTAAAAGTTACTACCCATCCAAATACTATTCCATGTTCAATTGAATCTAATATCAATTAGAATCTTTGATTGTAATAACTTAGTTTTAAAAAATATTTTAAAAAATATATGATACCTATAATATAAATAAAACTGAATTAGTAAAAAGATAAGATTATACTCCCTCCGTCCCATGCTACTCGCACTTTTCATTTTAGGCCGTAAATTTGGGATTGATTTTTTTGTGTAATTAAAAAAGAATTTTAGGTGTAATGAGACATCACTTAATAAAAGAGCTCTTAACTTAAACTAACATATTAATTAAATGCATTAATTCTAACTTAAATTATAAATAGTGGAAGGACTTTGTGACGAGCCGAAAAGCAAACGTGCGAGTAGCAAGGGACGGAGGGAGTATAATGTAACAAAATAAATTAGTAAAAAACTGAATAACAAGTATTACAAAAAAAGAAAGCATCCAAGCCTCCTAGCTCAACTGGTTGAGAAGGGAGGCAAGGATACCGCGTCATCCTAGAGGTCGCGTGTTTGACCCCTGGGAGGCGCATCTTGAGGATTAATTTTCCTGGGGCCTAGTGGATTCACTGGCCTGACTCCAGAGCTTCGGGAGGTGATTAAGCCTGTACCCATGCCTGGACCCAAGAGCTGGGGGAGGTGAAAAATCCTGGACCCGTTCCTGCGGGGCTGGTGGACGCATTGAGTCCCACCTTGACAACGAAGCGCGTCTTGGTAAGACGCTTCACCTCCGACCGTTAGGCCGGGGGTCCGAGTCACTTCGGGGGTAGGTGAGGAACCACCGTCGATCCTCCTTTAAAAAAAAAGGTAAAAATCAGATATAAGAATTGAAAAAGAATCTACAATTAAGTAGAAAGGATAACTGTGTCAAGTTATTTGAGCATTAAATGACACAAATAAATTATTGGGAGAGGATCCCCTGCTGTGCACAAATCACAGCAGGGCCTGCTGCCCCATACACCACCATTTTATATTATTATTTTTTTTATAAAAAAAAAATAAAAATTTAATATTTTAAAATTGTTTGTGAGGGGCAGCAGGGCCCTGCTGTGATTTGTGCACAGCAGGGGATCCTCTCCCTAAATTATTACTATTCATAATTTCTATATTTACTAAAATGTCATTTATGGTTATCTATAATATGCATGCATAGTTTTACTGATAATTATATGCCGATTAATTGCCCTATTTTTTATGCTAATATGCAATGATTAATTGCCCTATTTTTTTATGGTACTACTACTACGCAAGGATGAGCAACAGATATGGACCATACGCAGACCTAACTTATATAGACTAAAAAAGACAATTGATAATATCCCAAAAAATTAATTCCCTATTCTTAGCTTGCCAAACTTACTCTATAAAAGAGAACTAATAATGAAGCAAGCTAATCAGTTAACAAAAAAGAAAGTGAAAAAAAAATCAGAATGGAAATTAGCAATATTATTTCAATGGAGAAAATAAAACCCTCTTCACCAACACCTCCTCACCTTAGAGTTTACAACATTTCTTTGCTAGATCAGATTATGGATGCTGCATACATCCCCGTAGTTTTATACTACTTGGGCAACGACTGCAGTGCCATAATAAAACATCTGAAGGAGTCACTCTCTCGAACTCTAGTCACCTTCTACCCCTTTGCCGGAATTATCAGAGATGCTCTCTCTGTAGATTGCAACGACCAAGGCCTTCCATTCGCCGTCGCCAAAGTGAAGGCCCGATTGAGTGATTTTCTACAAAACCCTAATGTTGAATTGATGAACAAGTTCTTTCCAGGTGATGAGAAGAAACCAGTTCTAGGTGATAGCGTTATGCTGATTCAATTGAACTGTTTCGATTGCGGTAGCATAGCCTTGTGTATCAAGTTTCATCATGTAATTGCAGACATAGTTTCGGTTTCCATATTTCTCCAATGTTGGGCTGCCAATGCACAAGGATTAGGGTTTGCTCCCTTGAATCGAGTAGCCCAATCTTCCTTTCCACAGAATCCCTCCCTGCCAAACAACTTATTACCTTTCAGCTATCTTCACAACGAATACTTGAGCGTCGGAAAGTTTGTGCTGAGAAGGTACATTTTTGATGCCTCGACCCTATCCAATCTTAAGGCCGAAATGGGTAGCTCTAGCCCTAGCTCCACTGTGTCGCGAGTGAATGTGGTGACCGCTGTGATATGGAAATGCTTCTTGGAGGCGGTGGCCGCCGAGAAGGATGTGAAACCTGTGGTAATGACTCAAGCGGTCAACATTCGGAGAAGGGCGACGCCCCCATTTCCAGATGATAGTTTTGGTAATTTAGTGTGGCAGGCCGTGGGCTTGTGGAGCAACCATGTAGAAAAGGAGTTGACGGAGTTGGCGAGGGAGGTGAAAAAAGGGATAACAAAAATAGATGGTGAGTTTGTGAGACGATTGGGGAGCGATGGTGTATATGAAATTTTCGAGGCATTTAGGAATGAGATGCCTCAAGAAGCTACTTGGCTTGCTTTCACCAGTTGGGCAAATATTGGTCTTTCCGAGGTTGATTTTGGGTGGGGAAAACCTGTGTGGATGTCATGTTTCATTCCGCAATCTGAAACTATGGTTGGAAATAATTTTGTCATCTTAAAGGATTCCAATTGCGGAGGAATAGAAGCTTGGGCGATTCTTGATAAAAAATATGTTGCGGGGTTTGAGAAAAATTATCATATTCAAAAATATGCTCGCTGTAATCCTAGTATCATTTGAATTTTTCTTATCATGAATAAGTTATGTTGTGAGATTGTAAGTCCCATAGGGAAAAATAATACTTCTTCTGTCCCACTTAAGACGACACACTTTCCTGTTTAGTTTGTCCAAATAAGATGACACATTAATATTTTTTTGGAACTTTCTCTCTCCAATTAATACAATCAACCTCATTTTCTCTCTCCAATTAAATATTCAACTCTGTTTCTCTCTCCAATTAATACTTACAATCATCTTTTCTCACTCCAATTAAACACATTAACTAACAATTCCTAAAATCTCGTGCTGACTAGGAAATGTGTCATCTTAGCAGGGACGGAGGGAGTAATAGATTGCACACTTAAGTAATGATACGAGATTTTTAAAAATGTTATTTCATTTGTTGAGTGGAGAGAGAAAATAATATATTTATATTAATATAAGAATGAAATTTTTCTAAAAAAATGAAATGTGACATCTTTTGTGAGATAAACTAAAAATGAAATTATGACTTCTGATATGAAACCGAGGGAATAGTATATTGTAAGCCTTATTGTGATTTGAACTATCAAGTTTTAATTTGATGTGACATATGAGATTTTAATAAAAAGATGTCTTTCTTTGATCCAATTTTTGTCTTCTTTGTTTGTCGGATAAAGTAGACAAAATAAAAAAGAGGATGTCAAAATCGGATTCTTTAATCTCTATTATTTCAGGTCATGTTTTTTCCCACCCTTATTTGTACCAAGTCAGAAGAAATATACCTTTTGTTAATAAAATGAATGAATATCTGTAGGATAATAGTCGTTTATAGCAGTCTGGGTTTTTCGGTAAAATTTAAAAATAATCAATCACAAACTTTTTGGTTTTGTACGTATATTTATCTACAGAAAGCTTGGACTTCAAGAGGGCATAATCAACCAGCGGCCGTCGAAGAGTCCAGCAGCCCGTCTCGGAAATTGAGACTGAAGCTGAACACGCCCAACGACCGATGAGACATGGTCAGCAGTTCGATGAAATTGGTGCCGAGAGTCCATAAGACTCTTAGCAGTCCACTGAGATCAATTCAGCGGCCAGTTAAGTTTATGCGGCGTGACAGTTTGACCTACTTTTTCTCCGAGACTTACTATGTTGGGCCAGAAATCACACCATATGGAGAAATATTGTATTTTAATTAAATTGTGATTACTAGATTACAATATAAAAGAAATGAAAATAAAGAAAAATGTGGGACTAATGAAAGTTAAGAAAAAAAGAGAAGAAATGATGGATATTTTTAGTAACTTAAACTCATGAATAGTTGAGGGACGACACATTTTTAGTGATATCTTCGTGGATGTACTAAACTTTTGGTGACATTGTTGTTGATGTTTTAAGAACCATGCGAATAGTATATTGTAGTGATGTTTGGTCACGCTAATTTGGATCGATGTTGGTTGACTATAATTGTTGGCACAATAAACTACAACTTGATTGTGAAGAACTGTATTAGACTACTGACTAGTGTGTTGTCCTAGTTGATGTGTCTTAACTTTATTGTTTTGCAGACAGAAGCAAACGAAATAGAATCTTGGACAAAAAGCTAATGTTCATTAAATTTAAGAGATATGCTCATTCACTAGATTCTTGAATGATGGATTTTGATCATACAGTTTGAATCGATGGGAGGGTAATTCTCTATTTTAAGAATTGGACATATATTTCAAACTTGTACAAATAATAGCACTAACGCAATCAAATATCGTCGGATTAGAACCTGGTCTCGACCTGTCTCACACCATTGGATTTGGGTTTCGAGCTGCTATGTTGATCTTTCTATCAAGTCAGCAAAACATTTTTTCCAGTCAGAAACCTTCTCGTCGCCGTTAACAACCTGATGCATGACCAAACAAACTCCGATTTAGAACAAAAGAACAACAGGAGTAATGAAAATAGGATAAGAGAGACTGAGAGAGGATTAGTTGTATTCCCAAACCTCAAATAGCAATCCATTCTGAGGGGCATTGTCTAATGCCTCTACACAAATAAAGGCAGCATCTTCTTTGCTAAGCCTTCCCTTTGATGCACAACCCTGTCATCCATATTTTCTTGTCAATCCAGAAAATTCCTAAGAATTCGTATACATGCTTTGACGATTATGCGTGCAAGACTTGACGATTATGCGTGCAAGACCAAACGAAATCGAAATACCTCATCAAAGCAGAAACCTTGTTGCCCCCCAGGGGTATTTTTCAGGATCCCGGCTCTGATGATGGTATAAGGTACACCAGAGGCCTTCACCGTATCCTCATCTTCCTCTGCTAGTTTCCTGGCGTTGCTGTTCATGATTGCTTGAATGCCACTCAACTCCCTATAAACGGACAACTGAAAACCTTCACACACTCACAACATCAGCAATGTGAGTTTGTTGAGGTTGCAGAGCTAGATTCATGTCTGAAATTTGTGATACCTTAGACAATAAGATCACATTCTGCACACCTTTCCAGCCATCAATGTTGTACAAGCTTCCTTCCTATAAATTTATATCAATAAATGCATTGAAGAAGTAAAACACGATGTGGGAGACGTACGTACCACTGGGCATATAACTGCACGAACGCCTCTAAAGGCCTTCTTGAGGAAGATCTTCTCCTTTGGATCTCCAGCCAAAGACTTCAAAACAAGCTTTGTGTATCAGATTTCGACAGCAAAGTGAATTAAACGACTGACCAACGAGTAATTTGTAAGGAGAACACTTTTTACCTCAACATAAGCGCCAAATGCTTCCATGGCAACACGCTTGTCCTTCACAAGTGCTTTTACTCGAAGTCTTTTGACGATTAGCTGAAGTATAATCATCTGTGGCAGAAGCAATAGATCAGACAACAAAGTTTCAAAACATGACAGCAGTATACTGTTTCTCATGTTCACAATCCTGATGCAACTGAGGCCTACTAAATTCTGATCATATATATATAAAATCATCACCTGACCAATCTCATTGTCCCCGTCAGTTACTAACACAGCATCTCTAACGGTTTCCTCTGTTTCGAGATAAAGAAAATGATTTAACACAATAATCAACAACAAAAGATTAACAAAATCAATAAATATGTTACTAAGATATAAGACCTGAAGCCTCATCTTCATTTAGTTCATCTCCATCGTTCTCAAGAATATCAGGTGCCCCATACCATTTCCTCAACTTCGGTCCACCTACATGTGAAACAAACACTTGTTACTCAGCAGGTAGGGTTGTAAACGAATCAATCGTTTGCGCACACTACCATTTCAAGCCTGTTTGAACTTTTATCAATCTTTAACAATCATGTCTAACTTGTTCGATTAGATTCCGAATCAAGAAGAACCAATAAACTGGTAATTCGATCAATAAACTATTAATTCAAGCTTGATTGAACGCTCGTCACGGTTTCAAACTATGATGGAACTTGGTTCATTACTAACCAAATCAGCTTACAACAAAACCATTAAAATACCGCAGATGACCAAATCTAACAAGCTCACTGCCATTTTAAGCTAAATTTCATCGATATTTACAAAATCACGTTTGAGCTGGATGGATTATTTACCAAATTAGTTGAATTAATCAGCTATCAGATTTATTTTTCATATAGGCTTTCACAAAATCAATAGAAACGAAACCCTTCAGAGTTCAGCCACGCAATAAATTACATTTTCAGCGCATGAATTTTGGAATTGAGTGAATCAAATTAGTGAAATATAGTTATAATGAAAAAAACACTAGGCGAAAAAGGTGATAAAGAAAGAGAACCTTCAATGTAATCGAGAATCTGGTCCGTGAAGCCGAGCTTCTTCTTGGACGAGAAGCAGGTAAATGAGAGGCGATTTTGGAAAGAGGAAAAGGGTTTGGCATTGTGGAAAGCGCGGTTGCAGTAGAGGGTTGAGAGAGAGAGAACTGAAACTGAACCCGCCATTGATGGAATTTAATTCAGCTGTTTGATTGCTTTGCACTTTCCCACTTATCCGCGTTCCGTCCATTCGTTCTCTAACTTTGGTGTTTGGCGTGGGGCCGCTTTAACGGTAAACGTTAATGAACTTAGACTCCTATTTTTATATACTTTCTCTAATACTAGAAATAAAATATTTTTTTGGATTATATTATTAAAAATTAAAAATTTCATACATTAATACTATTATTTTTATTTTTTTTGTCTTATTTTACGGTCTCTTTATAAATTACAAAATAACACTGCATCAAATTTTATAACGAAAACAAAATATTTCATATTTATTAAGACCGGGGTGTATTAATTTTATAATAAAATGTGAATAGAATGAATTAGTGGAATATACGCTCATTTACTAAAAATAGTAGTACTCACTTGTTCTATGATAGTCGAGTTTTTTTGTCATTTTAGTGCATTCCATAGTAGTGGAGTCATTTTCATTTTTAGTACTTCCTCTGATCCCTCATAGTTAAATTATTTTTCCATTTCGGGAAGTTTCCTTATAGTTGAGTCATTTCTATATGTAGTAAACTTTTTCTCACTCTTACTTTATCCCCTCTTACTTTATTTTCTCTACTTTATTCACCTTCTATTTTATTCTTCCTATTTTTTCCCTCTTACTTTTCTATTTATTTATTTAACACACACAACATCCATTTCTTAAACTATGAGTAAAAGTTAAAACAAATTTTCTCACTTACTTTATTCTGTTTTTTATTTTATTCTCTCATCTTATCTTACTTTATTCCGCATTACTTAACTTACTTACACAAATTTTTTTAAATCGCATGCTAAAAAGAAACACTTTTATTATTGTGGATCGGAGATAGTAAAAATGAAGTGGGATAAATGAGACTAAAATGGAAAATTGAGATGGAGGAGGGAGTATTAATTTGATAGTGAGTCTTGGTTTCTGAACATGGGCCATATATATGGGCCTTTTTGCGGCCCACATTAAATTTACAGTTTCTACCACTTTTAACAAGATTGCAATTTAGCTAAAGTCTAAACCACCTGCGAATTCTCTTCTCCACTCCGGTAAAGCCCTACAGGCGTCCTCTCCTTTCTCCCCCAACTCACTAGGTAACATTTCGATTATCTATATGTGAGTTTGGATTGATGTATCAATTATATCAAGGAGAATTCTAGATTCCAATAGGTTGTTTGTATTTGCATCGAACAACTAATCTGAGCTTAAGCATTGCGGAAAGTGTTTGTTTGTGCTCATTTATAATTGAACTCCTCCAATTAGGTAGTAGTTTATTGATGCAGCTATACTCAACTGATTGCGAGAATGTCGTTGATGATGTTAATTGTTTTCAGGTAATTAATCAAGGAAAGATGGGGATCATAGAAAAGATTAAGGAAATTGAATTCGAGATGGCTCGGACTCAGAAAAATAAAGCCACAGGTGAATTACATACCTGATCCTTCTCTGAATATGTAACTGAGCTTAGTGCAAGAAGCTGAGTTGGTTTTGTTCTCAATTTAATTTTGATGCTGACCTTCTATGTGCAACTGATTTTCTCAGAATATCATTTGGGTCAGCTCAAGGCTAAGATAGCAAAGCTGAGGACACAACTGTTGGAGCCTCCGAAAGTATGAATTTTTTTTGTGGGGGTGAAAAAATAAAAAGGAATCATATAGTTTCATTTGCATGTATTTTTATACCAACTGCTATTTTCTAAGTGTTACTATGGCTTTTGCAAGTCACTCGTATTCTGATAATTCTTCGATGGTGGGCCAGGGAGCTAGTGGAGGTGGTGAGGGATTCGAAGTTTCAAAATACGGTCATGGCCGTGTTGCACTGATAGGTTTTCCCAGGTTGGTTATGCATTGAAGAATCAAGATTAACTGCCCATGTCATTCTTTTGTATTGTTAGGTTATCTTAAGGTATCCCTTTTAACTTCCATACATTTTTAAATTCTAAAAGACATGCTTTTTTTCTGTTAAGTGTTGGTAAATCCACACTTTTGACTATGTTGACGGGAACACATTCAGAAGCTGCATCATATGAGTTCACCACGCTTACCTGTATCCCTGGTATTATTCACTATAACGACACAAAAATTCAGCTGCTTGATCTTCCTGGAATTATCGAAGGTGCATCTGAAGGAAAGGGTCGTGGTAGGCAGGTAATGATATATACAGTGGACTCTGTTATTTGATGCCTAGTGAGACAGAATGGGACATGCATGTATTGCACTTTTCCTGTGGAAGAGGGAAGCTTATCGGGTTCAACCCACAACAAGGATTATAAAAATGACGATGGTACACACCCTGACATAAACTTCTTGTTTGTCAGGTTATTGCGGTCGCTAAATCATCAGATCTTGTATTGATGGTTCTGGATGCCTCTAAAGTAAGTCCTAGCTATATCAACTGCTCCTTGGATAGTTCTATATTTTTCTATGAAAATTTTCAACTGTACTTATCTCAGAGTCATCTGCATTGAAATTTTTGTGTGATGCTTTCACTGTTAAAATAATTGTTTGCTTTCCCTCAATAATGGAGTTTTCCGACCTTCAATTGGTCATTTATTGTGATCTCTTATAATATTTTGAACACATTGCATATCCTGATGATTAATTAGACACAAAACACATGGAGTATATGCATAAGAAAAATGTCATAAAAGTAGTATTAATTCCATGCTAATATTTATTGACTACTATTGATGGCTTTTCAGGTTGCTGCGTTATATGATTCTACAAAGTAAATTATTGACATAATTCTTTGCTTGCTTGGTTTTTGTGACACTATCTGAACCCTCTATCTTCGGGGGGTTACATACATTGTGTGTCTTATATTTCTTTGGTGTAAAAGACAATTTTATATATAAAAATAAGATAGTATTTTTTTCTGGAATTGCTAGTAGCCTGTATATTTTGTCTGAACTTGCTCCTTTTCTTCATTTACATGGCTGGATCGTGTTTTGCACTTTTGCTTAGCATTTCTGGCTTGGAGAAATACTGAAATTGCACATTGATGTGGATAAGAATTTGTGATATTTTGATTTTGTTGTGAGTAATTAGTAGTTATATGAGATCTCATTCATCTATCTTTGAATCTAATTTCTTCTTTTGTCCTTCAAAATCTAGAGTGAAGGGCATCGGCAAATCCTAACAAAGGAATTGGAAGCAGTTGGCCTGCGTTTAAACAAAACTCCACCGCAAGTAATGTATTTTTGAGATTTCTCCATTGTATATCTGGTTCTAGCATTTATTTGGAAGCACTACTTTGAACTTTACCGTACACTTTTAGGCCTTCTCCGTGATCCTTTAGGGAGGGATAAAGCTTTAATATTCTGTATTCATAGCCATGATTGTAGACTACCTATTCATGCTGATTGACTAGCTTCTATCCAGACAAGAACTCTAATTGAATGAATCTTTTCGTGGAAGAAGAGTGAGGCATTTCCTCAAAGTTATGACTTCTAGCTTGTCTCTTAATTGATGTGTGTGGTACTTCTTGATGACAGATCTACTTCAAAAAGAAGAAGACTGGAGGAATTTCTTTCAATAGTACATTACCCTTGACTCATGTGGATGAGAAGCTCTGCTATCAAATATTACATGAGTACAAGATTCACAATGCCGAGGTAACTACTCCTCCCCAACCAGAAACCAACCTGAAAGTCATTGTTTTCGTAGTTTAGAGCAAATATTATTTTGTTTTGTTCATCTGCTTGATGTATTATCACATTACAACTAGACTTGTGATAGCACAGAATTGTCATAGGTAAAAGAAAAAATCCATGGTATTTCAGTAATGCCTTAGCACATGACCACCAATTAGTAAGTACACAGATTAGGACTGCTTAAATATGAACCACAAGAACTCGAGCTGTAATATCCTTGTAGGTGAATCTCCTCTTCATGGTATGTGTTGCAGCTGTGAGCTGTCTCATATTGCTAACTCTGTTTTGGTTTTGTTTTGTGTTATGATATACTCCCTTCATCCCATAAAAATAGTCTTTTTTTCCATTTTGGGTGTCCCACAAAATTAGTCGACTTCTATTTTTGGCAAGTTTTTTCTCTCTTATGAGGTGGAGGTAGACCTCATTCTCCACTAACAATACTCCAATCACTTTTTTCTTTCTATCTCTCTCATACTTTACCAATTTCGCATTGAAACCCGTGCCGTTCCTAAAGTCGTTATTTTTATGGGATGGAGGAGTATGAAAAATGATAACAGTTGATGGTTGAACTATGTAATAGGGCTGAGAATGTTGACAATTCTTTTCTACTTCAATTTCACCAGGTTTTGTTTCGTGAAGATGCAACTGTGGATGATTTGATAGATGTCATTGAGGGCAACCGCAAGTACATAAAGTGTGTATATGTCTACAACAAAATAGATGTCATTGGTATTGATGACGTGGACAGATTAGCTCGACAACCCAATTCAATTGTCATTAGTTGCAATCTGAAGGTATTTCTTTGTTCCTGTATACCTGCCCAATTCCATCTATCATTTATATTTTTCTGTAAAAGAATTTGATGGGGCACTGATAAACACTAGCACGTGGCCTCAAATAACTTTCTTTTTGCTTGCTTAATGATGTGTGGTTATGCTCCAACAGCTCAATCTAGATAGACTGCTTGCAAGAATGTGGGAAGAGATGGGTCTTGTTAGAATATATACAAAGCCTCAAGGCCAGCAACCAGATTTTACAGACCCGTGTGTCCTTTCTGCTGTATGTCTCTTAGTATCTTATTCAGTTCTGATTTTTCGCTGCTAGTTTTTTTGTTTTTGTCTTCCCACAATGATTGGATTTTTATTTCAGGGTAGAGGTGGCTGCACTGTTGAAGATTTTTGCAACTACCTTCATCGGAGCCTGGTAAAGGAAGTGAAGTATGTGTTGGTGTGGGGAACAAGTGCAAGACACTACCCTCAGCATTGTGGCCTTAGTCATGTTCTTAATGATGAAGATGTGGTACAAGTGGTTAAGAAAAAGGTACTTGAGCTTTTCCATTCTTGCCTCTTCTCGCTTTTCTTGATGAACACGATCATAATGTATTATCCTCAATTATTGGTAAGATTATAGATGGAAGATAAATTTTGTTGGGCAGTTAAAAATTAAAATAGCATTTTCCATCAAACCTGGAGTTGTCCACAATAACTTGGAAACATATATATGTAGTAGGATAGGCTAAATTAGGATTATGTATCAACCTGGAGCAACCCTCTTGCTTCAAGCCTGTATCTCAAACAACAAGATGTTGGTTTGTTCATTGTTTGGTATCATCCCTTTTATTAATTGTATGCTGGTCCCGACCTTCTGTTTCTGAACCAACACATGGAACACCGACTGCCTGTTCCAGGAGAAAGAAGATGGAGGTAGAGGGCGATTTAAATCACACACAACAGGTCCTGCTCGCATTTCTGACCGAGAAAAAAAGGCTCCTTTGAAGACATGAAGTGGTGGTACCGGTGAGTAACCTCTACAAATCCCTTCTACCTATGTTCGGAGGCAGATGATTGTATACATATTGGAGGGAATCCCAAATACTTTCTTGCAATGCCCTGGTGAAGCTGAATCTAGATTGCGATTTTCTCCCCCTGCGATTCAAAATAGCCATTCGTCATCGCTCAGACTTTGACAATTGTGATTTTTGTGTTGATGTCTGCTAATGTACAAGACCTAAGGCGACAATATGTTGTACGAGTTTATCTTTATATTTAAGTTATGTTGTTTCGTTCCAGTGTTATAGATACACATTGAGCTGCATACTTGGATGATTTTTAGTATTATATCAAAAGCTATGCCGGAGTGATTCATCTTCTCTGTGTGTTAGTGTGTTGTTATAATTTGATCGCCATTGGTATGTCGATAAATGTGGCTTAGTGGGAATATAGTATAAAAAATGTAAAAATCTCTTAAAATGAAAAGTTCGCATGCCTCAATTCTATATTATGAAATAAAAGGTCCAATTTAAAATTACCAAATTCTGAAATTTCTCTACGACATTTAAAAGTTCGTACGATATTCTAAGAGGAATTTTGAAATTTATTTGCGAAATCGAATACTGTATTTTGAGACAATTAACTTAAAATGCTAATGTAATATTTGTAAGAACGTACAAATGTAAGATTATTTTCGTTCTCCTGTAATTTTTTTTATTATTTTTATGAAAGATTCTCCTGTACTTTTTCTTCTCGATTTAATTGAATTTGGCATGAAATGATTCCTTGCTTCAAATGTTGGTAAGAGGATGTTTGACCTTTGGTAGTTTGGTTATGGTCATGGACTTTCAAAATATTGAATCAAATCCGAAGAATTCAGAAAATTTCTACATATTCCGTTTTTATTGTGGCAATACAATTTAAGTTCTCCAAATAATTTTAAAAATAGGACTCGAAGTCAATTAAATTAATAAATAAATTGAAAAGAATATGCAAAGGAAAATAAATAAGAAGATTGTCGGACACATCAGCCATTCAACATCGTTAGTTGAAGTCCGTTTCTCTCTCTCTCTCTCTCTCTAGAAATGAAGCTTCCGATTTTCGATCTGGTAGAGTGAAACCCTGCAACACCAATCACTTTGATCCATTCCTCCCTCGTCAATTCGAGCTCCAGAGAGCAAAGGATCTCTGCACCCTCTCTACTTCGATTTCTCGATCCAGTAGACTTTATTCAGCGCAATAATCGGATTTTTTTTACCTTCAATTTGAATTCAATAAGACCAACAAAGGTTATAAATGGCGGCAAGGTTGTATCCTCGATCTGTTGAGGAAGTTTTCAAGGATTTCAAGGGTCGAAGAGTTGCACTTGTTAAAGCCCTCACGACAGGTGTGCGATTATAATTTGTTTACTTTTTCACCCCTATTAATTTGGCTGCTAATTTCTGGGTTTGTCTGTTGTTTCTGCAGATGTTGAAGAATTTTACCAGCAGTGTGATCCTGGTAGTCTCGACATTTTAAATTCTACTGCTGCTCGGTTTCTATTGTTTCCTAATTTTGTATTTTACTGTTTCTAGGCTGAAGTTTTTTTCTGAAGTTTTTTTTTTAAAAAAATTGTTGATGCTTAGCATTAATGATTGTTGTGTTTCTGGTCTTGCGGAATTTTGGGAACTGCTTGTTTAACTTGGGATGTTACTTATACTGTGACAACTGATATAATCTGTTGAGACTGGAGTTTTGTTATTAGCATTTGGAGTTTCTGTGTCATCATGGCTTCAATTGTAGGCTAAATTTTGCAGTTGGTGTGTTTTGAAAAGCATATATGCTAGGTTTTGTTTGTTTTTACAATTTGTTTGATGTATGTGTATTGGATAAATATCTTTTACAAGAATTGTCTTCAGCTGTTTTCGGATGTGTTATGTAATTTGATTGCATTTTTATGCTACTCCTATTACTTAAGCAAGATGGTGTTTCGACTTTCGACATGGGATATTTAAATAAGTGGCACCATTTTTGGCTAGATATTTGTCTTGTTCTGATTCGTAAATACGTTGGTTTGTTCTAGGACTTCTTGTGTTGCTCCTCATTACCCTATTGTTGGATTGAACTGAAAATTACTTTTTTGAATGTCTTCTCCGTGTATTCTAGGTTTTGATTTTGTATTTGTAGGATTCAATTGGATTATGCTAAATTGAGTTGCTTGATTTTGGTCTGATATGTACATTGTATCTGAAATATATTGGTTCATGTCAAGAAACTTCTTTGGTGTCACAGTCACATGATTCTTTCTCTCGCGATTTACCTTTGTTTTACTTTTAACTTCGATACCTTTTATCTTTTCTGTAAACCTCTGATTGGTGCTATTAAAGTAGTAAAATGTTATCTGAGTATTAATACTTGTATTGTACTCTCTCCATCCGCGAATAGGAGTCCCGTTTTTCCATTTTAGTCCGTCCGCGAATAGGAGTCCCGGTTCACTTTTACCATAAATGATAATAGGGTCTCACCTTCCACTAACTTATTCTGCTCACATTTCATTTAAAATTTATATATACAAGTATGACCCCTATTCCACTAACTTTTTTCTACCCACTTTTCTTAACATTTCTTAAAACTCGTGTCGCCAAGAAATGGGACTCCTAATGGCGGACGGAGGGAGTATTAGATATATTATTGTATATTTCTTTTGGAAATGTCTTGCCCATCATGTAATAACTACTATTGCCACAGGCCTCATTTAATTTTTTCAACAAATGAGTGCCGGTTACCTGTAAATGATTAGGTTGTTTCTGTTTATAGAAAGCATGGGAATTTCCAAATATGCCCATCTTAGGATATTCTTTTACTTATTCTAGGTATGGTTGTTTCTGTTTATACGAAGCATGGTAGTTTCCAAATATTCCTATCTTAGAATGTTCTTATACTTATTCTAGGCATGGTTAGTTTTAACAATATCTTAACTAGTTTTGCTCGCTGCTGCTGGTATTGATTCTGCCTGTTGCTTGCTTCACAGAGAGGGAGAATTTATGCCTATACGGACATCCTCATGAGGAGTGGGAGGTCAATTTGCCTGTTGAAGAGGTACCTCCTGAACTCCCCGAGCCTGCTCTGGGCATCAACTTTGCTAGAGATGGGATGCAAGAAAAAGACTGGCTAGCTCTTATTGCTGTCCACAGCGACTCCTGGCTGCTCTCCGTTGCCTTTTATTTTGGTGCTAGATTTAGCATTGATAAAGCTGACAGGTACCCCTAATGCTCTTTCTGCATTTTCATTTCTTGCTTAAGACTTACTACAATGCTTAGCAATGTCTAATCTTAAGACAAACAGCAGCAGTGGCTTAATCTTTTCAATATTAGCAATTTAGCATGCAATTTCCTGCTTAGTAAATAGCCTTTACATGGTCATCATGACTCAGTTTATGCAAAACTTTGATCATTGAAAGTAACTGGCTCTCTTCTGCATTTTCCTGGCTTTATTATATGTTTAGGTTTCCGATTGGTTTGGAATTACGACATAATGTTCGTAGATGGTAACTTCCCAGCTTGTATACCATTCGTCTGTTCTATTTTATGTTGTGTAGTTTTTTTCAATATAGCTAGCTTAAGCTTCCATCAGACATTAAGCTTATATAATGCTCGCCATTTGTGCAGGAAGCGGCTATTCAGCATGATCAATGAACTTCCTACTGTATTTGAAGTTGTGACGGGGGCAGCCAAAAAACTACAGAAAGAGAAATCTCCAGTCTCAAACAGCAGCAGCAAATCCAAGTCAAATTCTAAGCCGGTACTGTCTATAATTCTTGGTTTCTACTTCTGTTCTTTTTCCTCATCCCTGGCACCACCATAGAGGGAAAGGAAAGCAAAAGATTGTTTACATAGTACTTATAAATCCAAAATTCACCATAATCTAATGAGCCCTATTAGTTTTTCTGTGCATATCTAGTTTTCTATGTTCTTTATGTGCATGAGCAAGTTTAGAAATCACACTCTTCTACTGCAATACACCTTCCCAAGCACATTACTTTTTTGGAATAAAGTATATTCAGGTCTCTAAAACCTTTATTGCTTTCTTTTTGTTGAATTGGATTGCTGAACTTTCATCTGTAAAAATGAGGTCTCTAGTTCGTGGATGTGGACAATTGCATAGTTCTAGACATAAATGATGAATGATACTACTAAATGCAAGTACATATGGGCTTGATTCCCCTATTTCTATCGTTGAAATTCTTGATGGTATCGATTTGCTCGCGCTGTAATGAAAAATATAACCTACTCTCAGGTAAAAGTTTCAAAGCCACAGCCAAAAGACGAGGAGGAGGAGGAATTGGATGAGGAAGAAGATGATGAACATGGGGAGACATTGTGCGGCGCCTGTGGGGATAACTATGCATCAGACGAGTTCTGGATATGCTGCGACATATGTGAGAAGTGGTTCCATGGCAAGTGTGTCAAGATTACTCCTGCCAAAGCCGAGCAAATCAAGCAATACAAGTGCCCATCATGCAGCAACAAGAGACCCCGGCCTTGAGATGGAATGCTGATCTCTCAACTCGACTTCTAAAACTCCGGCTACCGCCTAGGTTCGAATTCAAGTATTACATTTGGTGCTTTAACCTGTGAATGTCAATGCAGACTTTGTGGTTACTGGTTCTCTCTTGAAATAGTATTATCTATTGTTAGATTCAGCTGTAGTCCCCTCCCCTGATTTTGTTGGATTATCATGCTTCTCTTTAATGGGATTTTATTAGCTATTCTTGGGCTTGATATGACTTTTAAATGTTTGCTGTGAAAATAAGTTATAATGTAAAGGGTTAAGGATCGAACCGAACGGAAAATTCGAATCGAAATTTAAATTTTTTATTTGATTCAGATTGGATTTTCGAATCTCGGATATTTTAGTCAACCCTAGTAACTAATTTATGTGCACATCGAAGTTAATTACAGTCAACCCTAGTAACTAATTTATATGCACATCAAAGGTTAATGTTGTGTTTGTGTAGCCATTATGTGACATGTCATGTAAATACGCCGAATTAGTTGGGAAGACAAGGTGTGTTGGGTAAGACAAAGTTGATTGGGTTCATTTGCTTTGTTATGAAGGTAAGACAAAGTTGATTTAGAGTTCATTTGCTTTGTTATGAAAGGTGAGAAATAGAAAATGTTACTGAAATATTGGTCGTATGTATTGAATTGTTGGTATACTATGATGCCAATATGTATTGATTATACTGCATACACCGAATTTTTATACCATACCAATTATATGCAACTATATGAAATAAGATTTCGGTAAATGCATATTTTGATGTACCGTAGTGAAATCCGATATATAGTAAAACTAAGAAGTATAGTAGGTTTCAGTACAATATAATGAAAATCGGTGTAATATTTTAATATTGAAATGAGTTATACCAAAATTTAAAATTTATTAAAATGTGGTATATTGAAAAATTCTATTTTCCTGGGATTATTTCATTTTGGCACAAGAATTAAGAAAACTCCGTCCGTTTCTTAAAAAAAAGAATTTTTGAAACGACATGTGTTTTAATGCAAAATTAAAAAAATGTTCCCTTTATCCGCCATTTATAGTCCCATTTTGACTCGATACAAGTTTTAAGAAATTGTTTAACTTTGTGAATAAAAACGAGAAAATGAATTAGTGGAGTCTGAACCCCAATTTTATATATTGATTTTATAATACAATGTGTAATGTGTAAGGTGAATGGTAAGGTCCATTTACATAGAATAGAAGGTAAATGGAACTTTCAATCGCAGTCACTCTGAAATGGCAAAATGAGACATTATGTCACGGACCGATGGAGTATTCAACTATCTAAATAATAGTAACACATTATTCACTGCATATAAATATTATTATTATATCCGTCTCTTAAAAATAGAAACTATGTTCATTTTGGATTGTCCCTTAAAAATAGAACTTTCTAAACTTCCTATTTTAGGATGTGGACCCCAGAATTTACTAACACTATTTCCACTATTTATTTTGTCCACCTCTCTTACTTTACGCATTTTTCTTTTATTATCTTTTACGTTTCCAATTGTGTATTAAAACTCGTGTTGTTTTTATAGTTTCTTGTAGTATGTTTTAAGTATTATTATTATTATTAGTAGTAGTAGTAGTTGTGGTGGTGGTAGTTGTAAAATTCGGATAGTAAGCTACACATAAGTACTCCCCTCAAGTCCCAAAAAAATAAGGAACGTGAGATGACACGAGAATTGATGCATAACTGTAAAATAAGAGAGATAACGAAAATGATAGTTAAAATAATGTTACTTCATAGCAAAACTCACATATTATTAGTGTGGAATTAATAATGATCTATAGTAGTATAAGTTGTAAATAAATCAATATATTATTGAAGTATTTAATTGTGGAAAAGAAATGTGGTTTGGCAATGGGCGTCGGGCGATATTAATTAGTGGCAAGTGTCTCTTAAAAGGCTAAAACTAAATTAGGGTTTATCACAAAAGCCTGACAACCCATAGTGTTAAGTTAGGGTTTAGCACGACCCCTGAAAATCCCTCGTCGAATCATGGGGGAAAAAGAGAAGAAGAATCGAGTAGAACAGGAGAGCGCCGAAATGGGAAAGCAATTGGAAACTATGAATGTGAAAATCAAGGAAATTAACGAAAACCCAGAGAAGAAAATCCCGCCAGTAATCGGATATTTTCCTTCCGGATTTGACCCGTTGAAGAATTCGGAGGAATCCAACTCGAAATCCGGAGTCTCTAGCGTGAAGGTGTACAGGAATGCCAAACGAAATCCCAAAAACCCTAGATTGGAGGTGGTGGTGGGAGTCGGCGGGTCCGCTGTCAATTTTGTAGGAACGAGCTATTCCGGCGAAGCTAGGACACCGCAGCTCTGCAATTATGCTCTTGGGGTGTTGGACAAGGAGACGGGGGTGCTGAAGATGGTTCCTATTGCTGCTAATAAGGTATTGTGTTTGTGGCTTAAACTAACTCAGTTTTTCGCTGATTTTGTTATTAGGATTTCTTATTCCATTTTGGTGTTTTTTTAGCTTGTGCGTGTTTGTGGTGGAATATCTGTTTTATTTGTTTTTTCAATTTGTGGCTTTACAACAAAAAAATTGAACTTCTGTTTTTTTGCACTTGTAGTTGAAGGTTTTGATTCTTCTTAAATTTGATGTTTTTCGACTTGGTTTTTAAGTGAATGAACGAACTATTCATGATTTTGATGCCCCTTGGTATTGATTTCTGATTCCATTTTGAATTTGGTGTTCTTTTTTCTTATTTGAGGCTCAAATATGATTATTTCTTTCGGTGATGTATGAGTGCAAAGACGAAAAACTGCAGAGGCTGTTTTATTTGTTTCTGGAATCAATATATTGAAACATTTTATTGTGTGGCTGCAGATATTCAGGTTGGAACCAAAGGTTCCTGGGATGGAGCAGCCTGAAAATGAATCACAAGATGCGGAAAAGGAAGCAGATACATATGAAGAGAGGTCCGAGAAATTCATGAATGCCACGCGCATGTATTCAACGAAGAAAAATATAAGAAGGGTATGCATTTTTTTTGGGTGGAAATTAAATAGTTTGGCTGTGTTTATTAAATCTCAGTCCACCTCTGTGTTAGTAGTTTGTAGGTAAAGCTTAATATGACATATGCTATACAGGGCTGGCCTAACTTGAGAATTACGAGCATCTTTTCTTTTATTTCCTGAAAGAGAATGAATCACAGAAAAAAGTGGGAAAGGGGGCACAGTGTTTGATTTATTTCACTTCTAATATGTAGCACTCCTTTACTCTCAGGATGAGAAACGCGTAACCTTACGTAGGACAGAAGATGTAGGAGTGCAAGAAGGTATGGAACAAAAATTGGAGGGGATCAAGGTGAACATGGAGGCACTGGTGGAAGCAGTCCCTTCAACTGCTAATGCTCGCAATATCCCTCCACATAATATAGATGCCAATGAGGTAGAGATGGCCTATCCACTTGACAAGATCATTCTAAAAGGGGAGTGGGATTACCTTCAAGACATTTTTGACAAGTTGCATGGTGGATCAGAATTGGCCCAAGATGTTTACCCATGTTTTGTTCTCAATCGAGTTCATTCATTGCAAAAAATTAAGGTGAGAATTCATAAGATGATTGAAGTTCCCTAATGTTATTGTTTGGCTGTGTTGCAATTGATTTTCCTTCAACATGGTATTATCCTTCTCACGGTTAACTGATTACATGCGTATCAGCTTATCACTTTAATTTCTCAAGTTTTCGTTCATTTGCTGAAAACTGTTGGCATTTACTATAAACTTGGAAAACATGTCAGTTACCCTAAACTTGTTTCTATGAAACTTTGATATTCCAATGAAGGATTTGGTTTCATGATTATTTCCTTGTGAATCCAACTTGTTCTTTTGTCTAATCGTCAGTCATTATTTCCTCGTGATTCCAATTTGTGATACAGACAACCCCTTGGTTTTGCTCATTCCTGTATCTGCTGGTTCACTCACCATGCTTTTGACTGCTAGTTTTGCCGAGTTAATTGACATGATGATCACAATCCTTTTTTCTCTAGCTTATAAGATATCTCAACATGTTATGTGGACTTCATTGTGTTGAGTCTGAGCTATTTTGTTATCATTTCGGCCTCTGAAATTTGTAGAATGAGTCAAGTAGAAGGAGGATGGCTGGAATTTTGTCATACATCACTCATCTCATACGATTCAAGGATCGACACTCTATGGATGGGGTGTCGTCTGCAAAGTTTCACAAATTGCCTAGCATCTTATCCCAGAAATTCTCCACCATGTTCGCTTCCACTACGGATAAACGACTTCCTCAAGATAAACAGGATCTGCTGATAAGCTACGTTCTGGTGCTCTCTCTCTTTGCTGATGATTTTCGCTCTGACCCTTCAGACATTGCCAGGGATCTCCGGATGAACCCTGTGACACTGAGAACTCACTACGAGTCCTTGGGCTGCAAGTTTGTTCGTGAAAATATGTCTCTGGTCGCGACCCTCCCTGTCCCGCTGACCTTCCAGACGATCAAGATCAAGAGGAAAAGGCAAAAGTAGATATATTATCACATTCTACGTAAATCCATTCTTGCTGAGTGTTTGTTTATCTGTGAAATTACTCTTAGACGGTGCAAATTTACAGTTTAAATGGTATTTTTGATAACCAATTTTCAGTTTTCGTCTTTCCCTTTTGATATATACTATGAACTTTTTAACTTTTGTCGATCTCATGGCTAAAAAGTACTACTTTAGACATGAGTTAGATTGATAAGAATAAGATTGATAAAAGATGAATTGTTAGACAATTCTTTTAGTTATTTTCAAATTAGATTTAGTCTTATTTCTCAAATTTTCCTAGCTAGCCATTTTAAGTTTTTAATCATATTTTTTGTATGGCCTAACACTGAGAATGAGTCACTTACAATCTTGTGTTTTGCTTATAATACTTTGTGAAAAAGAGCTGTATAGATAAATGAGAAAAATAAGAGTAGTTCAACCTAAATGTGAAAAATGCATAATATCTGTAATTTGAAAAGAAAAAAATAGATGTGCACAGAAAATGAAGGTTGCACAAGAAAAAAAAGTAGAGATAATGAAAGGAAAAAGAAAAAAACTTACGGTCTATAATTGATTGCGATTGGAATTGTTAGTTTCGATTGGAGTAATTATTAGTCACATTTCCTTACATATTCAAAATGCCTACAATACAACCTAATTAAAACAACTTTCTAATTTTTTATATTTTTTTTATCACATTATGTAGAGAAGAAATTGAACTTTAAACACCTTTCTAATTTTTTTAATTTATTTAAACACCATATTTGGCATAAACATCACATGAATTTATTAAACTATAAATAATTGCGCAAGAAATGTCAAAACTACATGCCATGGAAACGACAAATCAAAAGAATGGGTATTTACAACATTAGGTACGTAAGAAGCATAAATGAATGCGTGTTACCTGAGGTGGTATTACACCCAATCTCGGCCTAAAACTAAAAGGCTTCGAGTTGGCCTAGTGATAAAGTGGTTTCATCGTGTCAAGTTTACTGATCTCTCACTTCACCTCACCTCACCTCGGAAGCTAACTGATATCTCGTTATCCGCATGCACCATTCACTGGTTAGGATTTCCTTCAGCAGCTTCCCTCGAGGGAGAAACAACAGATTCCCCGAGTGTTAAATAGGGGTAGGGGCCGGCGTATATGTACAGAGGGAATAAGGGGAAATCTGTAGCTACAAGTCCTGATAATACTGCATAATCTAGTCATTATGGGGTGACGTTGTGGGGCGACTTTTTTGTGCAGCACCGTGATCTCCATTGACAGGATCATCACCATTCCTGGGGATCTTTGGATCCCGATTACTAGAAATTGCAGGCTGCTTGGATGTTCCGGCTTTCTGGTCGTTTGAAGTGGATATCTGCAGAAACCATTTTAGAGGATATGCATTGAACGTTAGAGGATAGACAGAGGTGGTAGGTAGTAGTCTTACCTCCTTTGGTGCAGCAGTATCACTTGCACCTGGATCTTTCATTTTAGACGAATTTAAAGCGTTTCTTCCACGCACAGGTGGCCTACCTTCATCCAAACCTGCAGAAAGTTGTAGAAAATCCATCAAATTCAAGCATTTATAAACCGAAAAGAACGAGATGGCTAACAAACGAGCGAGTTAGTATGAAAATAACAGGAGGTGTGCGATTTCTGAAGCAACAATTCTATCCAGGAACTCAAATAACTGATCAAGAATCACCTGAGTCTCTGTCGTTATTAGCATTTGGCAGCATTGAACTCGTTCCAGCACCCTGTACGAAAATTCATCAGGTTGTAACTCGGAGGGAGGCAAGAGCAGGCCAGCCTAAACTGAGGTACTTACTAGAGAACGAGATGGAGGATTAGCGAGCTGTGACTGCTGATACTTCAAAATAGTCCAATCAAATACGTAATCAAATTGAAAACCTGATAAATAGAAACGCAAGCATAAATTGAAGAGGCACTAATATAATCAGCACAAGATTTTGGGAGGGTAAGGCGGACGCCATCACCTTCACGAATAAAAAGGTCACGGAAAATTCTTTTCAAATAACCATAATCTGGTTTGTCCTCAAATCTAAGTGAACGGCAATAATGGAAGTAAGAAGCAAATTCTGTTGGATATCCACGGCATAAAGACTGCAACGAAAAGATCAAGTTAAAACCCATCTCTTCTTGCACGGCAGGGAACATACTTCTTCGGTCCAGAAGCTACAAAAACTTTAATCACCTCTATTGGTGTTTGAACCTTTTTCTCGCTAATTCTGTCGTACTTTTGTTTCTTGTTTCCGGCTTGCAGTCCCTGCCAGGGAAGGCTACATTTTTTTTTTCTAGATAAGAGTCAGTGTACCACAAGAACCAACAGTAGAGAGAACTAACAAGACAAGATTTAAGAACAACCTTCCTCGTAAGAAGTACATAAGAACATATCCGAGTGATTCTAGGTCATCCCTCCGGCCTTGTTCTATCCATAGGTTAATGCAGTGGAGCAGAATGAAAAACGAAAGCAACGAACAATCAGCTTTCTACTACACCTGTAAGGTCGATAAATAAAAGATAGAGCACGTGTCACATACATACCGATGCCAAGATGTGTATTTATGCTTGCGAATCTGGCTGTTCCTGTCAAATTCTTATTTTCTCTGCATGATAGAGTAACGTGTTGCTGAACTATAGCTTGATCGGGTACAAAAAGAGTAGTATTGAAGGGAATATTGAAGTAAATCAGATTACAACGTAAGTTATACAGAACACAGCATACCTATATGGGATATGCTGATGATTAGAATCTCTATATTTCTTGGCGAGCCCAAAGTCAATGACATAAACCTAGAGGCGGATAAATAGAGTTATCATCCGCAAACCATTAAACAAAATTGAGAAAACTTAAAAATAAGGAGTGAAGGAAAACAGAAGACCTGATTCGCACGCCTTCCCATGCCCATGAGAAAGTTGTCAGGCTTAAGATCTCGATGCAGAAATGACTTAGAGTGAACAAACTCGAGGCGATTAAGCTGAAAGAAGAGAAGCAGAGATTTCCATGATAAGTGAACCATTAAATTGTTTAGAATCCTTAACTAAACAGAGTGCATTACCATCTGATCTGCAAGCATGAGAACAGTCTTCAACGACAACTTCCTACTACAAAAGGTGAACATGTCCTCAAGGCTCGCCCCCAATAAGTCCATCACGAGAACATTATACTCTCCTTCAACCCCAAACCATTTAGTGTTTGGGATTCCGTCTGTCAAAATCGAGAAATGCCAAAAATGAGGATACTGATAACTTAACCATGTAAAAAAAAAGGAAACAAACATCAGCAACAAAAGAGGATATTACTTCCTCCTTGGAGTAATCTGTACAACTTTGACTCATAAAGCAGTTGGGGATGTCGTGTCCTCGCATTTTCCTGAAACACACATGAATTACATTCTTATAATCATAGACCAAAACAAAAGACACTATAGTAGAATCTACCAAGAAAAGTGTATAAATACATTACAATAAATATCCAACGGCATGAGAAATAGCATTTGATAAACATTTTGGGAAAAAGTTACAATGATGAACCCCTTCCTTCTACGTAGCTTGTGTTTGCTCAACTAGACAGAGACAAGCCCCGGGTGTCCCTTGGCAATCGCCAAGTACGTTATATTTTTCTGTATAGAATTATAGTTTCGCCACCTTATTTTAAATCCTAGCTCATTCCAACTCAGTAAAAATGACGAATACAGGTAGCTGACTAGAAGTAGCAATGGCGATGACGACGATGATTATGAGCTCTACAAACACTGACGACGGAAGACAAGAACAGAAAACTAATCATTAAGCCATGCCTAAGACAAAGAAACTCAGTTTTTTCAATGTCATTTTCTACAGGAAGCAAAACATTCATTCATCAATAATCAATCTACCAAAGATTCAAAAAAAAACCATGATCAAATATTAAAGATGGATCAAAACAAATTTACATGGAAGAACAGATAAAAAATTGGAACTACTTACAAGCTTGATAGCAACATCCTCATTCGTCTGGATATTAGTGCCTGCAAACAACAAAAGACAACCAATTAATCCAAAAAGGTGTCGAATATAAACAATCAAATCAAACAACATGCCTAAGTAAATCTCTCCGAATGAGCCATTCCCAATTTTTCGCCCCAACCGAAACCTATTCCCCACACGCTGCTCCATTTAGAACCCCCCAATCATATCAAAATTCTTCATAACATTAAACCAAATAAAGCTGAAAATGGCAGGACTCTAGGGAGAGAAAACGACGTAGAGAGGGAGATGATTTTCAGCTTAACGTTGATTCGATTCGGTTAATGAACAAACAAAAAAGTTTTCGCCTTCTCACCAAAACTTTAGCACCAAAAAATAATTGCAAATAATTTTTTGATATTCCTTTCGTTTTTCAAATTAGTTGAACCAAAATGAGTGCATTTTGTATCATTTAATTTTTTAATCTGATTTTGTCATTGATTTATAAATTTTATGTGGTCGCAACAAAATCTTAATAAGTTAATTCATTGCAACCCAACCATCACATTTTAACAAACAAAAAAGATTATATGTTGGTTGTGGCAAACTGCAGAAACATCAACGATTCTCCACTATTACATTATATTAAAGAGCAAAAGAAAATGCTAGACATCCAACGAGCAAACATAGTCTTGGAAATGGATTGGCTTCTTCCTTATGCGACGAGCTCTTGAATTGTCTGTTCTTTGTTCTTCAACCAATTCAGAGGAATGATCATGTGAGAGTGTTTAGGAGTGCTTAACCGGTTCTCCGGTTCTCGGTTAACTAGAACTAGAACAGTCCAGTTAATTGAGTAACCGGGACTAGAAAAGCCAGTTCCGGTATCGATTTTATTTATTTAAACAAAACTTCTTGTTCCTAATCGGGAACCGGATTACAATTCAATTTTATTTTTTTAGTATTGAATTAATATTGAATCGAAATAAAATAATTTGAAACATTGAGTAAGTTTTAGATTTAAACCGTATTAAATTTGCGAACTTTATTTTCTAAAGTACTCCCTCCGTCCCACACTAAGAGTCTCATATTTGACATGAAATAATTTAATGCATAAATAATATTAACCATATATACAACAAAGTGCAAAAAAATACATCCACCCAGATTCAAATTTGACGAATTCAAACTAATCTAACTCACATTACGCGAACCATGTTGATCAATAACCTATCACTTAAAATAATGGATCTATCAACAAATCCACCAACATCAACTACAAAAAGGAAAATTATTATTAGTCGAATCAATGTAAATTAAATATAATTAAATTTCAAATAAAAAATTCTTTACAAATTTTAAAAATTTAGAGAGAAATTAACATTTACAAAACTATTATATGAAAGAGGAATTACATTTAAAACAATTACTTTTATTATATTTAATATAATTCATACAAAATTTATCATAATAATGGGTCACAAAAAAATAAACATGTGGACTATTTTCTTTATCGGTAAAGGTATTAGAAACAGCTAAATAGCCCAATTAGATAAACTGATAAAATCATAGTTGCCGAATATCTCATCTGAATATATTTATAAAAGCCCAAACAATTTTTTCAATAATTTGCTAAACCCTAAATCCCTCTATCTTCTCCGCACCTCGACCGACGAAAACGGAGAAAGAGGAAGAGAACGCCGGCAACGACTCAACTGAACAACAAATCGGCGACGCTTCAACCTTTTGGCCAGTCGCCGACGGCGGTCTCAATCCTATTCGCCGCCTCAGTTTCCCTCTACCTTCGAGCTGCCTCCACCATCGAAAAAGGAGAAACAGAGGACGTCGAAGCGATTTCTTCAAACTCCTACCAGATCGGCAATCGATCATCTCTCCCTCACCAAAAAAAGGTACTCCACAAATTTGTTTTTGTCATATAAGTTTTAAATTTTCATTACACGTTTAGATATGAACTAATTTCATTGAAAAAATATTTGCAGGAACGGATCTAAAAAATTCAATAAGCTTTCATTTTCTCAGCTGCAGAGCATTTTCTAAAATCATGAAAATCAATGTCGGTTCCGGTAAAAGGTAAAGCTTAGAGCTATTTCATTTACAGATTAACTGTGGAGCTCTTTATAGTTGTTAACGTGTGACCAGTGTTGTCAAAATGTCGTTCGGATCGCTCGGGTCGCCTGGGTCGAGACCATCACCGCCCCAACATGGGTGGGTCGATCGAGATACAGGGTCGCCGCTGGGGGTCACCCGGGTCGAGTGTGTCGGCTGGGTCGCCCAAACACATGCTGCGCAGTCATGTTTTAAGATAAATCCCTAAATCTTTTTTATGTAAATCTTTCGCTTCGATGCTGATTTGTTTTTACTAAAATAAACATAATATAAAAGTAAAACTTACCTAAAAATCTGCTCTCTCTTATTTTCTCAAATATATCACACGTTTTCTGACTTTCTCAATCTCAATTCTCTATACTCTATATATATGCATGCACCATATCAAACTTTTCAAACCTACTTTCTACACTTTAGAATTCGGTTCAAAGATCTTTTGCTGCCACCCTTCATATATTCCTTTTTTTATATTTTTAGACAATGGTTTCAATTATTTATTTTGTGTTTTGACTTATGAATTGTTTTGATATTTTTGATAATTTCTATTTTCCACTTTATCTCTATTCACCTGAATTACATCTACATTTATATTATTTGATATATTATAAACATTAGAGCAATATATTATTTGATTTAATATTAAAAGGCAAAAAAATAAGCCTAGATTCGTGGGTCTCTAGACCGCGTCGACTCATCGACCCGCGACCCGAATTTTCACCTCATCGACCCGGTGCGCCCCGCGACCCTAACATCAGTGCGTGTGACTTGAATTATGTTATGTTGTAGCATGAACCCTTTCCTGATTATGAGCTGTATCTTATTCAAGGAACAAACCCTTGTTTATCTGTCAAGCTGAGTTGTGCAAGGAACAAATATGTTGATATCTCTCTGCTTAGTGAATGTATTTATTGTTGATGATGGATTTTCTGTCACTCTGATTGAGAACTATTCTTTGTCTCTGTCTTCCATTGTTCTCTGCAAATCACTTTAACGACTATGTTTATAGAGCTGCATTCATTCATACAACAGTGTAAACTGATAGTATTAATTAAACTTTAACCTGACCGATATAGTAGATCAATTAGAGTTTGTTGATGGTCTTGCATACCAATTTCGGTATGAAAAACAGTTGCACCTGATGTCTTTCACTCTATTTGAATTGCAATCACAATGTCACATTTACTTTGACATGTTGTGCCTCTAACTCTCTTCGGGCTTTTGTTGTAATAGGAAAATTTTGTTATTCTAATTGGATATATTGTGGAGAAAGACTTGACGGTTCTACCCTATTTATAATTCTGATAACCTGAAGTGTATTGGGTAAACAACTTCATATTAATTAATAAGTGTCAATGTGAGTACGGTTAATGGTAAGGGCAAAAGTGTCATTCCACCCAACTGGCACTTTAGATTAGTATAGATATAGATAGATATAATTAGAAAATTGAGGCACTGTCTAATTATCAATAATTTGTAATGTGTGCTCCCACTAGATTCATGTTGTAATGTATGTTTCCGACAGTTTAACTAGTATGGAAGACCAGAGGAGGCGTACCATGGAAGCTCTAGAGCGACGATTTGCTCAAGCGAAATCGGAGGTTCAGACACAGCAACATAAGAGCAAGAAAAGGCCAGCTGAAGATAAGAAACATGTGAGGATTTATGCATATAGTAGTCAGGCCCAATTCGTAAGCCCAATGTATAGAAATAATAAGATGGCCCAGTTCAAATATCTTGATCTAGCCATTGGAATAGTTAGCTGTTGTAACTGTTTTGCTTTCTTGCTTTTCCTTCTTCTTTACTTTCGGTTAAGCTGAGTAGCAGCAATTTGTGGAAGATATATAGTGTAGGCTTCAAGTTGTAACTCCAAAAAAGCTTGAATAAGATTTCAGTATTCTCTCACAAACTTTTTCTTCTCAAGATTCAATTAGAAGAGTTCAATCGATTCACTCTCAACTCTCTCAATACTCTCTATTTAGTAACAATTGGCGCCGTCTGTGGGAAGGCGATTTGAGAGAGATCAGTTGCGAGATGGCTGCACGATTGGAGGCTGAAAAATTCACCGGCAAGAACGACTTCGGGTTGTGGCGTTTGAAGATAAAGGCGCTACTGATTCAGCAGGGTCTTTCTGCGGCATTGGAGAAGAAGGCTGCAGATGTGGGGGCTGGAGAAGTGCTGGATGAAAAGGCGAAGGCCAAGCTCGCTGAAATTAACGCTAAGGCACATAGCGTGGTTATACTCTGCCTTGGAGATAAGGTATTGAGGGAAGTCTCTAAGGAGACCACAACAGCTGGAATCTTGGAGAAGTTAGAGAGCTTGTATATGACCAAGTCTCTTGCCAATCGCTTGTGTATGAAGCAGAGGCTGTACTCATACAGGTTCTTGGAAGACAGAGGCATCTGTGAGCAATTGGAAGAGTTCAACAAGGAGGTGGATGATTTGGAGAACATTGATGTTCAAATCAATGATGAAGATAAAGCGATCATGCTTCTGAATGCCTTGCCGAGGAGTTATGATCACCTCAGAGATGCAATGGTGTATGGGAGGGAAAAAACTATAACCCTCTCTGGGGTGCAATCTGCTTTGCGGTCTAGAGAACTCCAAGCTGGCTCAACTAAGCCCTCAGAGGCCGTATCTGAGAGTCTTCTTGTGAAAAAGTTCAAAAAACCAAAGTTCACCAAGAAACCAGATGATGGAAAGGCTCCTGCACCAGGTCAGAAAGAAACCAGAGCTTGTTATTGGTGCAAGAAGCCTGGGCATATCAAGAAAGATTGTCATGCTTGGAAAAAGAAGCAATCTGAATCAGGTAAATCTCACCCAACCTCTGATTGTATTGAAGATTGTGATACTCCAGAAATTCTTAATGTGATGGAGAGTGGTTTGAGTGGGGTTTGGATAATGGATTCTGGCTGTAGTTTTCATATGTGCCCAAATAAGTCATGGTTTCATGAGTTGAAGAATGCTGGTGGTTCAGTCTTGTTAGGCAACAATTATGTCTGTGGTGTGAGGGGTATTGGAATGATAAAACTGAAAATGCATGATGGCTCTGTGAAAATGTTAAGTGATGTGAGGTACATACCTGAGGTGAAGAGAAATCTGGTGTCTCTGGGATTGTTGGAGAAGAAGGGGTTCTCATTTTGTTCAGCTGATGGGAGAATGGAGGTTAGAAAGGGGAGTCAAGTTGTTATGGTGGCTGAAAGAAAGAATAGTCTCTACTACTTGATGGCAGAGACTGTGACAGGAGACTCAAATTCAGTAATGGTTGATGACCTAAGGCTGTGGCATGAGAGGCTAGGACATCCAGCTGAAGGAAGCATCAAGGAGCTGGTGAAGTCAGGCCTAATTTCTGGAGATGTCAGCTCCAAACTTGATCCATGTGAGCAGTGTGTGCTTGGTAAGGCTAAGAGGACTCCCTTTCCCACTGGTGCTCATTATTCTACTTCCCCTCTTGAGTATGCTCACTCAGATTTGTGGGGCCCAGCTCCAGTGAACACTCTCGGTGGTGGGAGGTACTATATGACCTTGATAGATGATTATAGCAGGAAGGTGTGGATTTACATCTTGAAAGAAAAATCTGAAGCATTCCAGAAGTTCAAGCACTGGTGTAAGGAAGTTGAAGCTGAGAAGGGTAGTAAACTGAGGTGCTTGAGGACTGACAACGGACTGGAGTATCTATCAAGAGAATTTGATGAATATTGCAAGGAAAATGGGATCAAAAGGCATAGAACAGTTCCAGGCACTCCACAACAAAATGGAGTTGCAGAACGCATGAATAGGACACTCTTGGAGAGGGTGAGATGCATGTTATTTGGCTCTGGTATGAACAAGAAATTCTGGGGGGAAGCTGTTGCTACTGCTGCCTACTTGATCAATAAATGTCCCTCTACTAGCTTGGGTGGAGATACACCAGATTTTAGGTGGTATGGAGTGCATCCAGATTATTCAAATATCAGAATATTTGGCTGCAAGTGCTTTGCTCATATCAAGCAAGGCAAACTAGATGCTAGAGCCTTGAAGTGTGTCATGCTTGGCTATCAGAGAGGAGTCAAGGGGTATAGATTGTGGCATATTGAAGAGGGAAAGCAGAAGGTTATTGTCAGCAGAGATGTGACATTTGTTGAGCATGTCATGCCCTATCTTGAAAAACTAGATGGGAAAACAGAAAGGAGTCAGCTCAGGTGGAGGTGGAGTACACTGATGAGTTTCTGGAACCTGTTGATAACTCTAATAACCAATCTGAGCCAATGACAGTGGAGGGTGGTTCTGATGCAGAGGAAGTTGCCGATCAAGAACATGATCTGAGTAATTACCAGCTAACAAGAGATCGAGTCAGAAGAGTACCAAAGCCACCATCCAGATAAGCAGAGGCTGATATAATTTCATATGCCTTGTGTACAGCTGAGAAGCTGGAGTGTTCTGAACCTGCTTCTTATACTCAAGCTATGGCTAGCAGTGATAGAGAGAAATGGATCAAAGCTATGAATGATGAAATGGATTCTCTAATCAGAAATAAGACCTGGATTTTGGTAGAAAGAACTGAGTTCATGAAGCTAGTAAGCTGCAGATGGCTTTACAAGAAGAAGGTGGAGTCAGTGGGCACCGAGAGCATTCGATTTAAGGCTCGACTTGTAGCTAGGGGATTTACTCAGGAGGAAGGAGTAGACTACAATGAAGTATTTGCTCCAGTAGTCAAACACACATCTATAAGAATCCTACTGTCAGTGGTGAATCAGAGGGATTGGGAAATGCAGCAACTTGATGTGAAGACTGCATTTCTGCATGGAGATCTTGAGGAGTCTATATATATGTACCAACCAGAAGGGTATGTGAAGAAAGGAGATGAGAACAAGGTTTGCTTGTTGAAGAAGAGCCTCTATGGACTCAAGCAAAGCCCAAGACAGTGGAATAAGAATTTTGATGCACACATGTCTGCCAGTGGGTTCACTAAATCAAGATATGATGATTGTGTGTATATTAAGAAGAAGAGGAGAGTTCCTGTGGTGTATCTACTGATTTATGTAGATGATATTCTGATAGCAGGACCCTCCAAAGAAGAAGTGCAGTTGGTGAAAGATGGCCTGAACAGCAGCTTTGAAATGAAAGATCTTGGAGATGCAAAGAGGATATTAGGCATGGACATATGCAGAAACAGAAAGGAAAGGACTTTGTGGTTATCTCAAGAAGAATATATTAGCAAAGTGTTGAAGAGATTCAATCTGAGCAATGTGAACCTACTTCAACACCTATGGCTCAACATTTTAAGCTGTGTAAAGCTCAGGCATCTAGCAATCAACAAGAAGCTAAAGAATTGGAAAGCATCCCTTATGCAAGCATCATTGGAAGCTTGATGTACGCAATGCTATGTACAAGACCAGACATCTCACATGCTGTGAGTGTCACAAGCAGGTACATGTCTGCATTTGGAAAAGAGCATTGGAATGCTCTGAAATGGACACTTAGGTACCTGAAAGGAGCAAGGAAGTTTGGAATTATGTTTAAAAGGTGGGATCAGGCAGAGGGGGAAGCATTGCAAGGTTTTTGTGATGCTGATTATGCAACCAATCTAGACAACAGAAAATCTCAAACCGGGTATGTCTTTACATTGTTTGGTTCAGCAGTTAGTTGGAAGTCTTCTCTACAAAGTGTGGTGGCTCTCTCAACTACGGAGGCTGAATATATAGCATTGACATCAGCCGTTAAGGAAAGTTTCTGGATCAGAGGGATGGCTGCTGAGTTTGAGGTTCATCAAAAAGCAATAACAATGCACTGTGACAGCAGTAGTGCATTGTGTTTAGCTCGTCATCAAGTGTTCCACGAACGCAGCAAACACATAGACGTTCGGTTACACTTTATCAGAGACGAGGTGGAGAAAGGTAATGCAAAGGTTGTGAAGATAAGCACACTACACAACCCGGCTGACATGCTTACAAAAGCTATACCAAAGGAGAAGTTGGAGCATTGTAAGGAGTTAATCAATGTCAGTGTTCATGGCTGAACTACTAAATGCAAGGTGGAGAATTGTGAGGATTTATGCATATAGTAGTCAGGCCCAATTCGTAAGCCCAATGTATAGAAATAATAAGATGGCCCAGTTCAAATATCTTGATCTAGCCATTGGAATAGTTAGCTGTTGTAACTGTTTTGCTTTCTTGCTTTTCCTTCTTCTTTACTTTCGGTTTAGCTGAGTAGCAGCAATTTGTGGAAGATATATAGTGTAGGCTTCAAGTTGTAACTCCAAAAAAGCTTGAATAAGATTTCAATATTCTCTCACAAACTTTTTCTTCTCAAGATTCAATTAGAAGAGTTCAATCGATTCACTCTCAACTCTCTCAATACTTTCTGTTTAGTAACAAAACCAGTTTCTGTATCTGTTGAATCTTTGAATGTAGATTCACCGGTCATTAAGCCCCTCTCTGTATCATCATCTAAAAAAGGTTCCTCTTTAATCATGACTACAGTCTAATCTTTTTATTAGAATAAAATATTAGAACACATTATTAAAATACAGTCACTGATTGCAACTTCATAATCTTTTTCCATTTTTAATAAAGTATGTAAGCATAACCAATTTGGATTTTACTCGCTCTTTAATGTCATTAGAGTCTAAGCTTTTATATTGTGGTCGTCAAAAACTCTTAAAACTTTAAGTGTTATTTTTTGCGAAACTAATAGTTTCAAATTTTGCGAAATCTTCAAATGTAATGCCATTTAAGTTTTAGAGACTTTTGCATATTTCTGTTGTCTAATCTCATTTGCCATGTGCCTTCCTGGATGCTATGCAGGCAAAATTTCTTTCCCAGGTCGTACTTTTAAAGAAGGTATTGCCCTACTAAAAATATATAGTAGCTCTTTGGATTTGACTTTGATATGGAACTCTTAATATTAACCCCCTATTTTACAGATACAGAATCAAATGAGCCTGCCTACTTCAATCTTTCTCACGTTGTTCATGAAAACTTGCTACGAAGTGGTGCACAAGTAAGTCACACATAGTCCATCTGAGTATCTGTGTTGTCATTTGACTTGCTTTTAATAGAAATCAAGTTAATTGTGACTTTTTTTTGCTCTATTGTGCAGGTTTCCCATGGTAAAGCCACAGTTAATGGGATTTTACATGAGCTTTTCAAACATGGTGATTCAGCTATGAAATACATGCAGGGATCCAAAAATATATAAATCGAGAATACAATACTTCTTGATAATTTTGTCCAGAAAAATGGCAGTTCAAGTTCTGGTCATATGAGAGCACTACAACATGGCTCAAAACGCTCTAAAAAACATATGTCCCTAAAGCAACATAAGAGTATTGGAACATTTGATTTGCTAAAAGATTTCCACAAGTAAGTTCACTATTCAGTTATGTTTTGCCCATGCGGTCTTTATGTATCGATACCCGTATTATTTTCATACTTAGTTATCTTTTAGTTGTAGCAATTAAGTAAAACCATGGAGTTTTTATTATTGTTTTTAAAAAATGGTCTGGACCAAGGGAGCAACTTGAATTTTGGCATTGCTGTGATAGTCCACAAAAATTGGGATTGCTACTTATGTAGTGTGTACCTCAAAGAATACTCCTCAAGAATGTCCAACCCCCCAGGTAGTTCACTAGAATGATGAAGTCCCTATAAATTCAAGAATTCCCCTTGCCTTTTGGACATGATTCAGTGATTGAAGTTTGAAATATGATTTGCATAAAATATGTTTCTGTGATAGTCCAACAATAACTGGACTTGTGAGGAAGGTGGTTGTTTTTTAGAATGTTACGATTTGGCTTCTCTCTTTGTTGAGTGCGTTTCAAGTTATGGTTTGTTGTGTTTGTTGCTTTAATAGTAGTATGAGATCACGAGATCATTGTTGATTACTTATCTTGTAATACCTCAATCTTTTTGCTGACTTTTCAGCTTTCACATCTTCAAGCCTATGCATGAGAAGTGGAAAGCCTATGTGCAGAAGCTTCTTAAAATTTCCGGGTTAGTTTTTATTCCATTTTCATCTTTAGTATTGCCTTTTCTCGTAATGTGTGTAAGCCTATAGTCTTGAATGCTCTTGCAGGAAAGAACAGTTGGCCCAGTGCTTCCTTAATGCCGACCTACATGGTGCAATCATTTTAGGTATGGAAAATTCACTAATTCCTCAACTTTTGTAAAATAAAAAATAAACTTCCTGGTGAAAGTCTTACTATGCTTGAAGTGTGACTTTAATTATCAGTGTGTGTAGTTGTTCAGTGTAAAACGGCTGCGTACGTTGGGTTACACAGCATCATGGTTCGTGTTAGGAATCGGAGTTCCGGTTCAATCTAATAACCCAAAAATTGTAATAACAAAGACAAGAGAAAGAAATATAAATTGGACAGTGGACACAAGAATTTACGTGGTTCGGTCAATGCGACCTACGTCCACGGCCGGAGGAGAAAATTTCACTAATAATGTGGGGATGATTACAAAAGGCTAACACCAATATTTTAGGATAATGGAATTAGAAAGCCTAAGCTACAAAAGAGAGAAGAAGGCAGAAGCTTTGAAGCTTTGTTCTGAAGTAGTAGTGGTGCTGCACCAAAGGCATTCTCCCATGCTCCTTTTATAGGCAAAAATGGTTGAAGAGAAAGTCCACAATGTGTGCTCCAAAAATATCACGTACACACTCACAAATCTCCACATATATGACTTGCATTTCAGCAAGAAATAAGGAGCCATAATCTTCAGAAGACAAAGCTGTTATGCCTAAGTCAAAAAGGTAAGGCTAAGCATTTAAGGCATAGCCACCCTACAAATCTCCACCTTGACTTAAATGCAAAATACTAGTGATTTTTTTTTTATCAACTCCGGCAGAGCCCCAACGGGCTAATTCACCAATTCTGAAAGACCGATCAAGTCCAAGCATTGCTTGAACTTGTTCACCGGAAGGGCCTTCGTAAACATATCAGCAGGATTGTCCTTGGTGTTGATCTTCTGAACAAGGACCTTCTTATCTGCAATGACATCACGAATAAAGTGATACTTAACGTCAATATGCTTAGTCCTCTCATGATACATCTGATCTTTAGTCAAATGAATTGCACTTTGACTATCACAAAAAATGGTAGTAACGCTTTGTTGTAGAGTTAATTCACCGAATAAGCCTCTCAACCATAATGTTTCTTTGATTGCCTCAGTAACCGCCATATATTCTGCTTCGGTGGTAGACAACGCCACCACATGTTGTAAAGTAGCTTTCCAGCTAATTGCACAACCTCCAATACAAAATACATAACCTGTAAGAGACCTGCGTTTATCGAGATCACCGGCGTAGTCTGAATCTACAAAACCAACCAATGTATTATCGTTTCTACCAAACTCTAAACAAGTGTTCAAAGTACCCTTCAAGTATCTGAGAATCCACTTCACCGCTTGCCAATGTTCTTTTCCTGGGTTAGCCATATACCTGCTAACAACACTAACAGCTTGTGAAATATCAGGACGAGTACAAACCATTGCATACATAACACAACCAACAGCCCTAGAGTAGGGAACTCGTGCCATATAATCCTCTTCTTCTTTCGATGTTGGTGACTGAGCAGCAGATAGCCTAAAATGGCTAGCAAGAGGAGTACTTACCGGTTTGGCATCGTGCATGCCAAATCTCTCCAAAACTTTCTTAAGGTAATTCTCCTGGGTCAGGAATAACTTACCAACTCCCCTGTCACGTCTAATCTCCATACCAAGAATCCTTTTAGCTGCTCCCAAATCTTTCATCTCAAATTCACCACTTAACAAGGCCTTTAATTGATGAATTTCTGCAAGATTCTTAGCCGCAATGAGCATGTCATCAACATATAACAATAAGTAAGTAAATGAGCCATCATTCAACTTCCTGAAGTAAACACAACTATCATACTTGCTCCTGGAGAAACCATGACCCAACATAAAAGAATCGAACCTTTTATACCATTGTCTTGGAGATTGTTTTAATCCATACAAGGATTTCTTTAGCAAACATACCTGATCTTCCTTTCCTTCAACTTCAAAACCTTCAGGTTGCTTCATATAGATTTTCTCATCTAATTCACCATGTAAGAACGCTGTCTTGACGTCAAGCTGTTCTAGCTCTAAATCATACATGGCCACCAATGCAAGTAGTACACGAATAGAGCTATGTTTAACAACAGGTGAGAAAACGTCATTAAAATCTACACCTTGTACCTGACTGAAGCCCTTTGCAACCAATCGTGCTTTATACCTTGCATCCTCAACACCTGAAGCAACTTCCTTCTTCTTGAAGACCCATTTGCATCCGACTATTTTCTTACCCTTCGGCGGCTGCACAAGAGTCCATGTACCATTTTTGTGCAGAGATTCCATTTCTTCATTCATAGCTACCACCCATTTATCTGAGTGTGCACTTTGGATCGCTTCCAGATAAGTGGAAGGTTCACCATCTCCACTTGTTTCTTGTGCCACTGTTAAAGCGTATGAAGCTACATCAACGTACCTTTGTGGTAGTCGAATATCTCTTCTTGGTCGGTCTCTAGCTATGGAATATTCTTGCTCCACACGTTCATCTTCAAAGAGATCTGGATCTATTTCATTTTCTTGATCCATCCCTCTAGTAGAAGAGTTTTGAGAAGAATCTGAAGTATCTATCTCTAACTCCACATCACTTTGTTCACTACCCCCCTTTCCTAAATTACAAGGATTACAAGACTCATTTCTAGAATACAACATGGAGGCTTCGTCAAATGTTACATCTCTACTAATTACAAATTTGGGTGAATTGGGATCAGGACAATATAATCTATATCCTTTCACCCCTGAAGCATAACCAAGGAAAATACATTTCTTAGCTCTAGGCTCTAATTTTCCCTCGTTTACATGCATATAAGCATGACACCCAAAAATTTTCAAATTAGAGTAATCAGCAGGATTACCTGACCAAATTTCCTCAGGAGTCTTGAAATCAAGAGGAGCACAAGGAGCGCGGTTGACAATGTAGCATGCAGTAGCGATGGCTTCTGCCCAAAAATCTAAAGTCAACCCGGCATTAGAGATCATACATCGAGCTCTCTCCAAAAGAGTCCGATTCATGCGCTCGGCCACACCATTTTGTTGAGGTGTCATCCTGACCGTGCGGTGTCGAGCGATTCCTTCATTCTTGCAAAATTCGTTGAATTCGCTTCCACAAAATTCCAAGCCATTATCAGTCCGTAACCGCTTGATGTGTTTTCCTGTTTGCTTTTCAATCAATATTTTCCAATGTTTAAATGTTAGGAAAACATCACTTTTCTGTTTAAGAAAATAGACCCAAACTTTCCTCGAATAATCATCAATGAAAGTTAACATATATCGGGCACCACCTTTAGAGGGTATGCGATAAGGACCCCACAAATCAGAATGAATGTAATCCAAAGTACCTTTTGTTTTATGATCAGCTGGTGTTTTGAAGCTAACTCTCTTTTGCTTCCCAAAAACACAGTGCTCACAAAATTCCATCTTACCTGTACTTTGACCACAAAGGAGGCCTCTCTTACTTAACAAGGTTAAGCCTTTCTCGCCCATGTGCCCAAGCCGCATATGCCACAATCTTGTGGTATCAGCTTTTGGAGTAGTAGAGACTGCAACAACACCTGTAACAGTAGATCCCTGCAAAACGTACAAGTTTCCAGACCTGCAAGCTTTCATCACAATAAGAGCACCTTTGGTTATCTTTAAAACTCCACCTTCAGCCGAGAACCTGCACCCTTGTGCATCAAGGGTACCTAAAGAGACAAGATTTCTCTTCAAGTCCGGAACATGTCTAACATTAGTGAGTGTTCGGATAATACCGTCAAACATCTTGATTTGAACTGCACCTTTACCAACAACCTTACAGGGGGAGTTATTTCCCATCAAAACATATCCACCATCATAAGATTCATAAGTAGAAAAACAATCTCGGTTAGGACAAATGTGGTAAGAACAGCCCGAATCTAAGATCCACTCATCACTAGACCTCACAACATTTGCCGAGGCAATAAAGACAGTTCCATCACTTTCATCTGCAGCTACACTAGCTTCGCCAGTGTTATTGTTCTGGTTAATGTTATTTTTCTCCTTATTTTTCAATTTAAAACAGTCAGCCTTGATGTGCCCTTTCTTCTTGCAGTAATTACATTTTTTATTTGCATGCTTGGATTTTGACTTTCCTTTAGATCTATTTTCAAAATCTTTACTCTCTGGTCTACCCCGCACAAATAATCCCTCTGCCTGACCACTACTGGATTCCCCTGTGATGTCCCTATCTATCTGCTCTTTTGACTTTAAAGCAGATTTGACACTACTATATGAGATGGTATCTTTCCCATAAATCATAGTATCCCGAAAATGTTTTAACGATGGGGGAAGGGAACACAATAATAGTATGGCCTGATCTTCTTCACTAACTTTAACATCTACATTCTCCAAATCAATAATGACTGAGTCAAATCTATCTAGATGAGAGATTATAGATGTACCTTCTGTCATTCTCAAGCTATACAGCTTCTGTTTCAGATAAAGCCGATTTTCCATGGTCTTCTTCATGTAAATCGCTTTCAATGAATCCCACATTCCTTTTGCTGTCGTCTCTGCAGCAACTTCCGCCAAAACCTCATATGCGAGATTTAATATGATTCCCGATCTGGCCCGCTTGTCCAACTCTGCAAACTCCTGCAGCGTCATCTCTGATGGCTTCTCCTCAACTCCCTCGAGTGCCAGCTCACAACCGTCCTGAATGAGGATGGCCTCCATCTTGAGTCGCCACATTGAAAAGTTAACATTTCTGTCAAACTTTTCAATTGACGTCTTTGTTATTGTCATGGCTATAGATTATTTCAGAACCGGAAAACCGGCTCTGATACCAGTTTGTTAGGAATCGGAGTTCCGGTTCAATCTAATAACCCAAAAATTGTAATAACAAAGACAAGAGAAAGAAATATAAATTGGACAGTGGACACAAGAATTTACGTGGTTCGGTCAATGCGACCTACGTCCACGGCCGGAGGAGAAAATTTCACTAATAATGTGGGGATGATTACAAAAGGCTAACACCAATATTTTAGGATAATGGAATTAGAAAGCCTAAGCTACAAAAGAGAGAAGAAGGCAGAAGCTTTGAAGCTTTGTTCTGAAGTAGTAGTGGTGCTGCACCAAAGGCATTCTCCCATGCTCCTTTTATAGGCAAAAATGGTTGAAGAGAAAGTCCACAATGTGTGCTCCAAAAATATCACGTACACACTCACAAATCTCCACATATATGACTTGCATTTCAGCAAGAAATAAGGAGCCATAATCTTCAGAAGACAGCTGTTATGCCTAAGTCAAAAAGGTAAGGCTAAGCATTTAAGGCATAGCCACCCTACAGTTCGAGAAACCAAAGACACATTTGGAATTGTTGCAGAGGATAACATATTCAAAGGTAATAATTTTCTCCCATCAACTGGAAATGATGTTCTTGATCTTTTGTTTGAGTGATGTTTTATTTTGCAGTTGTGCCCAAAAAGTTTTCTGTTTTTATGCTCGAAGTAGATTGCTGGAAGATTACACTGCATGGAGATAAAATCATTAAAATAATACATACTCATAATTTTTCAAAACAAATGCTTATTTTTATAGAACGCACAACCCTAATTGATAGGAAACAATCCCAAATTTCTACCTTTTAATAAAATCACACAGCACTAATCTGCGTGTTGATCTTCTGCTACATCCGCTCAACCTCTAATCTGCAACCATGAGGTATGGCCTCGAACAATTACTAGATGATTTCCTTTCTGTAGTTTAATGTTTTGTGTTTTTTATCTCGATTTTGTATCTGTGGATTGGGCGTTTCTGCTGTATATTAGTGATTAGCTTGCATACCACGCGTTTTCCTGCAATAAGATACAACACAAATTTTGCACATTATGATTAGAGCTTTAAGAGTTGGAGCTTTCTCATTATTATATTAGCCCCGCCGCTCCACCGCCTTGCTTCACCACAACCGGCCAGGTTGTGGTGTGCTCCGACATTTCAAGATTTGATTTGGTTCAACTTTCTTCATTCCCAAGATTAATATTTTTTTATTGTTTTGCTGTAATATTCTTCCACCATTCTCCGCCCGCAGTTCGGCTGCTATGCCGGCTTCGACAGTACTTAATCAAGTATTTTGATCTTGCGTTTTTGTACAGATTTTGTTAAGTTCATGTTCTTTTTTTCTTCGATATTTATAGAGGGGAGAAATTTGGTATTGGAGTATTTGGGAAGCTCTGCATTGTGTATTGAAGTGTTTGGGAAGTTTTGCATTGATTCTCGTCCATATGCAGCAGCTTTTTGATACTCCATTTTTATGACTTTTACTTTTTTTACAGAATTAATTAATTAATTTAATCAATAAATGATTTCCCTCCAAAAAGGGCAAAAGTGTCATTTTACCCAACTGGCACTTTAGATTAATATAGATTAGGGTGGTGCGTTCTATAAAAATAAGCATTTGTTTTGAAAAATTATGAGTATGTATTATTTTAATGATTTTACGTTTTTGATGAATAAATAACTTGTATTTTATCTCTATAGAATTAATTAATTACCTAATTCATATTTTATTCCTAATACATTAGTGGACATATTAAAATAGGAAAATATTCATATTTTCCTATTTTACCATATCTATATAATAATAGGAGTATTAGCTATAATGAGTTTTTACATCTATCATAAAAACTAGGAGTATTATTGATTTTGTTTGTGTTAACCTTTTATATTACATTTTATATAATTAAAAATTAAACATTGTACTTACCATTTAATTTTAGACATAAATTTTCAACTTCATTTAATCATAATAAAGTAAATAATAGGAAGTATTTATTTATTTTTTTATTAATTAAAAAGTGGATATTTTGGTTCCCGGTAAAAAGAGTTGAATATAGTCTGAGATTTTGTCTCATCTTGGGAAGAATCACTCTGTAAATGGATCTTTTCCCCAAATCAATTCCAATTCATCGACAGTTCAACTCCTAGTTTCGCCATTAATTTCCCTCCAAATACTTCCAAACCAGTTCCCCATTAAAGCCTGAATCCAATGGCCGCCTCTACCACTATAAACCCAACCTAACTCAATCACCAACATACCTCAAACTGCCAAACTATCTTTAACACCTAAATTCTGTGACTTGGAATAAGCTCTTGCAAGAATCACTTTCTTGACAATCTCCGGATATTGATTGTTTCTTGAATAATAATTTTGAAAATGAGCATCCTCAGTTCTGGGGTTTCCTTCCATCGCTCAATTTTAAGTAAGCCTGAGCCTTTGAGCAGCCGAAACCCCAGAAACCAAAATCGCAGGATTCTCTGTTTAAACCATTTGAATTCCTTGAATTCGATAGTGATGGGTTGGAATTTGGGGCCAGGAGGGGCAAGGGTGAGAAAAGGAGCAGTCTTTTTAGGTTGAAATCGGCTGTTGATGTTGGGGAAGTGGTAGAGACTTCTGGGACAAGTGGGAGGGATAGCTGCTTCTACGATGCAATTGTTATAGGTTCCGAGATTGGGGGGCTGGTGGCAGCGCCACAGCTGGCGGTGAAAGGGGCAAAAGTTTTGGTCTTGGAGAAGTATGTGATTCCTGGAGGAAGCTCTGGGTTTTATGAGAGGGATGGCTTTAAATTCGATGTTGGATCATCGGTCATGTTTGGTTTCAGCGAAAAGGTTAGCTTGTTTTCGCATTCGACTTCATTTATTGGGGGAATGAGAAGAATGTAGTAGTAATTTGCATAGAGTGCCCAATGATTGAGAACTAGGGGATTTGAACATGCAGTTGTATAGATGTGATCAATGACATTACACTTTAAACTCAATTTCACCTTTGTATTTGCAGGGAAATTTGAATTTGATCACACAAGCATTAGCAGCCGTGGGAGCTAGGCTAGAAGTGATACCTGATCCCACCACTGTTCATTTTCATTTACCTAATGGCCTCTCTGTCCAAGTGGATAGAGAATATAACAAGTTCATTTCAGAACTTATTAGTAAATTCCCTCATGAGAAAGAAGGGATCCTCAAATTCTACGGTGTCTGCTGGCAGGTTTGTTCCGATTAAAGTGATTGTTTGCTTTTTTAGGTTGTTCACAATGTCTGAATTAACATTTCATTCTCTTGGATATATGATCAGGTCTACAATGCACTGAACTCGCTCGAATTGAAGTCACTGGAGGGAGCCAATCTACCTTTTTGGGCAATTTTTTAAGAAGCCTGTTGAATGCTTGACTCTAGGTGATTGGTGTTTTTTTGCATATTGGTTTGCACTAACATTCTCTCATCATGACGATTATATAGTAAACTATATTAGAGGATATTCATATCTACCTTTTTCCCTTTTGTCTCTTGATATAAGTAATATGTTCTGCTTGGTTTGTCTTCTCCCTGTATTTGGAGGTCTTTAGCCCATGATTTAAGGGAAGAGCCAACAAAGTAATGGGTTTAGGCTATTAATACTCTGATATGGATTATAAATTTTTAATTGAAATTACTTTGCTATAAACTGCAAAATGCGCTTGCTTATTTTTGCTGATGGGTGCTTTCACTATTCATCTCAGCCTACTATCTTCCCCAAAATGCTGGTGACATTGCTCGAAAGTTTATCAAAGATCCTGAGTTGTTGTCCTTTATTGATGCTGAGGTGAACTTACCGAGTATGTTATGAATAAACTAACCTTTTGGACTAAAAATATTTAATCAGTGTTTCTTGCTTTTCAGTGTTTCATTGTGAGTACGGTTAATGGTAAGCGGACACCTATGATCAATGCAAGCATGGTAATCTATTTTATTTATTCTTGCTCCATGTAGATTTTAGAGATTGATGGGGATTAATCTTTTTGCAGAATGTTCCCTACTTAACCCCCTTATTTGCCCTACTTTCCTTTCATGCCATGTGTTCTAAAATTCCTCTCTTCTAGGTTGTATGTGATAGACATTTTGGTGGGATCAACTATCCTGTTGGAGGAGTTGGAGAAATTGCAAAGTCATTAGCAAAGGGTTTCATGGTCTGTTTCCCTGAGATCATTAAGGAAAGACACGGTTCGCTTGTCTCATTTTATAGGTGGGGGTGAATCTATCAGATGGAAGGCAATTTTATGCTAAAACCATAATTTCAAATGCCACTAGATGGGATACCTTCGGTGAGTTTCCAAATCTCAGTTTACACTTGCATTATCTTCTTTATCATTGTGAGCTATGAAACTGTTGACACAGCTGCTGTAGGCAAGCTCTTGAAAAAAGAAAATTTACCCAAGGAAGAAAAAAGGTTTCAGGAGGCATATGTTAAAGCGCCATCTTTTCTCTCTATTCATGTGGGGATTAAAGCTGATGTTTTACCACCGGATACCGATTGCCACCATTTCATCCTAGAGTATGTATTAGTTTGTTATATAAGTAATTATTTAATTTGGTTTACCTTATTAATATTAGGATGACTGGAAAAACTTGGAAATCCCTTATGGAAGTATATTTCTGAGCATTCCAACTGTCCTCGATAAATCATTGGCTCCAGAAGGAAACCACATTCTTCACATTTTCACGACTTCTTCGGTTGAGGACTGGGAGGTTTCTTTATATCTCTTATTCTATTAAAAGCATTAGTTTTTCTTACTACCAATTTTTCTTTTTGAACTTTTCAGAGTTTAATTCAAATTTCCATCTTTCTACAGGGTCTGTCGCGCAAGGATTATGAAGAAAAGAAGGAACGTGTGGCCGGAGAGATAATTAACAGGCTCGAGAAGAAACTATTCCCTGGACTGAAGTCATCTATAGTTTTTAAGGAGGTACTGAAACTTACTCCACAACATTGGTTTTGGAGTTGATGCTTAACATTTTTTTATTGTAACTTCTAGATTTATACTGTATATCACTTGAGCGATGAATTAAAATAATTTCACTGTACATAACTACTTTAATAAATAGTTGCCTGACGAGGGGAAGGAGAAAATAATTATATTATCTTCACTGGACAAAAATATTATGATTTCTTGTCCATGTCAGTTGAAGACACAAAATGTTATTATGTCAGTGATGCTTCCGAATATGGCAGGTGGGGACACCAAAGACACACACATCGGCGATATTTGGCCATTGATAGTGGCAATGCCTCGAAATGTTCCAAAGGGCTTACCTTACTGGGCATGCCCTTCAACACAACGGTATGCTAACCAAATATAAACTGTTGCTGTTGTAATCAATCATCGAACTTGACTTGTTTTATCAGTTCCTATCTACTAAAAAAACAAACCGACGAAAAATTCCTATTGAATGCAATATGGTGATTAAAATGGAATTTCTGAAAAATAATATGAACTATAGTCCGGCGGCTGAGTCAATTGTTGTTGCCAGATGTTGGGTCAATGTGTCGAAGGATCTGATATCGTCGAATATGCAGACACAATGGAGAGATATGATTAAGTGTTGCGAAGTTCGACAACAGGGACCAACTCCGCAAACATTTTGACTGGATGAAGGCCGACGTCACCAAATTCAACTGCATCTACGAGAACAACCTCCGGACGATAACCAGCGGAAAGTATGAACGATGTGAAAGAATTGTCGATGTGGTAGTTCTACGACGACGACATTTTTCCCCAGATCAAGTATTGGGATGTCTGGCAGATCCTGAAGGAGTCCCCCAAATTCTAAAAAAGGTTGGAGCCGAACACCCCGAAGCAGATGAGGCTCGGGGTATCCGGCACCTATAGTAGCAGCAGTGGCGGCGGTAACTCCATCGACATCACCAAAGATGCTGATATGTTGCCTTCGCCTCTTACCCAGAAGCGTCCGATGGGCATTAAAACGGCCAAGCGGAAGGGGAAGGCAGCGTCCAGCAGGTCCCTAAAGATAGGCTGAGATGGGCTACTGACATGGGAGAAGGAAAATAGAGATGGACTTTGCTACCTACACAATTATAACACTAATTATAGAAATAGATTAATTTTCCATAAACAAAAATGAAGTGCATATATGTACCTATCATTAAAGTTTTGTAGAATACGTGATGTGATTTTACAAACTATTCCTACGTACACACCTCACTTGAGCTCTCACTACTTGAACAAATAATTAATACAAGATTTCGACCAAACCAAAACAACTAAAAACATCGACTTCCAATATATAAAGAAAACAAAAATAAACACTAATAACATCAAGAAAAACAAAAATCTGTATGCAGAATCACGTTTGTTGTTGTACGCCATTGTTGATCGAATACTTTTTGTTGAGTCTCCCTTTCAACACCCTGATCGTCGCGTCCACTCTTGCCGTGAAGCCGATCTTAGTCGAGTGGCGGGCCTTGCTCCGCTCGGCCTTCCACATCCGGTGATCCCGGATGTGCTTCTTGTAGTACTTGATCTCCTGTATGACGTGGTGGTCGAGCGGGTTCACCAGCCGCTGGAAGGAGATGTGGGCGAGGTAAGGCAGGTTGCACACGACGGTCACCAGCAAGGTGGCGCTCCAGTAGATTGGGGCCGGGCCGAGAACTTCAGTGAGGATCCTGAAGGCGTTCACATCAAGGGCGTAGTTCAGCTCTCCATAGATGAAGAGAAAGATGTACCAGAAGGCGACACTGCCCCACACGAATAGGTGTTGGATCCATGTGAAGTGGCTCATTGTTAGAGCAACTTGGCAGTTCACGGCCCATATGACGCCAGTGAACATAGCAGTCCCGAGGGCAGTCATGTCAGCGGTCTGGCCCGAAGCCCGGAAGGCCTGGTCGTAGTAGATGATGATGTTGAGGAAAAACACGATGAGGGATGTGTATAGCCCATTTGCCATCCACCCGAATATTCTGGACCAGTCGAAGAACAGGTTTTTTGGGCCTTGTTGGTATAGAGCTGGAAACTGCAGTTGCATCAACATTTTTCATGAATACAAATATACTACAATACAAGCAGAGACAGAGACAGAGACAGAGAGGGCAACCTAACCTGTAAGCATACTTCAGAATCTACATCCTGTTCAAACACCCCAAGCGAAATGACAGGCAAGGATGTAAGAACAACATTGAACAGGATCATGTACCAGTCAACATACACCGATTGGCCGGAAAAGCCAGCAAACGCCTCAAAGTAGAAGATTGTAAGGCCAAAAGCGATGTTTTTATAGAAGAAATAGCAAATCTGCATTCAGATATTGAATTTCCCGGAGTCAAAATTAAAGCACAGACTTCGGGATTTTGCGTTATGGTGATACGGATTCAGGCCACAAGGAATTACCATCTGAGCAATCCTTTTGTAACACCAATGACCGTGTACGACCAGAAGCTTCTCCAGAAATCTGAACTGTGCAATAGCGAAGTCGCTAGCCATCACTGCCTGCAGATAGCATATGAGTAACCCAGTTTTGGAATGTACGGAAAAACAGTATGTGTACGTAAAAGCATTTTGCGAGCTATATAAGTATGTGGTGTAATATCTTTTTCACCAAAAGGTAAAATTCATTAATCAATAATCAACATATCTAGTGCTCTATTTCAGTTAAATATGCTTAATTAACGCTACAATAGTGCATCAATGCAAGAAACACCATATTTCTGAGACAAAAAATTAGTAAGTTCGAATGTGTATAAGTTGTGTACGCAACAGTGTTTTTTGACCAACCTGCATTCCTTCACATCCACTAATGCCAACACCGATATCTGCTTCTTGAATCATGCCAACATCATTAGCACCATCACCAATTGCCAGTGTCGTTTTCCCGGTTCCTTCTTTCACTAATCTTGTTACCTAATGGTGGAGAGCATAACCAACTGTGAGAATTTGAGCGAGGAAAAAAGCCCCACCGTGAACAATTGCATATATCCAACAAAATTGGCAAAGCGACAGATTATGAAATTCTTGAGAGGACAAGAATATATATCCTACCAGAGCTTTCTGCTTAGGTGAGACACGGCAGCATATGACAGAAGCACAACAAATTGCTAAATTCAAGAATGGAATCTTCATGTCGTCCTCCAAGGCATAAGTTAGAGTTTTTCCATCAATGATCAGAGCAAATGCCGCATGGGGATCCTTTTCCAGCTTAATCATTTGGGTGGCATTGGTAATTTGCATTAAGATATGCTCTTTTAAAGCCTACAGAGCAGAAGATGTAATTAAGGCTTCCATAGATGGATACATTTTCCCCATACCCCACATTCTTGGCAAAAGAAGCTACCTGTTTGGGATCTTGGACTAATGCATCCGTGTTCATTGATGTTATACATATCTGCTTCATTCCCTGTCGAAGCAAACTACAAGAGAATCTGCACAACGACGAGGTTTCGGTTAGCATTTGCAAAGCCTCAACCATTGAGTTGCCATATGACAAGTTAGATACTATAAATAGTTAAGAGTCATACCCTATATTAATTGCAGTTTCCATCTTATCACCTGTCAGAACCCAGATCTTTAAACCAGCTTGTGCTAGTTTGTCTATACACTGAGGCACCTACACAGAAGTAACAAGGAGAAAATAAGATGGGAGAGAGAGATAGAGAATTGATTGGGTCAAAGCATTGATAAGATATAAGTCGTACTCCATTCTGTAATTTGTCCTCTACAGCAGTTGCACCGACAAGTATGAAGTCCTTTTCCATCATATCAGCAACCCGTTCGAGCATTGCTTCTCTATCACCACTTATTGCAGTTTTTGCTCTGATAAACTCTTCGTTCCAAGCAGCATATTTGTCTTCCTCAAGTTTCTTGTAGGCAAGGGCTAGTGTTCTCAAACCAACCTCACCATATTCGTTCAAATGCTTTGTGGTTAGTTCCTCATACATTCTACCATTCCTTGCTAGCCTATCAAAGACGATGCTGCAAAACAAAGTTTGCATAATAGCAGTTAGAGCAAATAAAAGCAGTAGAAATTATCAACACAGACAAAGCCCTTCACGTAAACAAGGAATTACAAATAGAACAATAATATTATTTTCCGTTACTTAGATTGTCCGATTTTACCTGTCAGCTCCTTTGCAAAAGACAAAGATCTGTCCATCCTCATCCCTAACAATGACAGACATTCTCTTCCTTTTGCTAGTGAAATCCAACAAATTGAGAACTTTGTATTCCCTGCATATTACAAAAATATATGTCAAGACGTCAATCACAAGACCAGAACTGCAAATATCAATTAATGGTCTCACCGTTCGATAGGCTCTTCAGAGGGACAATATCTCTCACGGACAAATATGCTTGACTGCGTCCGTCTGCAGAACTCAAAACCAAATTCTCTCGCAGCAACAAGAAATGCAGCTTCATCAGGTGATTCTGCTTCATAGGTGAAGGCTCCGGTCTCTTCATTGTGTTCTGGAATGGCAGTGTGGCAAATCGACAGTATCCTGAAAAATAATAGGATAACATCTGCATTGGGTTCTTTACACCAATTCCCATTCATGAGGCGACAATCCTCAAAGCTGAACCCCTTTATGGGATGCCTCGGATCCATTTCATTTTTTGAAGAAACAACAGACTCTAATTCAATTTCCGGTTCTCCGAAACTGCACCCGCTTTTTCGCCAAGAATGAGGCGTACTAGCTTGGCTGTGGCCGTCCAAGTCCATGGAGATCTGTTTGGCAGCAGCAAGTTCCACATCACTAGCACACATGCCATAAGCAGTACCAGCAATCGAGCATTTCAGGAAGTCCATTTGGTTGCAAGTCAGGGTGCCGGTTTTATCTGAAAGGATTGTATCAACTTGTCCCAGTTCCTCATTCAAGTTTGACGTTCGGGCTTGAGCTGGAGTTCCAGTCTCTACATCAAACATCTCAACATCCCGGTTTATGAATAATGCTTGGAGGACTTTCACAACCTCAATCGACACATAGAGGGATATTGGTATCAAGTATCCATATAATATCAGAGCAGTGATTAGATGATAGAATCCAGACCTCAGAGGGTTCCCTGGATCGTATAGGTTTTCTCTATCTGGAACCTGTAAGTACCACTTCTTTGGCAAATCGTATTTAGTCTTCACAATAAAACCAATGGAGCTGATGATGGAGATGAACACGAGGAAGCTGAAAAGTATGTATATTATTTTGTCCATTTGTTTCTCAATCCTACTCCTTTTAGAAGGAGATCTCGTGGAATTCTGCATAACTTTGCTATCAGGACCAGTGAATATCACCACTCCATATATGTAGGCTGTATTTCGAAGCTTCGAGTCTCTGAGGAGAATTTGACTGGGATCAAGAGGATAGATCTGTCGATCATACTCGAAATTACCAACAAAAGTGTAAAGGCTAGGATTGGGATCCTCACATTTTATGGTTGCCTTAAACTCATTGAAAGTTTGATCATCATCCAGGGGGAGTGTTACCTCTAAAGATCGTTTCACCTTCAAATTAGTCTCCCCGTCCAAGTTCATTGTTTCAACATAACATATTCCATCTTCATAACTGGAAGATAACAGAAGCAAATCTGCAGGGAAGAATTTATCCTTCTCCACCTTCACTATATCTCCAACCCTAAGCTTCATCCACGGTTTAAGACCAAATAAACCGTCCTTTTTATGTACACGAGCTTTTCGCAAATTGACCTTCATATCCTGTATAAACCGACGCCAATCTTCCAGAGCTTCTTTAGCCATACTCAGTCCGACCACAAAAGCCAAAGGTGCAATCATACTCAGAGCGGAGAATGGTGATATAGGAGTCAGCGACAAGATCGCAGCAAGAAGAAAGTAAAGGTTGGCAACACGTCTGAATTGTTCAAATATGGCTTTTGGCAGAAATGTAACAACATTGTACTTAGTGGTGGATATGTAGTTCGAGCAATATTTGAGAGGTTTTTTCTCGTGCATACGAGGTTCGTTGCAGTGAACCACTCGTGAGTAACCAGGTCCACGGAAGTCATGTGGGCCATCTTCTTCATAAGTTTGTGGCCTGAAGCAACCAAATGTATAAAGCTGGCTCCTTCGGATCCTTGCTCTTATCCTACCCCGAGCCATCCGCAGCTACAGTCAATCTCAGAGACACTTTGCTACCTCAGATTCATAAACATAAACACCCAAAACTTTCCTCCAGAGTGCAAGCAAAGGCCCTGCTCACATATCCACTAAACCCCACTGCTAAAATGACGTGCTCACATTAAGCCCAACGGCCTAACCTTAAAAACATTGTATGAGCAAATGCAGCTGTCTAACTCCTTCTCTGCACACAAATAATAGCAACCAGATTCAATACCCTATCCGTTCGACAACTATTAAGAGTCTCAGAGTCACTCAGAATCATAAGCATAAACACCCAAAAGTTGCCTCCATAGATCAGGCAAAGGGCTTGCTCACACAACCACCTAACCCATGGCCCGGCTCTAAAACCCGTGTATGATAAAATGCAGCTGTTTAGCAACTGGAAAATATTATAACAGCCAGATTAATTATCTTCACCTCAATTTCAATACTACTCATGTTGACAAGACTAATCCCACTAACTCACACGATGCAACCACCAATCTACATGATCATTAAGATAAAGATTTCAAGATCCTTAACACCTTCAAGTCAACTACAGCTAATAAGAAAGACCTAACGGATAAAAAAATCAAATTACAAGGCGAAAATAAACCCAGAAATTCATTTTCAAAAAAATAGAAAATTTGAAATCAACAATCAAAATATTCGGCTACAAGGCATAATTCACAACAACTTCTTACAGCAACATTCATACTTGAAAACAACACAGAATTGACAGTAAAAACAGCGCAGTAAATTCATCAGGCAAATGGCAGCTAAAATTCTACTAACCAGCTCAATAGCTTCGAAGAACAAAAAGTGTTCTTGAACCTTCAGTCCACTCACCGTGTGAAGCATAACCCACATTGACCACACAAGATTCACGCAGATGGAAGTGAAAAAGATGGTAGCTTTACTTTTTACCCGGTAAAATCTTGATGAGGAGTAGAATTTGGCGGAAGCCCGGATGGAAATTTCAACTGGGAGATCGCGATCGCAATAGATGAGGTAGAATGCAGTAAACGAGAGAGATGGAGAGGAAAGAGTGAGGTGCCAGGGTGGTAGAAGAGAGGGAGATTTATTTGATTCGGTTCTGAGTTTTCTCTCTCCAGCTCACAAACCACGCCAGTGTTTATTAGTTAAATAAATAAGGGCTAAATAGGCTGAAAAAACATTAATCGATTAGGCCATCCACAACGCTGTTCCTATACCGTTCCTAAACCGTTCCTTAAACTACTATTTGCGGGCCCCACTGTACTTTTTTACTCCATTCTTTAACTAAGGAACGGAACCTGCAACCCTCCGTTCCTTAACCGTTCCTTAAATTATTATTCATTCAATTTCATTTTTTATTTTTATTTCCAACTCAATTCAATTAAAACAAACACACTTTAATAAAAAAACAAACACATTTTATTAAAAAACACACAACATTAAAACAAAGTTACAACTTAAACTTAAAAAAATAAAAAAGCACACAATTAAAATCCTAAAAAAATAAAAGTACACAATTTTAATAATTTCATCCGCCAAAGTTTGTCCAAATGTTCTCAATTAGATCCTGTTGGAGTTGGGTGTGTGCGCTGGAGTTGGGTGTGTGCGCTAGAGTCGCGTGTCCTTGCACGAATAGATAACCGTTCTTGTATAGACGGATGCGCTCCACTTCGAGGCGGACTACTTGCGGTTGAGCTTCCGGGGGATTCGGGGTCGAACCAATTTCCCGCCTCGGGTCCTTCGTCTTGGACAATCATGTTGTGCAAGATTATGCACGTATACATGATGTCGACCATGTTCTCCATGAACCACGTACGAGCCGGGGCTTTGATGATGTTGAAGCGCGCTTGGAGAACCCCGAACTCCCTCTCCACATCCTTGCGAGCGCCCTCCTGCTTCTGCGCAAAAAGAGCCTGCTTTGGGTTCGCAGACCCACTGGACGTCTTCACGAAGGTAGGCCACTTCGGGTAGATGCCATCGGCGAGATAGTATCCCATTGTATAAAGCCGGTTGTTGGCGACGAAGTTGATGGCCGGCGCTTTACCATCCAAAACTTCGGTCAAGAGGTCGGACTGGTGGAGCACGTTTACGTCCTTGTTCGACCCGAGAACCCCAAAGTACGCGTGCCAGATCCAAAGGCGGTAGTCGGCAACGGCCTCGAGTATAACGGTTGGGTGGGTGCCTTTGTGGCCGCTCGTGTAGGACCCCTTCCACGCCACCGGGCAATTCTTCCATTGCCAGTGCATGCAATCGACGCTGCCGAGCATCCCGGGGAATCCGTGCACTGTTTCGTGAAGGTCGAGCAGGAACTGACAATCGGTCGTGCTTGGCCTCCGAAGAAATTCGTCGGTGAAGGCTGCCCGGACGTCTTTGCAGAATTTGAGCAAGCACATTCGCCCAGTGCTGTCTCCGATGTGGAGGTATTCGTCGAACATGTCGGCCGTTTGTCCAGTCGCAAGCTGGCGGATTGCTGCAGTACATTTCTGCAGCGTCGTGTGGCTGGGACGGCCGACCGCGTCGAACCCTTCCTGGAAGAACTCTTCCCGGGCTGCCAAAGTATTGGCGATGTGGAGAAATAACGGTTTCCCCATGCGGAAACGGCGACGGAAGTACGTATCTCCCCAAACCGAGTTATCGCAGAAGTAGTCGCGTACTAACCTTGCGGCGGCTTCCTCCCGGTTACGATGGATGTACGTACGAGAGCGTCGTTGGGGCGGCGCGGCTTCTTCCGCCTCCCGTCGTCGATCTTCTTCAAGTGATTGTTCCAATATTTGACGCATTTGTTCAAAAGGATCCATTAGTTTGATTAATGGGAGAAGAAAAACAGAGTTGATTTGAGATGAAAATTGGGGTGGAAATAGAGAGGATTTGAGAGGAATAGATGTGTGTTTGTGAGTGAAATGAGTATGAAATAAGAGTATTTATAGAGTAAATAAATTTAAATAAATAAATAAATAAATAAATAACGGCAAAAAAAAGCGGTAACAATACCGTTGCAAAAAAAAAATTTATTATTAAATTCGAATTTTTTTTTAAAAAAATGAATTATTGCGTCACCTTGACGACGCCCACTCGCGGGGCAGCGAGTGGGCGTCACGCGTCGGATGGGAGGCCGTCACGTCGCCTCGGCGCATGGCGGAACGTGTCGTGCCGCGTCTCGCGGGAACGGCACCCGGCACAGCACCGGCACGGAATGGCGACGACACGGGCGGCTGCAACGCGTGCCGCCGCGGTTCCGTTCCTCCGGAACGAAATAAGGCACCGCAACGGCACGCGTTGCGGGTGCTCTTACGAATATTCAGAGCATCCACTACGGGTCGCGCCGGCGTCCCGCGACCCGTCCCGGAGAGACGGGTCCTTCGCGCGACGCGTTGCAGCTCGTCGTCCCGTCCCGCGCCCCGTCCCGTGTCGCCGAGACAAGCGACGGGCCGTCTCGCCACGCGCCTAGGCGACGTGGCACGACCCGGCGTCGTGCGTGACGCCCACTCGCCGGCCCGCGAGTGGGCGTCGTCACGTGCTGACGCAATAAATCAATTTTTTTAAAAAAATCAAATTTAAAAAAAATACTTTTTATTTATAAAAATTGTTTTTATATTTAAAAACAATTTTTACAAATAAATAAATACAAGAAATTCGTAATAGCCCACATATATTTGATGGGCTTGCGAATTTATGAAACTCATTCTTGGTTGCTTCTCTTTTATAGAGACAACCTTAAATGTTTTATGTTCCACTTTCGATGTGGGACAAAGTCATTATTTGTTGCTTCTCTTTTATAGAGACAACTTTGAATGTTTTATGTTCCACTTTCGATGTGGGACAAAATAATTCATGGTTGCTTCTCTTTTATAGAGACAACCTTGAATGTTTTATGTTCCACTTTCGATGTGGGACAATGTCATTCTTGGTTTCTTCTCTTTTATAGAGACAACCTTGAATGTTTTACGTTTCACTTTCGATGTGGGACAAAGTCATTCTTGGTTGCTTCTCTTCTATAGTGACAACCTTGAATGTTTTATGTTTCACTTTTGATGTGGGACAAAGTCATTCTTGGTTGCTTCTCTTTTATAGAGACAACCTTGAATGTTTTATATTCCACTTTCGATGTGGGACAAAGTCATTCTTGGTTGTTTCTCTTTTATAGAGACAACTTTGAATGTTTTATGTTTCACTTTCAATGTGGGATAAAATCATTCTTGGTTGTTCTTCTTTTATAGAGACATCCTTGAATGTTTTATGTTTCACTTTCGATGTGAGACAAAATCATTCTTTGTTGTTTCTCTTTTATAGAGACATCTAAGAATGATTTTGTCCCACATCGAAAGTGAAGCATAAAACATTCAAGGATGTCCATATAAAATTGTATTTTAAATTATGTCATTTTTATTTTTTTAAGATTTAAATTATGTTTTTTTTTAATTTTAAGTTGTATTTTTATTTTATGCTGTAATGTTATTTTAATTTTAATGAAGTGTGTTTGTTTTGATTAAATTGGGTTGGAAAAAAAATAAAAAATGAAATTGAATGAATAGTAATTAAGGGACGGAGCGTTGCAGGTTCCGTCCCTTAGTTAAGGGATGGAGGAATAAAGTACAGTGGGGCCCTCAAATAGTGGTCAAATAGTAGTTAAGGGACGGTATAGAGACAGCGTAGTGGATGACCTCAATGTAGTGAAATATTACATGTACTTTTAGTATAATCAATTTCTTACAGTCAAGTATATGTCCAAAATTAAATTCTACTATGTGGTATGTCTTAGTATAATCAATTTATTACAATCAAGTATAATTCCAAAAATAATTCTACATGTGGTATGTCTATTTGCGATTGTAAATGGTGTAGAGATGTCAACTCATCAAAACAATATTATCATGGTAATTAAAAATAGAGACTCTTTTTATTATTGTCTATCCCTTAAAAATAATACACTCCTATTTTTAGTAACTTATTTCTCTTTAAAATACTGGATGACATTCTCCATTAACATACTTCAATAACTTTTCTTTCTATCTCTCTCATATTTTATTATTATGCATTAAAACTTATCCATTTCAAATATCTCTATTTTGTGGGATGTGGGAGTGTGTAATTTGAATTTTATACTCCCTCAGTCCAGTCCAGGAAATATTGAGAAATATTAGTTGGAAAAAATTAGTGGAGTATAGGTTTCACTTTTATATACCGTATTAATTTTATATTAGAATGTAAATATAATAAATTAGTTGAGTATGAGGTCTACTTATCTAAAGACTAAAACGAAAAAAAGTGAATATGGACAATATTTTGTGTACAAACCAAATTGGAAATGTGGACAGTATTTTACAAAGCGATATCGTTTTGGTTTAATTAGAGATTCTGACATGCTATTTCAAATCGATACAGTGTCATTTTGGACATTCCAACATGCCATCTTGGATTCAATTCGGACAAAAATCAATTTTATGGAAAATTGGCTACTCACTAAAATTCATGATTATTTATCACATTAAAAGTTTGGTAAAAGACATGAATTGATCTAAATTTTTTGTATTTTCCAACTGATAGCTCAATAAAAAAAAATGCTCAATAATCAAACTATACTTCTAGAAGTTTACTTACTACATTTTCCTTTTTCGTTTATGATAAATTTGCAGAAATAGTTTTAAGTTTTTCATGTTGCAATAATTGGAAGAAAATCTGAAATATTTAAACTTTGATATCTTAATCATAATTAAACTACTTGGTTTCGATCGCATTGTGCCTTCTTCTATTACTCGACTTAAAAGAAATTAATTAGGTTTTGTAATTTAATTACTTAATTGAATAGTTAGGGAACCATCACGTTCTTTGGATATTAAACAGTTTTATATCGTTGGCATAATTGTTCTACTTTTTAAGGTGCCTACAAATTAGCATGGTAAATAATCAATAGGTCCGTTGATAAATACTTTCAGTTTAATAATAAAAAAACAGAATATGAAAGTTCAGAAGGAAAAAAACAGATAATCACTGTTTTAGAGTTTTATCTTGGCGGAATGTCGAAAACCTTAAGACTCCGTTTGGTACACGGAATTGGAATTGAAATTCTATGGAATTGAATTGGAAAAAATTGAATTCTAATTCAATTCCAAATCCTATGTTTGGTAAAGTAAAGTAATTGATATGAAATTGAATTTGAATAATTTGTGCACACACTATACACAAAATACATACTCACACACACTTCACACAAAATACACATACTATACACATATAATACACACACTTCACACACACCGCACACTCTTTACACATTTCACACACTACACACATTTCACACACTACACAAATTTCACACACTACACACACTACACAAATTCCACACATTTCGCACACTTCACACACTACACACATTTCGCACACTTCACACACTACACACACTACACACACTTCACACATTTCACACACTACACACACTACACAAATTTCACCCACTTTCACAATTTACACACATTTCACAATAGTGTGTGTATTTTGGGTATAATGTGTGTAGTGTGTGAAATTTGTGTAGAGTGTGAAATTTGTTTAGTGTGTGAAATGTGTGTAGTGTGTGAAATTTGTTTAGTGTGTGTAGTGTGTGAAATTTGTGTAGTGTGTGAAATGTGTGTAGTGCGGGAAATGTGTGAAATTTGTGTTGTGTGTGAAATGTGTGTAGTGTGTGAAATTTGTGTTGTGTGTGAAATGTGTGTAGTGTGTGAAGTGCATGTAGTGTATGAAACATGTGAAATGTGTGTGTGTGTAGTGTTTGTGAAATGTGTGTAGTGTGTAGTGTGTAGTGAAGCTATCTAATTTTATGACTATTTGGAATTCCAATTTTCTACTTTTGATATGGAATTTAAATCATGGAATTGAAAATTTTAGAATTATAATTCAATTCCAATTCTATACATTTTTGTGATACCAAACAATGGAATTGGAGCCTCCAATTCCAATTCCATAACTCCAATTCCATGTTCCCAAACATACCCTAAATTGCGATTTAACATCTAGTAAAATTGTTTAGTAGTAATTGATAGACGTAAAACACTATTTTAATTTTATATTTTTATAATAGTGAATTAGTAATTGATAGTGTAATTGTAATTCAAGCATCGACTTTATGTAATTTTCTGATAGATTTTGGTTATTTATATTACTTCAAATTTTGCTCACATCATCCGATTATGATCATTCACTACTATGCAAACCTTATACAGTATATTATACAAATTCTAAACTTTTCAACATAATGTTAATACAATATTAATACAGGGTAAAATTTCTAAATTTTGATATCAACACAACGTCAAACGTTGACACTGTATTGATATTCTCTGTTGATATTATTTTATCTATCAGTTGACATTTTCTATTGGTCCAGATTATAATTTGGAGTTTCTAAGTTTGCATTTAATCATTTAACAAATCATAAGTATTACATTTGAAACACGATATTCACTTTCCAACTTTGACATGAAAACTCTTAATCGATCTAAATTTTTTGGATTTTATTTACTCCATTACACAAATCTTTTTCCCGAATGGCATTAGGCACAGTGGCAATGGGAAAAAAGGCACAGTGGCAATGGGAAAAAGGCACTGAACCGGATGGAAGCGAATGGGCGAGAAGCATTAGGTCGGGATCCGCAGCCAGCACTGCTTGCTTGGCCTACAACACGAATCCACTACCACGGACAAAGGCACGACACGCACCTGTCCCCGCGTACTCATTTGGCTGATTTTTTTTTATTGTTATTGTCTAATTTTCTACTCATGTGCTTGCATGTGTGTTTAGAGAGAGAGACACTAAGTCCACCAAAACATATTTCTTGGATCAAGTTAAACAAATCACCAGTTCTTTGCTAAGAAAAGATTGAACTAACATAATTATTGCTCATCTCAAAGCAAAATGAAACTCCATTACATATTAAAGTAAGAGCTTAAAAGCAACAGTTTTAAGGCATCACAATTGCCAGCCCCAATCAGGTTTTTGCCCTCAAAATGTCTGTGCTCTTTGATCAGATCATCCAGAAACTTGCCAGAAGTTTGATCATGCTGTGATTCTATACCGACCCTTTGCAACTCGTCGGGAAATGACTCTCCGGCCGCCCTTGGTGGATTTCCTGTTCAGGATAAGAAAAATGTATCAGTCTAGAAGCAAGCTTTGGCTAGGGTAGCCATGGATGTCGAACATGATTGGTGCAGTTATCACAGAGAATCTCAGAGAGTTGTTTCTGCACAAGGCGCCACTTTTGTGTGTGATTTGAGGGGAGGGGAGGGGAGGGGCATGTAGATAAAATAGCAGCGGAGCTAGAGTTTCAAAGAAGAGGATGAGATTGTTTCTATGACTACGACTATAATAGTTTGAATGAATATCATAAGACGAAGTAGAGCACCAAACACACTATTAAGAAGTTCATAAACCTAGAATTCTGAAATTATAGTGTAAAGGAGAAAATCTCATAAATTAATGTCAACATATTTGGAAGGGATCATAGAATTATTCCATATACAAATTTTATGAACATCTTGAAGCATATTTACAGCATGATCCACATACTCCAAATGTTAATAGTTGAAGCATGCACATGGACAAACCACGTGTATTTGTGTTGGAGACAGTTACCTAGCAAAGAATCCATGAACTCTTTTGCGTCTGATGTTACTTGGTTGGTATGTCCTCTTTGTGTGACAAATCATAGGCTCACTTGATGAAGATTCGTCTCCTGTAACGAGCCGAAAAGAATATAACGTACAATAGATGTATGGAGTAACTCAGAAAAAAATTATAAAACAAATGGTAACTTTAACTTTGTTAAAGTGAATAGATGACATATATACCATATAGCACTCGCAAGCAACCGTCATCAAAGATAGAGAAGCACGACTAACGTATGATAGCAGACTACAAGCTAATGTATATAACTCGCCGCTACTAAAATTTTGCAACCAACAACACAAGATCATGTATTTATGACGCAGAGTCACAGCGCACTCATCTTCTGGTCTGACTATAAGATCGCGCCGTATACAGCTAGATACACCGGCTCCCACAACCATCTAGGAGAGCTTTTTGACCAATACCATTGTTCCTTTGAAATAGGACATGTCAGACCAATTATTTGATACAACTGCAGCCATCATTTTTTAGTGCCGCGGCTGCTGCCCCATCTTACTATTTGAAACCCCTAGCGAAATTAATGAGGCATGGATATTGGGCCGTTTAATAACATATTAACATGTGCTGACTGGTGTCAATTTTGGTCTGGACGACTCTCTGATTGCACAAAACAGTCAATTATAAACTGTGGTGACATGTTGGTGCCATGTCGGAAGACACCAGGGTATCTTAAACTGTGGTTTTGGTGGTGGCGGAGGGTTGAGCTACAACAAAATGATGGCGCCAAGTCAGAAGAAAGCAAGGTTGCAATCTTGCTGGGGCGCTCGATGCCTTGTCAACTGAAATCTTGACGAGCAAGGGCAGGAATGTTGGCACAGAAAGTCGTGCATCAAGGCGCCACATGCGCTAGAGGATATCTTGCATCGACTGGAGGAATGTACACCCATTGCGGATAGAACCTCAGATGCTAACCTTTTTCCATCCAACAGTTTTTTTGGGCATTCCATGCTATACGTTTTCCTACTGTTGCTATCACCAAGACTATCACAAGATCTACATATATTACTCACGAAATCAACATGTTTCTTCATTGCTAACCACTTTGAATAATATAAAAAGGAAGAAAATAACAAAATTGAAAATAAAAAATCTTGTTCGAATCTAGTTGAGCCTTCAACAATTACACTAGGGGCTAAATTGCAATCACATTTCCAGTCCTACTAAAGAACAACGCCATAAAATGCAACTAGAAGCTAGCTGAATTAATAAGCTTGAATTTCCGAAGCAAAAAAAAAAATTCAAAACAGAATTAAAAAAAGAGAGGGACTTGAATCATTAAAAAAAAACTCAATGAAATGGAATTTACCTTCGGGTAGCAAGAAGGGGAGAGAAGGGAGGCCACAAGGGTAGAGGAATCCCTCAGAGCAGAGCTTTCTGAGAGAGTCGACATCGTTCTGAGGCTCCGGCGGGGAGTAGAACGGCGCCATTTTTTGAGATTGGGGAATAAACAGAGAGGGGAGCAATTTGGCGGCCCCGATCAATTCGTGCTTCGGAGAAAGAAATGGATTCGGGCTTGTGTGGAAAGCCCGACTGAGGAACCGAGTCGCCATTGAAGCTCCAGCACGAATTAGGGATTTCGAGGAAGCCATTTTTGGATCAGTGTTAAACCCTATCGAGCTATCAACTGAATAATAGTATTGGGTCTGATTATGGTTTATCATTCATTTTTAATTAAAACATAAACATTTGATTCCTACTTAAATAGATAAATTAAATCAGGTACACCGTGTATATATATATATATATATATATATATAGGGTTTTGATCTATGCAAAACTGGATTTAAATACAGAAACGCAGAACAATATCATAATTAGGGCACTTTTAGGTCATAATTAGGTAATTTGTAGGTCATGCTAACAAAGCATGACCTAAAACAATCTTAGTATGACATTAAATCCAAATATTATAATATGACCTAAAATTGCTTAATTATGACCTTCCGTGTTTTTGGTTAATTATTGACCATTAGATCATCTAATCCTAGGGCTGAGATTTGGTCTGCATTTTTGGATTTAAACACATACTTATTTTGATCATCTCCCTATATATATATATATATATATAGGGTAATGATCAAGATATAACTAATCTTAAGTGTATAACTAGAGAACAAATCTCAGCCACACATCTTAATGGAACAAATATTTTTTATATTAATTATATAAAATAGACTAAGGGTATTTTTGTAAATTACATTATGAAATTACAATATGAAATTACGCTACCGTCGTTGATCGTGATGAGCTCCTTGATCTCCTCGATGCTGCTGTAGTAATCCTGCGGATTATCGTTGAAGCAGGCGTAATTCGAAGAGGAAGTGGAGGTGCCGGCGTCGTTGAAGAAGAGGTTTTGGTGGTGATCGTCAATTCCTTGGAAGGAGAAGCTCTGGTGGCTGATATGGCTGCCATCGGAGGAGCTGCAGCTGCCTTAATCAAGCGCCAGCACATTATTGGGGTTGGTGTAGGCATCACACAATGGGGGTGTTTGTGCATGGATTCTCCGATATCTTAATACGGTAATTAGGTCTTGATCACTTTCTAGTGTTGGAGCTGCTATAGTCATATCATATCGCTTTTCGTTTGAACTTGAAAGACGAAGTTTATTTCATTTTCGATCTTCTATTTCTTCTCACAATGTGAAAAAAGTACTCTCTTTTCCATTACAACTTTAGAATTACAGAAATATTGTTTAAATTCGTCGAGAATTCAATTAAATTTTACTTTTGTCATTGTAAATCGAAAACAACATGGATTAAAAATTACTTCACTCTTGTTCACAAAACACATCACTCTTATTCTGATTTTAATTCACTCTTGTTCACAAAACACATCACTCTTATTCTGATTTTACTTCACTCTTGTTCACAAAACACTTCACTCTTGTTCAGAAAACACTTCACTCTTGTTCACAAAACACATCACTCTTATTCTGATTTTACTTCACTCTTGTTCACAAAACACATCACTCTTATTCTGATTTTACTTCACTCTTGTTCACAAAACACATCACTCTTATTCTGATTTTACTTCACTCTTGTTCACAAAACACTTCACTCTTGTTCAGAAAACACTTCACTCTTATTCACAAAGCACATCACTCTTATTCTGATTTTACTTCACTCTTGTTCACAAAACACATCACTCTTATTCTGATTTTACTTCACTCTTGTTCACAAAACACATCACTCTTGTTCAGAAAACACTTCACTCTTGTTTACAAAACACATCACTCTTATTCTGATTTTACTTCACTCTTATTCTGATTTTACTTCACTCTTGTTCACAAAACACATCACTCTTACTCTGATTTTACTTCACTCTTGTTCACAAAACACATCACTCTTACTCTGATTTTACTTCACTCTTGTTCACAAAAGACATCACTCTTATTTTGATTTTACTGTTCACAAAAGAGTGAAGTAAAATCACATCCACAAGTAACCTTCCTTATTCATTCTGCAAATTACTTGCTTTTTACAGAGAGGAGGAGCAACCAAAGATTTGAGCCTCAAAACATTATACAAGCAATATAAGCACTGCCAAACTTCACATTTTATCAATTCATCAACACAACTTAGCCACGTATGAGATATTCCCCTTCTTTCTGAAGCATTTACAGTACAGTACAACATCCTCGGTGGCCTTCTTCCTGATGGCGGCGGCGGAGAGGTCCTGGTGGCAGTACTCGGGGACGCAGTCGGGGACGTTGAGGCGGGCGGTGGGGCCGCGGAGGAGGAGATGGCGGTGTCGTATGCGCGGGCGGTGGCGACGTGGGAGGAGTAGGAGCCCAGCCAGATTCTGGAGCGCTTGTTGGGCTCCCTGATCTCCGCCACCCATTTCCCCCACTTGCGCATCTGAATCCCGCGGTATGGCTTCTTCTCCGCCGCCTGCTTCGCATTCTCAGATTCTCGGAGCTCAACGAAGAATTCGTTCTCAAACGAATTGAATTTGTGAATTTGCCAATGACATTATTTTAGCTGCAATGACAATTATACCCCCGCCTTGTTATTGTGGAGTAAATTTGTGATTGAGGGAATTAATTTCTCCTTAAATTAGAAAATTACATGTTTTAATACTAGCCCTTGATTTTCTTGATCTTGTGGCTATGATTTGTTCTCTAGTTATATGGTTAAGAGGTGTTTGCCATAGATCATGACCCTATATATATATATATATATATATATATATATATATATATAGAGTAGTGATCTATGGCAAATACTCCTTAACCAAATAACTAGAGAACAAATCATAGCCACAAGATCAAAAAATCAAGGGCTAGTATTAATTTTTGAATTTAAGGAGATATTAGTGCCATTAATCATAAATTTACTATATAATAAAAATGCATGGGTACTATGGTCAAAAGTACAGATCTGTGGCTATAAACTCAATAGAGAGGCCGATGTCGATTCACGACTTCGCGGTGACGGAGAAGTACGCCGTGATACCGGATATGCAGATCGTGGTGGATCTGTGGCTGATTGTGAGGGGGAGGTCGCCGGTGGGGGTGGATCGGGAGAAGGTGGCGAGATTGGGGGTTATTTCGAAGTATGCGGAGGATGAGGCAGAGAGTGTGTGGATTGAGGCTGCGGGGTTTAATCCGCTGCACTGCGTGAATGCGTGGGATGAAGACGGCGGCGACACGGTGTGCGTGGTGGAGACGAATGCGGCGGCAGTGGATCGGTTGATGGAAAACATTGATTGTGCGGATATGACGATGGAGATGGTTGTGGTGGATGAAATGGCATGTTATTAGTGAGTTGGATGCTTAATTAATCATTTAACCATAACTACAATTAAGTGATTAAAAATATGTTAGCCATCAACTAATAATGACACGGTTTATCGATCACTCCGATGCCACTTTCTTCTGTTTCTGCCATGCTTGAATTCGGCATTATTGAAATTTGAGTAATTAAATATATTAATAAGAGTGATGTGTTTTGTAAACAAGAGTGAAGTAAAATCAGAATAAGAGTGATGTGTTTTGTAAACAAGAGTGAAGTAAAATCAGAATAAGAGTGATGTGTTTTGTAAACAAGAGTGAAGTAAAAATCGTAATAAGAGTGATGTGTTTTGTAAACAAGAGTGAAGTAAAATCAGAATAAGAGTGATGTGTTTTGTGAACAAGAGTGAAGTGTTTTGTGAACAAGAGTGAAGTGTTTTGTGAACAAGAGTGAAGTAAAATCAGAATAAGAGTGATGTGTTTTGTGAACAAGAGTGAAGTAAAATCAGAATAAGAGTGATGTGTTTTGTGAACAAGAGTGAAGTAAAATCAGAATAAGAGTGATGTGTTTTGTGAACAAGAGTGAAGTGTTTTCTGAACAAGAGTGAAGTAAAATCAGAATAAGAGTGATGTGTTTTGTGAGCAAGAGTGAAGTAAAATCAGAATAAGAGTGATGTGTTTTGTAAACAAGAGTGAAGCAAAATCAGAATAAGAGTGATGTGTTTTGTAAACAAGAGTGAAGCAAAATCAGAATAAGAGTGATGTGTTTTGTGAACAAGAGTGAAGTGTTTTGTGAACAAGAGTGAAGTGTTTTGTGAACAAGAAGTAAAATCAGAATAAGAGTGATGTGTTTTGTGAACAAGAGTGAAGTAAAATCAGAATAAGAGTGATGTGTTTTGTGAACAAGAGTGAAGTGTTTTCAGAACAAGAGTGAAGTGTTTTGTGAACAAGAGTGAAGTAAAATCAGAATAAGAGTGATGTGTTTTGTGAACAAGAGTGAAGTAAAATCAGAATAAGAGTGATGTGTTTTGTGAACAAGAGTGAAGTGTTTTCTGAACAAGAGTGAAGTAAAATCAGAATAAGAGTGATGTGTTTTGTGAGCAAGAGTGAAGTAAAATCAGAATAGAGTGATGTGTTTTGTAAACAAGAGTGAAACTTGGTTTTTCTTTCTTTCTTTTAAATAATAATTCTTTTATATTATATAAATAAATCTGTAGAAATCATTTAATCTAAATTGAAGTAATCACAATTCACATATAATAATTGATTGCCTTCATTTCATACATAATCAAAACTAATGCAAATAAACCCGAATGCCTCAAACTCAGGGCAATCAAAACTCACTGCCTTTTGTGAATTTTATGAATCAACTTTAAACTAAGCAAAAAAAACATCATCTCCTCATCATCGCCCGCCCTAATTTCCAGCATCTCCGCATCGAGATCGGCCAGCAAATTCGTTACAAATCCACAGAATTCGAACTCCATGCCTATTGTTTAGCTAACTGCGCCAATTTCCACCCTACCGCTGCAAGGCATCGCAGTTATCGGGCACCGGCGAGTGCCACGGCGACCGCGGAACTGGCGACGGCGTTGCTGCTGATGATGCATCAAAATCCGCAACTCCTCCTCCAGGCTGCTCCGGAGCTCCCTCTCTAGCTCCACGTTTCTCTGCCGAAGCGCCTCCGACGCATCACGGTGGCGGTCAGAGATCGGCACACGGTGGCGGTCAGATTGTGGAGTAATTTGATCGCAGATTTGCATGTTTTGATCGCAGATTTAAATTAAGAAAGCAATTTCCAAAATTACCCTCAGCATATTTTCTAAAATTAAAATAAATAATATTTGTTCCATTAAGATGTGTGGCTGAGATTTGTTCTCTAGTTATACACTTAAGATTAGTTATATCTTGATCACTACTATATATATATATATATATATATATATATATATATATATATATATATATATATATATATATATATATATGTTAGTGATCAAGATATAACTAATCTTAAGTGTATAACTAGAGAACAAATTTCAGCCACACATCTTAATGGAACAAATATTATTTATTTTAATAATCTAAAATAGGCCAAGGGTATTTTTGGAAAATACATTATGAAATTCAAAATCACGTTTCATTTCCTTCCAGATTTCCTTCCAGATTTTCAAATCTCCTTCCAAATCTCCCTCGTAATCTTAGGTCTCGAAATTCCCCAATAGCTCGAAACCACAACGCCACCTTTCTCGGCCTTCTCCTCCGGCGACTCGCTGTTCTTCACCGATGAAGGCGGCGACGATGTAGGCTCCGCCGCCGAGCTCATCATCCGCCTCCACCATATCAACGCCGCACTCATTCATTGATATTGAATGAGAGATGAGAGTTGTTCAAGTGTTTGTTGGAAGATTGTAAAAGAAAGGTGGAGTTGTGGACTGTCGACATTATGATAGAGAGATTATAATACAACAATGGATTATTTGCGCATTTAATTCCTATCAAACGCCAATTTAGTGCGGTCACAATAGGTTGCTTTTGTGATGGTGTATAATAGTAGTTTAGTAATCGTATAATACCCACAATTAGTGTTAAGTAATTATTACTATTTCGGTTAATTGTGTCTGCTACTGTAGCTAGTACATTATGGAGTACAGTATTAGGAGTGATTGAAGAATTATTTGCTCAATCAAATTCCAACTGTTGTGGTATAGTAGCTAGTTAGTATTCACCTAATAAAACTATTCATAACTGATCAGAGAATTCAGAATGAAAAATCAATTAATATTACAGCAGCAAAGGAGCTGCAACATATACACAATCTCATGCATATATGTAATGTAACTACTTGCAGTAACAAGACTAAAAAAGACACACTGATAACTACTTCACTCTTGTTTACAAAACACATCACTCTTATTATGATTTTACTTCACTCTTGTTTACAAAACACATCACTCTTATTATGATTTTACTTCTCCTGTTTACAAAACGCATCACTCTTATCATGATTTTACATCACTCTTGTTTACAAAACACATTACTCTTAGCATTATTTTACTTCACTATTGTTTACAAAACACATCACTTTTGTCTACAAAACACATCACTCTTAGCATGATTTTATATCACTCTTGTTTACAAAACACATCACTCTTAGCATGATTTTATATCACTCTTGTTTACAAAACACATCACTCTTATTCTGATTTTACTTCACTCTTGCTCACAAAACACATCACTCTTATTCTGATTTTACTTCACTCTTGTTCAGAAAACACTTCACTCTTGTTCACAAAACACATCACTCTTATTCTGATTTTACTTCACTCTTGTTCACAAAACACATCACTCTTATTCTGATTTTACTTCACTCTTGTTCACAAAACACATCACTCTTATTCTGATTTTACTTCACTCTTGTTCACAAAACACATCACTCTTATTCTGATTTTACTTCACTCTTGTTCACAAAACACTTCACTCTTGTTCACAAAACACTTCACTCTTGTTCACAAAACACATCACTCTTATTCTGATTTTACTTCACTCTTGTTTACAAAACACATCACTCTTATTACGATTTTTACTTCACTCTTGTTTACAAAACACATCACTCTTATTCTGATTTTACTTCACTCTTGTTTACAAAACACATCACTCTTATTCTGATTTTACTTCACTCTTGTTTACAAAACACATCACTCTTATTAATATATTTAATTACTCAAATTTCAATAATGCCGAATTCAAGCATGGCAGAAACAGAAGAAAGTGGCATCGGAGTGATCGATAAACCGTGTCATTATTAGTTGATGGCTAACATATTTTTAATCACTTAATTGTAGTTATGGTTAAATGATTAATTAAGCATCCAACTCACTAATAACATGCCATTTCATCCACCACAACCATCTCCATCGTCATATCCGCACAATCAATGTTTTCCATCAACCGATCCACTGCCGCCGCATTCGTCTCCACCACGCACACCGTGTCGCCGCCGTCTTCATCCCACGCATTCACGCAGTGCAGCGGATTAAACCCCGCAGCCTCAATCCACACGCTCTTTGCCTCATCCTCCGCATACTTCGAAATAACCCCTAATCTCGCCACCTTCTCCCGATCCACCCCCACCGGCGACCTCCCCCTCACAATCAGCCACAGATCCACCACGATCTGCATATCCGGTATCACGGCGTACTTCTCCGTCACCGCGAAGTCGTGAATCGACATCGGCCTCTCTATTGAGTTTATAGCCACAGATCTGTACTTTTGACCATAGTACCCATGCATTTTTATTATATTGTAAATTTATGATTAATGGCACTAATATCTCCTTAAATTCAAAAATTAATACTAGCCCTTGATTTTTTGATCTTGTGGCTATGATTTGTTCTCTAGTTATTTGGTTAAGGAGTATTTGCCATAGATCACTACTCTAAATATGTTAGTGATCAAGATATAACTAATCTTAAGTGTATAACTAGAGAACAAATTTCAGCCACACATCTTAATGGAACAAATATTATTTATTTTAATAATCTAAAATAGGCCAAGGGTATTTTTGGAAAATACATTATGAAATTCAAAATCACGTTTCATTTCCTTCCAGATTTCCTTCCAGATTTTCAAATCTCCTTCCAATTCTCCCTCGTAATCTTAGGTCTCGAAATTCCCCAATAGCTCGAAACCACAACGCCACCTTTCTCGGCCTTCTCCTCCGGCGACTCGCTGTTCTTCACCGATGAAGGCGGCGACGATGTAGGCTCCGCCGCCGAGCTCATCATCCGCCTCCACCATATCAACGCCGCACTCATTCATTGATATTGAATGAGAGATGAGAGTTGTTCAAGTGTTTGTTGGAAGATTGTAAAAGAAAGGTGGAGTTGTGGACTGTCGACATTATGATAGAGAGATTATAATACAACAATGGATTATTTGCGCATTTAATTCCTATCAAACGCCAATTTAGTGCGGTCACAATAGGTTGCTTTTGTGATGGTGTATAATAGTAGTTTAGTAATCGTATAATACCCACAATTAGTGTTAAGTAATTATTACTACTTCGGTTAATTGTGTCTGCTACTGTAGCTAGTACATTATGGAGTACAGTATTAGGAGTGATTGAAGAATTATTTGCTCAATCAAATTCCAACTGTTGTGGTATAGTAGCTAGTTAGTATTCACCTAATAAAACTATTCATAACTGATCAGAGAATTCAGAATGAAAAATCAATTAATATTACAGCAGCAAAGGAGCTGCAACATATACACAATCTCATGCATATATGTAATGTAACTACTTGCAGTAACAAGACTAAAAAAGACACACTGATAACTACTTCACTCTTGTTTACAAAACACATCACTCTTATTATGATTTTACTTCACTCTTGTTTACAAAACACATCACTCTTATTATGATTTTACTTCTCCTGTTTACAAAACGCATCACTCTTATCATGATTTTACATCACTCTTGTTTACAAAACACATTACTCTTAGCATTATTTTACTTCACTATTGTTTACAAAACACATCACTTTTGTCTACAAAACACATCACTCTTAGCATGATTTTATATCACTCTTGTTTACAAAACACATCACTCTTAGCATGATTTTATATCACTCTTGTTTACAAAACACATCACTCTTATTCTGATTTTACTTCACTCTTGCTCACAAAACACATCACTCTTATTCTGATTTTACTTCACTCTTGTTCAGAAAACACTTCACTCTTGTTCACAAAACACATCACTCTTATTCTGATTTTACTTCACTCTTGTTCACAAAACACATCACTCTTATTCTGATTTTACTTCACTCTTGTTCACAAAACACATCACTCTTATTCTGATTTTACTTCACTCTTGTTCACAAAACACATCACTCTTATTCTGATTTTACTTCACTCTTGTTCACAAAACACTTCACTCTTGTTCACAAAACACTTCACTCTTGTTCACAAAACACATCACTCTTATTCTGATTTTACTTCACTCTTGTTTACAAAACACATCACTCTTATTACGATTTTTACTTCACTCTTGTTTACAAAACACATCACTCTTATTCTGATTTTACTTCACTCTTGTTTACAAAACACATCACTCTTATTCTGATTTTACTTCACTCTTGTTTACAAAACACATCACTCTTATTAATATATTTAATTACTCAAATTTCAATAATGCCGAATTCAAGCATGGCAGAAACAGAAGAAAGTGGCATCGGAGTGATCGATAAACCGTGTCATTATTAGTTGATGGCTAACATATTTTTAATCACTTAATTGTAGTTATGGTTAAATGATTAATTAAGCATCCAACTCACTAATAACATGCCATTTCATCCACCACAACCATCTCCATCGTCATATCCGCACAATCAATGTTTTCCATCAACCGATCCACTGCCGCCGCATTCGTCTCCACCACGCACACCGTGTCGCCGCCGTCTTCATCCCACGCATTCACGCAGTGCAGCGGATTAAACCCCGCAGCCTCAATCCACACGCTCTCTGCCTCATCCTCCGCATACTTCGAAATAACCCCTAATCTCGCCACCTTCTCCCGATCCACCCCCACCGGCGACCTCCCCCTCACAATCAGCCACAGATCCACCACGATCTGCATATCCGGTATCACGGCGTACTTCTCCGTCACCGCGAAGTCGTGAATCGACATCGGCCTCTCTATTGAGTTTATAGCCACAGATCTGTACTTTTGACCATAGTACCCATGCATTTTTATTATATTGTAAATTTATGATTAATGGCACTAATATCTCCTTAAATTCAAAAATTAATACTAGCCCTTGATTTTTTGATCTTGTGGCTATGATTTGTTCTCTAGTTATTTGGTTAAGGAGTATTTGCCATAGATCACTACTCTAAATATGTTAGTGATCAAGATATATAACTAATCTTAAGTGTATAACTAGAGAACAAATTTCAGCCACACATCTTAATGGAACAAATATTATTTATTTTAATAATCTAAAATAGGCCAAGGGTATTTTTGGAAAATACATTATGAAATTCAAAATCACGTTTCATTTCCTTCCAGATTTCCTTCCAGATTTTCAAATCTCCTTCCAATTCTCCCTCGTAATCTTAGGTCTCGAAATTCCCCAATAGCTCGAAACCACAACGCCACCTTTCTCGGCCTTCTCCTCCGGCGACTCGCTGTTCTTCACCGATGAAGGCGGCGACGATGTAGGCTCCGCCGCCGAGCTCATCATCCGCCTCCACCATATCAACGCCGCACTCATTCATTGATATTGAATGAGAGATGAGAGTTGTTCAAGTGTTTGTTGGAAGATTGAAAAAGAAAGGTGGAGTTGTGGACTGTCGACATTATGATAGAGAGATTATAATACAACAATGGATTATTTGCGCATTTAATTCCTATCAAACGCCAATTTAGTGCGGTCACAATAGGTTGCTTTTGTGATGGTGTATAATAGTAGTTTAGTAATCGTATAATACCCACAATTAGTGTTAAGTAATTATTACTACTTCGGTTAATTGTGTCTGCTACTGTAGCTAGTACATTATGGAGTACAGTATTAGGAGTGATTGAAGAATTATTTGCTCAATCAAATTCCAACTGTTGTGGTATAGTAGCTAGTTAGTATTCACCTAATAAAACTATTCATAACTGATCAGAGAATTCAGAATGAAAAATCAATTAATATTACAGCAGCAAAGGAGCTGCAACATATACACAATCTCATGCATATATGTAATGTAACTACTTGCAGTAACAAGACTAAAAAAGACACACTGATAACTACTTCACTCTTGTTTACAAAACACATCACTCTTATTATGATTTTACTTCACTCTTGTTTACAAAACACATCACTCTTATTATGATTTTACTTCTCCTGTTTACAAAACGCATCACTCTTAGCATGATTTTACATCACTCTTGTTTACAAAACACATTACTCTTAGCATTATTTTACTTCACTATTGTTTACAAAACACATCACTTTTGTCTACAAAACACATCACTCTTAGCATGATTTTATATCACTCTTGTTTACAAAACACATCACTCTTAGCATGATTTTATATCACTCTTGTTTACAAAACACATCACTCTTATTCTGATTTTACTTCACTCTTATTGTGATTTTACTTCACTCTTGTTTACAAAACACATTACTCTTATTCTTATTCTGATTTTACTTCACTCTTATTCTGATTTTACTTCACTCTTGTTTACAAAACACATCACTCTTATTCCGATTTTACTTCACTCTTAGTTACAAAACACATCACTCTTATTCTGATTTTACTTCACTCTTGTTTACAAAACACATCACTCTTATTCTGATTTTACTTCACTCTTGTTTACAAAACACATCACTCTTATTATGATTTTACTTCACTCTCGTTTACAAAACACATCACTCTTAGCATGATTTTACTTCACTCTCGTTAACAAAACACATCACTATTAGCATGATTTTACTTCACTTTTGTTAACAAAACACATCAATATTAGCATGATGTTACTTCACTTTGAATTTCATCTTTCAACTTTGAATTTTCAATTTTGTGTGGGTGAGAAATTGGGGGAAGAAGAAGACGAAGATTTAGGAGGAAGGGTTTCAACTCCCAATATAAGGATTTAGTAGTGTTCTGAATTCTCGGCCACTGTTCTCTGATTTTTCGGCAGCCCTGAAAGAGTATCACACTAGCACCCCTTTACCAAGTCGTATAAGAGCAACTTTCCAGCACTTGCAAAATGGTGTCCCAGATGCACTCCGGTGACATGCAAATGTGGAGGCAACTCAGGCAACTAACTATCAATGAATTGGTTTTATTGTATTGAATATACAACATAATGAGCTTATGAATAAACTACAATAGTGATTCAATCTATCCAATTGAAACATTGATTATTTATTTTATTTTATACATAATGAGCAAATCAGAATAAGAGTGATGTGTTTTGTGAACAAGAGTGAAGTAAAATCAGAATAAGAGTGATGTGTTTTGTGAACAAGAGTGAAGTGTTTTCTGAACAAGAGTGAAGTAAAATCAGAATAAGAGTGATGTGTTTTGTGAACAAGAGTGAAGTGTTTTCTGAACAAGAGTGAAGTGTTTTGTGAACAAGAGTGAAGTAAAATCAGAATAAGAGTGATGTGTTTTGTGAACAAGAGTGAAGTAAAATCATGCCAAGAGTGATGTGTTTTGTAAACAAGAGTGAAGTGTTTTCTGAACAAGAGTGAAGTAAAATCAGAATAAGAGTGATGTGTTTTGTGAACAAGAGTGAAGTAAAATCAGAATAAGAGTGATGTGTTTTGTGAACAAGAGTGAAGTGTTTTCTGAACAAGAGTGAAGTGTTTTGTGAACAAGAGTGAAGTAAAATCAGAATAAGAGTGATGTGTTTTGTGAACAAGAGTGAAGTAAAATCAGAATAAGAGTGATGTGTTTTGTGAACAAGAGTGAAGTAAAATCAGAATAAGAGTGATGTGTTTTGTGAACAAGAGTGAAGCGTTTTCTAAACAAGAGTGAAGTAAAATCAGAATAAGAGTGATGTGTTTTGTGAACAAGAGTGAAGTAAAATCAGAATAAGAGTGATGTGTTTTGTGAACAAGAGTGAAGTGTTTTCTGAACAAGAGTGAAGTGTACTCGGAAATGATGTGGAGGAATTGGCGAAGATGCCGTTTTGATGAAAAGCTGTTGTCGTTTACTCATTTTTCATTTTTTAAATTCATTTTTCTGCCCCACAAAAGCATTATTTTACTTCACTCTCGTTTACAAAACACATCATTCTTAGGCATGATTTTACTTCACTCTTGTTTACAAAACACATCACTCTTGGCATGATTTTACTTCACTCTTGTTTACAAAACACATCACTCTTGGCATGATTTTACTTCACTCTTGTTTACAAAACACATCACTCTTGGCATGATTTTACTTCACTCTTGTTTACAAAACACATCACTCTTGGCATGATTTTACTTCACTCTTAGGCATGATTTTACTTCACTCTTGTTTACAAAATACATCACTCTTAGGCATGATTTTACTTCACTCTTGTTTACAAAACACATCACTCTTAGGCATGATTTTACTTCACTCTTGTTTACAAAACACATCACTCTTGGCATGATTTTACTTCACTCTTAGGCATGATTTTACTTCACTCTTGTTTACAAAAATCTTAGACATGATTTTTGTTTAATATATGATGCATTATTTTATAACGGGAAAATTAATGGTTCCGTCAAATAAGGATTGAAATATATCGAATATAAAAGTACAAGGACTTACTAAAACAAAAAAATTGTATAAGGACCTATTGAAATAAACAATCAAAGTAGAAGGATTTAAAGATGTGTTTTGTCTATTGCAAATATTGATTTTCATTTCCTCGCATAGTTTGCTCAATGTGTTATTTTAAAAATTGATGAAATTATAAATCAACAAATTAAAAGTGGAGATAAAATTGCTATTTTTAAACTCGTGTTATAATGACAAGTTTTAGAAAAGAAATTATGGAACAAGCAACTTATTTTCTTCAAATCTGTCGATCTACGCAGTTAGAATTTGGGAAAATAACTTCACTCATATTGTGATTTTACTTCACTCTTGTTTATAAAAAACATCACTCTTAGTATGATTTTACTTCACTCTTGTTTACAAAAAACATCACTCTAGTTTACAAAACATATCACTCTTAGCATGATTTTACTTCACTCTTGTTTACAAAACACATCACTATTAGTATGATTTTACTTCACTCTTGTTTACAAAAAAACATCACTCTTAGCATGATTTTACTTCACTCTTGTTTAAAAAACACATCACTCTTAGCATGATTTTACTTCACTCTGGTTTACAAAACACATCACTCTTAGCATGATTTTACTTCACTCTTGTTTACAAAACACATCACTATTAGTATGATTTTACTTCACTCTTGTTTACAAAAAAACATCACTCTTAGCATGATTTTACTTCACTCTTGTTTACAAAACACATCACTCTTAGCATGATTTCACTTCACTCTTGTTTAAAAAACACATCACTCTTAGCATGATTTTACTTCACTCTTGTTTAAAAAATACATCACTCTTACCATGATTTTACTTCACTCTTGTTTACAAAACACATCACTCTTAGCATGTTTTTACTTCACTCTTGTTTACAAAACACATCACTCTTAGCATGATTTTACTTCACTCTTGTTTACAAAACACATCACTTTTAGCATGATTTTACTTCACTTTTATTTACAAAACACATCACTCTTAGCATAATTTTACTTCAGTCTTGTTATATGGTCATCATCATCAGCTTCTATATATGCTTCATCTCTTCTTCCACTAAAATAATAATTGCAAGCAGTTTACAAGTATGAGATTCCCATGTTTTCTACTTGTGATCTACTTATTCAATTTTGTAAAAGCAGAAGAAACTCTAGAGACGTACATCGTCCAAATCGACCCACAAATCAACAATATTAATCAATATTCATTTTTGGCAGCCAATGTCGAGCTCCAGTCACGTCTTCTCCATCACTATAACCACGTTTTCTCTGGTTTCTCAGCAAGACTATCGGCAGCTGAAGTGAAAGTCGTGGCAAATACAGAGGCCCCCCTCCTCGCCGTCCCCAACCCCCTCCTCCGCGCCCCCTCCTCCCCCAACCTCGCCGATGTCCTCCGCTGCCACGTCCTCCTCGAATACCTCTCCCTCCCCAACCTCCGCTGCATCCCCCGCCGGCAAGCTCGTTGCCACTCTTCTCCAAACCTGATTTTGGCTATGCAATGACCATAATACCCCCGCCTTGTTATTATGGAGTAAATTTGTAATTGAGGGAACTAATTTCTCCTTAAATTCAAAAATTAATACTAGCCCTTGATTTTTTTGATCCTGTGGCTATGATTTGTTCTCTAGTTATTTGGTTAAGGGGTGTTTGCCATAGATCACTACCATATATATATATATATATATATATATATATATGCTCCCTCCATCCCATAGAGATATTTTTTTCCCATTTTGATCTGTCCTATAAAAATAACTCCTTTTTATTTTTGCCATTTTCTCTCTTACAATGTGACCTCATTCTCTTTTATATATAATAATACTTTAATAATTTTTTCTTTTTATATCTCTCCTACTTTATCAAATTTCACATTAAACTCGTGTCGTCCAAAGTAATGATCATATAAAAGTATAACTTATAAGTACTGATCTAAGGAAACCACTGCTTAAATGCATAACTAGAAAATACAAATTTAGTTCACTATAAGAGTGACTTTGTTCACTACACGAAGGAGTGAACCATAACGTTATTACAGTGAACTAAATCCTTGACGGAATAAATACTTCACTATAAAGGTATTTTGGCTCACTTCTTGTTTTTAAATTTATATTATAAACTAAAACACTCATAGTGAACTAGATCGTTTTAATCTAATGGCTGAGATTTGTTCTCTAGTTATGCACTTAATATTAGTTATACTTTAATCATCTTCCATAACGTATATTACAATGACTTTTTAAACTTATTTTTCATTACATTTTAAAACTTATGCAGGATCAAAATATGCTAAATTTTATAGGAAGTGGGAGTATTACAAGTTAACACAAAAGTCCACCCCTAGAACTTTTTTTTAACTGTTTCTACTTATTATTCCAAGTTAAAAACATTAAAATTTAGGTTGTTACTGAATTAATTTGTCGAGATCAAACTAAGTACTTAGGTAATTTTTCAATCTCTTCTTAAAAAATTTCAACTCTTCCTTGCTAATGTGTATCTAACAATATGATTTTCAGTCATGAATTCTTAATCAATAATTTCGGCAAATGATCTTTTAGTGATGTAGCTTAAATCTAATATACTAGTGCTCGTATTTATTCTCCCGCTACTGATGTGGAAGCATTCTAGTATATTCACAAAATTTAATCTTCATAACAAAATTAGAATTATAAAAGATAAATATATTTAAAATTCGAAATATTCAAGAACAATCTGATATAGTTACAAGTTACAACAAAATTAATCCTGAATCCAAAAGAATATTAAGATTTCTGTTGGAGCTTGGCTTTCAAAGCCTCAATGACAGCTGAGAAATCATCATCACTTAGCCCTTTAGATTTGGCCACTTTGTAGAGCTCGTTCGCGGCTGCTGCAACCGGAGTTGGCTGAGAAACAGACTCGGCCAACCCTAGAGCGAGTCTTAGATCCTGTACACGGCGGCCATAATTACAAAACGAACAACAAATTAAGTTCCCAGAGAGAGACAAACATAGAAGAAGACATCATACCTTCTGCTGATGCTTCAGTGGAAACGCAGTCGGGTAGAGCGACTTCACCATTGAAGGACCTTTCATGGCATACATTGGTGCACTGATGGCACCCTGGGAGATCACCTGCAGACGACAACGTTCAGAAAATGTTCGAATGAGTAAATCCGAGATCAAGGAATCCAGCAATGATCGTGAAGGAAATCATGTGAAATCAAATCAAGATTCTTGTAAACGTAGAGAATAAACACCCTTTAAAATCAATTCGAGATCCTTGAATTCTATCTTCGCACGACATACCTCGACAAGAATGCTAGGATCGAGACCTACTTTCTCACTGAGGAGCAGTCCTTCGGAGAATGATGCCATCATACTGCAAATCAAGCTAAAACAATCAGGATTCTGTGAACGAGACAGAGGCGTGTGAACCCAAAACCGATGAGTTATAGCAGTTGCGAACCTTCCCATAATCATGTTCACGACGAGCTTCATTGCAGCTCCATTCCCAACTTCGCCAAGGTAAAATCTTGACTAGAACAATTCGTGAAAACATGTCAGAACACTAGAGACTGCCACGATTCTGATGAAGAGAAAATTGCGGAATCACCTTTCCCATGAGGTCTAAATATGGAGCAGCCGTTTCATAGAGAGATTTGTCACCTGAAAGATCGAGTTTCCATTAATTAAAGAACTCTGTAAAACAATATTCTTGGAGAGAATAAAAAATGTGCTTGATTACCAGCAGTGAGAAAAATCAGCTTCCCGTCTTCAGCTGGCTTTTTCGAGCCTGACACTGGAGCCTGTCGAGAGAAAGGAGAATACACGTTTCTCATTAACACCATATGATTATAACTCTCTTCCTTGGTATTTAGATAAATAGTTCTAGCAGTTAACCTCCAAAAACAGAGCTCCAGTAGATTGTATACGTGCACTGATCAAGCTGGAAGTCGGGCCATCAACGGTAGAGACGTCTACATAACTGCAGAAATGCTTAATGAGAAGTTTGAAGTTGCATACAATTTCAAGTAAGCAAGAAAGTTGAAAAAAAAAACCCACCCTTTCCCGGGACTCATACCACTTGCCGCCCCTTGCTTCCCACATGCTACATCAACCTGAAAACAGAACAAAGCTCAACGAGCTAGCACTGATAGGAAAAATAGCTATATCCTCGACGACTCACTGCACTTTCGGGATCAGCAAGCATGGCAAATGTTATGTCACAAGAGGCAGCTACTTCCTCAGGTGAGGGCTTGTATCTGCATCAATTTAAGCCTTCCTTCCTAAGCAAACCGGAAATATCATACGAACCTATGGACTTGCAGTGACTAACAACACAGCATATCAACAACTTACTTTGCACCCAACGAGATAAGGGGATCACATTTGCTTTTTGTGCGGTTCCAAACAGTTACATCACATCTGTATCACATATCCATTACAATTTACAAACAATTTGTTGAAGAGGAACAATGTATACTATAACATTCAAGCTTACTATCCAATAGACAACCATAAACAACAAATAATCTAAATTCAACTATTAAAATACATGAATCCTACCCTGCTTTTATCAGATTCTGTGCCATTGGAGAACCCATAATCCCGAGCCCCAAAAAACCAACGCTAGCAGGGAGCTCATCTGCTTCTGTTTGAGCAAATACAATAATCAAATTTTGTTGAGCAACTATACAAAAATTACAAAAAAAAGTACCTTTGGATTGTTGAGAAGAGAAGGCCTGAACTTGAACACAGAATTGGGGTTTAATGGGAGAGCAAGAAAGGGGCTTAGCCCCAAATTGGACTGGATAAAAGCTAGGGCACATAGACATGACTCTTTGTGGAGAGAGAGGTGCAGCGTAAGAGAGATAAAGGTTAGTATTGCAGGTGGCCCTCATCATCAAAATCTTCATGCCCTTTTCGAAATTTTGAACCTTTTGTCAGTTACTACTCATAAATTGAAAGTTTATGGGCATGATGGTATCGTTACTCGTTGTGCGAAAAGCGCAAATATCAATTAACTGATATCCATGGATGGACGTAGTGAGGTCTCGCACTCTGGATAAGGGCATCCACTACGCGGCGCGCAACCGTCCCGCGTTCCGTCCCGCGGCCCGTGCCTGAGAGACACTGGACGGGCTGTCACGCCACGCACCGTGGCGACGTGGCGCGCCCCTGCGCCATGCGTGACGCTCACTCGCCGGCCCGCGAGTGGGCGTCGTCACGCTGACACAATAAATCAAATTTTTTTAAACAAAATCGAATTTTAAAAAAAATACTTTTTATTTATAAAAATTGTTTTTATATTTAATAACAATTTTTACAAATAAATAAATAAATACAAGAAATTCGTAATAGCTCACATATATTTGATTGGCTTGCGAATTTATGAAACTCATTCTTGGTTGCTTCTCTTTTATAGAGACAACCTTGAATGTTTTATGTTCCACTTTCGATGTGGGACAAAGTCATTCTTGGTTGCTTCTCTTTTATAGAGACAACCTTGAATGTTTTATGATTCACTTTCGATGTGGGATAAAATCGTTCTTGATTGTTCTTCTTTTATAGAGACATCCTTGATGTTTTATGTTTCACTTTCGATGTGGGACAAAATCATTCTTGGCCGTTTCTCTTTTATAGAAACATCCAAGAATGATTTTGTCCCACATCGAAAGTGAAACTTAAAACATTCAACGATGTCCATATAAAATTGTATTTTAAATTATGTCATTTTTATTTTTTTAAAGATTTTAATTATGTTTTTTTTAATTTTAAGTTGTATTTTTATTTTATGTTGTAATGTTATTTTAATTTTAATGAAGTGTGTGTGTTTTAATTGAATTGTGTTGGAAATATAAATAAAAAAATGAAATTGAATGAATAGTAATTTAAGGGACGGTTAAGGGATGGAGCGTTGCAGGTTCCGTCTCTTAGTTAAGGGATGGAGTAAAAAAGTACAGTGGGGCACTCAAATAGTAGTTTAAAAGACGGTATGGAGACAGCGTAGTGGATGCTCTAAGGTCACAACATTCTGAACGATATCGTATTGATGCAAACCTGTTGAGCTACGTCGACATTTTGTGTTTAGTTATTAGAGATTTCTATTTTTTATTCATGAATTTAAAAAGTTGTTGTATAATGGAGTACATAAGTTTAAATTTTTTTGCATTATTATTGTGCTGTGATGTAATTTCGCAGGAGCTTAAAGATATGAAAACCAATTAATATTAGTTATTGTAAGTTTGTGATTAAAATTATATCAATATAACTAATCTTATTTATCAAACACTTTTAGTAATCTTTTGGTAGGTTTATAAAGTAATCCTTTGTTTTAAATTATCATCCATATAAATTACTCCCTCTGTCCAACTAAAGATGAAATATTTGCTTTTTAGTACAAGATTTAATGTAGTGTTGTTTTGTAAGTTAACTAGTGTTACCACCTGTGTTATGCACATGACAAAAAAATTTTAAATAATGAAGACATATTAATTTCAAATAAAGAATATAGAGTAAATAAGTATAAAATTATATTTACAAATAAGAACAAATTAAAATAAGTATTTGTAATATTGTAAACAATTTAAAATATTATAAACAACCACAAAAAGATATTTGTAGTTCTCTCAACCCACTCTTAATGAAATATTTCATATTTTAGCAGATGATTGTATACTATTTTAATATTTTATATGATTGTAGTAGTATAAAATAAAAGAAAAAACAAAAGAGGAGATGTGTGGATGAAATAGAATAAGACATACAAATAAAGAAAAATGTAATACTACTATTTACATAAGAAAATAAAAAACTATTTGAACGAATAAATAGTTCACCAGTTTCGATTAACAAAACATAAGTATTCATAAATGCAAACAAAAACATAAGAAAAATAATAACAGACCATTAGTTCATAAGTTTTGAAATTACAACATAATTGTTTATAACTAAAAACATGTTTTTTTTAGAATTAAATAGACATGATAAAACGAATAAAAATATTGACAAACACGGATTTTGCATGTTTTAAGAACTAGATTTGGTTCGTTTTAAATGTTAATCATGCATATTATGTTCTTGAATTGCATATGTTATACATTTGGTACTTTTGACGGGTTTGTTGATAAATGATAGAAAAAGATAGAAAAAGGTGCAAAAAAGGCCAAGGTGCAGCAGCCTCAGTTCAATCTAATTTTCCCGTCGCTTTTGAAGTCCAATTAGTGATTAATTTATACCATTCTCTTCGTCTTCGAAATAGCTTCACGTGGATACCTTGCACGTCTCAATCGGAGTTCTGTGGAGAAAGTTATGACTATTCTACGAACATTGCGCAATGCAGTCAAAACTGATGGAAATTTTAGCAGAAATTCAAGAAAGAGAATAAATTATTAAATTGTCAAACCGAATCTCTCTCATTTCTTGTAGGGCACGAAAATAACCTAAGACTAACCCTTTTTCTAGCCTATAAATATCCCTAAACCTAATTTATATTTTCCATCTCGGAGCATCCAATCCTTCCCCTCTCTACACATCCTTCCATCCCATCTTCCACACTTAATTCCTCCACCTTCCACAGGGGCGGAGCTCTGCAGATCCATGCAAGAGAAGGCTGAAGATTGAAGATTCAACCTTGGGTTTTATCAATTTCTTTCCTGTCTTGTACTTTTATTTATTGTTTTACTTGTCAATGAGTAAAACATCATTTGTAGAATTTTTGGTGAAGATATTTTATTGATTTTTCTTGTTAGCTCTTGCAGTTATTTGATTTATCCTTGTGCTTTCTATGTTCAATTGATTAGCTACCTCTTGAATACATGTTAGAGTTGATTAGAGTACTCGGGAGAAGAAATAATTAGCTTAGAAAAGGGATAATTCACACTTTAATTCAAGAGTTGAGGTTTTATGTGAGGTCATTGGTCTTAACGATCATTTGGGAGTTCGATGTTAGTAATTTAAAAGGAGACTTTGGTTTCAACATCTAATCTACAGGTTTCTCACCTCGGGAGGGGGTTTAATTTAGTATTGTGACCGACTTAATAACTCTAGAGACCGTAATTCAAGGAAGTCGATTGGATAATAGCTCGTGACTGTGTTTTTGGATCCTAAAATTCTACATTCTTTAGCCTGCTTAGTATATGATAGCCAGTTGCAATCTTATTCCTTGTGTTCGATATCATGGTACTGACCTTTAGCTATATTAGATCTACCATGTATGCTTGCAGGTATTTTTAATGCTAATAAATAGTGCATAAAAAATCACAATTAATAAATTCATTTTCATCAAAATTAAATTCAATAGTACATGATAATATTTTGTAAATCACAAAAAAGAAATAGAACTCAAAGTTACAAACAAAATTATCTTATCTAGTAGTAGAATAAATTAAAATCAACTCAATTATAACTATGTGTACTTCTAGTAATTTAAATATAAATATATTTAAAAATTATATATCTTAAATTAAATACATTTATAAGTAATTTCAACATATTTAATTAAACTAATATATTTACATATAAAATTGTATATTATTAGACACAACAACAATTAATGTTATGCAATATTGTTCTTTGTTTGATAATGATAATAATTTTAGATTTTTGTTAGTAGAAAGACAATTTTCTTTCATTAAATTCCATGTTATCAATATCATTTAATTTCTTTTTTTTTAATATTTTATTAATAGTAAGAAATAAACAATTAAATATATGAATAAATTAGATCATAGAAATTTAAAATATCCTTGAGAAGCCAAGATAAAAAAAAATTGGATAATCCAATACTCACATCTTAGTTGACTACTTATTTTCTTATGTTTAATTTCAGACCATGGAATGCATGACCAAAGATTAAATGCAATTTTTGTATACGAAAAAAATAAATTTTTTATTTCCACCATATATACATATAAAAAGTAAATTATCACTTAAAATAACAGTTCAGCACTTCAAATTTATACTACACTTTATATCATAAGAAGTTATACAAACTTTATAAATTAGATTTAATTTTAAATATTTATAATTTCATCTAATTTCATAATTTATTCTATAAACTTTGTAGTATTGTTTAATTAATTGGAAACTAATTAAAATATATTATAAAATTATATACTACTATTTAAAATATATTAAAATTTTCAATTAAGTAAATACAGGATGAGACAAAGAATTATATATCTGTGTTGTCATTTAGCTTGATTATTAATATGGAAATAAGTATTGCAATAAAGGATTCCGATTTTCCTTTTCATTATTATTTTAATATATATATATATATATATATATATAGGATTTTGATCAAAACAAGAATGAGTTTAAATAAAGAAATAGAGGCCAAATGTGGTCCTTAGGATTACTCGAGATCATCTTAAGATTAGAATATCTAATGGCTATATTAATTTCTGAAATATTATTATTTTAATCATTATTAATCCTATAAGGTTACTTATGTCATATCATGTAATCGTTTGTTATGGAAAATCCTATAATGTTGCCTCTCACTAACAAATCATCTGCGTGAGTGATGAATTAACATTCCATAACTTCAACTCCTTCATATCTTCCATATTCATCATACGATCTTCCATATTTCCAAGGAGATTTATTATTCTTGAGCAATTAGTTTCCAGATTTCGTCGTTGCATCAATCTGTTCCATTTGCGTTTCATTTTCAATCCTATACCATCGTTCATCATATACTTTTGTATCAATCTGTTCCATCGTCGCCGTTGCCAGATCCATCCAATATATATAGTTTGATAAAAACATTTCGATCAGATTTGAATGACGCATTCCGGTACTCCGTAGTTTTATGTAATGACTCGATTATTTGATTATTATGACCCAAATATTCATTTAGTATGACCCAAAAGACTGCAAGATGTTTGGGTTATCGTTTATTTTACTTCCGTTTGTTTGATACGAACATTTCGATCAGATTTGTATGAAACATTCTGGTACTCCGTAGTGTTATATAATGACTCGAATATTGGATTATTATGACACAAATTACTCATACTTTGACATGACCCAAATATTCATTTATTATGACCCAATGTATGAAGTAATTATCATCATATGGTATTTCGACTACAAGAAACAAGAGGATTACAGTACCCTTAACCGATTCTATTTTTACTCAAACAACTAATGTATTATTCAATATGGCAACTTTAGGTCATTGTAAGTGCAGTTTTTAGTCATATTAATATTGTTGGATGGAAAAAAATAGGTGTTGTTTGGGTCATTTTTATTGTATTTTTCGGTCATATTAATATGACCTAATTTTTAAATTTGTCAATAATAGCAGAATAATTTGACAGACGAAGAGCTTTGATTGCTCTGTATTTTTATTAATTGGTAAATTACAGTGGATTACTAGTACATAGAGACTCCAAAATAAATACAGATGAAATAATATATATAGTGAAGTAACAATAACATCCGGCTGACATTTATAAAACATGGTTCAAAAATCGAGAATTTCAAGGTCTAAACATCATTTACTTAAAATAGTGGTAAACTATAAAGAAATGAACAAAAGTTTCAGTAGTTTTAGGTATGACATAACTATTGATTAAGATCCGTAGTTTGCTATCATCTTTTCTACGTTGATCTTTGTTTTCTTGTTCTCATTTGCATAATGTTTGGATGCCGCTGCTTTATTTAATAATGCGCTATGATTATTTCTTGCAACCATCAACACACGATTGTATTTAGCTCTTCAATACTCAAAATCCCCTATCAATGCATTTGTGCATAAGAACGAGGTTAATACAGAGACATAAGCGTCATAAAACAACAATTGTGTAATAGAGATAGTATCACAATCATATCAAGTTATGATTTCTGTTTAATGTAAGGACCTTTTCCAAAAATTTGAACATCTTCAGCAGTTCCCTTCCCTCTTTCACCTTCTACACAAATATATTTATGTGGTGTTGTATATGAAAGATCATTAAATTAGTGTATAACATTAACACAAACAAAGTATAAAAAATATGAGTTTTTTCCATAGCATGTTTCCCATATGTCTCCTATTATAAAAGCATATCCCATCTCAATTCATGAGTACTTCAAAAGCAGAGGTTCAGAAGGTAAATACATATAACTTTAACCTTGTTTTGGGTCATCGATACCATGTCTCAGTTCAGTCGAGTTTTGAGTGGAACTTTGACCTATTGCTGATGAAAAAAAATCACAATTAAATAACAGAGTGCCCAAAAAGAACCAAAACTACAATCCTTCAAATAATAACCTAGAAAATGTAGTTGACATACCTTTCTGTGCTTTGGGTTTTGGCAGTACCTTCTTCTTCACAGTCATTATTTGATAGAGTAGGTTACATCCAACCAACTGAAGTGAAAATTGGGTCAGATTTGAGTTAAGTTTCAGACAATCGCTATACACAATCTTACTAACAATTTTCGTCATGCGTCGCGGTTCAAGAAGATCGTGTGTCGACCATTGCTGAAGAAGGCGCTAGGTTTATCGTTCTCGTTGATTTCAGAATCGTCAACTGTGATTTGTTCTTTGTTGATTTGATAGATTATGGTTTTTGTCACAGATTTTGTGGTTTTTTGATGAAAAATGGGATGAATTTTTGGTGAAATAGAGTTAAATTGAACGACGCCAGAACCCAAGCACCAACTTAGCGTGTGGAGTAATGACTCCCATTTGATCCGCTCTTAAAAAATGGAACGACGATTCATTAATTTTTCTATTCCTAATTTACCCTTCACATGACATAAATCGTTCTTATTATGCCCCAAAAGATTCAGTTTGCAATCCAAATCGTGGCCATTCATCTACATATCTAACGGCCCATATATGGTCTGTATTTCTATACATAGGGACTTCTTTTGATAGATTTAAACCCTATATATATATATATATATATATATATATATATATATATATATATATATAGGGTTTTGATCTATGCAAAACTAGATTTAAATACAGAAACGCAGAACAATATCATAATTATGTCACTTTTAGGTCATAATTAGGTAATTTTTAGGTCATGCTAACAAAGCATGACCTAAAACGATCTTAGCATGACATTAAACCCAAATATTATAATATGACCTAAAATTGCTTAATTATGACCTTCCGTGTTTTTGGTTAATTATTGACCATTAGATCATCTAATCCTAGGGCCAAGATTTGGTCTGTATTTCTGGATTTAAACACATACTTATTTTGATCATCTCCCTATATATATATATATATATATATATATATATATATATATATATATATATATAGGGTAGTGATCTATGGCAAACACCCCTTAACCAAATAACTAGAGAACAAATCACAGCCACAAGATTAAGAAAATCAAGGGCTAGTATTAATACATGTAATTTTAGAATTTAAAGGAGAAATTAGTTATCTCTCTCACAAATTTACTCCACAATAACCAAGCGGGGGTATAATGGTCATTAACAGGCAAAATTAGGTTACGTCGTCATTGCCAATTCAATTCATTTGACAGAAACAACGTCTCATCTTCTCCTCTTCTTCTCTTATCCTCTTCCCTCTTCTCCAAAATCAATTAGTATCACACAAAATGGCGGTGAATTGCTGCTGCAGGTCTTCCTTCGCCGCCTCCACCGCCATTTACGCCGCCGCCAGAGCTCTCAACACCTTCACAATCACTCTCCGAAGGCGGAATGCCTTCTCACAATCGATTAGGAACCCTATTAATCAAATCGCTCCGTCCAATTTCTTAGCAAGGAGCAAGGCCACAGAATCGGAGTTCAAAACCGACTCCGACGAGATCGACTGCATAGGCATCGGGCTGGATGTCGAATGCGTGATCAGTGAAGAATCGGAGTAGGTGAGAGGGGAGACGAGAGATATGTTGGTTGAATTGGCTCTGTGTAAATGTATTACCAGTTGTTTTATTGCTCTGCCTGAATTGAACATTTTGACGAGACCTATTGGTGCGAATGCAGCACCATTTGCCAGTTGCCTCACAGCTGCAACTGTGAACACTTCGAACTCGCGAGTTTTTAGTTGATTTGGATGAGATGTATTCATCCCGACATTAATGACTTCTCCTGTAGGGAATTTTGAAAATGATTATTGGAACTTTCAGTAAGTCAGAATTCATGTAACAATAATTTTGAAACTAATCAATTTGTTTTCCTTGTTTCTCCTTCGTCGTACGATAGCCTTCTTATGTTAATTGTGTTTTAGGTGCACCACACTAACGGCTTGAGTAGAATTTTGGGACTGAAAATTATTATTTGTAATTTCTGTGTAGTTCTATAGTGATGTGTTTTGTAAACAAAAGTGAAGTAAAATCATGCTAAGAGTGATGTGTTTTGTAAACAAAAGTGAAGTAAAATCAAGCTAAAAGTGATGTGTTTTGTTAACAAGCGTGAAGTAAAATCATGCTAAGAGTGATGTGTTTTGTAAACAAGAGTGAAGTAAAATCATGCTAATAGTGATGTGTTTTGTTAACAAGAGTGAAGTAAAATCATGCTAATGTCTTAGCAATACAATTAACTGTGTTAAAAAATTTTGCACCTGGAAAAAAAAATTGGCTAAGAAAATGATGCACAAAACAAAATTCGGCCCTTTTTATTTTAAAAGGTTGCTGCTGCCCAACTAATCCGTTACATTTGGGATTTTTTGGGAGAAAATAACTATGATTGTGGATAATATCAGCCAACTTAAATTAGGACTACGTACCATATTTGTGACAATTAGCTATATTAAACATGACATAATCATTTTTTGTAAAAATAACATTATTCACCCAATAAGTTGTAAACAAACATAAATATTTCCAACATTGGCGACAAACAATACCGTCAACACTAAATTCCACACTGCATCTTCTCCTCACACACTGCCCACAGTGTTTATTCACTTCCACCAAAGCTTCCCCCTATAAATCCACCCTTCAACTCTGCAACCTTTCTACCTCCAAACCAATCACAAACAACTCAAAAATGAATTCGAGCAACGTGATTTGCCCCGCCGCCCCGTCATCCGGGACTCTAGGTCGACACCTGGCACGACGGACGTCTTCTCCGTCCCGGGCGACTTCAACTTCACCTTCCTCGACCACCTCATAGACGAGCCCGGCATCAACCTGATCGGCTGCTGAAACGAGCTCAACACCGGGTGCACCGAGCAGCTCCTCCACCTTCTTCGCGTAGTCCCCAACCTCGCCGCTCTCCTCCGGCTTCTTCACGTCGCCGCCCGAAGGAATTTCGGTCTAGGCCGCGGGTTTGTCTTCAGCGGCGGCGGCGGGGTGGATTTGGGGGCGCCGTACTGGCGGAGGTAGCCCTCGGCTTGGTCGACGTACTTGCCGACGCCCTGGGTGGAGTCGAGCTTGCCGTACTCGGAGGCGGCACCGAGGAGGTCGTCGGAGAAGCTGGCGGCCTTGGCCTTGTCACACTTCTCCGACTCGTTGCTAAATTGGGCTGCATAATTTCATATTTAAATTTCATAATGTAATTTCCAAAAATACCCTTGGCCTATTTTGTATTATTAAAATAAATAGTATTTGTTCCATTAAGATGTGTGGCTAAGATTTGTTCTCTAGTTATACACTTAAGATTAGTTATATCTTGATCACTAACCTAGATATATATATATATATATATATATATATATATATATATATATATATATATATATATATATATTTCAATATTTTAAGAGTATTAAAAAAACATAAAAGTAAGATTCTTAAAAACATTATATAATTTAATAAATTAAATCAAAGTAATTCAACACTAATTATATATAAATTTAATTAGTTAATGAAAAAGAATTTAATTTTAAAATACATGAAAAATTTTAATACATAATAATAGAACCCAACAACCAAATTAAAACTCTATTTAAATAAAAATTTACAATAACAAATTATTTAAATCTAAAATCCTCCATTAAAATTTACAATTACAAATTATTTAAATCTAAAATCCTCCATTAGATCCAACCCACTTTATACCTAAAAAAGGCTAAACTATAGCCCAAATTATGTACATAAATTAATAATTTAATAATCCTACAAACCCTACACAAATGTTCAGCCTCCATCTCTCTTTCTCCTATCTGTTCGTCCCTTTCTCTCACCCCGACGGATATCATCTCGCCTGCGCCGTCTCTCCGGCCGCTTCCCGCCAGCCTCGCCGCCCTCCGCTACCACACTTCAAACCCAGCGCTGCCGTCAGCGACAGCCCCACCACCAGCAGATGGGTCGGTCATTGGACAACTTCCAATTCCTCCCTTTCCCCAGGCACTCCAGACGCCACAATTTCTGCACCGCCTCCCCCGCTTCCTGCTCTCCCGGAGCGCCTGGATTCCTTTTTATTGAACAGCCGCATCGCCGCCACCTCTTCCTCAATCCCGCTTGCACAGCCTCTTCGCCGGCGTCAGCTCTCTTTCTCTTTCCTTTGATGTTCTTCTTCTCCGGCGAGTAAAGATCGGATCTTTGAAGTGGCGGCTGGAGATGCCACGTTAGGGAGGCTGAGAGGACGTGAAGGACGGATTTGACGTGGGGAAATCAGAGATATCGCCTGCACTGCCTAGCCGCCGCTGCCGTCGGAGCTATCGCCTGATTCCAAGAGCTCTGCAGTGTTGCAATCATAGATAAAAATAATCAGTCCACAACAATGCACATTCACTAGTTAGTGGTGTGTTTATATAAATGTTTAATTTTCTTTGAGAAGCCAATGTTTCATTAGACCAATTTTTTGCCCAATGATATTTGTTGTCTCTGTCTAACCTATCTCCCTCTCTCTTTGTTTAGAATCGGCATGTAATGTTATTAAAAATACAATAACAATTAATAAAAAAAAAGTAAATATAGCTGTTACACATCAACTTCTGATTTTCCCTCCGAAAGGGTAAAAAGGACTTTTCATGCAACTGCACCTTCTAGTAGTATAGATGGGGAGAGAATATAGTAAAAGATGTGAAATGTAGAGATGATGTTGTTTCCATTTAAGGAAACGTTTTATTTTTAATGAGATAACTTAAAGATGGACGCATTTTATTTTTAATGGGACAGAAGGAGTATCTTAATAAATGTGATTAATAGTTTATTCTACACGTTTGGTAGACTATAGGAAATATTCATTTTATTTTCTAGTATGTTGTTTGATAGGGTTTCCAAAATAATAGATTAAAATAGGTAATGCCAATATTATCTTTTAAATGAACTTTTATAATAATTAGGGTTACTTTTAAAATTAGAGAAAAAGGCGTGTTCTAGCCCAGCCTCCTTCTCCATTACTCCACTCTTTCAACTCAAATCTCCATACTCATTCCATCACTCCACTTCTCAAGTGTTTCAGCCATTTTAATCCCACTCTCTCCGCGTTTAGTTCATGAAGTAGGTCTCCATCTCTAAGTTTTCTATAAGTAGGACTCCTCCATTTGCCTAATTTACAGTCCAACAAAAGTTGCAACAAGAGGTATATAAAATTTGTAGTATTTATTTCATGCATAAATTTCGTTCCTTCTTTCCTGTGCAAAATTTGTATTATTTGTTTTTTTGCATTAATCGGCTCTTCTCGTTATTGGTTAGGCTAGGCATGGCTGAGCATCAAGGTTCAAAAATGGTTGTCGACGGTAGTCAAAGGATACAAGGTATCAGATTATGAGTAAGCCTACATACTACAATTTCATCACGTAGGATGTGCTACTCAATTTTATGAGAATCACAATGAAATTTGGGCTCCACAATCACGAGCAATTGACCGCGACTCCAGCGACGAGTAATTGAGCGCAAAACCTAATTCATACAACAGAATTGCGCCAAGGCGCGGTGTGATTTATGACGGAATTGATCATGAAACATGATTTAGGCAAAAATCATCAAAATTACCGGCGTAGGATGACGAAATTGAGAATTAGTATTGTTTTTGTTGTGGATTTATATACTTTTTTTTGCCAATCTACACATTCTTCATTGTGGAGTTAAGATCAGTTTTTTGTGAATGATTGGACTCTTTATTAGTTTATCTAATGAACCAAATGTCAACAAATTTTATTCATTTTTTCTTTCATTTTAATAGGGTTTTATATTATGGTCCGTTTACTTTTATCGGTGTCTCAACAACTTGTCCAAACTTTTGGGACATATAATTTCCAATTTAAGTCATTTAGTATTTTATACTACTTCCGTCCCTGAAAATTCGTCCCAGTTTTCCATTTTCGTCCGTCCTCTAAAATTTGTCTCATTTCACTTTTACCATTTTTGGTAGTGGGTCCCATATTCCACCAGCTCATTCCTACTCACATTTTATTATAAAACTAATATATAAAAGTAGGTCCCACAATCCATTAACTTTTTCAACTCACTTTCCATTATATTTCTTAAAACTCGTGTCCGGTCAAACTGGGACGAATTTTTGAGGGACGGAGGTAGTATCATAAAATTCACAACAATATCTGAGAAGCCAAGTGGGCTGGAGCCTAGAGTTTGATACCATGATCGGAAATGATTGGGAATTGTCGAAATTGAAAGAGTTGGGATTATTTGGATTCACACACTTGCTAGCTATATTGATTGGGTTGTTTGAACTCATTGCCATTATTTTTGTTGTGGTGAAATGGTTGAATTGGAAGGAAATGAATGAAATGGGATGCCTGGATGCCATGAGAAATTATAGAAGAAAAGGTATTTATAAAAAAGGAGTTTAAAATATATTTATCATTGGAAAACGATAACAAGAAATAGACCATGTCATATCTTTTACTCAAAATCATGATTAGTTTTTTTTGACAAAATAGTTGCCCTTTTCAACACATTTTCTTGCGTATGCATACATAATTCTATATCTCAACCACTATACGACAACAACAATTTATACAATGTAAATAATCTCTAATCAACCATATCCCTTTAAACACAGTTGAAACAACAAATATTTGAGCATTTCTAGTTAGAACCAACTGCAGAATATCAAATATCCATTCAAGAAATCAAGCTGCATTTAGTCTCACTTCCGGTAGGGATGAAACCTCCCATTTTTTCCATCACCGTTGCCGTACCCTCTACCACTGCCATATTCACTGCCGGAAACATTTGCACCATTCACTCCATCGCTGCCATTGCTTTCAAAGCCTTCTTCGTCTCCACCAGCAGCAGCAGCGCCACCACTGTATCCATTATGCATGCCATAACCAGCAGATCGGTTATAACCAACAGAAACTCCGAATCCACCGCCACCATATGCACCACCACTGTAGAACGGAGCACCGGATCCATAACCGTAACCATACCCACCGTACCCCGGATAAAACCCTAAAGCTCCACCACCGTAATTCCCAGCCATATTTCCATAACTACCATAGCCACCGTACGCTCCACCCATCTTACCACCATAGCCACCTGCATAACCCCCCTCTGAAACATCAATAGAGTTAACGGGAGGATTTGAACTACTGCCACCGTGGCGAGGCCGGCTTTGACTCGAACCATCAAAACCAGATTTTTTTGGCTCAGCCCTCTTTATCTCAACCTGGAAATTTCCAAAATTGATGTTTAGTCACACTATTATGTTGCAAGAGCATAATTTACAATAATGTCATCTACTCACTTGCTTTCCTCCAAGTTCATGCATTCGACCATTTGAGAGTACCCTTTCAACACCATCTTCATTATCAAAAGTTACAAAGCCAAAGCCGCGAGATCTACCAGTCTCTCGATCCAGCATAATTTGGTGGCCGACAACATTACCGTAAGAAGAAAAGTACTCTCTCAAATCATCTGCAAAATCCAATGTTGAATGTTATAAAGTAGTTGCTCGAATAGAAATGCTGTATTTGTCTTACGATCAAAACGAATAAAAGATCATGGGTGTTTATAGGTAATACCTTCAGTCAGCGTCACTGGAAGACCACCCACAAAAATTTTCTTCGTCCCTGAGCCTCCTCCACCACGAACTTGCACATTCTCTCTGGGAACAGTTCTCTTTACTTCTACCTGACATTCAATGAAATTCTAACCATTAACCACAAAATCTTGACTGAATTGTGGAGAATTATTCTTACCGCTCTTCCATCAATGACATGGTTTTCCTCTAAAACCTTTTCAGCAACCTCCGGATCCGCAAACGTCACAAATCCAAAACCACGTGGTCTCCCAGAGATTTTATCGTACATTATGACACAATTTGTAATTTCTCCATATCTACTGAAGTACAAGCTCAGTGATTCTGAAGAAGAGAGGAGCAAGAATAGTAAGGATAAATAAGTCACACTTTCAGACTGTACATTGAGATTTGAGGGATAAGAAATTTGACTTCAAAGATAAAAATGCTCACTATAGGCAACACTGAAAGTAAGGTGCTTTGACGTATAAAATTTATGATCGTGAGTGAACAACAGGTCAAAAGTAAATAGTCATAACCAGCTTATCGTAGAACTGTAGAAGAGAGAGAAGAATAAAGAAGCACAAATACAAATAGATCATCGACACATGTATGATGACCATAATAGGTTTTAACAGAAGGTAACTGAAGAATAGATGCCAAATGCAAATGAAATGACTAATTCACCAGTTGCACAACTAAACATAATGATCCACACATGAAATTCACCAACACTACATTACATAGCACATACAAAAGAAAGCATACAATACATGGCTTAAGTTACTGAATTCATATACACAATGAATTTCAATTCATTCAGCTGGAATATTTTTTCATAAGGAAATGAAAGGATTACCTTTCGGCGTCTCCCAAGCAATGCCTCCAACGAAAAGCTTTCTATAAAAACACAGAGAAAAACCAAACCAATAAATCACTAAACTAATCAAATAATTTCAATCTAACAACAGACCTAAAAGAAATGCTAAATTAACACAAACTAACCCATCAGACGAAGAAGAATCATGCTTTAATCTTGTACTAACATCTATATTATCATTCGCACCGTAGTTTCCCCCTTCTGGTTCGTAAAATCCTCCATAATGCGGCAGCTCTTCGTCATAACCGGCACCGTTCCGTGGAGCGCCGCTGTAATCCATTGCTGATGGTTCTACCTATCACGACAAGAAAAGGGAAACACCTGCTAAAATAGAAATCATCGCAGCGTTCTGTGGCGCAACTTGCAAAATTAAACCCTAAAATTTGATGACGAAAAATCACCTAACTATTAGGTAGCCACAGTTTGCGGTAAGGTGCCGCCGTGTCCCTTCACAGGCTGAGCTGCCGATTTGAATTTGTTGAGAAATGGGAAACCCTAGGTTGTGGAACCTGATTAGAGAATTTGCTTTGTCTGAGGATGGATGGAACTTTCTTCTAGGGAATATTGCAATACATTGATACGACGGCGTATTGTTGTTCGCAAGAAATCAACTTTGGGCCCATTCACCCATATCTTTTCTATCCCATGAAATTATGAATTTTTAGGATAACACAAAAATTAATGCATAATTAATAAAATAATAGAAATAAAAATAAAAAGTAATATAGTATTATCAGTGAAGGATCGGGCCCATTTTGTTAAAGAGAAAAAAGTTACCAAAAATTTTGGAGACTAATCATATAGCATGGCTCAAAATGGAAAAAAATCTGATGCTACTATATTTTTATGGAACGATGGAGAGTACTATAAATATTTACTTTTGGGCCTATTGTTTAAATTAGCCCGTGAAAATTTTAGTTCATTTGTCCCTCCGTCCACTATTTAAAGAGTCATTTTGATTCGGCACGGGTTTTAAGAAATTGTTTGACTTTATGAAGAAAAGTAAAAAGAGAAAGTGAGTGGAATATGAGACTCATTTAAAATATTAGTTTTATATTAGATAGTGAGTGTAAAAAGTTGGTGGGATGTGGGATCCACATACTAAAAGTGGAATAAAGTAAATAGTTCTATAAAACGTGGACAAACTAAAATGGCAAAATGATTCTTTAAATGGTGGACGAAGGGAGTAACAGTTATACGATACACAAATTTGTTGTTTTATTTCATCTTATTAGGATGTATTTCTATTGACATAAACACATCACAAGCTTTTTATATTATTAATTTGTCACTATTAATTTATATAAAAATTTATTCCTTTTTTCTAGTAAATTATTACTCTATCCGTTCCACTCAAGATGTCTATCTTTCTTTTTTAGTTTGTCATATTAAAGATTTCCATTTTTTATATTTTTAAATAAATTCATCTCTCACCTCTTCTCGTCAAAATATTCAATCACATTTTTCACATTATTTTATCACACAACTACTCTACCTAAAATAATACTAGCAATATAGGTTGTGAGTTGTTCATAGTTTCCTTAGAGCATCCACAACAAGGGAGTCGTGGCTCCCGGCCCGGGGGTGGCTGGGCCGCGGTTCCCTATTGCTGAGGCCACCAAGAGCCGTGGCGAGTGGGGGAGGGGAGACCATGGGAGCGCCACACAGGCGGCCTGGCCGCGGCGCTTGGGCGCGGGCAGCGGCGCCCGCCCAAGTATGAATTTTTTTTATTTTTTATTTTTTTAGTATTTTTCGAAAATTGTTTATATATACTCCATTCCACCCATTTTTCACTTCACACACATTTTTACACCCTAATTTTCATGGTATAATTTTCCCTTGTCTATAATACAATGAAGATTTGGTTTGAATTTTTTTTATTAAATTATGCAAAAAAAATTATTTATTATATTCCGATAATTTTTATTCTAGTTAAATTAAAATATAACCAAAAAAATTAATTTGTGGCTTGGGCTTGTCCACTATCGAGGTGGACAAGTTTTTTTGTGGCCCGGCCAAATTACTTGGCCTTGGCCAAGTTTTGATGGCATGGCCTTGGATTTGGGCTCCACTATTCTGGATGCTCTTAGCCCCTCCCCTCACTCGACATGCCTCTTGTATGTGAACAAAACTTTTGTCTTTTCTCGATTTACATAAATGGAAATTATAAAGATTTGATTATTTAACTTTAATTTTATTAGATGGGTAGTCAATTTATTTTAATAAATCCTTATCATTTTCCTAATTATCACGCAAATAAATATTCCTTTAGTCCCTCCGTCCCTCATAGTTGAGGTGAAACTTTTTGGCACAGTTAAAAAGATACTTAGTGTGTTAAACCGATAGATAAAAAAGTATAAAAATAAAAAAAATAGAGAGAATAGAGTAGAAAGTAAATAAAATAGATAGAATAAAGTAACATAGAGTAAATTAAAAGTGACATAACGTGTTTATTATTACTCACTCCATTCCCAAAGAGTATGAACTTTGGGTTCGGCACCAGTTTTAATGCATTATTGGTAATGTAAGAGAGAGATAGATAGAGAAACTTTTTAAAATATTGTTAGTAGAGAATGAGTCTTACCTCATTAGGGAGAAGAGAGTTTCCAAAATTAAAAGTTTATACTCTTTGGGGACGAACGAAAAAGGAAATAGTGCATACTCTTTAAGGACGGATGAAGTACTATATATGGAAATGACGCAATTATGAAGAATATTTCTCAAAATAGAAAAATGACTCAACTATTAGAGAATGAGAGGGAATAAAACATTTTTATTTCTAATTTTATTAAAAAACTATAATATCTCAAAAAAAATTCTAAATAGTAAAAAAGTAATTCGAACTTCGAATGATATTAAATCGAAGTTAAAGAACATTAGATTAGTATTAAACATTATGGACCACGATATTAAATCAATGTTAAAAGAACCTTAGAAGATATTTTTAATTGTTACGTACTAAAATTAATACATTAACAAACTTTAAGAACTAAATAAATATTCCATCTATAAAAAACAGAAAAAGTGAAAGTATTTATTACTACTCGTCAAGAAAAATACTACTCCCTACTTTCACTAAATGTTATCCATATTTGTCATTTCGTACATCCACAAAATATTATCCATATTTATATTTATATTTTTTATTTTTAACAAATAGACTCCAATTATCAGTAAATCATTAATATCAGATCACGTTCAATTATAAAACTAACAATGAGTATATACAAATAGATTCTATTAGTATTAATTTTTTTGACTCTCTTTTTGTCAAATTTCATAAAGTTCGTATGGAATCAAATGTGGCCAACGGAGTAACCATTTGATCCAAATCCTTTAATTTCCCAACTACCAAAACCACCCCTAATGGCCGACGACTCCACCACCGTTGACTGGTCGTGCCTTCCGCCGGAGCTCCTCCAAACCATCGCCAAAAACCTCCCCGCCCTCGCCGACTACATCCGCTTCCGCGCCGTCTGCCACAGCTGGCAGCGCGCTGCCCCAATTTCCCAGCCCTATCTTCCGCGCGAATTCCCATGGCTCATGCTTCCCTTGGACCGCTCCTCCAATCGCCGCAGCTTCTCTAACCCTCTGACCAAAAATCACCAATCCCTCACCCTCCCCGAAGCCTCCCACAGCCGCCGCCTCGCCGGATCGTCGCACGGCTGGCTAGTCCTCATCGACGAGTCGCCCCCAATTTTCCTTATCAATCCCCTCACACGCGACAGAATTTCTCTCCCGCCCCTCTCATCCTTCCCAATCGTCACCAATTTCGACTTCTACAGCATAGGAAGGGAATACACCGTCCGATCGCCGGAAAATGAGATCGATTTCTTCAGCCTGAAGGAAATGCGCGATTCCTTCATCAGAAAGGCGATTCTCTCACACAGTCCGCACGATAACGCCGATTTCTTCGCCTTCGCCATTCTTAATCAGCGTGAAAATCTAGCCTACTGTAAAAATGGACGCGACGAGGCGTGGAGGATTATAGATGGCGTAGAGATGCTGTTACGATCCGAGCTCGTAGCTTCCCTATCTTAGCTCGTCACTGCCGAACTCAGTGACTTCGAACTCAGCGACTTCTTCGCGGTCTCCTTATTTTAGTTCGCCACTGCCGAACTCAGCGACTTCTTCGCGGTCTCGTCACTGCCGAACTCAGCGACGTCTTCGCGGTCTCCTTATCTTAGATCGTCACTGCCGAACTCAGTGACTTCTTCTCGATCTTCCTCTCTTAGTTCGGCATTGCCGAACTCAGCGATAATACGCAAAACAACTCTTGAATGAACAATTGAGATCGTATTATTGAATCGACAAGAAGTTTACACGATAGAACAATCAAACGAAGAGGAGGAACTAGATCCACGATCTAAGCTCCGATTTACAATTCAACACTATACTCAACATAACCGAAAGAAATAAGCATCTCCTCTACTTATACTCTTCATCTTAGCTCACTTAACTAACTAACATCCACGTGCTCGACTCTCATTGGCTGCAACACGTCATATCTCACTTGGTGATTGCCAGCTGGCTTGAGTTAGTTACACAGCAACTAACTCCTATTTAACTCCCAACTTCCAACGATTTCCTTTATAGCTCGCTATCTTGTGTTGCATGCATTTTACGCATGAATGATCATGCATGCAACAATACCCCCGACTTAAGGTTCCTTGTCCTCAAGGAACCAAGGGAAACGCTCGGTGATCACGTCCGCGAATTCCCAAGAAGCATCGGCAGGGGATCTATCTTTCCAATGGATCAGCCATTTTGTAGCCGCTTGATTGTGTCGCTTCACCATTTTTCTATCCAGAATCGCTTGTGGTATAGCATCATTGATATGAGATGTAGATGGTAGATCTGAAATAGGCCCGAGAGGGGGTGCAGCGGGCTTCAGTAATGAAACATGAAAGACATCATGTATAGCAGCTGATGAGGGTAAGTTCAGCTTATAAGCTACCTTCCCCATTCTATCCACGACCTGATATGGTCCAAAAAACTTAGCTTCGAACTTGTGGTGTTTGCCCCGAATAGATTTCTGCCTATAGTCTTGAAGCTTCAGCCAAACCCAATCACCAATCTGAAACTCTCTGTCAAAACGATGAAGATCAGCTTGTTTCTTCATTCTTGCTGCAGCTTTCTCAATATTTTTCTTTAGTATGACAATCATCTCCTCTCTATCTCTCAAAGCAATGTCTATAGCTTCAATATCTGAGTCCCCAGGTAGGTATGGGACATGTAAAGGAGGTGGAAATCCATATAATGCTTCAAAGGGAGTCATCCGAATACTCGAGTGATAAGTAGTGTTGTACCAATATTCGGCTAATCCCAGCCATTGAACCCAAGAATGTGGTTTCTCTCCCATAGAGCATCTCAAATAACATTGTAAACATCTATTAACAACCTCAGATTGTCCATCGGTCTCAGGGTGATAGGCTGTAGAATATAGCAATTCCACACCCAATAAAGTCATAAACTCCTTCCAGAAAGCTCCCACAAACACAGCACCTCGATCACTCACAATTTTAGCAGGCATGCCATGTAATTTGAAAACAAAATCCATGAATATTTCTGCTACTTTCTTGGCTGTAAAAGGATGGGACAAAGCCATAAAATGAGCATACTTACTCAACCGGTCTACCACCACAAATATAGTGTCTTTTCCATGCGAAGTAGGTAAAGCCTCTATGAAATCCATAGTGATATCAGTAAAAATTGCAGCAGGCATAGGCAGGGGTTGAAGTAATCCAGCCGGGGAAGTAGTGCTTGGTTTATATCTTTGGCAAGTCACACACATCCTCACAAATTCTTTAACATCCTTCATCATTTTAGGCCAATAACACAAGGCAGAGATCCTCTTGTAAGTTCCCAACACACCCGAATGGCCAGCTGTTGCAGACTCATGGAATATAGTCAGAATTTTGGCCTTCAAGAATACATCATTTCCAACTACAAGTCTGCCATTTCTCCTTAACTCATCATTTTTCCAGCTAAATTTAGGGTGAGAAGTAGTATCAGTCTGTTTTGCATTCAAAATTAATTGAATTTGTTGATCTGCTTTCCAAGATTCCTTAATCTGCTCAATTAATTCCAAGGGAATTATAAGAGAAGTTAGAGCAAATATCATAGGTTCTGGCACCCTAGATAAGGCATCAGCCACGGCATTATCACATCCTTTCTTGTACCTTATCTCATAATCGAATTGCATCAGTTTTGTCATCCAAGCTTGTTGAGTTGGAGTTGTCAACTTCTGCTCAACCAAATATTTGAGGCTCTGATGATCAGTTAGGATTATAAACCGCCTACATTGCAGGTAGTAATACCATTTTTTTACTGCCATCAAGATAGCCAAGAGTTCTTTTTCATACACAGACAGGGCTTGATGTTTAGGAGTTAAGGCTTTGCTGATAAAAGCTATAGGATGTTTCTCCTGCATTAGTACAGCACCAATACCCACCCCAGATGCGTCTGTTTCAACTACAAACTCCTTGGAGAAATCGGGTAAAGCTAAAACTGGTGCAGATATCATAGCACTTTTTAATTTATCAAAAGCCTCTTGTGCTTCCTCAGGCCAACTAAATGCAGCACCTTTTGTCACTTCTATCAATGGTTTAGCAATGACTCCATAATTGTATACAAATCGCCTATAATATCCAGTTAAACCCAAGAAGCTTCTAACATGTTTAATCGTTTTTGGTCTTGGCCAATTCTTAACCGCTGCTATCTTGGCTTCATCAGTAGCAACACCATCAGCAGAAATGACATGGCCCAAGTATTCCACCCTTCTACACCCAAAACTACATTTAGACTTCTTAGCTAGAAGGCTGTGCTGCTTCATTAAGTTCATCACAGCCGTCAAGTGAAACTCATGGTCTTCCTTACTTTTGCTATAGATCAAGATGTCGTCAAAGAAAACCAGAATAAATTTCCTCAAATGCTCTCTGAAGACAGAATTCATCAAGTTTTGAAAGGTGGCCGGAGCATTTGTTAATCCAAATGGCATCACTAAAAATTCATAGTGACCGGAGTGAGTTTTGAAGGCTGTTTTATGGATGTCCTCCAGCCTCATTCGAACTTGCCAATAGCCAGACCGTAGATCAATTTTAGAAAACCAAGTAGCCCCACCCAACTCGTCCAAAAGCTCCTCAATAACCGGTATAGGATATTTATCCTTAACCGTGATAGCATTTAAAGCTCTATAATCCACACACATGCGCCATGATGAGTCCTTCTTCTTGACTAAAACAATAGGGCTAGCAAAGGAACTCTCACTATGCCTTATAACTCCAGATTTCAGCATTTCATCAATCATAGTTTCAATGATATCTTTCTGTTTGGAAGCATATTTATAGGGCCTTATGTTGACAGCATTAGACCCCTCTTTCAAAATGATTTTGTGATCTTGCTCCCTCGGTGGTGGTAATGAACTTGGCTCTGCAAATATGGCTTCATTCTCATCCAATATCAGTTTAAGTTCTGGCCATATTTCCTCTGTACTGATCTCATAACAGAAGGAAATTTCCTCTTCAATTGAAGGCATCAGCTGGCTGATCTTTCTTTCATTTTCATCTTTTTCTTGCAGGTTGCAGATATGTAAACAATGTAATTGATCAGATTTTGGTGACCATAGCTCTCCTTGCAACTTCACAACCGCACCAGATAATTTGAATTGCATAGTCAGCTTGTTGAAATCCCATGTAATCTCACCCAAGGTAGACAACCAAGCACCACCCAATATCAAATCATAAGTTTCTAAATGAATAAGATAGACCTCAGCTTGAAATGTTACTCCCTGCATTTCCCACTCAAGGTTACTACATTTCTGATTGCATTGCAGTAGTTGTCCATTAGCAACCTCTACAGCCTTAGAGGTCACTGCAGTGAGTTCACACTTAATCTTTTTAGCTACTCTGGAACTCAAGAAGTTATGAGTACTCCCAGTATCAATTAAGATCTTTAAAGCCTTTTTCTGACAGATTCCCCTAATCCTCATCAGTTGAGGTCCGTTCTTACCCCAAACAGCATGTAAAGACAGCTGGAGATCCGGTTCTTCACCATCCCTTGTTTCATCTGCCCATTCTGCTTGTTCCTCACTTTCTGCTGTGTCTCCCAGCTCAATCAGTTGTATAACATAAAATTTCCTCTTAGAACATTGATGATTAGGAGTGAATTTTTCAGTGCACCAAAAACACTCCTTCCTAGCTCTTTTTTCATCCATTTCTTTGGGTGATAGATTAGTGCTAGCTCTAACACCACCCAAACGATTAGGCTCCTTATTACCTCCACTCCAATTGTTAGTATTCACCACAGGTTTACTATTAGTGGTGACTGCCAGAGGCTTACTACTCGAGTAATAACTGCTATTAGAATACACATTACTCTGTATCGCCTTAGGCTTAATTCCTAAAGCCTTCACCGTTAGTTCTTGCAATTTAGCTAATGAGTAAGCCTCAGCCAAGCTCTTAGGTTTAAACATTCTCACTGGCATTTGTAGTTCATCAATAAGTCCAGATAAGAAAAAACTAAGTGCTTGATCCTCTCTTATATTAGCTCTCGGATACAACTCATCAAAAGTATCCATGTATGATTGTAGCGTACCTTTTTGTTTGAGATTCCTCAGATCTGCAAGCGGATCCTCAAAAGCATGAGCTCCAAAGCGAGCTGCTACACATGAGATGTAATATCTCCAATCAACATACGCCTCATTTCCATGTAGAGTCAAAAATCCTCTATGCCATTGGAGAGCTTTTCCTTCCATATGAATTGCTGCTACCTTTACTTTCTCCGCCTCTGGTACCCTTGCTACTTGAAAAAAATACTCAGCTCTCATCACCCAACCTTCAAATCCTTCACCATCAAATTTAGGAAACTCATATCGAGTAGATCTTCCCCAATCTGATTTTCCTTCGCTACTTCCTTCACCATTATCCATTGCTGCGTTGTTTTTCTGATTCTGCAAATTAATCGTAGCTATTGCTTGCCTCAATTCCAAAATTTGGATTTCCTGCTCATGAATGACTTGATCACGTTCACTTAACTTCTGATCCATCAATTCCGCCATTTTCTTCTCCATTTCGGCGCCTCTCGTCACCGTTCCAGTTTCCGGAGATCGACTGCTCTGATACCACTTGTTACGATCCGAGCTCGTAGCTTCCCTATCTTAGCTCGTCACTGCCGAACTCAGTGACTTCGAACTCAGCGACTTCTTCGCGGTCTCCTTATTTTAGTTCGCCACTGCCGAACTCAGCGACTTCTTCGCGGTCTCGTCACTGCCGAACTCAGCGACGTCTTCGCGGTCTCCTTATCTTAGATCGTCACTGCCGAACTCAGTGACTTCTTCTCGATCTTCCTCTCTTAGTTCGGCATTGCCGAACTCAGCGATAATACGCAAAACAACTCTTGAATGAACAATTGAGATCGTATTATTGAATCGACAAGAAGTTTACACGATAGAACAATCAAACGAAGAGGAGGAACTAGATCCACGATCTAAGCTCCGATTTACAATTCAACACTATACTCAACATAACCGAAAGAAATAAGCATCTCCTCTACTTATACTCTTCATCTTAGCTCACTTAACTAACTAACATCCACGTGCTCGACTCTCATTGGCTGCAACACGTCATATCTCACTTGGTGATTGCCAGCTGGCTTGAGTTAGTTACACAGCAACTAACTCCTATTTAACTCCCAACTTCCAACGATTTCCTTTATAGCTCGCTATCTTGTGTTGCATGCATTTTACGCATGAATGATCATGCATGCAACAGATGCACGGGGAGGATGTGATTTATTTCAACGGCGCATTCTACGCGGTTGATAAATTCGGATCGATTGCTGTTTGTGATTTGAATGGGGATTCGCCTGTGGTGAAGTTCATCAATGTGGTGCAACAAATTGATGGTGATATGAAGTATTTAGTGGATGCTATGGGTGAGCTGTTGTTGGTTGCTAGGTATTTGGAGTTCCACATTGATATGCAATACTACATGGAAGTGTGCAAGACGGTGAAGTTTCGCGTGTTTAGGTTCGATTGGAATGGTCATGAATGGAAGGAATTGGCGAATTTGCACGACAGAGTATTGGTTTTGGGGGATAATTCATCGTTGGCGCTGCTGGCGAGTGATTACAGAGGGTGTAGAGGGAATATGATCTATTTTACTGATGATCATTCTGGATCAAATCGTGATAGTGTCGGTGGGGATCATGATGTTGGGGTTTATAACTTGGGGGATGGGAGTATTCATGAGCTTCCCTGTTATCCATGTTGGCCGAGTTGGATCACTCCAAGTTTATGCTAAATATGTAATCTCAAGGTTTGGCTTCCTCTTCATATTATGAAAGCCTTTGCTTCTGATTATATAATGCTCTCTGTTACATGAGATTTTGTATAGTGAGATATGTCAAGTGTGTGTGTTTTGGCATTGCTTTTGTGCTGTGTTTCATGCGATTTCTTTCATATACCCTTAAAACAACTGGAAATTTGAAGAGGGTGTAAGAGAAATCGATAAGCCACCTCTGTTTTCTCCAGAGCAGATTAGAGTGGAGAGTAGCGTGATTAGTCAGGTGTATCTTTTCTAAAGTTATTCTTCCTCGCGTATGGTGACCATGATTATGATTTTAAATCCGTCACGAACCATCTAGCTTCCTTTTAAGTTTTAACTCATATTTTTGCCTAAATTAATTGACTTTCTTGTTTGTTTCCGTAGCAGCTTAAGGTTTCAATTGTGTCTCAGGATTATCAAGGGGGAGATGAAATATATATCTAGCAAGCTTATTTCTTTCCTTGTATAAGTATACAAAACTCATGCAAAATGCAATATCTCCAAGAACAAAGTGTCATGTGATGCTTGATGTCGTTTGTTCGATTTGTATTCATAGGTGTCGTTCGGTTGCCATGACTCGTTATCATATGACTATCTCTAGGATTACGTTGTGAATACTCAATAGTTAATAATATTAGTGAATAGTTGAATTCTTATAATTAGTGTTTAATAATTAGCCATAGCACTATAAATTATAAATAAATTATAATATTATAATGAATTGGATAAATTTTCAATAAATAAAAATAGACTACTTTTATAGAATAAACTACCCCTATAAAAATATAAGTGTGTCTATGAGTATGTATTATAATTTAGGTCCATCAAATAATGCTAACTTAAATTATTGTAGGCATGGCCTACGACTCCTTATCTAGTTTGCTTTTTGTCGACAAATTCATTCCTGCCGCAATTTCATTATAATACTCCTACCAGATAAGAAATTTAATTTTATAAAAAAAACAGAAAAGCCGTTTAATACAAACAGACACAGAATGAATTAACAAAGAGTAGCCTTTTTCTTTCGATTTTTACAGCATCTGCTGGAGGTCTACTAGAATCTAACAACCTCACCAACAAAACAAAACAAAGGGTAGCAAAGTAGAACTCTCCACTCTAAGCAATACACCTCATAGAATAGGTAGGAACCGTAGAATCAAAGGGAGTACTCAACACCGCAGGATGATCGCTCTCGATCCCGTAATCAACGGTGGTGGGGCGCCACTCCATCTCCTCATCAAACTCGTGCACGAACTCCGGTATCTCCGCCCCCTTCCGCCGCACGTGCTCCCACAGAAACTCCAACCGGCTCACATACTTCACCTTCCCGTACCCCGCGCCCCCGAAGATCAACCGCCCGAACGCCGCCAGGAAGAGCCGCGACTGGATCCCCGGGTGGAGAAAATACACGGCCTCCAGACCGCCCGGAACGGCGTCGTATATGCTCTTCAGCGCCGAGATGCCGGGGAAGTTGTCGCCCCTGCTCACCTCCGTGTGGACGTACACGGCCGAGAAGGGGCGCCCCTCCAGATTCGGGAAGATCTCGTCTTCTAGAAACTTCTTCGTTGCCTCTGCGCTCACGAGGCGCGCTGCTCGTGAAATTAAAAATTAAAGATTGTTGTAGTTGATGAAATTAAAAATTAAATTGAAGGAGGAAGAATGTGGAAATTACCAGGGAAGAATTTTCCGATGATGCGGAGGAGGGGGCGGCCGCGCCTGTCGCAGCCTTGGATTTTGAAGATTTGGAGCTCTTTGATGAGTTGAAGCTGTTGGGAGAGTGGGAGAGGGGAGGAATCAGGTGGTGGTGATGATGGATTCATTGTTGTGAAATTGTGAATTGATTTGATTGTGTGTTTATTTCACTACACTCAGATTCGTCGTTTTTAAAGGGAGATTTAAGGGGGTGAGTTGGGTTGGGGTTTTGGATAATGTTAAATAATTTTATTATTATAATATAATGCAACATCAAAATTATTAAATGAGAAAATAACATCATTGAAAACAAAAGAATTGAAAACTCAGATTGTATATTCTTCATTATCGGATTTTATTTAAATTTTTTTTCTATAAAACTATAATCTCATCAATGGTAAGCACGACTGGATCTCGTGGATTCAAAATTTATTGCCTCTCTCTATATGTGTTTTCTTCTTAACACGTTATTAAGTATTCATTCTTATCCTTATCCTTGTCTACATAGTTGTTTGGTAATTATGTAGAATTATTCTGTATTTACTATGAATTATTTTGTATTTACTATGAGTTTTAAATAATCTTAAATTAATTTAATTTTAAACAATTTCAGGATATATTAATATTAAACAACTAAATACATCATCTTACATGAGTGTATAATGCATCAAAAAAAATCAATGGTAATTAAACTTACTATCGTACTACTACTACTTATTTAACTTTTCTTAGCAGTACGAGGTTTCTTACATTCAAATGTTTGACATTTGTTCAGAGATAGATATACACCAAAAAAATGTAAATCATAAATTTGAATAAAATTCAAATTGAATAGGTTGAATTACGGTGTACTATTATTAATGTAAATTTATGTTCCATTTGGAATTGATTATTGATTTTCAAATTATTTCCAATTGGGGAAGCAGAGGATATTCCATAGAATCTTCCATTTGAAAATGGACAAAGTTGAAGAGATTGGAGGTGCAGTAGCACGCAATCAATGCCACGTTGTGGGCGTTTCCCACTTTTCGTCCTACTCGCCAGAAACTAAATCTTGTACTGTACTACTATCTACATTTTTATATTTTTAAAGTGTGAACTATATAATTAGACTTTATGTATAGCTAATCGAACACGGGAGGTAGGTATGTTTAAAAAATGCATCAGACGCTCTTACGTATGAGTATAATATTATTTGAAGTCCTTTTTCATTATTTATGGTCTTTCATGCCCGTCTCACTCTCATTCTTTTTTCTAAAATGCCACCCAAGGGCATTCTGATTTTTTCATTATTTAACACTTTTGAGAAGTTGAAAATAGTTTGAAAATGGGGTTGTTGCCATCTTTTTCCTCTTAATGTTAGCCATTTTTAGTGATGATAATATTATAATAATAAGAATTTTTATATATTCCTAGTATAAATTAGTTTTAAAAGAGCATAGGGAAAATAATATTTGTATATTAGTAGTATAATTTAATCTTTTTTATTATTTCTTAAGGAAAATAATTTGGGAATAAAATATATGTAATTACCATTAAATCATTCGATTAATATGTGTATTATATTTCTAGTACTTATAATTTATTGGTATTATGTTTATATAAAAATTAATAATTTAATAATTTATTTTACAATATTCTTATAATTCATATTTATTTATATTAATGAAATGTAATGATGAATGATTGGAAAGGCCGAAATGCCCTTAGTGGCATTTTGGAAAAAAAAAGGAGGATGAGAAGGACCTGGAACACCGTAAATAGTGAAAAAGGACTTTAAATGATATTATATCCATACATAGATGCGTCTGATGCATTTTTTGAAATATGGGTACCTTCAGCGTTCGATCAGCCATACGTAGGGGCTAATTTTGCAGTTCACTCTTTTTAAAATCAAAACTATGCTGTTTTCAGAAAATAAATTTTTATGAAATGATGCTAATTTTAATATTTCATTAGTAAAGTAATTTTATAAAATGCTACTTACTATAATAAGAATAGTACTTCCGCAGTCGTTAAAAAATAGAGAAATTTGTATATGACACGAATTTGTAAGAGAAAGATGGAAAAGAGACAGAAAAAGAAAGGAAAAATATATAGAGAATAGTGTTAATGGATTATGGGGTGCACATTATTAGTAATTTAGCGAAGTGTAATTGGTTAAAAACTTTATCTGATTTTGGGGACGATCTGGAATAGTAAGAGCATTAGTAATGGAAGGGCATATCTCACGGCCTATCTTTTTTTTCTATTTCCACGTCAGCATTTTACGCATTTTACCCATATGGCCTCTCTACCTGCAGGCTGCAATGGACAGGCTTATCCCAAGGCATATCCCATTTCCTACTATTTTGTTTTAATTTTCGTGCATTTCTATATTTAACGTTAGTATCAATTAAATTAAATTATAATACCAAAATAATATGGAGTACTGCACAAATTTCGTTTATTGCAATTTGAGAAAATAATATGAGAAGCAACGTTAAATAAAAGAGTAGTGCTAAATGGCTATATTATGGCCGGCCATAAATAGATTTTTTTATGGAAAACCGGACCAGTTCAATAAGAATTTATTCATCTTAAAAGCATCAGATTTTGAAGGACAATTATACCCCTTTTTTCTCTACTCTTGAGTCCTTACATTTACTACTACAAAAAAGCATAATGAAGAGTCGTTCTCTTTTTTTTTTCATTTATTATTTTGACAACAGAAACAACAAAGGGTGGAATATTTAAAAGAATATGTACTAAAAAAATGGGATGATGAATAAGGTATTTATAGATGATTTATTGGATGAACTGGAGGAAAAAATTAAAATGAGAGGAAAAAATTATATTTATTCTGATTTGTTTTATATTTAAAAATAATAAAAATTCCAACCATCAAAATCCTCCGTCCTCTCCGTAACGCCCCCGCCACGTGAGCCGGGCGCGTTATCTTCCCAAACGGAGTCGTGGTCTCCGGGCGTTCCTTAGAGGAGAATCGTCCGCGATGGTGTCTCGCGCGGAGAACACCGTTCCAGTCTTCCGGTTGCTGTAATAGAATTCAAGTCTCACTTTCTATAGTTAATTAAATGTGATGGTAATAAATTAGTCAAGTGTGAATTCCATTTACCTAAATAAAGAAAATTTTAAATTCTAGATATCACAAAAGGATAAACTGGGACATTTTTTTCATTGATAGAATGAGTATTAATCAACGATTTGGTAAAAAAACAAGGACCAAATGTTTATTATGTTTAATTTTAGATATTGACAGCAAATAGACTTATCATCATCAAAATAACAAAAAAAAAGTGACACTAAATTTATCTCAAAATAACTGGGAAGCTACAACAGTTGAGGCGGCAGATAGGAAGAAGAAGGGTGGACGATACACGCACATCCTCAAGATGCATATATCCATGTTATTATCTAGAGTAAAGGCCAAAATTGGTCCTGAACATATAGCCATTTTACGATTTTGGTCCTAAATATTATCTTTTGGATTTTTTGGTCCTGCACATATGGACATTTGATCATTTTGGTCCTCCGTCAATATTTCCGTTAAAAACTAACGGTCAACATTATCTTTTGGATTTTTTGGTCCTGCACATATGGACATTTGATCATTTTGGTCCTGCACATATGGAATTTTGATCATTTTGGTCCTCCGTCAACATTTTCGTTAAAAACTAACGGTCAACGGTCGATTTTTGACTAAAACAATGGGTTGGGTCGGGTAGTGTTTGGGTCGTGTTTGGGTCACACGTTAAGAAAAAAATAATATTTTCTTAAAATCTAAGCATAATATTTTCGTTAAAATCTAAGCATAATATTCTTAAAAAATTATTTAATATTTTTTAATTAATAAAATTAAAGTATAGTATTTTTTAATTAATTTTTTCATGAATTTGAAGAAAATATTATGCTTAGATTTTATTAAAAATAATTTTTTAATAATTTAATTTTATCGTGTAATATCATGTTTAAATCGTATAATAACATCATGTTTTAGTCGTTATAATATTTTTAATCAACAAAAATAACTAAAAATTAAAGTTTTATAATTTTTTAATTAATAAAAAATAATTATTTTTTTTCTTAACGTGTAACCTAAACCCGACCCAAACACGACCCGACCCAACCCATTGTTTTAGTCAAAAATCGGCCGTTGACCGTTAGTTTTTAACGAAAATGTTGACGGAGGACCAAAATGATCAAAATTCCATATGTGCAGGACCAAAATGATCAAATATCCATATGTGCAGGACCAAAAAATCCAAAAGATAATGTTGACCGTTAGTTTTTAACGAAAATGTTGACGGAGGACCAAAATGATCAAATTTCCATATGTGCAGGACCAAAAAATCCAAAAGATAATGTTTAGGACCAAAATCGTAAAATGACTATATGTTCAGGACCAATTTTGGCCTTTACTCTATTATCTATGTTTTAAAAGATGATATAGATAATCTTATATGAGAAATATGTGGTGTCGTTTTTTTATACTATTATAGATATTTGTGCAATAGATTTTTTCAGATTTGACTACTACAATAATTTAAATGTCATTTTCGAGTTGAAAAGAAAAGAAAGAAAAAGATGGTAACTGTAGTCTGTATATCAGAAATTATATTTCTCTGGAATCATAATTTGATGAATTATAATTTTCAGTTAAAATATTTCTTCCGTACTTTAAAAATAGCAAGTATTTATATTTTATTTTATCTCTTAAAACTATACAATTCTAATTTAGTAAACTTTTAAATAATTAAACACTATTTATTTTGGATTCTTCGGTTCACAAGTATTCCATTCGTCCTAAAAAAATAAACTAGTTTTAGAGCACTGACAAGACCTATCTCATCAGCCATCCATTGCAGGAAACGATCCGAAGAACGGCCATTGCTTCTCTCTCCCTTTTGGCCCGATGGGTGATGGCCAATGATCAACCACCCATTGCAGAAGAAGGGCTGACATCGGCCCTACGCGTGACTTTTTTCATTTTTAAAATTTTTTTATTTCATAATTTCTACACTATAAATACCACATCCCATCCTTTCCACCTTTATTGTAATTTTATTTAGGGAAAAGCTATGCAGCCATAATGTGGCTGGCCATAAAATGACATTTTAGTAAATATATCAACTGTAGATATTATTTATTTAATTATCTCATTTAATGCTCAAATATTTTTACATTACTACCCGTTCTTTTTTGACAAAGCAAACGTTTTTTTGTCAGTTCTCTACTTGATTTTTATTATGTTCTTTTTCTTTTAATAATAATTTTTTTAACTGATTTATTTTTATTTTTATTTGTTTTGCATTGCAGGAGTATAATTTTAGTAACAATTTATATAATTAAGTGTGAGAATATGTATTCCCCTTTTCCACTTAATCGATTATACATCAAATACTCTTTAATTAATCAAATGAACCTCCATTTATAATTGGGAATTCGATTCAATTAATGATAGTAATTACGCATTATCTTTTGTTCTCCATAAAATAACATATACTAGTATATGCTATTACAGGACATTATGATAGTCATGTAACTCTTCTTCATATTAAATTGTGACATAACATTATATAAATTCTATAATACCTAAATATAGATTTAAATATATCATACTATTATTTAAATAATTTGATATTTCAAATCATCGTATTTTCAGTTTATCAATTGATAATTTTCATTAGTTTTCTATTCCATTGAGAATCTTTTGTATTTAGGTCCATTTTGAGATATAATTAATCTTTACTTCAAATTGAGCAGTTCGAATTTCAATTGAAATTAAGTTAAGCTGGAAATTTGGTTGATCTTCAATCAAATTTTTATATTTAACTGAACAGTTAAAATTTTCAATTGATCTTAGAATCACTTAGGGAATTACAGATTCAGTTGAATAAATTGAAATTTTGTTGGTCTTGATTTAATTGAACATTTGAAGATTACATTTGATATCCAATTCGATTGGGGACGTCAATTGATCTTTTGTGCAAAGGAACTGTACCAACATTGGTGAATCTTATGATTAAAAAATTGTGGATTTCTATTTATGTTGAATTTAATTGAATATAAATTTCAATTAATTATATATTCAATTACAAATTCTATTGATTTATTATTAAATTGAGGATTTCAAATGATTATTTGTTATGGACAACAAAAGAATGATGTCACAACTTGGTTTTATGAATTATTAAGGATCTCACTTTATTTTAATGAATTCGGTAAAACTAGAGGATTCCACTATTCAATTATACTTAGATTAATTAAAATCGTCCGCCATTCAATTGAAATGAAGATCAACCGACTCCCTCTACCGAGTAAGATAAACTGAAATTCGAAAATGTTTAACCAAATAGTATAAGATTAATTGGAATCCCAATTTTTTAGAAATATTTTAGAGAAACTGAAAATAATATGAATATCTAAAATATTACACACAAATTAATATTGATTTTTTAAGAATATATTATTACATTTTATTTAATTCTATCAAATAGAAACTAAAAAAATCAGTCAAATAAAAAGGAATCATAAAATATATTTATGTGCATAACTGGTTAGAAATTAATTACGTCTTACGTAAATCTATATTTTTTACGTACATATTCTTTTAAATATTCCACCCTTTGTTGTTTCTGTTGTCAAAATAATAAATGAAAAAAAAAAGAGAACGACTCTTCATTATGCTTTTTTGTAGTAGTAAATGTAAGGACTCAAGAGTAGAGAAAAAAGGGGTATAATTGTCCTTCAAAATCTGATGCTTTTAAGATGAATAAATTCTTATTGAACTGGTCCGGTTTTCCATAAAAAAATCTATTTATGGCCAACCATAATATGGCCATTTAGCACTACTCTTTTACATAAAAAAAAGTTATCCCTCACTGAGTCTACTCTCATTCATCTCTCCAATATTCATTCTACTTGCGTGTGATGTTGCTGCCCACGTCCAACTCCAAGAAGATATCTAATCGAACAAATTTGGGCGAGATTTGACAGCAAATAGGAAATTCCATGAAAATTATGTATTTTATCGGTTCAAATACATTTTAATTTTTAGCATTTCAGTTATGTCTTTTTATTTTAATTTTAATTTGATTTCTTTTTTAATATAAATTTCCTTTTTTATAAGCTTAAGATTATTTAACTGAAATTAAATTGGTTAAAAAGAATAAAATAAAGAAGTTTTCAAAATAGTAGGACCCATTAATAATTAAGAGATAAAATAAATTGTTATATGTGTTGTCTTTTTAACAAAAAAATAAATAAAAAAAATGATTAAAAATAATATGGGATCCAAAAATAGTTAAAAGACAGCTCTTTAGAGAGACCACCGTTATAGATAATACTCTTGCATTTCCGTTTTATTTTTCTTCATATTTTTAAGTCTTGCACTTGTATCAAATGAAATTTCAAATCGTGAATGTATAGAGTATGGACGTATGATTCACATATGTATAACCATGTCGTTACTTGTTTTCTAGTAACATCTTCAAATCATGCAGATAACATGATGCACTTTTTGAATTATAATTACACCTAACACCTAAAAGGACCTATAATAAAACTTATTAACTAATGTGACTCACATTTTGCGTGAATTTTTTTCTCCTTAAGTTTTCGTACTTTTCAAGTAATGGTGTACATGGAGTAGTATTTTTGTTATAAGCAAATGAATATAATAAGTTTATACTGGTATTTTGCTTACAACCGTTAAACGTTTATCAAGCCAACTCTCCACACAATAACAGCGCATTCTTGATTTCTTTGGCAAATGAACATAAATTTACATGTCAGTGTTATTATGATGCTATTATGATGCGATTTGAATCTTAAACTTTTAGATTCGAACATTAACCACTCTACCACTTGACCAACCTACTCATGCAATAATGTTGTTTATTTGTTTGTATAGGCAGTGGTTCAAAATAAAATGGACAAAAAAGAGAAAATTTCGAGTGGGTCTATATTTCACTAATTTCTCCAATTCATCGTCTTTTATATTTTTTAAAACTCATGTATAATGGTGGAGTAACTTTTATTATATGACATACTATAAGATACTCTATTAAAAGGGAAGTCTTATGTAAGGAAGCAAATTATTGATCATGATGATTAAAAAGTCAATGCCCCAACTTCCACGTTTCCATATTTGATTGATTTGATTGCTCGAGATAATGAAACCATGGCGGACTTTGCAGTATTCATATGGGCTACGATAATAACATCATTTTTTATTGCTGTATATCATCGCAATTTTTTTGCAGGATCAAATTCGGTAAAAATTCCACATGTAAAGTATTATGCTACTTGGTGATAATTACAAGAAGTATGTCAAGAATATCATTTTCAATAGATATTGTATATAATTCATGAAAGCTAAAGTTTTTACACTTGGTAGTTTCGTAGACAGCCATGTTAGGAATTTTATAACACGTGGGTTCATCAACGTTTCGATAATGCCATTGGACCACGATGCCAATTGATTTAATCAAAAATTTGTAATTATTAAAGAAAACTTAAATCCCAATTGTTAATGGTGTATTCAACAGTGAAAACAGTGATGATAATTTATTGTTTATTCAGTTCCCATGGGCTTTCGCATGTATTTGAAGTAATAGACCACAAAGGTGAAGTCGTTATTTTAAATATATACTTCCTCCTGCCACTAAAAATAAAAATTCTTTTCTTTTTTATCATCTCCTAAAAATATAAATTTTCTATTTTACTTTACATGATAGGGATCAACTTCTTATTTCCTCCCTCAATTAGGGAGATCTTGATTTACTTTCCAACAATCCCCTTCAAGTTAAGTAACAGGATTTTCGATACTTAACTTACCCTTACCCAATGTTTGACGGAAATTTCTTGAACTAATAGCCTTTGTCATAATGTCTGCGAGTTGATCTTCATAATTGCTTGTTGAGTGAGATCTACTTCAACCAATATCTTACAATAAAGACATTCATTTTGTGATAGAATTTTAAGTCCGTAGCTGAAATAGATAGTCTTCTTTCCATTGTTTTTCAATCTTCATGGAAAGGCTCTAGATCAGCTGATACAAACTTTTGAATTTATTGTGTCAAATGCAACAATAAGATTCAAATGTGGAAAGTATCCATAATATAAAAAGATTTGACAAATAACAATAAGATTCAAATGAAGGTTAGGACTTGCCTCATTCAGACTTGGTGTAAGCAAAAGCATCATAAAAAAGCAACTTTTCAAGCCTTTTTTGGAGCCGGAGGAGTCTGCATCTCAAGAACCTTCTTCCACGACTCTCGGCTTGAAACCTCGCCCCACCACCTCTCTGTTGAACAGGGTCTACTCGATAAAATTACTGAATCGGTTCATTTCACTATTTGAGAGAAAATTACCCGGTTTTCTCAACACTCTCGACGTTCTTCCTTGACCTGAAGAGCTCCCCAACATGGGTCTCATTCAGGTACTGTGCATTGGGAAGGTGGGAAAGACATGAATTTTGTAGAATAATTTATAGACCAATAAGCCCTACTATAGTGTAAAGTGAAATGCATTATCAATTTATCATCTTAACGTTCCTCTCTAATCGAAGCAAAGACATGAATTTTGTAGAATATGAGCAATACAAAACAACCAAAAACAGTGAGAAGATAAGAATTGGAAAAGCAGAGAGAGGGGAATAATGTTACCAAAGAGAGTAACGCCCTCATCTTGAAATGCTGGGACTTGTCCAAATGGCTGCAACAAATCAAATATTGTGTTAGCTGAGCAAAGAGGAAAGAGACCTGAATTTTGAGGTAATCGGGCTTCTTGTGTTCAGCCTTGGCCATGTTAACAGGAAGGAGCTGAAAGGGAACATCTTTCTCGAGGAGAGTGACCATAACCCTTGCCACGGCGGTGGAGAAGGGAGGGCCGTATACTTTCACCGCCGCCGCCATTCTGCAGTTGAGAATTTGCTGCAATGTGTTCCCATTTGGATGAGGAGGAGCTTCGTTTATTTATGCCTCCACCACACCTTTACTATATCATTTGAATATTTCCATAATATTCTCACAAAAAATACTAACTACTTATTCTTAATTTTTGTATTTTTGAGAATTCTATTGTTGTCATTTTACTATTTAGCCATGATCCTTTCAATTTATCATACCCCATAATTAATCAATCCAAACACAAAATTAATAATCCAAATAATATATTTATATTATATCCTTACAATTTCATTTATATCATATATCAAACCAAACACTACTATAATAAACTATTTGAGTTGGGGTTTCACTCGTTATTTGAGGCTTATTATTCTTTGTAATAGTATGTACTTTATGATTTAATATGTATCTCAAATGCATATAATAATAATAATAATAATAATAATAATAATAATAATAATAAATAAATTAATAATGAATCATGCATTCAAAGTTAGATGAAAACAATAAATAATACTACTAGTAATAAATACTTCGAAAATCAATCCAACTACTGCAAAACCATTCCCCTCCAAGGCTCCAACTAACCGCAGAAAAATAAGATGGTTTGGTATAGTAACAAAGCCTTGCCAAAGCATGCCTTGTCAAAGCTCATGTAACAAATAAATATAGATAATTAAACAAACAAATGGCAAAAAGATGATGAAGAAGAGTATTAGTATGAATTAGAAAATAACCTATTTAGCGACACTCAATCTGGAATGTATACATTTATACAGTTGATAAATACAATCACAATTAATATAAAATTCATAGGAATCTCACAAATAAAATGATACACGCTCATAAAGAATCTTATTAGGGATGTTCGGTTTGCAAGATTGTATGCGGGATTAAATTTGTATTGTGTTTGGTTAATGAGATTTAAACCTACAACTCAATCCTAGATAGATAATTATGGGATAATTATATACTACCTCCGTCTCACATTAAGTGTCCACATTTGATTCGACACGGATTTTAAGAAATGTAAAGGAAAGTGAGTTGAAAAAATTAGTGGAGTAAAGAGTCCCACTTTATATATTAGTTTTATAATGAAATGTGTATGGAATGAGTTAGCGGAATGTGAGGTCTACTTACCATTTATAGTAATAGTGAAAGTGGACTCTTATTGTGAGACGGACTAAAACGGCAAATGTGAACACTTAATGTGGGACGGAGATAGTAATTGTTTCCAATATTCAATTTTATATGATATAATTAAATATTTTATCCAAATAATCTCAGACTCTTCAACTTAAGTTTGTTTACAATGGTTAAACTCATCACAAGAATAGTTTATCATAATATTAGATGTTAGCATGTCAGCCATCATCATTCTCAATAAATTCATAGATTATTCATTAGTAAAAATGGTTTCCATTCAAGAAAGATGGACAGAGAAAACTGTACAAGAAATATTAGTATCCAAATTTCTCTTTAATTATCCGGCTTCTGCTTCATCTCTTGCATTGCATCCACTTTCTGCTCTGCTCTCCACATGTATATTGCTATAAATCAAGCCGAAATAGCATTCCAGTTAGATGGCACTCTAGTCGAACTTATAGGCGGCATGTTGCGCACGTTCACATCGAGAGGCAGCAGCCGGTACTCGATATCTAGCTCCCTGAAGATCTTAACCATTTCCTCTACAAGAAGTGATCTCCTTGTCCATCTCTCACCCATATCTTGAAAGTTCATCTTGTGCGATACCCACACCGAGAATTTTAACCTGTTCATGTCCTCCATGTCTCTCATCACGATCAGCGGTGCAGGATACCAGTGGTCGCTCCGGTTATCAACATACCTACCACCATTGCACCTCAATTTAAATCTCTGTAATTAAAATACATATATAGAGAGAGAGATGAAACAATCAATGCCATCATTTCATACCTTGCTATCCTTTCCTTCATTGTTGCAATCTTCTCGCTTGGAGTGGAAATGTGGATGCTGAAATCGATTGCATCTCCCATATCCGGACTGCGGTAGTAGTTATAGATTGGCTTTGTGGATAACACACTATTTGGATAATAGATTTTGTGGTTGTCAAACTTGAGGAAAACTGTTGTTAATATGTTCATTTCTTCAACAATCATCTGAAAATTTTCACACATCAGCAGGAATGAGAAATCTTGGTTATGCAGAAAATTAGATAGAGCAACAAAAGTATGTGGCATGCTCGAAAAACTTACTTGAATTCCATCTACTTCAACACGGTCGCCTACATCAAACGGGTGCATTACAAATAGAAAGATGATTGCTTCGAATGTTGTCTTGCATGTGTTCCCGAACACGAACACCACCAGAAGGAGTTGGGAGCTCAAGAAGATGAAGAACTGAGTCGTTGCAACTTTGAGTATGAGAAGCCAGATGACAAAAATGAGAATCGCCACTAGAACGTTGAGCATGTGGTGCAGTTTGTCGACTGCAGTTTTTGTGTCATTTAGCGATAAAGCAAGAGCTCTCCGCTCCCTAAATGCATTCACCTGTAGTCAAAGAGATCCATCCTCAACACATGTAGTTTCACTCCACGTTTCAATATCTCTAAAACCATTTAACGTTGGTTGAAGACCATGTGACCAAAAGTAAAAAGGTAGTATGAACCTTGAATTAAAACTTTGGAAAAAAAGTAGCACCATATAAGCAACATGCTGATCGTGATGGTCAATGCTCACATGCTGCCGATAGGGTCACTAAGCAACATACACTGGTCCAGACTCAATGCAGCTTTTCCACTACAAACAACAAATTCAACCAAATGTATATTTTCTCACACAAAAGTTGCAAGTTTCCCATATCAACTGAAACAAGTTCTAAGCCTATATATACTTAAGTTTAGCTAAAGAACATTGATGTTAATTGCTGTAAGCTACTGAATTTCGGACATATGTTCAGCAACAACAGATGAAACAAAGACAGGTAAAACCTTAATCATTAGATAATATTGCTTACCACCCAATTTTTAAGAGCGCGTTTGCTGATTCCCTTTTGCACCTCATCTTCGAAGAGACGAATAGTCTTTAGCACCTCATCCTCCCGCATGAAACGCATAAGATCCTCCAGGTAAATATATCTAATTACAGAAATACTATGAATGAAGCAATGTGGAGTATAATCTTGAAGTTATTAAAACACCAAATGCAGATAATTAGAAACTGACTTTGATCCTGGCTTGGCAACATTGAAGAAGATCTTCTTGGCAGCAATCTTAGCCTGGTTTTCGCTTGTGATATGCACGGATGCCTCGTCATCAGTGGTGGAGCCTTGAATCTTCTCATCGAGAGTTGAGAGCACGCCATTCCTCACTATGTTGGTCAGCCTCTTCATGTTCCAAGCAGATATATTCTTCTGATTCAACCTGTGGAGGTGATCAATGGTTATACCTTTATGCTCCTCCTCCTCCTTGGCCAGAACTTTAGAAAACGCAGGGCTCTTGGCGCCACCACCCGTCATCGGAGTGCCTATTTGTCTCCCACTCTTCGGAAACATATTGGCCTTGAGTTCGGGTGGAATAGTCGCCCCTGCACTTTGAAGCTTCTGCACCTCAACCATCACCCTCTCCTCCTCTTCCTGCTCCAGCTCAAGCTCGATCAGTGGCGGCCCCGACAGTGTCTGGATCACGTACTGATTGAACAACGACTCCTGAATCCGGTCGAAGAACGTGCTCACGTGAAACGACGAAGCTAGAACCTTCACCAGCAGAGTTTTGAGCAGCCAGAACAATGTCCCCACCAACAAACACACCCAAACTTTGGTCACATAGGGCAAAATGCTGCTGTTTGTCACCCTCTTGACCTTCCTGTCGAAGATACACTGCCATGCAATCAACACCAGAGCTAACCACACGCAATTCTGAACTGCGTTTCTCAATCCGTACACGAAATACAAAACGCGTTTCCGCAGGAGGAAATTGCGTTCGATGCAGAACACCACGATCCGAATCGCCCAACCAGACACCAATCTGCCGGAGATGAGCACCAAAACCATCAATTCCCACTTCCACAGGTCTAATTGGAAGATTTTCTTCCTTTTGAAAAGCTCAATTGTTAAGCTACAAACTAAAGCCGCGATGATGATGATCAGACTCACCAATTGCAAAACAGAGAGAATGTTGAACTTCATTTTTTTGTAATGCTCAGGTAAATCCTCCTCTAGGAACGGATCGTCCTCGTCGATCTCGCTCGTCGCTCCTTTTCCGAGCAGCTGCGATTTCCCCGACGCTCTCAGCATTTGCGATCTCGTCGGATTGTCCTCCGGCAGATCTAGCAGCCGCGACTTTGTTTTAGTTCGCATGAGGCTGGATTTTCGGCGGAATGAATTGTTGGAGGAGCAGTGAAGCACCTCGTCGCGCTGGTTGTCAACCGTCTCGTTGAAGGAGACGCGGACATCTCGCGGCGTGAGCTGGCCGTAGGCGTTGGCGGCGGGGCTCTCGGGGATTTTGGAGAGCGGAGACTGCTGCGACACCGGCGACTCCGTCACGAAATCGAACTCCTTGGAGGAGGAGGCGGTTCTCATCACGGCGTCGTTCGAGAAATCGTAGCTTGAATCCCTCCACATTCGGTTTGCTACGGAAGCGTCATTCCTAGCAGCAACCGTTTCTCCGCCGGCTTGATAGTGGCCGTTGATTTTAATCGCTGCATCCTTCGGCGGAGATGGAATTGAAGCGGCGGAGGAGGATGAGGAAGAAGATGCCATGGTCGCAGCAGAGGCAGAAAGGGGAATCTCTTCACGCAGTGGCTGTGAGGACTTGTTTGATTTGTGGATGAATTAGTAATAGTATGAATTAAATATTGGTGGTGAAGTGAAGGTGATGAGCTGGTGAACAGACGACAAAAGGCGCAGTTGCTTTTGAATTGCAAAGCATCTGCACCGCACAGATGTGGCGAATCGACGGCTGCTGTGGCGTTTTTTGGCACACGACGCGCTACACTATTTTATTTACTCACACTATAGTGTAATATAAAACCATAGTTTTGGAAATTTATTTATATACAAGTTTGTTAATAAGTATTGAAACCAATTAAAGATTTTTCTTATATTTATTTTCCTTTTCTAGGTTGTTAATTGTTACATTGCATTTATGTAGATGTAGTAGTGCATGAGATTTTGATTGTGCCCAAATAAAATTAGGATCCTGTTCAAATTACTGATTAGGTAATGAATTTAGGCACAATCGAGTAATCGTGTTTGTTACGTCTTTTTGTAAGGCTACAATTTTTTTCTCCAATAAAACTAGGTAGTCACGTACTCACATTATAGTCCCCCACACAAAGATATTGAGTATAATTTTGGCTAATATTATTATGATTTAGTGATATCATAATTATATTTACTATGTTTTGTGACTATTATAGTATTATTTAGTTCTAAAATATAGTGTCATGACAAAATAGAAAATAATTGCATAATATCGCAAATTATTCGGTTATATATGTAATCGAACAATATTTATATGGTACTAACGTGATAACTTGTGATATTAAATTTAATTATAAGTTATTTAATTGTACCAATATAATCATGAATGTAGATATATATTATTGGATTATTGTAGATATATGTCATTGTAATAGTGATTTAAATCTAAATTAAATTTATTAATGGTTGATTTAGTCATCATAATATGATTGCTATTTTCTATATAATCAACTGAGTTAAAATATCAATTTTATTAACTGTTAAAATGTCGAAATATCATATTTGTAATAATTACTAGTATTATTATTTGGATTCGGGTTTGGATCTATACGATAAGTATGAATTAACCTAGTCTACAAATAAGCATCAATATTTGCAATTGTAAAATTCTAACGTCGTAAAATCTTCAATAAACAATATTACTATTATCTTTTAAAAAATAAATATAATGTGATAAATTTAGTTATTTAATTTATTTATACAGCACTATAACATATGATTAGATCTATATTTTTATCAATATTGGTCAAAAAGTTTAGTCGAATCAACGGTATATTACAAGTTTATTACTATTTGGTTACAATAGAGAAATTGATTATTTTTATAGTTTTAATATTTAAGTAATAGAGTTTTATAACGTAAATTATTTTACATAAGTGAAGATTATGTAATGTGAAAATAAAGATTTAGTTCGAATTTACGGTAAAATATTTACATGAAAAAGATTATAATAATAGTCTAAAGGAATTTTTTACCTTCAAAATGAATTTATTAATTATTTTTTTATATCTTTTTGGCTGCCCACATTATGAATATTACCACTACTTTTTTTTTCTCTATTTTTGGCCATTTTAATTCTTTGTGTTTCGTTCATCCAATTTTTTTTTCCATCAATTTTAAGGTCCTATTAAGTGCTCATCAGATAAGTTGGTATGTCATTCATGTTTACAATCAATGTTATTAGCTGAGGTGGTAAGTAAGGTACATGCAAGTCGACTTATATTTGACAAACCTCATAGTATTACATTATCGACTTTCTTGTTGTCTGTATATCAATTCTTTCTTTTGGATATTGGCATCGAATATTATAAATTTTGTAAATTTCTTTTTTTTTTCACGAACTTTGAACTTAACATAAAATATTATGAATTTAAATAATTATTTAATTTTCCAACCAGTGATAAAATCCAATTCTACATTAAAATGAGATGGATATATGTATAATTATTTTAGTGGAATGTGAGATATATTACTATTTAATAATCACGAACCAAAATGGTAAAATGAGACTCCTATTCACGGACAGAGGAAGTAATTATTTTTGAAAAATTAGGTGATAATGTAATTTAACAAATTTATTAGATCAATTAAGTAAGAATTTACTAAAATAATTTAAAATATAAGAATTTACTAAAATAATTTAAAATATATGAATGGTAAATTAGATAGTAAATCTATATAAATCAACAAAAAGACTTTGAAGTTGAAGATAAGAAAAAGACCAAATGCCAACAACTCCCTTGTTCTCACCCATCTACAAAATGCCAAACAATGCATAACTACAATCACATGATACATCGCACTAGATGAACATGAACTTGTTTTCATATTGGCCAAAAGCAAAAGAGTAGATAATGAGTAAATTAATGCCTTTGATTTTCCTCTAAAAACTAAAAATGGAGAAGAATAAAAGAATCTCAAATAAGTGAAAATGGACTCATTTTTAATCTGCATATTTATATTCAATATCGGTATATCTAACTCAAGTTTCACACGTATTTAGACACAACACATTTCGGGTGAATAATTTATTTTAATCATACTCATCGAAATTAAGTTGTATTCAAATATGGTAAAAGCAACTAAGTCAAGTGTACTCATGATACTAATTATTTTAATCAACCTGTATGTACTTTTTCGCATTAAAGAAGTTGTTTATTGCTAACTCATATTCAAATAATGTTAAAGATGATTTTAGTTTAAAAACAAGACAACAGTTGTTCCTATCTAATTGTATTAGATTTGTTGCTATCTCCTTAAATAATGAAAATTGATATTTAAATTGGGACAGTTTAATAATGAGAAGAGATAAGAAGAAGAAAAATAAGAAAGATAAAGGAACAAAGAACATGCAAAATAAGCAAACTCATGACTTTGGAGACCTGCCATGATATTCTTTTTGGCATAGCGATTGTCTGAAGCAAAATCTTAAGAATCTTTTATATGATTCGATCTAAAATATAAGGAGAGTAATTTAATTAAGAAATAACATAACTTACAATAAAATTATTTTAATTAAATCAAATTCAATAAAATTGGTCCAATTGATTTAAAATTTAGAAACATTTAATTAGAAATATTGGTCTATAAATAAAATCACGAAGTTCAGTCAAATTGTGGAATTTCTAACTAACTTTAAAATTAGCCTTAAATATCACAAACTTTATATTTCATGGGCTACTTCCCAACCCCACTCAAATATTTTCAGCAAAAAACTTATTCTATGATGTGTTTATGATATTTTAGATCTCTTTTTAAGTTCGTGCTAGTAAGATAAAAAGCCACGCTGATTTAGTAGTGCCAAACAGGATAAAAGAAGCATACACCAGAAAATATTTGTTGTGGTCAGGCCGACTATATAAAACAGCATGATTGCACGTGTAACATTGTCGTTGCTGTATTTCCTCAATTTTATATTCGGACAAAAGTCCCAGCTGTGCTTCTGTGGAGCGAGTTGCGGCGGCGCTACGGAGCCACGCCGCCGCGAATCAAGGTAAATTCGGACAGCTGTGCCTCGTTAAATTAAATTTATCACTTCTTACTCTCCACATTATTACTATTGTAGTCTATATGACGGCAATTATTTACATATTTCGAATGTTCAAGTTAGGTTATAGTATTATTTTGTTTTTTTTTTTCCCTTTATGTGTGAGTTTTTTTGATACTTTCTCGGTCCCATAATAGATGACACACTTGAGAATTGATACGGAATTTTATAAGATGTTATTTTGTGAGTCGGGTGGAAAGAGAAAAAAAAACATATTTATATTAATATGAGAGAAAACTTTTCTAGAAAATGAAATGTGACATTTTTTTGAGACAAACTAGAAAGGAAAGTGTGACATCTATTATGTAATGAGCGGGAGTACTATTATTATTATTAAGAACTGAATATATATAGCTTTCATGTACTACTTCTATTACTTTAAAATCGAACAAAATTGAAAAATCCTGTCAGCGTATTTAGAAAAAAGATTAACTTTTTGTTAAATATCTATATAACTATCCCTAAATCAAATTGGAAATACGTGTGAATTAATATATCTCAATCCTTTGCAATAATATGTATGAAATATATAGGGTCAATTAGTAAAAAAAAATAGTATAATTAGTTTTAATAAAATCGGTAATTTGATTTAAAATTTAGAGGACATCATCGTGTTATTATTAAAAAAAAGGCAAATAGAAATTCTGGCTTCCATCATCTCAATTCTCAAATGTTCAACTGCTCCAATATCTAAAAGAGAATGGTGACTAGGAAAATGTGGAATGGTAAAATTATCGTTTAATTTGTAACTTTGGTATTAAACAATCACTAATTTTGTCGTTATTTAGTAGCCCATCCATTGCTTACATACCATACCCATCACCAATCAGGCCCACCAAAAATATTAAAATAAAAACATAACCAAATCAAACAGGATGCTATATTTTAGAAAACAAAACTTGAATATCTGGAATGGGTTGTTTGTTCTGATACGAATATATTCTTCGAATTGTTTATTTTCAATTTGATTTGTTTATCAGTATTTTTTTTTTGTTTTGGCAACATTTTTCAGTTCAAATTTTACCATGGCATACCAGTTTTAATTTCTCTAAATATATCTGACAATTGATTCAGCTAGTAAAAACTCTTATTTTCAATGTCAGTTATATTTATCAATAGATATGTAGAGAATTGTAGCGAATACCTATATTCACATTTTTCCTATCTCATTATTAAAAAAATCAAATAGTATAAAATATACTAATAGTAACTTAGTTGTTACTTTATTTACTACACCTTTAATGAAAACCAAATTTGGTCTACCAAACCTAAAACCATAAATATAAATATTTTGCTCACTTGGTCTAACTTTTTAACTCAAATAATAACTTAAGCAATTATTAAAAATAATATTTTACATATATAAAAATAGTGACTGAAATAATTTGGAGAGGATATATATGACAAACTTCCATGTAGGAATTAAAGTAACTAGCTAGTGAAAAGTAGTGGGATGAGAGAACAATTTAAAGGTACTACGATAAAATGTAGTAGTATAATTTGGAGAATAAATCAATCATGTTATATATTGGAATAATAATATCCTTCCATCTTATAACTTCGTATACACCACTAATCATGCTGTAAAACAAGTATGCCTTGTCTAGACTAATTTTTCATTACGTCTTAGCGCAATATATACTCCATTATTAGATCATTGCCATCTTTTTAGGGAATTACATATGCCTATAATTAATCTTCCTTGTCGATTTTCCAATACTTTTTTATTCACCATGTGCGTTCAATTTAAATAAAAGTGTTTATTAATGTTTTGAAAATATTTTGTTTCTGAAAAATGACGAAGCAACTTGAAAGGAAAGGAAATTGGGCTTGACAACTTTTTATACGACCACAAAATGCACAAAATTAATAAGTTTTAGTCAAGTCTCGTTGGATATGTGTCCGTATTAATTGGTTCGATTATAGGCAGTGGCGGACGCATGAATTTTTTATAGTAGGGGCTTCACTATATAATACTTTTTCCGTCCCTAAAAATGGAACTCTTTTCTTTTTTATCTGTCACCTAAAATTAAAAAAAAATCTCTCTAATAAGGTGAGACCCATTTTATACTAAAACACTTTTTCTTTCTATATATCTTTTACTTTACTAATTTTACATTAAAACTCGTATCATTTCAAAAGTTTTTATTTTTAAGTGGACGGAGTGAGTACATAGAAAAAAAATACTACTCTCCACAGTGACTTGTTTTCCTTTTTGGATGCCCCATTTAAATTGACATGTTTTTTTTAAATATAAACATTATCATCTTTAATTTTTTCTAATTTATTGAACTCTCACACTGCTAAAATCTCACGTCTAAAACAAACTTCACTTTAACCGGACGAAGGACGACGACTATAAAAATGCCTAAAACTAATCCAACGCTTTACCAAGCCAAACCATTAAAGCAATTCATGTTATATTTATATTTGCGTTGCTAAAGCGACGAATATTGAATTCTATATGTTTTAGTGGAATGATTTACATATTTTCCAAAAAATGTAAACTTCCAAATAATTAACTTGAACAACTTAAACTCTAACCTAGCATAAAATTTTTAACTCTAACATTTTAAAATCAAGTAAATTAATCATTTTGTCAATATATCACAAAACTTTATATGAATTACTAAAAAGGAAAATTTAGAAGAATTGAACTTACTCCATAATAAATTTTCATGGATTATATATGTTGGAGTAAGTTGGAAGCTACTAAAATATCCTACGAGTAACTTTATTGTCGACCTCAATTAATATGATTTACTATAATTTTAAAGGACTTCCAATTTACTGTTTTAGTGAATAGAAACCGGGTATTTTACTTAGAAACCGGGTAATGTCAATTGGCGCAGTAATCACAAGTTTCAAAAGAGCAATTATACATCACTTTTTAAAACAATATTTTATAATATTATAATTGTCATCTTCTTCCTCCGGACGAAGCGGCCATTTTTTCTTCTGTAAACTTTGATTTCTAGATCAAGTTCAGCCCTTTTTACCATCATTTTTTTGTTGATTTAGTCTTCAATAGTACTATTTTGGTGAGGGCCGAAGCTTATTTTTAACAGTTTCAAAAAAAATTGGAATGGAAACCTAGATAAAATTTTTTTTGGGGGAAGGGCTTAAGCCCTCCCCTCCCTCTTACTGTGTCCGCCACTGATTATAGGGCTGGGAAAATATACCGAAATACAGAAATACTGCACTTACCGTACCTAAAAAATACCGAAAATACCGAATTTTCGGTATACCGTACTTTTCGGTACGGTATCATACCGTACCGACCGTTTTAGGTGCGGTAAAGGTATGCATTTTGTATATACCGCGGTATACCGCGTTATACCGCATCATACTGCAATTGCGGTATATACCGCAAATAACACGGTATACCGCAAATATGGTATATACCGCAATTGCGGTATACACCGAAAATCACGGTATACCGCGGTATACCGCATATTGCGGTATACCGAAATCACGGTACGGTATACCGACAAAAGCGGTACGGTAACGATATCTAAATTTTGGTATACTGACTTTTCGGGATACCGCAATTGCGGTATACCGACAAAAGCGGTACGGTAAAGGTATGATTTTTTGTCATACCGCACGGTATGGTACGATGTGCGGTATGGCCATTTCGGCGCGGTATACCGTAGGGTTCCAACCCTAGGTTCGAATCATTAGGAATTTGATAAATTTGAATGACTCATTAAAAAAATGACTCATTAGTCTAATTATTTTTCAAATGGAGTGTATATTTTAGTTTTATATTCTAGGTTCGTGTAAATCAAGTTTAAAAATTAAATTTAATCATATAATATAAGGTTTAATAATGTAAATCATGTTTAAAAATTAGATTTAATTGTGTAATATTATATTTTATGTAATTTTAATCATGTGCATCACATTTTTATCATGTGGTATCAATGTCAATATAAAGTTGTTTATGGTGTCAACTCATATTATATCGTGTCGTGTACAAATTGAGTTCGGATTTGGCCCAACTCCCCCTAAATAATGAAAACCACGTTTAAACTCCTTTGCTTTCGTAGAGATCTTGTTCGGATCTCTATTAATTTTGAGATTTTAGGTTGCTTCATATTCATAAAATAACGATTTATCGAAGTTCTTGTTGCAGGTATTGTTGTGTTAGGTGACAACGAATTGGGTTATGTTGTTAAAGTTGCAAAATAGACCTTGATGGCCACACCACATATTTCTCCGGCAATGCATGAATCAGAAATCAATAATTTCCCAGTGACAATTATCAGAAAATACTAAGATAAAAGTAGTGATAGAAATTCCAATGCCATGTAAGAGCATTCCCAACGGTGAGCAGCAGCTCACCGTCCGTCCTTGCCGCTGGCAAGGACGCGCTCCGCCACCATTGCGCTCTTGCCGCTGGCAGGGCGCTGCTCTATGCATAGAGCACGTCCGTGCCAGCGGCAAGAGCACAACGCGTCGACGTGGCAGCTTCCGATTGGCTCGTTGATTTATCATTTATTTATTTTTTTTTTTAAAAAAATTGAAAAAATCTGAAAAATTCAAAATTAATAAAAAAAATATTGTCTCACTTCCTAATAAAATATATCCATTTTTTCCACACTTTTAATTTATTTTTTTCATTATTTTTACCCCAAAATTCATACTTTCATCTATAAATACTCTCATTTCAAACACAAAAAATGACACTATACTAAACAACTCTCTCAATCTCAATTTTTAGGATTTTAATTATGTAATTTTTAATTTTTAGGAGTTTAATTATGTAATTTTTAATTTTTAGTATTTTAATTATGTAATTTTTAATTTTTAGGATTTTAATTATGTCTTTTTTATTTTATTTGTAATTTGTAATATTTATTGTGGTTTTTTAATAAATTTTAGTATTATGGAAATGTTATTGTTTAATTGAATTTTAAATTAATTGTGCTCGTCCTTGCGGAAGAGCACAGCTGTGGGTGTTGTGCTCTTGCCAGAGAGCAGGCATGAATAGTACCGTCCGGGCCCACAACCGTGCCGCTGGCAAGAGCACGGTTGTGGATGCTCTAAGATTCATAACTTAAGAGCATCCACAACCGTGCTCTTGCCAGCGGCACGGTTGTGGGCCCGGGCGGTACTATTCATGCCTGCTCTCTGGCAAGAGCACAACACCCACAACTGTGCTCTTCCGCAAGGACGAGCACAATTAATTTAATATTCAATTAAACATAAACATTTCCATAGTACTAAAATTCATTAAAAAATCACAATAAATATTACAAAATACAAATAAAATAAAAAAGACATAATTAAAATCCTAAAAATTAAAAATTACATAATTAAAATACTAAAAATTAAAAATTACATAATTATTGGCTAATATTACCCGAGGAAGACTACTCATCCGGCGGCAACAACCCCAATTGTTTTTGGAGACCCACTATCATGCCCTCGTGCGTTTGAAGTTGCGTTGGGGTCATAGTTGACCTATTGGCCATATTGAGTTGGGCCAAAAGAGCCCACAACGAGTTGTTCGGGGGTGGAGATGGAACATAGGGTGCGGGTTCGGGGGCGGGGGCCGATGGAGTCGCGGAGCGCCGGCGCTCGGCCGCCGCCTTCTTCCTTCCTTGCGGTCGGCGTTGGGAACCGCTTGGTCCGGCGTCGGGGCTACCCAAGTTAGCTCCGGCGAGTTGGCTAGCCACTTCTTCGGAGCCGGAGTCGGATAGGTATACCGACCTTGACCGTTTGGAGGAGCCGCTAGAGGAGGATGTTACGCCTCCCAGATACCTCGGGTGGAACCGCGTTTCCTGCCAAACGTTGAGGTACTTGAACGACTTACCGTTCATGGATTGGTATGTGCTCAGTGCCGCAGTGATGATGTCGACCTCGCTCCGGCCGCTCCCGGCATTCCGCGACTCCTAGAGGAAATAGCCATTGAACTTGCCAATTTCGTCGTTGGCTCGGCCGATGCAGTTGAGCACCATACTCTCGTTGCGCTCGATCGTTCCCGGCGGCCGGTTTGCATTGTACCGGCGAGATACGCGCCACCAAAAGTGATCGCCCGATTGGTTCGTGCCAACCGCCGCATCTTCGGAGATTTCGAAGTACGCCATAAACAATTTATCCATCTCCGCCGGCGTGTACGGTGTGCGGACACCGCTGCCGCGAGTAGGAGCTTGCAGAGGTTGGGAGGGGGCGGTCGGCCTAGGCTCCGGTGTCCACCCGTATCGTCCTTCGGAGGCACCTTGGTCGTCGATTGGGTATGGACGGTAGCCACCTGGAACGGCCGAATCTTGGGTTTGAGGAGGGGCCGAATATTCCGTTTCCGGAGTAGGAAACGGTTGTGAACCGAACCATTTGGGATTCCAACCGTGGGAGCCCGTAGGGTTATCGCCTTGGCCGGACATAGTGATGTTGTAGGGTATGAGAGAATGAAGATGAAAATGGATATGAGAGATTGAAGATGAGAATAGATATGAGAGAATGATGATGATAATTGTGTAGTTTGATGTGAATTTTTGGGAGTGAAATTGAGGATATTTATAGATGAAAGTGTGTATTTTTGGGGTAAAAAAAAAAAAAAAGTGGGAGAAAACGGTTATAAACGGATATAATTTTTTGGGAAGTGAATTTTTTTTTAATTTTGTATCGGTTTTTTTTAATTAAAAACTGATTTTAAAAAAAAATTTTATTTAAACCCAACGGCTATGCCGTTGACGAATGAGGGCGCGCCACGTCAGCTGCTCGCTGGCACGGCGCGAGCGCAGCGGCGGCGGGTGGCGTCCGCGCCAGCGGCGCAGACGGCGGTGGCGAGCAGCGCCACTGTTGCGGATGCTCTAATAATCACAATAGAATGATACATGCATTTCCTCTATCCAATATTGAAAGTGTTAATTAGATCATAAATAATCAAATCACATGTTACTATACTGGAGTACCTTAAAATCCAGAAATCAATCTCATTCACACAATCATACCTCCAATATTATGCATAGGGCTGGTAATTACATGATCGTTTCATCGATAAAAGACGCATGGACCCTCGATCCTTGGTTCTCGAAAGAGGGTACGAAAACTATACAAGTTGTGTTGTCTAAAGAAGCAGTTTTGTGAACCATACTTTTGTTAGATATATACCTCAAAGGTTGGTCTTTGTTAGCTTGGACCTTTGTTTCGTGTTTCCCGTTCAGGGTCGCAGTAAAGATAGACTAATCAGCTATACTTTTCTTCACCATCCAGCCCTACCCTCCACCGTGTGTTTTGTCTGGATAAGATTAGTTGACTCGATGCAGCTGTACATACAGAAAAACATCATGGCTCTCCCAGATTTCTCTTTTTGGTAGCTCTCTCTTCTTCGAAGATCTGTATACAATAACATGTTTAGGCCATCGAAATCAAGCTCTCGGAAGAGGGTAATGGGTGATACAACTACCTTTTTGCTGATGCTTTGCAAGATCTCAGTAATTTCAGAAAATTCAGGCCTTAAAGACAGATCTTGCTGCCAACACCGTTCGAGCAATTCCACACGGATGAGTGTGCCTCGGTATTGTTGGCCTTAGACCCTGTAGTTCGTGAGGAACAAAGAATGAGATGATAACATTCAACATTGAAAGACAAAGTTTGCTGTCATTGATTAGTTATTCTTTGTTCACTTTTACACGCGTTTATGCAGCTAAGTAACTGACCGGGATTAATCTAAACACAAGCAAGCTTTAAACTGCTGAATGATTGATAACGGGATTGAAGGGTTCGATTTTTTAAATGGACGCATACCTTCTGGACGACACCCACAGCTGCCTGCAAAGGAGTAAGTTGTGCATATGGAACCTTTCCAGTTAGAAGCTCCCACAACATAACCCCAAAGCTGAAAACGTCGGCTTTGTGACTATACGGCTTGTGCTCAATAACCTTCCAAACAACAAAATACAAGTAAGAGATAGTATCTAATGCTCCACTCGAAAGGAATGCATGTTACTGGCATGGGTTATGGCTTTCTGAGAAGAAAGCACGTCGACATGGTAAGAGAAACAGGATCCATCGATCTCATGTACCACTTAAAAATAAAGATAAGCACACCTCCGGTGCCATCCAGCGATAGGTTCCAGTTTCTGCAGTCATAACTCCTGACTGAACTAGTACTCGAGCAACACCAAAATCAGCAATCTTAACCACCTGCACGGGATAACTTCTTTACAACATGTAATAATATGATGAAACACAGAAATAGATATATCCTTCGTGATTTCTTACTTCATTTTCGTCCATTAAAAGGTTGGCAGCCTTCAGGTCCCTGTGAAGTATGTTATTTTCATGCAAATAGCACATTCCCCTAGTGACATCAATCGCAACCTTCAACATGGCTGGAAGCTTGAGAACACCCATTTGTTTATGCAGCGCATCGTACACACTTCCACCCGACATAAATTCTGAAAAAAACCATTAAGTATGTAGTCAAAACATTGTCCAGGGAGCAAACTTCATCAAGAAACCAAGCTATATTACCAGTAACGATGCACAAGAGTGGAGGTCTCGTACATGAACCAATAAACTGTACCACATTTTTGTGCCGAACTTTCCTGAACCACAGAAAAACATCTGAAAATCAAAGAAATGGGAAATGTAGACTGACAAGTTTCTCACAGAATATAACCTCAATATGTAGACTTCCTGGGAGAACTCCCGTTGCATATCTTTATTAAGGCAGTCGGTCTTGAAACATTTGATGGCCACGTCTTGACTACGATACAAACCTTTGTACCTGCATTTATTTCTGGGTTCAGATGGCTCAATCCAGGTGACAATTTATCGAAAACTATTGTGACAGAACTCACATGTCTCCGCTTGACCCTGCAGCGATCTTGTACTCAAACTCCAACAAATTGGAATCAATTTCCCAGACATCATTCCCATCAATAGGAATTTCCACATGGCATGATTGTATACTAAATCCGATCTGCTACAGGCCAACAGCAGGGGATACAACCTCGTGTTTAACCAACCGTTTCTGCAGAATAGATCAAAGTATTGGATTCACAATAAACTAGAAAATATGCTCTCTAGACATCACATGGTTATTCTCTTTTTACCTCAATGTATGGAATTTCTTTCACTAGCATGGCTTTGAGGCGATCAGCGCCCTGAGGTTATCATCAATATCACAGCAGACCATGTAAAGTAGAGTAAAGTAGAGTAAGGGTAGAGAAAATCATCTAGTACATAAAATGCAGTTTCATGGATGTGTATGATATTTAGTTAGGACATTTTCTCCATGACATTCGAACTTCATAGATTATGTAATCCCCGGTTAAAAGAACAGAAGTTACCTCTTCCCAACCACCAACAACGAAGACATCATGTGAATACCCGTCAATCGTGCAAAAAGCATGAGCTTCTTGGATGTTCAAGCCAATCTCAGACATAAGAGATGTTAACTGAAAATTTAGATACAACGACCTCTTTTACCATCAACACATCATTTGGAACTAATAATATAGACACACTAACTTGAAAATGGTCAAACTTAAGCACAAAAAGCTAAAGAAACAAACACAATAGCTTATGACATCACACAAGTAGTATGTTCTCCATGGATGAGAAAAAACAAATGCATTATCCAATACAAGTAGATAGCAGTAAAGAGTCAGAGCATCAAAGGATATAGCCAAGTGCATAATGCAATATCAAGAATCTATTGTATTGCAGATATACACAGATAAAAAAGATGAAATTGAAACTTGAACTATGTCGGTATATAATCATATCCAAGTAAGTCTCAAGCACGGTTTTTAAGGAGCGTTATCAGCACATTCATTCACCTCCACCTCTTCTTGAGAAACATGAGATGACATAGTATGCTTAACAAATATTAACAACATTGCATCAGTAAAACTCCACGAAGATACATTCATCTATCATTTATGCTTTTGAGGATCGTGTACTAGAACACAAGAACTCAAGAAGCACTCGACAAATTAATTCTGCGAAGTAAATCAGCATTATTACCCCACTAAGCAGCTTTGCTTTGTCTTTTGCTGATATTGTTATTTCATGCGTTGGCCTACAAAAATAAGAAGCTGCGAAAGATTAATGTTCCACCGACTTTCATTCTATTAGAAGAAAGCCCAACTAAACAGGGGCAAAGTAAGACACTAACAGCAAAGAAAAGAAAGTTCATCTGGGTCAAACCTTTCAGAATATTACCGCAATAAGTACGATTTCCTACTCACAGAACTATTGTCATCTTGGGCATTGGATTCATTTTGCTTCGAAGGCAAGTTCAAAATTTTCTGATTGGCCAAACGCAGGTGGACGGTGAACACTGAAATTCGTAAACAAATATGGATACGTGAATACCAGTTTTATACAGAAGTTCTAAGATGTTTTTTAACATGTTAAAGACCCCACTTCTAATACCTATCTGATAGGAGCGTGTTCCCTCCCTTGGTGAAGCTCGAATGGACAGTATTGCCTGTATTTCCATCGCAGGTGGGCCTAACCTGCATCGTCGAGAAACTATAAAATTCAGTTGTCCATTGTGATTGCAGATTACATGAAAGGAAAACTATAGAATCAAAATACACTAATGCAAGTTAAGTTATCCAAGACTGAGGTGTACAGCATGCATCAAAGCTAAAGGCAGCATAAATATCATCAACACTACGAAACAGTAAGATTCATGTCATAAACTCTATTAATATTTTGGTAAAGATCGAGAACTCGAAATTATCAAGAATTTCTCCCTTATGCAAGATGTGAATGTCATCAACTAGAAACTAGAGGATATGTGTGATTGTCCTGCCATCAAATATCATCAGCAGGAAAAAATTCCAAAACGTTATTTCAACAAGCCACAATAAAATATTTCTAGGTACGAAAGGTTGTTAGCTAGATTACATGCCTGCGAGCAAATATGAAGTTACAGCTACACAGAATCAAGACATTTTCTAGGATACACCTGCACAAGGCGCACATCAACAGCTGGCCGTGTAAGAGGATCACGCGCCATGCTCAATAATTTCTTGTGCACCAGGACATCCTCGGCCCGTTCAGTATTGTAATCCAAAGCATAGCTACAGCAGATGAAAATCCAGTTACACATGGCAAAAGAGTGCATTCTTACCTACAGCCTACTTAAACTCAAATCACAGAATTCATCCTACAATCTGTTTTAGCAGAGAATCACATTACACAACAAGAGCATGACACAAAAAACTTCTCTGTTTTCAGGTTCAAACTTTAACTAATTACTATTGATCACACCAAATGCATCATTATATAATACTCTTCCTCCCTTTTCTTGAATTCTTGGGCATTCATAAACAAGTGCTCAAGTTTACTCTCTCATACAAACAACAATTAATAGAAGAACAAGCATTGACCCAATTTATTAATACTCCAAAAAACAAAAGAAACTACCTAAGAGGAAACATGTTAAAATGTGCCCAAAGTTCATCTTCAAATCCCGGTTCAGCAACCTCTTCGATCTCCAATTCTCTAAGCCTACACAAAACTTCGTGAAATACTTCAATTTTCTGCGGCCTTTTTTGGGTTTGAAGCGGTGACCACTAGGATTGCCGGCTGCTGCAGCTCTCACTATCTCCCATCCAAAAACTCAAACAAAATTGCTCCACTTCCAAAACCCACTCCTAAAACTCAAGGAATATGCAATTTGATGCAGATACCTGAGGCAGTTTGCATGAAAATAAAGTTTAATCAGACAAAGTTATGAATCAACGAATACTAATAAAGAGTTGTTAAACAAAAGTCTCCATTTTTTGTAATGAATGTTGACGGGGATTCAAAACGAGGCTGGAAACTTTGCTTGTATCACACCGTTGCTTGTCTGCTTCACCCATACTTGTTTTCTTATTCGTTAATCCACATCAAGATTGAATCTTTATGATAAATTAATGCATGATTCTGCAAAAAACAATCGCGGGTGTGACCCACCTTGCGAGTTTATCCAATTGGATTGTCGGTTTTACAGATTGTGATGTTGTTTTCTATTGATTTGGGGTTTTGTAATTGTGACTGGGTTTTAGTCCAATAGATTAGTGGGACGATGCCTAATTTCTTGAATTAATTAGCCTATGATGACATGAATCACATGATCTTTTTTATTTGCTTAAATATGTGGTGTTTTATCTGTTCGTTATTAAGAGTCTCATTTGTGTTCGACACAAATATTAAAAAATATATAAAAACATAAGTGAGAAAAAATTACTACTAGTTTTGTAATAAAATTACGAGTGGAATAAGTTAGTGAAAAGTAAGTCTATCTACATCTACTATTTATAATAAAATTGAATCAGGATTCCTAATGACAGACTGAAATGGTAAATTGGAATTCCTAATGACGGAGAATGCAAGTATTACATAATCATTTGGGCTGGAAATATATAGCAACCTTAAACTAGCCATATGATTACTGATTTTCAGTCAGAATCATCTTTTGAGAAAGGCTTTTATTTTCATGAGATAATTTTTTTATAGCTATGAAAATTTGTTTAATATTTGTACTTATTGAATTTATTTTTGTTGAAATAATGGAATTGATGTTTTTTTTGGAAGGGAAAATAATTGAATTGGATCTAAATAGGGAGTAGTATAATGTAGTAGACTAGTAGTACTATCATACCGGGTAATACCAATGCATAACCATTCGATTGGAAAATCACCGCATCAGATTTAAATTTTAATCACATGAGTATCAATACAAGTATATAAAAAATGTCAATACAAAGATAATTTTGTCATTAAAGTACATGATCTCTTGAGTATGAATATATGAAATGTCAATACATAGATAATTTGGTCATTACGGGATATTTATGTTTCAAGCATAGACTAATATATGAATGGTGCAAACATAGTATTTTTAAAACTCAACGTAGATGGCATCGCATTAGTTGAAAACAAAACAAGAGATGTTATCTAGCGTGAGTAACTGGTTGTCAAATATATGCACCTTTTTTCTTCTTATGCAAAACAGTAGAAGGAAACATGACTTTAATAGGGAAAAAGATAATCATATTATTAGAAGATAACGATTTCATTATAATTATTGACAATATTGCACCGAATAAGTACTATAAATAAATATCCACTACATACCTGTATGTCCATGATCATGTAAAAAAATAATTCCTCTGGTATATAATACTCCCTCTGTCCAAAAAAATTGACAAAGTTATATGTGACACGGGTTTTAATATAGAATTGATAAACTAAGAAAGAGATAAGAAACTTTAGAGGAATACTAATCTATTTTTTGGGGACGAAGAGAAGAGTCTTCTACATGGACTAGTAACTAATTAATGGTACTCCATCTACGCTGTCATATATATGCACTTTTAATAATAAAAAAATCAACAGTTTTACATAAATACACCTGTAGTATTAGAACACTTAGAAACTAAACAATACTATTAACTCGTTTGCTAGGAGTATGATTTATGAAGAGTTTTCCGCAGGGGCGTAGTTGGCAACGGAAAGGCAGATCTTACTGTAATGATTTATGAAGAGAAAAGGATGGCAGTATAATTAGTGAATGCCCCACAACACAAAAAATAAATGTAGTTTGGAAAGAAGAAGAGTGGGTGAGGAGTAATTAATATGGGAATCTTTGTCTGATGGCAAAACAAAACATTAAAAGCACACGAACCACCTTCTCCTCTCCCAAACAATTCTTGCAGAGATTCTCTTGTAATTTATTGTGTAACGTGCTCTTCATATTAATCGAAGAGGCAACTGCAACTATATACAAAATATATGCAGTCTCTTCTCTCATTTACTTCACTCAACTAACCCTACCTATACCTACACTCTAGTTGTTTTTCCATTAGCAGCATCTGTAGCCTTTCAAAACGTCAATTTTCAAGCAACACTCCAAACACTGAAATACTTCTTGTCCCAAAATAACTATGTATGGTATAATCATCACGTTGAAGATAATTATGTTAAACTTAAAATGATCAGGTTTACATTAGCTTCTGTTTAGGGTTTGCCAGAGCTGACAATTTTTTTTTAATTGTTTATTCATGCTGGAATCATTACCTCATATGAAATCTTTCGACCTTGTTTTAGGTGTAGTTGTACAATTAATGAAAATTATCAGTAAAAAAACACTAAAGCTTTTAGTCATTATTTTCTCGCTTTTGGATAGAGATTATGTTTATGCGGACGCAGAAAATAATATTGATGGGGTTATGTTTTTTTGAAATTTTGTTTAAAAGTGGAGTATATTTTAGGTGATTTAGATGATCTTTGCATAGTAATTTACACTTAAAAGAAAAATGTTTAAAAATTATTTTTAATAAGGGCTTGAGCCCCTTGTTGGCTCCACTTGGGTCCGCCCATATTGGCAAATGAAACAAAAATAATTACAACTATATCTCATATTAGTGTAAAGAGAGAATTAGAACCACTAATACGTAAAAAGATTGGTATCCAACCAAAAAGAAAAAGAAAAAGGAAAAGAAAAGGGTTTGTACATTTTCTTTAGGTAAATGTTGCAAAGGGGATTAAATATTACCTCCGTCCATGAATAAGTGTCCTAAGTTATCTCGGTGCGTGTTTTAAGAAATGAAATGCAAAGTAGGTTGAAAAAGAATGGAGTTTGGGTACAGAGGAAATACGTCGTATCAAAAGATAGAATCCCCTATTTTTCAAATGACTTATAGCATTTTAAATTTGTGAAGTACTAAAAATGACATATTTCATTCATTGTCCTTACATTCTTCAACATATCAAATAAGAGAATAAAAACTATTCAACCACAAGATATAACTCGTTTGGTCAATAATTACATGATCAATTATCCTTTATAAATACCGAAGTCTCTAACAATCATAAAACCCTTGGAATACTGAAGTTTGTAACAATCGATCGCTCTTAAAGGTAAATGTCCTCGTAGTCACAAATAATATGGGATGTTGGAGAGTCCGTAACAATCGACTCACTCTAAAGGGTAAATGTCCTCATTGGTTTTGACTAGTTCCTTTGCAAAGCTACCACATTGAGTTGACTACCAAATTGTTGGTCACAACCATGCATGTTAGTCAAGGTTGATTTATTTGCCATGCCACCATTACGTGACTGAGGGCTTCTAAATGAAAGTATCAACCAAATAAGAGAACTCATTTCAAAAGTCTATTCCAACAATAGTGAGTGTCAGTTAGGCCAATAAATTCACCAGTTGCCTTTCACCACCGAGGTAGGATATTTAATTTTCTAACACATCCCTTTGCATTTGACATAGTGTGATTGGATTTGTATATTATCTTTGTACTACTTCTCAATTCTACCTTGGGTTATAGTACTGTTTATACCAACGAACATTGCAATTTAAGTGTATTCATTCGTTTATGAAAATGTGTAACTAGGAATACAGATCTTAATCCCTCTTTCTGCAACTAAAGGAAGATTATATCTGAGATTATTATTATTATTATCAAATTGTCATAACAATTATATATGTTTTTGAAAAATTAACATTAAATTACATTTGGCTCAATGTATCATTTTTGTAAAACGAGTAGCAAACAAGAATTCAATTCAACTATATAGATCTGAATTAGGCTCGAAAACACCTTTAAGACGATGAAACTTTTGGGTCTCGATAGGCTAGGTCGGTTTCGCTAATTCTGTGGAGTCTTGTCCGGTGCAAAATTTCAACGGACCTAAAATTCCTAGTCGTACTTGACCTAATACCGAGTCATCCTGTTGGACCAGGCCAGACTTGTTTAGTTAGGACCACTCGTACTCACATTCACATACTAATTTCAATAAGTGACCTGATGCTTTACTAAATGAGGTGAAACATCAAGCTGCATTTTCTCATCATATATGATATCATTAAAAAGGCTAACAAATATTTAGCATTTGAATAATTTATAAGATCCCCACTCAAAATTATCATAAGACCTCCACAACTCTTATTTATTGCAAGTTGCAACTACTTCGAGATATGTACATCTGAAAATAAGAAATGCTTCAAAGAGATTCTACAAAATACGACCTGTATTGTATAATACGGACAAAAAAAGATCAATCTAATCCATAACATAAATCAAATTAATTACAGCAAATGGATTTACAGGTACAGCAGAACATGAGAAACAATCAAGAATAAATCCATAACTGTATTAGCTAAAATTAAACCAAACCTCATAAAGATTATTGTGTGGTTGTATACATGAAACCAACACAAAGATATTGGCACGGCTCAATCAGACTTCGCCCGTAAGAGTTTGTCTGAGTGAACCGAGCCAACATCACAGTGATTGTTTCAACATTTTCTCACCGCAAACCCTAGCTAGGAAGAAGAAGAAGAAGAATGAGAATTGGTATATAAATTGATTGGTATATAAAGAAGAAAATGAAGAGAATTATAAATATAAATGTAAATGTAATGTAGTGAGTGCATTTAAAATAAGAGACTACCGAACCCCAAAAGAAAGAGGACCATGGCCATTAATGGCAACAGATGACCCATAAATACATAATATTCCTTCTCTTTTTTTCTCTCTCTATTCTGATTGTAATCAATTTTGGAGGAATCTCTTTCCCCCATAACTCTACACTTCTCCTTTTTTCTTCTGAAATTTGTACAGTGTATTTATTTCTATATGCATGCGATCTCATCATCTAATAATGATATTACTATTACATGTTTATATATCTAGTTTGTTTTGTCCTTATATTACTCCCTCCGTCCCCAAAGAGTTAAAGTATTGTTTGTGGAGAATGAGTCTCACTTCATTAGAGAGAAGAGAGTTTCCAAAATTGAAAGTTCATACTCTTTGGGGACGGATGAAAAAGGAAATAGTGTATACTCTTTAGGGACGGAGGAGTATTGCTTACTACTTACTACCAAGTTGCACTACCCAAGTCAATCAAGTCATGCCTAATTCAACTTTCTCTTCGTTCTGAGCTGGATGATATTTGAGATTAAATACCAACATATATGTCACAGTTTTAAATTTAGGGATATGGAGTAATTTATAATTTGAAAACTAAATTGAATTTTTTTATAATTTGAATTCTGTTTGATGCAAGGAAGGTACGTACAGATCAAACCCATTGTTTCTTAATTACAGTGTGTTGGGAGTGACTAGTCCATCCTTTTTAAGTTTAACCTAAAGCGCCGAAATCCGAATTAAAGTTCAAAATGTGAAATTAAAACTAATGGTTAGTCATGTCTGTAGTTAAAAGATATATGGACCAGATTAGGGTATATGATTTTAATTAATTAATGCATACAAAAGGATGCAAGTTTATAGGACCAAATTAGCCTGTGGTGTGATTAGTAGTCTCTCCTTCTATTAAAAATAGGGACTTAAAAGATGACAATAGTATATTTATTAAAAATAGGGACTTAAAAGATGACAATAGTATATTTATTCTTGCATCGAATTGGTAATGCATGTGTGTATTGTAAATTCACAACTGCATGATTCGATCAACTCATGTGGAAACAAACCAATACTCTCTCCGTCCCATAAAAATAATGACATTTGGGAGGACGCAATAAGAGGAATGATATGCTACATATCTTATGTGGACTCCTTATGTGAGCATCACTCTCGTTTGATGCACTTTTAGCGTTGTTTGTTTCAATTTATACATTTAGTTTGATTATAGTACATCAAAAAATGTTATTGCAATTTTTTAATTTCACAAAATTCAAAGCTTGATTTGTTATTTTATTAATTTATTTAAAATTATAGAGGAAACGAGTAAATCGAGCTTTGAATCTATGAATGTTGTGAAATTAAAAATTGCAATAACATTTTTTAATGTACTATAATCAAACTAAATGTATAAATTTAAATGAACAACACTAAACGTGCATGAAAGGATAGTAGTGCTCACATAAGGAGCTCACATAAGGTATGTAGCATATAATTCCTCGACGCAATAATTAATGTATAAGAGCATCCACAATGGTAATAGGCCAGCCATAGGCTAGCCATAGACTCTTCCTGCCACATCATCAGCACTAAAAACTCCTCCTGCCACATCATCATGACAAACAATAGGCTAGCAATAGGCTAGCCACAATAAATAAAATTATAAAAAATAAATAAATAACAATCACACAAAATACGGATTTAAATTTACGACACAGATACGGGAAAATTCAATAATAATAGTAAAATTAAAAAAAGTACATTAATTTAAAAAAAAAACCCTCTTCCACACACGAGCCCCCGCCTCTGCCTCACTCCTTGTGGCCGTGGCCGTCACCGTCGCCGTCGTCGCCGCTGTTGTCGCCGCTATCCGGGACCCCCAAATCTGCAGCATCTGAGCCCCCCAACTGTGCCGAGGCGGCATCCAAATCGACCTGCATACTCTCGAGCATTGAGTGAAGAAACCTCTTCTCCACGGGTCAGTTGCCGCCCTCCATTCAGCTAAGATCTTGTGCATCTGAGCCCGCGTTTGTTGACGCGTGAAGAAGGCGAGCTCGTGTTAGTCATTTCCGTCGCATATTATCCCTTTCGTCTGATTATAAGATTTCCACTTTGACTTGATTTGTGTTTTAAGAAATGTAATAAAAAGTGAATGAAAAAAGTTATTGTACGGTGAGGCATACTTTTATATAATAGTTTTATAATAAAATACGAGTGAAATAAAATTAATGAAATGTTGGGTCCATACTACAAATAGTAAAAAGAAAATATGACAGTTATTTATGGACGGACAAAAATGACAAATTGAGACAATTAATGGCTGACGGAGGGAGTATTAATTAATGGTAGAAATTCTTAACAATGATTTTTAATCAATTTTGTATCTTATTGAATTGTGGATATAATTTATAATCAATTTTTTTAATTGGGATTAAGGAATTGAAATTAGACTTCAATTTGGTTATAGCAGAACATGATTGTTACTCCCTCTGTCCATAATAGTAGAGTCATTTTATCATTTTGGTATGTTCCATAGTAGTCGAGTTATTTCCCCTTTTAGTAAAAGTCAACATATTTCTTCTCACTTATTTTACACTCTCTTAATTTATTTTCTCTTTATCTCTTTACATTTTTCATTTCCTACTTAACTTACTTAACTCACTTAACATAATTTTTTTTAATCTTCGTGCCTGGAAGAAATACCTCTACTGTTACAGAGAAGAGGGAGTACATAATTTCGAAAGTTAAATCGGATTGGAAGCGAAAATCGAGAATTAAAATTTGCAATTGGATTTCCAATAATGGAAATTGGATTTCAATAGTTTTTTGAAATTGAAGTTAGAGTAAGAATGGTTTTGGAAACAAATTCACTCGCCATGTATCCCGCCAGGTGTTGGACTGTTGTTACACGGAGTTGGGCATCGCTTTCTTGTTACAAATTAGTACTAATTGATTTGTTTTTGGGCCTTGTCCTATTTGCAATTTCTATGGTGGATTACTAATCACTATATTATACTCCCGTTCACACACAAAATCCATATTCGCCCTTATATTAAAATTAATTATATACTTTTTCATATTTCTATTCTGTCCACTAAAATTAGTTACTCTCTCCGTCCATAATAATTTGTTACCATTCGACTTAATACGGGTTTTACGAAATGTAATTTAAAATAAGTTAAAAAGTTAGTGACATGTGATCCCACTTCTATAAAAAATGGTCAAAGTAAATGTGATAAATTTTTAGGAACAAACGAAAATGAAAATAAGTGACAAATTTTCAGAGACAGATGTAGTTCTCCTTCAGTCATTACTAAAAATGAAAACACATTTATCTCTATATTATTCAATCTCTCTTACAATACTCTCTAGCTCCACTTCACAGACAATATAAAGTTGCATAAATTCTCGTGTCGTCCAAAGAAGGGGTTATCTTCCTTGAGATGGATGGAGTTTGTGCGAAAAACAGAAAAAGTTACTCCCAATTTATATTTATAGTATTTATATTTTCTCTTTATCTCTAATGTTTTATTAACATTTTCTCTTTCTCTCTCCTACTTCCTACTATAACCAACTAACCACATCTTCTCTTTCTTTCGCATACTTTTACCCATATTATATAGATATATATAGAGAGAGAGGGGTTAGTGATCAAGATATAACTAATTTTAAGTGTATAACTAGAGAACAAATCTCAGTCACACATCTTAATACTCCAAATTAATCCTATGGCTTAGCTATTTTTACATGTTTTAAATAAAAAGTAATTAATAAGGGCATTTTTAGAAAATAAATAATTTCTCATTTCCATTTCCTCGTTTTACAACCGAATTTGGCGCTCCAACACACGTCTACAAAACTCAAATTCCTCGTATCCATCCATGCATTTTCCATCGCTCTCTGCATTCATCCATCAGGTTATAGGGAGTTGCAATGGCGAGCAGCAGAAATATAGAGAGAGCAAATGTTTTTAAGAAAATCGGCATTGATAGAAGGTTGCGAGGTGAAGAAGAAGAATCAATAGAGGAGTTGCTTGATTTGTATCAGTAGAAATGGGAATGAATGAAGAATGAATTGGGGAAGGCGCGAGAGTGTTTATATACATATGAAAGCGGTGGAAAGTCCACGTACGTACATATACAAAGATACCATATGGTATTGCATTGTATTTTGCCCAACTTATTTGGACTTGGACTTGGACTTGGACTTGGACTTAACCGTCGTCAGTTAGGTCAATTATTAGGTTAATTCCAATTTCATTCATCCTAGCTTAATAGTATATAGTTGTCTCTGTCGGTGAGTGACAAACACGGATTTTGCATGTTTTTAAGGGCTAGATCTGACTAGTTTTAAATGTCTATCATAAAAATTATGTTCTTAAATTGCATATATTATACATTTGGTATTTTGAATGTGTTTGTTGATAAATGATAGAAAAAGATAGAAAAAAGATGCAAAAAGGCCAAGGTGTAGCAGCCTTTGTTCGAGCCCATTCTGCCAGCAAGTTTGAAGTCCAATCAGTGCTTACTACATGTCATTCTCTTCGTCTTCGAAAGAGCTTCACGTGGATACCTTAAACGTCTCAATCGGAGTTCTGTAGAGAGAGTTATTACAATTCTACGAACATTGCGCAATGCAGTCAAAGCTGAGGGAAATTTGGGCGGAAATTCAAGAAAGAGAATAAATTATTAAATTGTGAAACCAAATCTCTCTCATTTCTTGTAGGGCACGAAAATAACCAAGACTTACCCTTTTTCTAGCCTATAAATACTCCTAAACCTAATTCATAATCCCCATCTCAGAGCCTTCAATCCTTCTCCATCTCTACACCTTCTTCCATCCCTCCATCTCAGATCCTTCAATCCTCCCCCCTCTACAAATTCTTCCATTCCATCTTCCACACATAATTCATCCATCTTCCATTGGAGCGAGCTTTGCAGATCCAGGCCATAAAAGACTGAAGATTGAAGATTCAACCTTGGGTTTTATCAATTTCTTTCACGTCTAGTACTTTTATTATTGATTTTTCTACTTGTCTATGAGTAGTTAAACATCATTTGTAGATTTTTTGGTGAAAACTATTATGAATATGTTTTAATTTATTGAATTGAACATTTTCCTAGCTCTTGTGATTATTTTGCTTGTTCTTGTGCTTTTATTATTCTTTTGTCTGGCCAACTTTAGAACTATGTCCGTCTAATTAGATTAATCGAGAGATAGCTAGTTTTACGTGGTAAAAGGAACGAGTACAACACATAGGTTTATCTGCACTCGAGAGAGGGGACCCTTTGTGAGGGCTTGAGTTTTAGGAACTTAAGGAGTTAGAATCTAATCTATTGGAAGGAGACTTTGATAGTTAGAGTCTAATCTACTGGATAAGTGCACTCGAGATATCCTATAATCGCGACTTTCCTAATAATCCTAGAGACACAGAAAGGTAAAGGTTCTGTGAGATTAATCATCACTAGGTCGTAGTAGTTGTATCCTAAAACTCTACTTTCTTTAGACTGCTTTGTATTATTTTGTTTTTATATTTGTTTATATTTATGTCTAGTTTATAAAACCAAAACCAAAAATACTCTGTGTCTCTAGATAGTATATGACGCTTAGTATATGATAGCCAGTTGCAATCTTATTCCCTGTGTTCGATATCCCGGTACTGACCTTTAGCTATGCTAGTTCTACCCTGTAAACTTGCAGGTATTTTTAGTGCTAATAAAAAGTGCATCAGTGAGAATTCATATTTCTCTCGTGTCATTTACGAATTTGAATTCTATGACTTGTGATTTTACTTCACTGTTGTTTACAAAACACATCACTATTAGCATGATTTTACTTCACTATTGTTTACAAAACACATCACTCTTAGCATGATTTTACTTTACTGTTGTTTACAAAACACATCACTCTTAGCACTATTTTACTTCACTGTTGTTTACAAAACACATCACTCTTAGCATGATTTTACTTCACTGTTGTTTACAAAACACATCACTATTATTATGATTTTACTTCACTATTGTTAACAAAACACATCACTATTAGCATGATTTTACTTCACTGTTGTTAATAAAATACATCACTGTTAGAATAATTTTACTTCACTGTTAGAATGATTTTATTGTTAACAAAACACATCACTATTAAAAAATCCTTTTAAATTAATGGAGCTACTATTAAACTAATTGATGGTGAGTGCTGGCCAAAACAAAATAGTTTGTTCTAGATGCACATAACTTATGTAATTATCATGCTTGAGAATTGGATGGCGGCTACCTATCAAATCCAGAGGCGTCAACATTTTTGTTTGAGAATTGGAGCAGCTACATCCCAAAACAAAATCCATCTCAATTTTATTGTTGACACGATTTATAGATGTCTACCTTCATTTCGATTTGTAAACTCGATTTAATTATAAACACTACACATGCAATAGCTGATTTTACTTGCGGCGGAGTGTGACTATTCATTCAAAAGAAACAAATCGCAGATGATGCAGCCGATCACATCTTGGATGCTTCAAGGCTGTGATCACATCTATTTTGCGGCCGGTGGTGTTGAGCTCGGCGGCGGAGGCTGGGGAGAGAAGGAAGAGAGGGAAGAGGAAAAAGAGTGTGAATTGGAGTTGGAAAATTGAAGGAGACGGTTGGAGTTGAATATGGTTTCCAAAAATACCCTTATTAATTACTTTTTATTTAAAACACGTAAAAATAGCTAAGCCATAAGATTAATTTGAAGTATTAAGATGTGTGGCTGAGATTTGTTCTCTAGTTATGTACTTAATGGACATTTGCCCTAGATCACTACTATATATATATATATATTTATATATCGGGGTGCATTATAATGATAACTCTAATTTGTGTGATAACTCTATAACTAAATCTCCACCTCACATTTTTAAAATATGTGGTCTAGATTTAATCTTACAAAACTATCATTTTATCAAATAAAACTATCATATTTCGGTTATATAAGGGCAAAATTGTCATTTCGTTATAAAATTGGGCGTGTAAAAAGAAAACATGAACTAAACGCTGCATTCAATTTCTCTCACAATCAAACCCTCCGAATCTCATTCAAACCCTTGCTTCTTCAGTTTCGAAGGAAAAACCATCCAAATTCTGAAATATGACGACGTAAAAGAATCAAGCATCATCGAAGAAAGGGTGGATGAAGTTTTTTACTTATTTCACTTTTGGTTTTGCTCGATTTTATCATTTTGCCAGCGATTCTCGTTTTTTTAGATTCTATAGTTTTTTAGTGTAGATTTAGAGTTACATATGACAGCGTGATGAATTTACTTTGAATTTACTACACACTTGGTTTTGTATCATCAATTCATACCTTATTCCATATTATTGTGTACAACAGTAATGCAGATTCCATATTTATTTGAGAAATGACATATTTACCCACTGCGCCTTTTTTTATGAAATAAATCTAAGTTTAAATCTCAGCCACAAGATTAAAAAATATGTGTGGTCCAGATTTGGTTATAGGGTTATCATACAAATTGGGGGTTATCATATGATCACAACTCTCTATATATATACTTTTACAAAATTTACATTAAAATCCATTTTATCCACCAATAAGACTAAATGCATTTTTAATATAATTTTAAAATAAACAATAAGAGAAATAATTATCTTTGGCTAACTTATTTTGACTCCGTCAATTAAGAGGGAAATTTTATTTTTGCTCTGTCTGAAAAGTGATAATCATATGCAGTGTGGTGGTGTCTGGTGTACAATTATAAACATCACAACAATTATGACAATTACCTTAGATAAGAATAGTCAAATATGACAATTAAACAGGAATGGTCCAATTTGTTATGTGGTGGTGAGCAATTACAATTATCACAACACAACAATTTTGACAATTATCTTTAAATAGGAAAACTCCATTCGACAGCGTCAAATGATTTGTTCTTTAAAATCATTGTAAATTTTGTGAAAGAACGAAAGAAATGATGAAGGATATTGGGCTTCGATATACTATCAGATATCTGAGATTAGATAAATAATTTTTATTTAATAATAATGGCTTGAAACAATCACTCAGAAATACAATTTTAAATTTTCTGTTGTAATCCAGTTATTTTTATTTAATTCATCCGTCCACAAAAATAGTCTCATTTGTTAATAATATATGTATTAATGAGAAATTAATAAAATAAAATAAAATGAGAAAAGATATGGAGAATAAATAAATAAAATATATAGAAAAGATGGGAAAAGTGGCAGAAGTATGAGAAGGACATTTTTCACTTTTGGAAATGAGACTATTTTTTGTGATAAACAAAAATGTCATAAATATGAGTATTTTTAGTGGACGGAGAGTTAATAGATGATAAAATAATAGCAATAGAAAATGTGAGTACAATGTCAACTATTGATCATGATGGGTTGACATTTTCTGTTGCTATTATTTTATCATCAGTTGACATTTTTTGACTGTTCAAATTATAGTTTTAAGTTTGTGTACAATATTTAGAGTTTGCATTTTATTTATAACCAGATGGAGAGAGAGAATATAACTTTTGAATTCAATTCTTTTAGTTTCTCTTTGTTTAAATACATTGTTTTTCCTTTAGAGAGTATATAACTTTTGAATTCAATTCTTTTATTTTCTCTTTGTTTAAATACATTGTTTTTCCTTTTAATTTATTAATAATTAAATCCCCGAGTGAAACCTCTTTAAAATCCCATCGAATCCCTCTGCTGTATGAACCACAAAAGAAGAAAAAAAAAACAGAAAGGAGCAAAAATGGTGGTGAAGGTGTACGGGCCAGACTACGCTTCTCCGAAGAGAGTAATCCTTTGTTTGATCGAGAAAGAGATCGATTACGAGACTGTCGACGTTGACCTCTTCAAAGGGGAGCACATGTCTCCTCAGTATCTCAAGCTACAGGTTTTTCTCTCCCCCTTCCTCTCTCTCTTCTGCAATTAAATGGAATTTTGGATAACTTATTTTTTTAAAATTTTAAATCTTGCAGCCTTTTGGAGTTCTTCCTGTTATTGAGGATGGAGACTACAAATTATATGGTAACACTTATTTGATTGCTCTCTTCATATATGTGTATGTGTAAATTCATATTGATCTTATTCTAATTTTAGAAACTAGTAGAATTTATTTTGAGGGGATTTTGAAATTAGAAATTAATTTAATCTAAAGACTTGACCTTGAATAGATGGGTGGTGGTCATAACTAAGTCTTGATTCTTATTGATCTTGTGTAGTTCTTGGCTAAATTGAATCAATTTAAAGTGGAATGATACTAAAGTTGTGTGCAGAATCAAGGGCTATCATCAGGTACTATGCTGAGAAATATAGGTCTCAAGGTAGTGAGCTATTAGGTAAAACAATAGAAGAAAGAGGCCTAATAGAGCAGTGGCTAGATGTCGAGGCGCACATCTTCCAGCCACCGCTCTACGACCTCGTAGTTCAACTCTTGATTAACCCGAAAACTGGTGTTGCATCTGATCCAAAACGCATCCAAGAAGACGAGGAGAAACTTACAAAGACTTTGGATGTGTATGAAGAGAGGCTGTCGGTGAGCAAATACTTGGCGAGCGACACCTTTAGCCTGGCGGACCTCAGCCACGTCCCCTTCAGTAACTACTTGATGACCACTCTTAAAAAAGAGTACTTGATTCGGGACAGGAAGAATGTGAGCAGATGGTGGGATGATATTAGCAGCAGGCCATCTTGGAAGAAGGTGCTTGAGCTCCATCCACCGGTACTGTAGTTCTTCTGTTATAAAATGTGTCACATCCTATCTTATACATAAACGGCGCTAGCTGTGAAGCCGGAGATGGGAAGGTAGTTTGAAATAAGTGAGATGTATTTGTGTCTTTTTCTAGATTGATGGAACTAGTGTGTGTTGTCTTGTGCCAGTGTTGCAATGTTGTTGTGATGAATAAATATCCTTTTTAGGACCTTATTGGTTTTAGTTTCTGTTTCTTCAGATCATGTTGGAAAAAAAGTAGGTATTGCTAAATTTACAATATAATTAGAGAGAAATAAACAAAAATGAAAGAAGATGTAGCTAGGCTAGGTAGTCAAAGCATCAGGCAGATTAGTTGGAGCCCCTAACACCTTACCACCGACGTCTGGAAAGGATTCGAATCCTGGCAGAGAATTGACCTTTCCATCAGCATCGATCTCCACCGGATATTTGAGGAGATGACCTTGCAACGCCGTGAACATGTCAGCTGTGAATCGCTTCCAGTTCTCTTGCGCAATGGCGTTAACATAGTTGACACACTCCAGCTCGTTGGCGTCCTTGAAGCAAGGATCGATCTGCCCCAAATGCTCCGCCCACAGTGACATTCTGTACCCATACACCTACATGTATGCTTGTGCTTAGTACATATATACACAGACAGATTGAAATAATGTAGTGAAGGATGTGGTGAGAGAGAGAGAGAGGTGCATGAGACCTGACCGCGTGGATGGTACTGTTTCTTGGCCCATGTGTGATGGGGTTGGTACGCTCCCATGGCGATCTCTGTGTCTCTGGAACCGGCCATAGAGCGTTGGTTGATGTTGGCTGAACCAATTATCACATATTCATCGTCCACTATCATTCCCTTGGCATGCACGTATATCATAAACCGACCTGATTTTACCTTCCCCGTGCTCGTGCTCGTGCTTGCTTCCTGCACCCAACATTTCTGTTAATTTCAACCCTATCACTCCACATCTATGGCAAGAAGAATTTCAGAGGTTACTACATTTGGATGTGATGAGCCACGGCTGCTCCCGCTTGATGATTTCTTCTGATACTCTTCGCGGTTGCCCAGACAATAGAAATTGAGATAGTCGGTTGGATGCGCATTCTCGAGATTAGCTGACTTGATTTCTTTAGCGATTAGTTCGTACATCATTTGCATCGTTTGTGCCTACACCATCAATGGCATTATGGAGTAGTATTTTTGGTGGATGAAGGAAATGAATGGATAAAACCTGCCTGCCAGTAAAGGATTTCCTGAACAGCAGCAGAACTAGGCACACCCTCTGGCCACATTGGAATAACAACATAAACACTGAACTTCTCCTTGGCCCTTATTTTGCTTACTATTTTCAATGCCAGTTCCATTGGGATTAGATTGTCAGCCCCTTCCATAAACAAAAACATATTAGTAATATACATAAGTTCATTCACTTTTATGTTCCTATTTTTGTGTTGTACCTACCTGCATGCCTGTAGTCTGGCCAAGCATAAGATGAGCCAAGGAAATATTGGTTCTCAATATATATGAAGTGTTGTGCAGATCTGATTGCTTGGATATAAGCCATTTGAATGCTTTTATCTATCACCACATTTTTAGCACAAACCAGATTCTGAAGAATCAAAACACCAGACATCAATCTGACTGAAAACAACAACACTTGTTCAAGATTCAGAATTTACTTGCTTTTCTGCTGCATACACACTCTTCGGAAATCCCTTGAGTGATCCCGAATCTATGGACCGGAAAATCTGTTCAAATCAGAAACAGTTTAATTTGGCATATCAAAAAGATAAGACTAAAGTTGAGTAACTACCTGAACATGCCAGTTATCAGGATCATCCTCCTCGTAAACCCACAGCAAAGGATGATCGTTTGGGACGTTTACGGAAGGACTATTGATCCACGATATTTTGTCGATCTTGATCAAAGCATCATGCCAACGTGAAAATCTCGTGAGCTTCTGACCGATATCGTTCCATTTAGTGGCTTTCTTCCATCGCTGCTCAAAATTGGTGAGAATGTCGTAAGCAGCGGGACCTTCTATCTTGCAGTGTAGATCGTGCCACGGCTGTCTTGGACCCTTAGTTCCTTGCTATCAAATATATAAACACAAATGCAGGCTACTGGTGAGACTGCTGCAGCTATAGGTTGAGACAGAATGTCAAGAGAGAGAGAGAGAGAGAGGGAGCTAACACCAAATGTGGGATTATGATAGTCGCCACGGAACACGGTTTTGAGATCACGATAGAGTCGGTGCTCAGGTGTGTCATAGCGGCCGTCGCAGAGGTCCAGACCCCCGATGAATGTAGTGATTTTCCGGTTGTTTCCGTGGTGTTGAGTGTCCACAATGACACATTTCTGATGGTGAGTGTAAATTGTTCCCACAACCTGTTGTTTGAAAATGCTAAGCTTATTGCTGCCGTAACGAGGAGCAAGCACGCAGGTGACAGACGAGTGCTTAAAAAACTTGCGAGTTTCTTCGTCATGAGTTTCCATTACTCCTGTCTGCATCAGAAACAAGACAGTAAGGGGCAGTTTGATAGGGAAGATAGATAAAATAAAATATGATAAAAACACACAGTTTAGATCAGATAACTCAAAAACAAAGGAGTTGATGATTACATACAGTATTGATGAAGAACTTGCTATGGGAAGTCTTATCATCCCAAACCAAGAGCAGCACCCTCACCCCTTCCTGCGACTTATACTTAAGGAGCTCCCCTAGTGTGAGTTCGCCGCCGCGGGGGAGCGGCCGCGACGCCTCCCTCACGAGCCTCACCTTGTGGTATATTGACCACCCCACGATATACACAATGTGGTGGGCCTCCATGATGGCGTGGCATATGTCCTCCCAGCACTTTTCGTGCTCGAATTGCCGCCCGCCCTCCACCTCGATCTCCGGGAGCATCCCGTCCGGCACGTGCGCGTCCTGATACAGTGTCACCTTCCCCCCGTGCCGCAGCGGGAAGTAGCTCTCCCGCAGCCCACAATCCTCTGTCACGCCATGCTGGTACTCGGGGTTCGAGCTGCACGGCAAGAACGTGATCTGCAGCCGAACGGCCGTCTCCGGCTTGTATGGCCGCCCTTGGGGCCCAATCAATGGGATCCACTCGTCGATGGTCTCCCCCGACGCAATACGCCCCGCCTCCACCTTTGCCACCCCGATATTGTCCGCGCCGAACACGTCGTTGTCCTTCACCTCGAACTCGATCTGCACGCAGATCATTTCATTTTTTCAGAAATGTGCCACTCACCCTTTGACAGGCCTTATCGATGCGGGACAGGAAGGGGTTTCTATACATTTTTGGTTCTGATCAAGAATTGGAAAAAAGGGAATTAATTACCTGTGAGACGGGGTGTGCGAGAGGGATCTTGAAATGCTCGTCCCAGACGGGGTTCTGGGAGTTGGAGATGACGCGGGTGCGCGCGACTCGTGCGCCAGCGAGGCAGACGGTGACGTAGGGGTCGCTGGTGATGATCTTGCTGTGCTGCATGAGGTGACGGCGGTGGCGGTGGGTGGTCAGGGGCTTCTGGACGGACTTGAACGCGGTGAGGAAGCGACGGAGGCGCTCCACCAGGAGGTCCATGTTGGGAAGGCACCGCGCTTCGATGATCTTCAAGTCAAGGTCGCCATGAAGGTAGATTGTCTCGTTTTCAGGGGTTTCTTCCCCCATTTTCTCTGACTGCGCCGTGGCGGAGAATGGTGGTGGTGCCGTCGTGTCTCCACCGCCGCCGACCGGAATTTTCTACGTAGGAGAAGCTGGTCGTTTTTTGTTTGGTGTCTGGTCTGCCTATATATTTGGATACGTGTGTGGTCTTGTTTATGCACAAATTAGTTTAGCTTTTTTTGTCTAAGCATCGTTTGGTTTACCTATATAAGGTGTTATAAAATCAGAATATTTTTCATTGGTTCAAATTCTCTATGCATATGAATCAGAAAAAATATATTTTCCCATATGATGTTTGATAACATATACATTCATAACTATTTTCATACATTTCTAATTTCAACATACCTAGCTAGATTCTGATCACTATAAACAGGATAAGCACTAATGAATACCAAGACACAATCGCGCGCGGCTCAAACTAAAGGGTCCGCGGTGCTGGAGCTGCAAATATCGCTCTTGGAAGGTGTCGGGGGCGGCCTTATTGTTGTGCTATGCACGAACGCAATCATCTACAAACAACACACAGAAATTAAACCATAAGTATTATGATCCTAGTGATGTAGATTATCAAATATTTTTTAGGAGAGTTGCTTACAGCAACCAAGCCAGAGCACATAATGCTGAATCCGGGGAAGTGGAACGGCGCATTGTCTGATAAAAACAGAGCTAATGCCAGAAAGATAGGATGTTAGATTCGGAGTTATTTGTCATTTTTGTGTATTTAACAATAGTTTCTGTGTTGTTACCTGTTAGAGGGCTGAAAGCAAGAGGCGAGACGATGTTGGCGAAGGAGCCGATCCCTGTTATGCAGCCTTGAACCTTACCCTGACATAGATCAGGACATCAATACATATTAGTATTTAGTTACAAACCTCAAATGAGATCAAAATAGTCCGTAACAGTCACCTGTTCATTCGGTCCGGTTTGTTTGGATGCGATACTACGCAGCTGTAATGAAACTACAACCGTAAGAACTTTCAAAAATCAAGAAAATTCATAACCAAATCAAGAAACTTACACATGGAAGAGCAAAACTAGCCAGAAGTGATAGCGTTGCTGCAGCGTAAGGTACCTGCATAATTTCAGACACATAGGTTATCGCACAGCCAAACAATGTAACAAGGGAGAAACGAGCAGGTGAAGAACGTACCCAAGGTGCCCACGCGATACTGTAAAGTACAATCTGTATAACGGAGATATAACATAGTTAGGCAAGTTTGAGTCACACGTATCTCTTCAATATCAGTTTATTTTCTTACATGAGCGCAGGCAAAAAACAGTCCAACCGAGAGCATCTTTTCTTCTCCCATGAGTGGAGTTAGTACAGGCATGATGATGAGCTGAAATATATTCAATTTAAGCGCTCAATCATATATTATAGTAGTAGTAGTAGTAGTGAATAGTGATAATGATATAGGAAATATTGTTACCTGTGATACTACTCCTGCAATTCCGGCTATAATCATAAGATCGGCGAATTGATCTTGGTTGAAGTGGAACTGAGCCTTCAAATAGTACTGCATGGATATAGGAATGACCTCACATTATGATATGGAGTTAAAGGCGGAAGTAAAACAAGAACTGAAATTTAATATAAAAGAAGAACAATCCTCCAAAGAGGCCAAGATAATCCTCCGAAGAGGCCTACGGTTGATACCGTCCTAATACACTTTATTTTCCGAGCTAGCTCTTCTAAAGAGGAGCTATTTATAAGGATCAACCTATAGATAAACAAAGAAACAAATCCTCAACATTTAAAGTAACCTTTCAACAATCTACACAATAATGAAAATAATCTCAAGAGATAATGGAGATCATTAGCTTGATCTCTATCAATTGTAATCTTCAACAATCTCCATAATAATGAAAATAATCTCGAGATAATGGAGATCATTAGCTTGATCTCTATCACATTATTGTTTGATATGTCTAAGAAATTGAAAGGTGTGAGGATTTGTTTTGCAACTTACTGTCAATGAAGAAAAGAGGCCAACATCTGCAACTGTGATGAAGAATGCAACTGCAGCTGCTTTGGAAAATGTTGGGCTGCAAATTTACGAACAGAGATAGGAATATATTTAGAGAAGAAAACAGTCTTAGCCAATTAGAAATGTTGGCACCTTGTCTTCAACAAGGAGATGGATTCATTTAGAGATGGAAGAGTCTTGAAAATGTTCCATTTTTTGGAGGGAGATTTCTCGAGAAGGCACTCGGTTTCTGAGCTCTTGCAAGAAGAGACGCTGCTGGCGATGGACTCTTGAAGAAAGACTCTCATGTAGACCAATGCAACGATGGACATCGCAGCAGCAACCTATGCATGAAAAGCCTCTAGCTTTGTCAGTGTATGGTTTGCATGCTATTGTATGAGAACGTGAGTTGGAAAACGGTCAAAAAAATAAGAAGGGAAGGAGATGATACTTGGAAAACGGCTGAAGTGGAGAGAAATCGAGTGGATAAGTTTCCAAGGACGAAGGAGGAAGAAGCGAAGCCGGACATGATGCCGAAAACTGCAGCCCTTCGGCTTTCTGGGACATTATCGGCCTGCAACGACAGCATTCGATTTGAAGAGATGAATATGAAAGTAGGGGAGATTGTGATGAAGAGAAGGAAGAAGGTTTGATATATTACCACATAAGCAAGAGCAAGAAAGTGGACACTGCCTTCAGTAGCCATTGAAAACAGAGTTTTCAGCACATAATAAGCATAGAAGTAATATCTTGTCCTGCCATACGCCAGAATCACTGTCCACATATATCACATTTGTTAACAATTTAGCTTTATTCTTTTTAATTGATAAATGAACATAAATTTAAAGGTTGCGTAATAGTGAAATCTTTGTTTTATTTTTTTTCTTTTAAATTGGAAGTTATTCAAAAAGAGTTATTTGAAATCTTTTGGTATGAGTTGGAAGCTTATATTATTGTACTTGCTAGTTATGGGTTTTCATTTAATTAATCAGGCCCATTAAGTACTGACAAGGGAAAATCAGATGAAAATAGTAAAAGAAAACATAAATAAAAGTAATAAAGGTTTTTTTTTTTTTTTTTTTTTTTTTTTTTTTTTTTAAGTAATAAAGGTTGTGATGCAGATGCAACAACATAAAATACTAGACTTCCTAGTACAAAAGAGATGATTGGGTTGAAAAGATTTCAGCACTATTGCAATTTTATTTACTTTTTTGCTTTCTCGGTTGCTTTATTCCTTCTTCTTTTCTTAATTAAACTTTTATATAGTTCTATCATGTTTAAATAAATTACAAGTTTTAACTTTCTCTTCTTTAGTTAATATTCGTTCAAAAGAAAACCGACACCTAGACTTGTGTGCTTTATATTTTTTTTATTGCTATGTGTCTAATTAATTCACTTTCAATCCATTCCCAGTCTCTTTTTCTGAAACAAACTAATTACTCCCATTAAATAGCAGCAAATTATAATACCATTAATAGCAGCAACTTCAGTTGAATATTATGAAAAAGAAAACATCTTAATCAAAAGAAAATACTATGATTGAGAAATTTAGTAGTAATTGAGAAGATGGCTCAAAGAGAGGAAAAATGGAGAGAGTAATGGGGAGTGTGAGCATCACTTTTCTTCCATAAATGTCGGAGAGATTCCCAACCAAAGGCATTATCATGAGTGACCCCAGTCCAGTTACCTGCACCACTTACATTACATATCATTATTATTTCAATTCAATACTAATACTATTTTTTAAAAAAAAAATACTACTCAGCCCATAGAGTAATTTACCTACAATCTTGGTACTAAATATGCACACGAATACATAATCTTCCATGTCAACAATCATATAATAGTAGAATTAGAGCATATCTCTATGCATGCTGCCATGCTAGTGGATTACAACAAAATAGTGTGTTGGTGACTTGTTCTATCTTTTCTTTTCATTTCATTTATCCCATTATCTACTCCACTAACCACCATTCCCACTATGGAGAAATTAACGGTTTTTGTTGAGTTGAGCTAGAAAGTTTTTATGAATTTATAATATATATGCGGTTTTTTAATTCTTAAGTTCAAGGATAAAATTTCAACGCATTTGAGAAGAGCAAATAAAAACATTTTTTTCTCAGAGTAAACTAAAAAAATCAATATGGCCCGTTGATAATTGTGTGATTTACAAATGTTGAAACTTAGAATGTATAGCTCCGACTAAAACAATTTTATGTATCCACCCCTGTCTTTAGATTTAAAAATGGTGAATAGTTATCCTATGTTCCCCATTAATTGACACTAATGAGATAAAAGAATAGGTGAAAGCTTTCTAACTTAAAATAAATAAATAATAGTACTAATGAGATATTATGTTGCAATTAGTGTTGCATGTGAGGGCTTGTGCTCTATACCATGTTACATGACATTAGGGGAGAGAAGAAGATTGGAGAGATATATAGTTTGGGGTTCCACTTTGTGTGTCTTGCATGCCAAGGGATGAAATGTGTTAATTTTTCATTAGTTTCTTCTCACTCCCAAATCCACTACTAATAGTTAGCAAATGTAAACCATTTCAACAAGCAAAGTAAAATGAAAAGGAAACGTACACCCACGAATTTAATTAATTTGATATTTTTAGATCGCTTTACTTAAGTATTTGTAATGTACATAAATTTTATACTCCTACAAAATTTGTCCATATAGAAATATTAGTTGTGCCATATCAATGCATATAATTTGTACCAATAAAATAATATTTTCATACATCTTGCTAGCTATTTAGTTACCACAAAAAGGACTCGTAGCCTAAAAGTTTCAAAAGGGCACTATGTTAAAGATTAAACCTCCAAGCAACGTTTCTTACAACTAACTCCTTTGTTGTTGGAGTGTAATTTCAGACTTAATAAATGTATACACTTTTTCTACACAAGAACTTTATAAAGTTCATTAAATATGAAAACTGAAAACAAGAAGAGGAAACAACATGGTATACTTTTTCTGGGGAATCAAGATTTCTATATTTATTTGAACGAAAAAAAATCCTTATTTTATTATAATATTTTTAATAAATAAGAAAATAAATCTTCATTTCCATCTTGACTTGTGTTTCCTTCCCTTAGCAGTAACCTCATGTATCTAAATAGTAGTACTCCACTAGTATAGTATGAGAAAGTGGCAATTTAATATTTACACTCTAACAATTTTCTTTACCATAATCATTAACTGATTTAACTAATTGTTGATAAAGGGGAATATGGTTAGCAAGCTTCTTTGTTTTCCCAAACTTCTATTAATGAAAGAACAAAAAAGGAAATTATTATCGGCAACATTTATTTTCCGGCTAATGAAGACATGTGTTAAAAAGGTAAAAAGAATCTAAATTAAAATTAATATCTTGCTAACTACTACTCCCGCCGTCCCTCTGTAGTAGAGGCGTTTCATTTCGAGCACTCGTTTTGAAAAAATAATAATAAATAATTAAAATAGAAAAAATGTAAAATAAGAGAAAAAAATAATACAGAGAAGACTCTTAACTATATTATTCTCTTTTTTACTTTACTTTTTTTACATTTTAACTATTTATTATAATTTTTTCAAAACGAGTGCTCAAAATGAAACACCTCTACTACAGAGGGACGGAGGGAGTATATATTATCTTTCACTTCCAAAGGTCGTTTATTTTATATTTCGAATCTTATGCTTTACTAATACTCATATATATGATTATTCGATACTAAATATATATTAATAATAGTAAAACATAAGATGTAATGAAAGCATACTCAAATAACCTTTTTCATTGAATATGAAAACGTTGCTTCAACTTAAAACGAGTATCTAGTTGCGTTAGCATTTGTTGAAAAGGACAGCTTAGCTTTACTAAAAATCCGAATTAAATTCAGTAGTTTACTTTTATATAAAAATAGTAATAACTCAAGAAATTCACATACTACGGTTAATTTTGTGTAGTTCGTAAAAAAATACTACTAATAATAATATAATTAATGTCGGCTCGAGCCTTTTTTGTTTTATCAATTTTTTTTGTCGAAGATACAAATACGTACCGCTTGTTGAGCTCCGGTGAGATATATGGCCAAGGAGCATTCGTCTTCTCCGGGGCAAAGCGCCGCCATGGTGACGTCAGTGATGGCCGGAGCCACCATGAAGTTTGCGAAGCAGTGGAGGAACACCGTCATGAAGAGGTGGCTCAGCCCAAATACCTTCTCCATTGTGTGTTTGTGTGTGTGAGAGAGAGAGGAGGGAGAAAATGAAGTTAAGAAGTTGTGAGCTCTCTAAATTTTAAGCTTGCAAAGGTGTGTATATATATGGATAGTGTGCATACGAATCCCTTTATTACATTGCTTCATATAGATGCTAATGTGGTGTTGTAGTAATTAATTTGTGCATGTAATAGCCCCGAATAAATAACGGAGAAATTTTAATGGAAACGCCAATGGTGCAACATAGATAAAAATGGGGATTGAAGAATAAATGTTACTCTTTACCAAAATAAATTTAATAAAATACACTTCCCCGGTCTCATAGAAATAGGTATTAGTCCCATAAAATAATACATATCCATTATGAAAACTTTTCCACATACAAACTAAACTAATGTAGGCTCACCATCCAATAATAATCTTTCAATTACTTTTTCATCTTCTCTTTTACTTTACCAACTGCATTAAAACTCGTGCGGTTTCAGAATATCAATTTCTATAAGATGGATGAAGTATTTAATCATTTTAGATTTTGATAAGAAAATTTCCTTTAATCTATTTCTCGTATTTCTCTCTTCAACATTATCTTATCATCTCATGAGAAGGTGTCACTTCGCCGCCTCCGGCGGCCCCGACCTTTGTTGGCTCTACAATCACTGATTATTGGCGGACTCCCTAGTTGCCGCCTACTGCTACCATTGCCTGGCGGACTCCCTAGTTGCCGCCTACTGCTACCATTGCTTATTGCCAAGGCTTTAAATGCATATCGTGCTTATTAAACTTGCATACCTTATGGTATGCAAGTTTGGTAAGCATATATTATGAATTTGCCGAGTTCATATCCGGCGCAGTTACTCTTACCTTAATTCACTCTTAACTTTAATTTCATTTCTCTCAAATATTTTATCTTTATCAATATGTCAAAATTGTTAATTTATTCAAATATGACTGAGGTTCAAACTTTGATTTCGGATGAAGATCTTAAACAAAAGGACTTTGCAAATTTGGATCGCCAAATTTTTTATTTTTTAACTAAAATAATGGTGTTTTTTTTCATTTTGGTCCATCTATAAACATTAGTCTCGAGTTATTTATACCAAGTTTCTCTCTCTAATAAGATAATCACATCTTTAATTAATAAAACTTCTACCATTTTCTCTTTTTATATTTTTCTTATTTTACTAGTTTATTAGAGCACCCATGTCGTCCACTTCAGAAAGTTTATTTCATGGACGCGAGGGTATTTCAAAAAACAAATTGTAAATTAAGTAAAATTTGGAAATTTAATTACAATGATGGTAAAATGAAAGGAAGCAATGGTATGGGGGTGAAAAAGGTGAGTGTGGAGATGCTTTACTTGGGAGTGAGTGTTGTAATTGTGGGTACATAAGTCAAAGAGTAACTAAAGTGCGACGTGGAATTGATGCGTAGCTTCTAAGTTTATTCAAAACATCTAAATTACTAAGTTTAAATGGTATGTCAAGCCAAAGGTGTGCAATAATCTATCACGCTTTGATGCGTACAAGTCTGAACTAATTAAATACACAACAATATTGGTGATGTAATTGCGATATGGAGATTAGTACTTACACAATTTTGGATGCACATGGTTTATTACATGCTATTGCATAATTATATTAGTTCTAGATTTCAAAACCACTATGCTTATTTTGATGACCTATAAAAAATATGTGGTGACCGAGATTCGCATATTTGTGATAATTTGTGAACATTAATGTACTAATAGGTGATACTATTTTAGTACTTATTTTAATGTCCTCTCACTGCATTTATGGTTTTGCTTTCTTCTCCAATATTAGTCTCGTTTCTTTCTCTTGAAATCATAAAAGCACAAGTAACTTGATTTCATGCAAAATTATTTTAGAAATATTATTGAAATCATCTTCGATTGGCCACCTCATGAGAACTCCACTTTTAATGTTGAAAATATTGACGAAAAATAGATATTAATTTTCTTGAATGCTTGATAAGATTGATCTTATAGTTTAACTATATTTATGGGTGGTAACATGTGAAATTTATTTGTTACATGTCTCATTCTTACTTTTACTTTTTCTTTTTCTTTTTCCTTTCCTTTTTTCTTGTAGTATGATTTTAGAACCAAATTAATATTACCACACATACATTTATGCACATAGTACAAGTGGCATTAGAAAAAAGACCACGGTCCCATGAGGGAGATAGAAAAAGACAAGGCTACAACTTAATTAAGTCTCAAATATATAACTTTGATAACTAAATGCAGGTTCTTCAATTTCCACTACATTTATCAGTGTAAATGATTTTTGTGCATTAATACTGATAGACCTTGTGCTTATTCACAAGTACTTTGTGATGTTCTTATAACTAAACTTTGTCATCGTCGTATATATTCTCTTTTATCATATTTTGTTTGAATCACTTCTTTTTTTGAATTCGTTTTAGAAAATTATGAAATAATAAGAGTATCCACATCCGTGCTCTTGCCAACGAGCACGGATGTGGGCCCGAACCCACTTTTACTCCCTGCTCTTAGGCTTTCCGCAAGAACAAGCTCAAGAGTCCCACCATTCTATTATTCAATTTAAATAAAAACTTTTCCACAATATTAAAATTCATTAAAAATAACCGAAATAATATTACAAATTATAAAAAAATTAAAAATTACATAATTAGAATCCTAAAAAAATAAAAATTACATAATTAAAATCCCAAAATTTTAAAAGTACATAATTAAAATCCTAAAAATTAAAAATTACATAATTAAATTCATAAAATTAAAAAAATTCACTACTCGTGGCCGAATTTCACCCAAATGTGTTTGATTAGGTCTTCTTGTAGCTCAACGTGGGTTCGACTATCGCGCATTGTGTGCCTTATTTCGATCCTCTCACCCACCGTCGTATGCACACCTCGGTGTGGGGGAGACCTCGCGGTTGAGCTTCCGGCTTCATCCTCATCGTAAAAAGAACCCGTCTCGGGTCTTGCGGGTTGCTGAGCGTCTTCACGAAAGTCGACCACCTTGGGTAGATACCATCGGCGAGATAGTAACCTATGTGGTATGCATTTCCGTTGACGGTGAAGTCGACCGCCGGTGCTACCCCATTCAACACATCATTGAAGAGTGGTGAATATTAGAGCACGTTCAAGTCGTTGTTGGATCCGACAACACTGAAATATGCATGCCAAATCCATAGGCGGTAATCTGCGACCACTTCAAGGATAAGTGTTGGGCCGCCGCCTTTGTGGCCGCTTAAGTGTTCCCCCCTCCAAGCAGTCGGGCAATTCTTCCACCTCCAATGCATGCAGTCAATGCTGCCAAGCATACCAGGAAAACAATGGACTGTTTCGTGAAGACGAAGCAACCGTTGGCAATCATCGGTGGTGGGTGCCCGAAGGAATTCATCCTTGAAAGCTGAACGAATGCCCTCGCAAAAATTTTTAAGGCAAATGATTCCAGTGGACTCACCGACATACAAATACTCGTCGAAGAGGTCAGCCGTTTGCCAAGTAGCAAGTTGTCGGATGGCACACGTACACTTCTGCAATGCCGAGAGACTTTGCCGACCGGTTGCGTCTGTACTTGTTTGAAAGTATTCAACACAGGCGGACAATATGTTGACAATACGCATAAACAAGGGTTTTGACATGCAAAAACGGCGCCGAAAGTAATCTTCCGGAAATCGCGGCTGATCGGAAAAATAGTCGGCAACGAGCCTTTCGTTGGCTCCCTCTTGGTCAACATGGATGTAGCGGCGAGTTGATCTAGTTGGTTGAGGAGGAGGGGCGGGGGTATTCGCTGCGACATAAGCTTCATAGGCGGCACGATGTTGTTCATAGTATTCTTGTTCTTCGCGCTCCGCTTCCGCAATGAGATGTGTGGAATCCATTTGAGGGTTTGAGTGAGATGAATGTGTAGATAAGTTGTATGAAAAAATATGAATGAGAAATGAATGAGAGATGATTTGATATGAAAAATAGATGATGAATGTGTGTATTTATAGATGATTTTGGGGATAAAAAATAAAAAAATAAAAAAATACAGAAAAATGGTCATAAAAATGGCTATTTTTTTGGGATTGTGAAAAAATATTTTTTTTTTATTTTTGGTATTATTTTCGATTAAAAAAATTAAATTTCCAACGAAAATGCTGTTGGCCAATCAGAACGCGCCACGTCGGCTGCTCGCTGGCACAGACGTGCTCGATGCATCGAGCAGCGCCGCGCCAGCGGCAGAAAGCGGCGTCATGCCGCTGGCACGGACGGACAACAGTGTGCTCTCTGCTGTAGATTCTCTAAATAATTAAAATAGAAAGAGGGTAAAGTAAGAGAAAAAATACAAACAAGAAAACTATAATTCTCTTATTTATAATTAATATCTACACATAAGTATTATACGTGACTATTAAACTATCCACATTGATGATCTTGAAGGATGGCCACCCACTAAAGACAACTATTATATTTATAAAAGGATGGCCACCCACTAAAGACAAATATTATATCACAATGAATATTTTAATAGAAGTGAAAAAACAGTTGTTTGCGTGTATTAATTGAAGAGAGAAAATTTTAAAAGAAGGAAATGTGTTATCTTAGTTGGGACAAACTAAAAAGGAAAACGTGTCATCTTAAGCGGGACGGATGGAGTACTATTTATTACAATTATGTGAAAAAAAATTTAGGTACCTTTCCATTGTAGTCAGTCCAATACAAGTATATATTTTTAAATTTTGGAAACTTTTTTCTACCTATTGAGATGAGACTAACAATATTTTATTTACTTTTTATTTTTATCTCTCGTACTTTAGCAATTATGAATTAAAATTGGTATCCGACTAAAAGTGTATATTCTTATAGGATGGGGGAGTATTAAATTTGAGATTATGTAGATAAATGAGAAAAAAAATAAATGTTTAATATATGAAAGTGAGTGAGGTCCGATTAAATGAGACATGTACTCCCTCCGTCCGTGAATAGGAGTCCCGTTTTGCTATTTTAGTCCGTTCGCGAATAGGAGTCCCAACTCACTTTTACCATAAATGGTACTCCCTTCGTCCCATAGTAGATGTCACACTTGGGAGATGACACGAGATTCTAGGAGATGTTATTTTATGTGTTAAGTGGTGAGAGAAAATATAATTTTATAATTGATGTGAGAAGGAACTTTTTCCAAAAGAGGAAATGTGACATCTTTTGTGGGACAAACTAAAAAGGAAAGTGTGACATCTACTGTGGGACGAAGGGAGTAATAGGTCCCACCTTCCACTATCCCATTCCACTCACATTTCATTTAAAACTAATATATATAAGTGAGACTCTATTCCATTATTTTTTTTTCCACTCACTTTTATTAAGAAATGAGACTCCTAATGGTGAACGGAGGGAGTAATTATTTTCTTCAATAAATTTGGGCTATCAATCTATGACATTATCGACAAGACATGTGATTATTTCTCTTTTAAATTTGTGTTACTAGTTTTTAATAACAAATTTAATAAATTGCTGTTGAAAGTTTGAAACTATGTGATTTTCTTTATTGAGATATAGGTGAAACAGGAGAAACTGAATTAGATGTCAAGTACGCAATTTAATGTAAATAAATGACAAATCACGAGGTCAAACTTTTGATAGTCCTCTATTTTAAATTAAAATATAACCCTCCTCCTTAAATTTTATCATATTTTTTCATTTTCATTCTTTCCATAAAATTTGTAACATTTAGTGCATACATTCATTCCAACTCATATTTTATTATAAAACTAATATATAAAAATAGGACCAAGTCTTCATTAATATTTTCAACTTACATTCTATATTATATTTTTAAAATCTGTACCCAATTAAAATGTGACAAAATTTAAGGAACAAATTAATTATGATTGAATGAAATTTCTTTAAGTCAAAGAAGCATTCATTAAACTATTAACAATGACAACACACTGTCCAACAATTAAAATATTAAGGCAAAAAAGGCCAAATTATACTATTCTTGATAATAAAAATATAATTAAACTGTATTCTAGATGATTAAATTATAGACGTCGAGTGTAGATTTTTTGGCATTCTATAAACACGTCTGCATTTTCAAAAACAACAATAGCATATTTCAAAATGTCTATATACTTTTTTCGCTACATTTTGAACAATACTTTATTTTTTTGGTTTTCTTAAATTTATTTTCATTTTTTGTGTTTATATTATTTTTAATATTTTAAAAAATGTTATTCTTTAGTGATTTGATTTTTTATTATTTTAGTATTATGTTATTACTGGTTTAATTTTTAGTATACGGACTATGACAAAATATGTAATTATGTGTAAACAATTCTAAATTTATCAAATTATTTAATATTATAAAAATAAGCTCATAAATAATTATTATACTATACTAAAAGATTGAAATAATTACAAATACACTAGAAAATGGGAAATATTGATTGTAGGTTTCGAACACGGGTCTCAAACTTTGCACAAACGGCTCCTCACTATTAAATTACACATTTCCATTATTTTAACAAAGACAAACAATTACATACTTACTACATGATTTGGAATAACATTAATGTCATCAGCGTGTTATTGTAATTGACGTTATTAAACACGCAATTAATGGCATTTGTAGAAAGAAAAAACAGGTTCACTTTCATGATATTTTATTTAAAATAAACTCCAAATTTAAATTTTTTCCGTGAAAAAGATATCATGAACATGCAACAAGACTGGCTCCATCTTATATTATACAAGTACATTCCAAAAAGTTCTAATATTGCTAGTTATATGAACTACTAGTGCATTCGACATGAAAACCACTCAATCTAAGCAAGCAACCTATTATACATAAGCAAACAACTCGGCATATAGTTCCAAGCAATATGCGATACGAAATTAAAAATAAACAAGCAATCTGCGATACATCTAAGAGTCCTAATTAATGGTATGTTATCATTTGAAATATGACTGTCATTTTAATACAATCATATGCATGCATAATACTCTTGCTTCACCAAGTATACTTAATTACTATGCATTAGCACAATATATTAAAATATAATTAAATTTATTGAGTCTAAAGTAGTACTACTAAAAATTGCCAACCATAATTGACGACCACGACAAATAAAGTGTGATAGAAATCTCAAGAATCTGCAGATAATTCCTAGTTCTCTTGTCGAAAGAGAGAGGGAAAAGTGTAGGAAAGATTCCAAGATGTTGTGAAAGGGGAAAAATGTTACCCACTGCCAAATCATGACTATGTTATGGTATTTCGTTATCTTTCTTTGTCTTTGTTTTTAGTTACACGCATTTCGCCTTTGATTAAAGCAAATGCTCTGAATTTCTGACTGCCTTATTATTGATGCTTTCCCATTCGGATATACAATCATTTTCTTTGAAGGAATGTATACTCAATTTATTAAATAGTGATAATTACATTTAGTTAATTATCATTATTTTTCTAACTTGTTTGAGTTACTCATTATCAACTAGACAATTACTCCAAATTGGTTTCATTTCGATAGCTTGACATATTTATCTACCTAACCAATCTCAAATTATCTCAATGAATTTCGATAGTATAAACTCTAGTATATATTATTGCGAGAAAAATTCACCTTACTCAACTTTTTCTTTCGACAACTTTCAATTGCGTAGCTTTATTATATTCTTGGTATACAAGAGGAATAAAAGTACGACAAATGATCACTTAAAATCAATTTTGTCGGCAATATTAAAAAAATAAGTGAATAAAACTATTTTGAACTTTTACAAAATTAAAAGAAAATGTGACAATACAAAGAAAATTAATGATTATTTTTTAATCAAAATCAAAAGGTTTTTTCTTAGTGAGAGGGCTTAGATTTAATCTAGCCTACATTTGGTTTAGTATAACTTTGATCCTATATAATGTGGTGGTATTCTCCCTCCATAAAATAATGTCCCACTTTAGTATTTTGGAGCATTCACAATCAAAGTTTCACTTCTTCTTATATTCCTATACTCACATTTTATTATAAAATTACTATTTTATCTATCACATTCTATTCACAATTTTTTTGGACACGTTATTTAATAAATTAGTAATTAGTTAATTAAATAAGCATTTTAAGTCTAAGGAGAACACTGCTAATTAACTATAATATCTTAATTAAATACTCTATATTTTACTTAAATAAAAATAGTGCAAATAGTTTGAGACGGCCCGAAAATAAAAAGTGCTAATAACATGGGACGGGAGATTATATAAATGAGACCTACATTCTACTAACTTTTCCCACCATTTTCTTCCTTTCTCAAAACTAGCATAAAATCAAAATGTGACTATAAATCGTGGATGAAGAGAGTATAATATAATCTTGCCTACATGTTATACTTATAGAGTTGTATATTAATTAGTGGTTGATACTCCTTGCCAATATAAGACCAAGTTTTAAAAAATTTAGTAGAAAGTGAGTGGAAAATGTTTATAAAAGGCCAGTCCTACTTTTATATACTATTAATTTTCTAATGAAATGTAAGTGAAACAAAGTTAGTGGAGTGTATGACTTATTATCAAAAGTAGTAAAAAAAAGCAAATGAGACATTTATTGATGGACTGAGTGAGTAAAAATATTCTCTTCGCAACCCAATATGTATCTTTCATTGATCCGATGTGGATTTTATAAAATGAAAGATAGGATTAAAAAATTAGTGAAATGTGGATTCTACCTTTACAAACATTAGTAAAATGAAGTAACGGAACGTAGAGTTCAATACTAAAAATAGTAAAAATGAAATAAGACAATTACTAAAGAACATATTAAAATGGAAAACTGAAATATATAATGGGGACGAAGATTGTAACTAAGATTGCTACTTCAGGTTTTCGACTATAGTAAGGGGTTTACATTTAATTAAAAGGACTATAAACCATTAAGGCCCCAGCAGATTTATTAGTTCTTTTGGAGCAAAACTACATATAGCCCACATTTTTGTCCAAAAGCGTTCTATATTTATTAGTCAAAATGTCTAGACCATTTTCATACCCCCTTGATACTTGTAAAGAATATATATAAAAAAATCTTCTAGTTCTATTATTGGCATCTATTTTATTCACCATAGTACCATACCCTCCTATTACAATAATAAATAAAAAATAATTACTACTATTAATTTACTAATTTATTTTATAGTACATAGTCCAAATTAAAATTTTTGTTTCAAAGGCCACAAATAGGCCCGGGGCCCGTTTTGTTAAAAGCGATGGATCAATGATCTTTCTTAACCCAAGCCCAACCAATTTTAAAATTAAGTGTGAAACTAAAATAAATGATTGTTTGTGTATTTTATTATAATTAGCTTTTTTTTTTAAATATAATATCCATAGGACACTTTTAAAATTTCTTATGGATGTTAAATTGGCCTGACAAATAATATACTATTTTTATATGTTTGTATTTTTAGTTTAATGGAGAAATTCATCCAAATTAAAGAAGATACCGAAGCTGAAAAATGGCCTACATGAACTTAAATTTTTTTTGAAATACTGATGATATTTGAGAAATCTCACCATCCATATGTTAGTTCAATATAAGGCAATGAGATCAATATCAACAATCATGATATTTTAGTGAATCTTAGGAAAAAGTTGCAACAAATTGCAACAGTTACTGTTTTCATGAACTATAGTCGACTATAGATATTTTCACCAACTATCGAGTATGCATTTATGAAAAATATGTTATATAAATAGGATGAAATATTCGTTTTATGAAAGGGGAAGTAATTAACAGCTCATCCCTACTAACACATGCCAATCCTTGACTTTTTGCATTGCAAAAATGTGTAGGTTTAGAACTTCGGATATTTTTTTCTCAATTTTTCTATGTTCCTATCTCCTTACAAGTTTTTTTTTATTATTTTAAACATATTTATCCGAGACAAAATATTGTTATATATGGAAATGAGATAAACATAAATGTAGAAATTACGGACATATATGAAGAAAAAGTGTGAAAGTAAAAATAGAAAAGAGATATCTCATCATCTTGTACGGATATATTGCCATAAACTTATTCTTTTAATGGAAGTTGAATTCCCCATTTTTATTTTTATGTATAAAAAATAAAAAATTTATTAGTTGTATCACAATGAAATTAAACCCAAAACTTGTTATTAATTAATTAAAAAACAAGTTTTTGTTAGACATAATACATATCAAAAGAAAATGAATTAAGAAAACGAGGTACATGGAAATGGAATAATAAAATTGAGTTACAATATAAAGCAAAGAACTGAAATGTTTAGCCGAATTGAGGAAGACATCTGTCTGCAAGATGATATACACTAGTACTCTCGATTTGATACGTTGTCCTAAAAGAAGAAACAGTTTCGTCATAATTGTGGCAACACTGCAGACAAACGAGCTCAGATGAATTGAATGAGGCGAGAAAATAACTTTGACAGTGAACTTAGGGTATCCACAATAGGGGCGATGTGCCGGCCGCCCCGGAGTCGCCGCAGCCACGGCGATCCATAGTGGAAGAAATGTCCGCCCCGGTGTGGACGGATGGGAAGGGGCGGAAGGGCCCTCGCCGACTACTCGGCGAGGACGTGGCGGGGTGGGGAGCGGCGATAGGTGCGGCGGTCTACTATGCGGCCATTCCGGCGCGGCTTAGCCGATTTTTTTTTATTAATTTCAAAATTTTAATAATTTTTATTATAAATACCCCATCTTCATTTTCACTCCACACACATCTTCACACCCATTTCACTCTCTATCCACTTTTCACTCTCTAATTTTTCTATATCTAAAAATGCACGGTGGAGACGAAGATTCACCCGGCACCGAAGAGTCGAGATATGGCAACTTTAAAATATACTCCCTCCGTCCCGAGCTACTTGCTCATTTCCTTTTCGGCACGGAGATTAAGGAATGAGTGTATAGGAAAGTCAAAAATGACGGCTGTAGGTGAAAATTTTTACTAAAAATGGAAAGAGTGCAAGTAGTGCGGGACGGAGGGAGTACAAAAAATAAAATAAAGTGAAATGTGGCAAAAAAAAGTGTCCATTATTGATGTGGAAACTTTTTTTTGTGGCTGTGGACAAATCAGAAGTGGCTGAGGAAAAAAAAATGGCTTGTCCACGGAAGTGTCCTCCCTATTGTGTGGATACTCTTATGTTGAGCTTTTAGAATGCAAATAAATGTGTGAAGAGTGCATGAGATGACTATCATTTTATAGGTCAAGCACTTGCATGTGTAGCTTGCTGGAGTCAATGCAGTTTCAAATCAGTCTCATGATTGACGTGTAATGATGAGAGTTACAAATGTTATATATCATGAAGTATCTAGACATGAAATTTGTTGGTTGTTCAAAGGACATACCTAAATGACCCGATCGATGTGCATGCATTAATCTTGATAAATACGTATTCTCATCCCCTCTTATCCTTTTATATTTTGGTACAAATTTTCAAATATATATCAACTTCTTCACTAAATGCCCCCTTATTAAAATTCATAAAATTACATTGGATATAATTTTGCCCTCAGTAGTATGATTTTCTGGCTACGTCCCTACATCTAGACATGTCTTCATATTCACCATATTTTGTTGGGCTAAGTGCCCAATACAAAGTTGGACAATTTCATTGTTTGTGTTGGGTTATGGTTCACAAATATTCAAAGTATTGTTTGGGCTCTTGGATAAATGAGGTGGGCCGGATGAATATGTTTGTGAGCAGGGCCCACATATAAATACTTCTTTGATGAGGAGTAGATCAATTCAATTCAATTCAAAGACTTATACTCTCTCTCTCTCTCTCCCCGATATCTCTCTCTCGGCAGAATTCTTGAGCTATTGAGCCGAGTTCAAGATTGGATCATCTGGATCTTATTGGTAGCCGGAAGTAGAGAAGGAAATAGTCTCAGATGTTTGGTTAGTTTGCTTGGTTCAATTGTATAATTGAGCTAGGGATTTTGGAGATTGTAGTTGTGGTGAATCTTGGTTGTTTGTTCTTCATCTTGTATCTGTTTCGACATTGAATAAATTGGAGCTTGAGTTTCCCGTGGATGTAGGCATTAAGGCCGAACCACATACATGATCGAGTGCTTTATTTTCTTTGCTATTTCGTTTTGATTTGGTTGTTCAATCGATTCACAAATTGGCACCGTCTGTGGGAAGGTTCTTTGAGGAATCGATTGCGATGACTACGGCTAAATTCGACATGGAGAAATTCAATGGCGATATTGGGAAGGTGCTCGGTCGATGCCGATAATGGAACAAACTTTGTATACTGGATCGGCACCATGACTCAATTATGCCGGTGAACATAAGCTCTGTTGTTCCAATAATTCCATTAGATAGGCTCTCAACTTGAATAAAGTTATCTTCATTGCTGACAACATTCTCCTCAAGCAAAGTCTATATATCATATTTTATCCCCAATTCACGATGTGTTGGAACAAATTCCATCACCAGTTTTGTCATCATATGCCTCAACGAGCACTTGAGGCATCATATTGTCGTTCCTAGGGATCTCTTTACAGGACTCATCGTCTAGAACATCAAGAGTAACACCATCATCGCGAGTACCATTGATGGAAACATCGTTAATGTCTTCAGGAATATCCTCACTCAATACCATCATGGGAGTATTATCAATGTTCTCCGCAGCTATAGTTTCATCATCAATGTTCTCCTCAAACCAAGCGGTCACACGGGCGAGCAAGGCGGCTTGGTCCAATCTAAAGGATAATTTCATATTTCTTGAATGATGGAAAGGAATAACAAGGTCCCTATTTATAATGCTAAATACCCTAACTTAGGGAATAAGAAACTAATTATATGGGAAAGATATGCAAATTAATAACTAACTAAATAATAGGGTAGAAGGAATATTCATAGAGATATGCTCGTGTCAACTAGTTGATAAGGGAATGACCCTTATCAAGTGAAGAAGATAATGAAAGTCGCAGAGAAACGTCGCTTTGTCGACAATCGATAGAATTGTAGACTGAAAATTAAATAAAGATAAAAGACAATAATTATGATTTCATTGATTGATTGAGGAGAATAACAAAAGCCCTATTTATAATATTAATATAACTTAATGAGCAAGAAAACTAATATATGGAAGAGATATGCAAATTCATGATTAACTATCTAAATAATACTAATAATTGTATCAACTCCCCCGCGGTTGAAAATCACCTTGTCCTCAAGGTGAAAATCAAGAAGCAACGACGAGCGACGACCCTCCGGGATAAAATGGGCACAGAACAAGTGAATTTCTCCCTTCGTACACCTTTGCAACTGGAACGGGTAAATCGAGAGTGAGGAGTCTCGAGTTTTTCTTGTAACCAAATTTATGCTTAAGAGAAGCACTACCAACAAGGAAACCGTCCAGATTGGGCTGTGAAGCCAATTCCGTGTAGTTGCCACCATTCACAGCTACTCCATTCATATTGGATTTAAACCACATCATCAACTCAATATGATCTTCCTGAGCAACATTGAGCGATGCGACCATCTTTTTCACTTCCTTGGTAGAACCATACTCCTCTTCATCATCTACCAATGTCTCTTCCTCTCCAACGATATCGGGGATGCACGACAGAGAGATTGCCTCGAGTGGGGGCAGGGCAACCATTAGCATCTCATCTCCGGCATAGGACTCGGGGTTGAAGAGCATGATTTCGCTGCTGCACTTATCTTGGACTTCTTCCACTACAACGACATCATCGGGTTCGACGATGGCCACCATTGGGCCGCCTCTGTACGGTGTGACAACAACAGCCAGCAGCGGCGCTGCTGAGCACTGGTGACTCGTCAGTGGGCAAAAGCCAGTAGCGGGCTGCTCGGTGTAGGGCGGCTGGCCAGCAGGCAGAATCGAGGCCTGCTTCTGCAGTTGTGCTCCAGGGAGTCCGTAAGTAGACGCTCCAAATAGCGGTGTTAGATCAGGTCCACCAGTGTAGGGCTGCTATTCAACCGGCTGGTAGTTTTGGTGGGATGGATTTGCGGCGGTGGTCACTGTAAGCATTGGTTCCCAACACGAAGGTGGGCGAGCTGAGGGTTGATCATATAGCTGAAATCCGAGCAACTGTTGCTAGATAGGCAGATCAGAGCAAGTGGTTTGTCGAAGCCTAGTGTGATGTGGCTATTGGTATGCGATCTACGAAAGCCCAACAGAATTAAAGGTTGGGAGATTGTGCTGCTGAAGCAAGACGGGTTGATAACCGTCGACCGGGTAACTCGGGGGCGCGGCTGAGAGCACCTGACGCTGGGCCGGTGGATCCCAACAAGTCGGCTGTCGGGGCAGGCTGTGGTACGATTGCTGGTAATCGGGCTGGACGTAATTCCACGATTGTTCGTTGGGCGGGTCTGGTGGAGGACGTGGCTGAGTGACAGCAGTTGCAACAGGCCAAGAAGGTTGTTCGTGGTAGGAAATAGCTGGAGTTGTATACGACGAGGGAAACTCGTCATACTCGTCCAACTTCTTGTTTAATCTGTTGCAGAAGGCCATTATCTGATCACATAGTGAAGATAGATAGATTTCTTCGTTGGAAGTCATGGGTGGAGGATGAGATCGAAGTGAAAGCACCAGTTGATAAGGGCAAAAACCCTTATCAAGTGAAGAAGATAAAGAAAGTCGTAGAGAAACGTCGCTCTGTCGACTATCGATAGAATTCTAGACTGAAAATTAAATAAAGATAAAAGACAATAATTATGATTTCATTGATTGATTGATGAGAATAACAATAGCCCTATTTATAATATTAATATAACTTAATGATCAAGAAAACTAATATATGGAAGAGATATGCAAATTCATAATTAACTATCTAAATAATAATAATCGTATCATTTTCAGCTCATCCTCCGTGAGGAATTTTCTATCTTCTTTATTCGAGTTCTATTATTTTGATAAGATCAACCCACCCTGATATCGGAATACAGTTCGGAAACCAGTCAGAAGATCCGTGGTCTAGTATTGAAGATCATCACGTGGAGAAGGCGCAAGCAATCGTCGATTCTTTGGAGAATCAAATCGGTAATTCTAAACCGTAGTATTCATGTTTAGGATTTACTTTCTTTAAGCATGAATTATTTGCGTTCTAGCATGCAATTATCTGTTTAACATGTGAATTGATTAATCGCATATTCGGTCAAATAGATCCTTATCTGATTTATTTGTTTTGTACAAGTCTTCCGCTGTGCAGGGAGCACCAAACCCCAACATTGACTACAATGAAATCTTTTCACTTGTAGTCAAGCACAACTCAATAAGAATGCTTTTATCTCTGGTAGCAAAGTATGAATGGGAATTACATCAGTTGGAAATCTAATATCCAATCTGTAGTAGCATTATTTACAACTGAGGCATAGTATAATGCCTTAGCAGCTGCTGTGAAGGAGAGCTATTTGCTCAAAGGGCTGTTGAATGATTTTGGAGTGACTCAGAAGAAGATTGTCATTAACTGTGACAGTAGCAGTGTCATATGTCTCACAAAGCACCAGACCCTCCACAACAGGAGCAAGCATATGGAAGTAAAACTTCATTTTGTGATAGATGAAGTGAGCAAAGGGGAAGTAGAGGTGAAGAAGATTGGGACAGAGCACAATCCTGCAGATGCTTTGACTAAAGCATTACCAGCTGCCAAGTTTGCTTATTGCTTGGAGTTGGTGAAAGTACAGAGAAAGTGAAGGATTGTGGGTGGACACAATGAAAGCTAATTTTGACGATGTTGGAACCAAAGTAGAGAATTTGTTGGGTTATGGTTCACAAATATTCAAAGTATTATTTGGGCTCTTGGATAAATGAGGTGGGCCGGATGAATATGTTTGTGAGCAGAGCCCACATATAAATACTTCTCTGATGAGGAGTTGATCAATTCAATTCAATTCAATTCAAAGACTTACACACACTCTCTCTCTCTCCCTGATATATCTCTCTCTCTCGGCAGAATTCTTGAGCTATTGAGCTGAGTTCAAGATTGGATCATCTGGACCTTATTGGCAGCCGGAAGTAGAGAAGGAAACAACCTCGGATGTTCGGTTAATTTGCTTGGTTCAATTGTATATTTGAGCTAGGGATTTTGGAGATTGTAGTTGTTGTGAATCTTAGTTGTTTGTTCTTCATCTTGTATCTGTTTCGACATTGAATAAATAGGAGCTTGAGTTTCCCGTGGATGTAAGCATTAAGGCCGAACCACGTACATGATCGAGTGCTTTATTTTCTTTGCTATTTCGTTTTGATTTGGTTGTTCAATCGATTCACAGTTTAGGCCATTCTTAATTGATGTTTTGTTGGGCTACGTGCCAAACACCCATGTTCTAATACCATTCGCCAAAACCCAAGTTAAAATTACACCCTTTCCCCGACATACAGAGCACGACGTCTGACAAGAGGTGGGCTAGGCTGTAGCGGTGCTCATTTGGGTTTCTCATTTTTTGTTGGGCTACATGTCTTGATGAAGCATATTAAATACTCCCTCCGTTCCATGTTAATAGAGCCATTTTTCTATTTTGGGAAGTTCCAAGTTAATTGAGTCATTTCTACTTTTGACAAAAAATAATTTTCCTTTTTACTTTATTCTCTCTTCATCTTTCTTACTTTATTCTCTCTTACTTTTTTCACCATCCATTTAACACACTATTTTTAAACTCCGTGCCGAAAAGAAATTTCTCTATTAACAAGGAACGGAGGAAGTATTTAATTAATGATGGTTCATTTTTTTAATATTAGGTTAATTAACATATTCATTAATTTCATAATTCATATTCAAGTGATAAATTTTAATTTATTATTTTTCACTCATAGTGAATCATTTTAGAGAAATTGAATATGCTATGACCATTTATTCATAATGTAGATTGATTCTATATTGTTTAATTTCACAAATTTTAAAACTTTGGCCACTCCTCCGACCCGGTCAAACTACATTGACTAGTCCAGATTCCAACAATCCCCACGTGACCGGAAATAATCAAATGCAATGTGTAGTCACAAGCTCAGTCTTCAAGAATTATATGTATGCAGTTTGTGAATTTGAATCATCCATAGTTAACACCATTAAGTACATATATATGTGGATTAGTAGCACGATGGAGGAGCAATTATCTCAGGCCATGGACGCCACAATTCGCGAGCAGGTCGTTGTTGTTAATTGCGCTGGCTTCATCTACGATAATGTCCCTTCCCATCTCCAAACCTCTTTAAGAAGCTGAAACATATCCTATTGGCCAAATAGTATGCCATGTTGCACTGCGTGCCGTTGGCTACGAATCTGACCTGCGGACCCTCACCCCGACACTCGTCATTGAAGAGATGCGACGACTGTAGAACGTTGATGTCGTTATTCGACCCAGCGACACCAAAATACGCATGCCAGATTCGCAAACAGTAGTCAGCAACAACTTCCAGGATCATCGTGGGGTGTCTCCCTTTGAATCCAGAAGTGAACTGCCCCTTCCAAGCCACCGAGCAGTTCGTCCACTTCCAGCGCATGCAATCGATGCTGCCCAACATCCTTGGAAAATGATGCACAGTCCCGTGCATATGTATCAATCTCTGGCATTTATTGGCATTTGGCTTCCGCAAATACTCCGGACCGAAGATATTCTTGATGCCCCTATAAAACTGTCTCAGCGTCTCTAGGGTAGTCGTTTCACCCATCTGTAGATATTCGTCTAACATATAAGCGGGCCCGACATAGGCAAGCTGCCTAATTGCAGCAGTACACTTCTGATATGTCAACAAACCGACTCGGCCACTAGCATCACATCGCAAGGTGAAGCACCTAAACCGCTACGCCAAACACGTCGCTATATGGATGAAGAGTTGTTGCAACATTCTGAATCGCCGGCGGAAAATTTCTGGCGGATAACGGGGGTAATCGCCGAAGTAGTCTTCCATCAACAGCTGGTCGGCCCCAACATGGTCACGACAGATTGTCCGCCGATGATGGATCGGCCGAGGGACTGCCGCCGCCTCCGCCTCCTCAGCTTCACGTTGCACCGCTGCAACCAGTTCATCGAACTTCCCATCGATCGCTTGTTGGTACTCTTCATCGTCGGAATCCATATTTTGAAAGTTGAATTGGGATAAATTGAAAAGAGTGGAGATTGGAATGAGGGTGGAAAAATGGAGAAAAAATGGTATATTTATAAAAAATAAGAAAAAAAAAATTAAAAATCGGAGTTGGGCGGGCGCCGCTGCTCTCGGCAGCCACAATAGCGCCGCGGCCCCACGCCCAAGCGCACCGGCCAGGCCGCATGTGTGGCGCTCCCCCTTGGTCACCCCCCACGCCGCGGCTCTGTGTGGCGCCAGCAATAGGGAGCCGCGGCCCAGCCACCCCCAGGCTGGGAGCCGCGGTTCTCCTATTGTGGACGCTCTTAGTGCGTTCTGCTGGATTTGGGATACTTTGGTTGGCGAGGGAATCAAATTTCTCTAGATATGTTAGACTATTTTCTTAGTTTTTTTATGTATCCTACAAGATTGGTTCGTTCTTTTTTTTTCTTATAGATGGTCTGAGTTCGAATCATACTGAGAGGTCCTCTAGTGATAAGAAATTCTTGAAAAAAGTATAAAAAGTATAAATGATATAAAATCAAGTTAAAAATAAATTAAAATTTCAAACGATACTAACTTAATTAATTATAGGTTATCAACGATTTATGAAAATAAATCATCACATATACGACCAATCTTTACAATTTCCGTTTACACCTTTATACATGTTCTTCATACTGCCACCAAAAAATAATAAATGCAACTTAATTTTTGTGTTAAATCAAAAGAAATATTTTACATTATTATTCTATATATTCTCAACAAACATTTAGCTGAAGAGGCTTAAGCTGAGCCACCGTCCTCCTTTTCCACAAATTAATCTCCTTTCTCGGCTCCAAAACCAATCCGGCCCCACTCCCCAACATTGGAAAAACGACGTCGTCATCACCGTCGCTGTAGCTCCCCCAATCCCCGCCGTCGCCCGCCTCCGTCGCCCAATCACGACACGCAAACGCGTCGCGGCTGCTGGCGAATCTCATCAAGTGGCTCAGCGCCGGAGCCCTATCCGGAAGCGGCGGCTTCCCGCGATTAATTGAATCGTCGCTTTTTCTTCTACCGTTGAAAATCTTCTTGATTACCGACGGATTCTTCTTCAGAGTCGCGGGCTGGGCTGCTATAACGGGCCCGAATTGGGGCGGAAGTCTGCAGATCTTTTTCTTGTGCTTGATCTGTCCCATGCATGAGATTTTGGGCGAAGTCGGCTCTTGCATCTCGGAGCTTTTCGACTCCTCCCGGGCCTCAGCTGGGATCATGGAAATCATCGGGCCGGAGAAGGCCCGGTATAGCTGGTATTTTAGGTTATTCGAATTTCCGCTAACCCGAGGGTTTTGGAATGAAACTGCAGCTGAAGCTGATTTAGGGATAAGCCTCAGTATCTTGCTTTTTGATTTAGATGATGCCTTTTCCATTGGGATTTTTATATATTTCTCTCTAGATCTCTCTTTTTGTCTCCTTGAAAACACACTCAGTGTGTGTTATATGAGGAGGGTGAAGAAGATGGAACAAGGATGAGGATCAATATAGTGTTGCAAAATTGACCAAAACTATATTATAAGAAAGTAAGAGTGAGCAAAATTACAAGAGTCACCTATTGATTAGCAATAAATAGTACATACAGCTTTGATAGGGTAGTTGTTAATGGACTTGATTCAAAGGTCCAAATTTTCGGGCTAAATTAAGATTCAGACCCTACAATTGTTTATAGATGTAGTAATATAATAATAAATGCACACACACCTATGTCCAAGACAAAAATGAGAAATTGTGGGTTTTTGGCCAGTAGATATTTATATACAGTTGAGACAAATTAAATACACGTACAAGTGACGTAGATTTATTCGATGATTAGAGTGATTAGGAAGATTACTACCATTAATTTTTTTTTTAAAAAGGGAAGATATATTACTACCAATAGAGTATAGTAGAATACACATATATACTCTCAGTGGTTTTTCAATTTTCACATGCTTGTATTAAACTGAGACGTGGAATTCTATAATTTTACTACTCCTACCAAAATATTGTACGTGTTTTCTTAAAAAGTTACAAATGGCAATCTGCTTATAATATTATTTCTCTACTTGTTTTCAGTTCTAATTGATCATATATACTCTCTAATATGGAGTACTATCAAATGGACGTCCCAAAATGGTTGGCAGATGGAGTATGTAATACTATGATAAAAAGTTTTTTATATATATGTAAAAAAAAAAGTTAGGTGATATATATAGGAAACAAGATGACACTAAAATTTAAGGAACCGTATTAGGGCGGGTCCAATATGCATTGTCATAAGCTCATAATTGGTTGCATCTAATCAAATCCGAAAGATAGGTATAAGATTGTGTCATTTTAAAATTCATTAATTTAAATAATTAGGTTGCAACTTTCCACAAAATTGTTTTATAGTGTAGTATGTTAATAACTACGTTTTGGTGTCAATGTCCATGTCTTTTTTTATTTTATTTTTGAGTAAAATTTGGTATGATGTCTTTCTCGCTATGACAAATGAACCACAATTCTATAATTGACGCATCTACGCTAATAGAATTTTACATTATGAATAATAAACTCTTAATCATTGACAATTTGTGAATTCTAGCTAACGAATATATTCTTTAAAAAATGGAGTATGTAATTACATGTGCAAGATATCTATTTTCAACTCTTGTTCACATTAAGTGATTAAACTCAAATTTTGACTTCTTCAAAAATGAAAAACTCAACCTTCAACTAATGTGAATCACATTGGCATGGTTTTGCAATTTCGTTTTATGCACTTATAGGTGTTTTATAGACTAATTATGTTGTAAGTTTGATCTCATAGAAAATAACTCAAAATACGATAGATATAAGAAGGTCAGAATATAAACAGTAATTTGCCGATGAATATGATTTCCAAACACTTTTGTGTCTACATCTTCGAAAAATCTTTATATGAGTACATCGCATATTTCAATCATAGTTTAATAAATAAATTTAGATTAAGTTAAAAAGAAAATGCATATGACCTGGTCATTTACCGTCCCAGCTCACGAGTTCATAAAGCAATGTCAACATATGACATGTGTCCCTTCTTTAATTTTATTTTCATTTACTTAAATTTAAAATATTTTTTGTTATATTAACTAATTAAATTATTTGGAAAAGTAATTATTCACCATAATTCTGAACTTGTATTTTGGTTTTTAGCCCAACAAATGTAATTTCTTTTGTGTAAAAGTAAGATGAATTATCGATTGCATATGCAATCTTGGGATACGTAAATGATAATCTATAGTATTAAAAGTGGCAGTCGGATGAAAAGACTCTTGTATCATTTTTTGAGGGAAAATGGAAGATGTCGTGTAATAGATTGATAAATAAAAAAATAATTAAAATTGATGAAGTAAATAATTGGATTCTGTTACAATGAAGTTTCACTTCCCAAAGCATCATCCTAAAAAGATATCGATTCCAATATCGAATCCTTGAAAGTTGTGTTGTTGCAATGGAGCTTCCCAAATAAGTTTCGAAACTCTACAAATACAGTACTCCTACTATAAATGCAAACAAGAATTCAACAAAATAAATCAAATCAAATCAAACCTGAATACCTAATCACCTAAGAAATCGAACCAAGAAATTCGAAGCAAATCCAGAAATTCCGCCACGCATCACAACTAAGCGGACGAAGCAGGTAGGCGGAAGAAGATGAGACAGGTGGGCCGGCGGTGTGCGCAGCGGAGAGGTGGGTGAGGCAGTAAAGGAGAGAGAAGAGGATATGGTGCACGGCGGTGATGTAGAGGCGTCAATATAGGGTTTAGTCTTTTAGGGAGGCAATATTGTTGTATTACTTCTTTAACTTTAGCTTGGGTTTTTTGTATTAAATTTAATAATTTGGGCTTTTAAGACAATTTAATTTAGACTTTTAACAATATAGAATAATTAATTTGGAATTTTAATATGTTGCTGTCTATAAATTACCTTTATTTGTATTTAAGTATATTAGTTTGGGTAAATATACTAAAATTATTAAAATTAGTATGCGTAGTTATATTGAGTTGATTTTGATTTATTTTATTTGGATATTGTTGTTATAACTTTAAGTCCTATTTTTTTATGCTTTTTAAAATATTATATTTGTGAATATTATCATGTATAAAATTTAATTTTGGTAAAAATGAATTTAATAATTATGAAAAAACTTTTATTTTGGTATTCATTTGCTCATGTTGGCTTAATTATGAGTCATATTTTTATATTTGTTTTATAATAAATATGAGTAAGAAAAGTTAGTGGAAAGTTGAGTCCAACCAAAAATAGTAAAAGTGAAAAGTGATAAATATTTGGGAGAGACAAAAATGGTAATAAGTGATAAATTTTCAGGAACAGAGGGAGTTTAGTTTTAAAAAAAATATTCAGATGAACAAATGATAATATAGTGTTGTGTAGGATAATAATTAGAAACAAATATCATATACTTTAGATGAAATGTCATATTATTTAATTGTGTTATAAATATTTTTCTAAGTATATTATCCCATCTGTTCCATAGTAGTAGAGACATTTTGCCATTTTTGGTATGTTCCATAGTAGTGGAGTCATTTCCCTTTTTAGTAAAAGTTAACAAATTTTTTCTCACTTGATTTTCCCTCTCTCTTACTTTCTTCACTCTACTTTTTTCCTCTCTTATGCTTTATTATCTTTTTCTTTAATACATTACACACATTTTTCTTAATCTCCGTGTCGAAAAGAAATGCTTCCACTAGGGAGTATGATTCAATGAAAGACGTTATTTAAATAATTTATTTTGGTGACAAGATTTTGATATTTGGCATTGTTAAACTATTTATTTATTTATACTGTTTTTTCCTCTTTGATCCTTAATCACATCATATGTGCATATCTTATTATAATTAAGTACTCCCTCCGTGCTAACTAAATTGAGAGTAAATTTTTGGGCACAGAGATTAAGAAATTGTATTGAAAAGTAAGATAGATGAATAAAGTAAGACAAATAAAGAGAGATGAATAAAGTAAGAGAAAAAAAAGAGATTAAGAAATTGTGGCCTTTGGACCATTTATAGTGATTAAGCCTTAAGGACCGGTACTTCTATTCGCAGATGAACTAAATGAAAAAATGAGACTCCTATTCATGGACAAGGGTGTACCATTTTAAATTTAAATAATTCAATTTATTATAAAATGTATATCATATGCTTTTATATGGAAATTATATCATATTGAAACTATGACAACATAAGTTTGATATTAATTTAAAAATTTTAAAAATAAATATAATGAGATTAACAAATGATAATAATATAGTGTGGTGTGAGACTAACAATTAAAAATAAATACAGTACAATATAAGAATATCCAGATTCCTAATATGACATCTCCTGAAGTCCTACAATAGTTGATGTTCTCTAAAAACTTGAAATGTACTCACGAATTGAAAAACATACGGTCATATAATTCAATGCTTGGATTTTTCCTCTTTGATCTTTAGTTTTATTTGTGCTATACTTTATTCTAACCAACTCATACTCTTTGATTCATATTCACACATCCCCATTTGTTATTTGTTTTATTTTACTCCATCCGTCCCCAATGAATATGCACTTTAGGTTCGGGACGAGTTTTAATGTGAAATTGAGAAAGTAAGAGAGAGGTAGAAAGAAAATGTAATTAAAGAGTTTCTAAAATCGGAAAGTGCATATTCTTGTGGAAAGAGTCAAAAGAAAAAAGTGCATAGGTCCCACCTCATTAGAGTGAAAAGAATTTCCAAAATTGGAAAGTGCATATTCTTGTGGGACAAACTAAAAAGGAAATAGTGCATATTCTTATGGGATGGAGAAAGTATTTTACTCCACTCATCTCTTTTTGTTACTCCTATTATTTAATGTTCTTAGGTGTTTATAATATTGTGAATACTTACTATAATTAACACATATTCTTAACCTTATGCATCATTATATTTTTAATATTCTCTTTTTCTAAATCTACGTTCTTTATAATTTATTTTCATTATTTGAAAATCTTATGTCCAGTGTATAGGACGAGTGATAACAGTGTATTAAAATTTGTAGTGACTTTTTCTATACTAAGGCGAGTAAACTGGACCAATGATTATGGACAAGATTTCAAGAAATTGGGCCAATCAAATTAAACATCTTTGGGCCTAAAGGACCAACAATCCAAAATATAGTCTCAAAATTTGTAGTGACTTTTTCTATACTAAGGCGAGTAAACTGGACCAATGATTATGGACAAGATTTCAAGAAATTGGGCCAATCAAATTAAACATCTTTGGGCCTAAAGGACCAACAATCCAAAATATAGTCTCACATTTATCACACTTTTCATTCTACAAAGGAAAACAAAACAAAACAAAACACACAAAATCTACAACGAATCGGCTAAGTAGGTGTTTGGTGAAATAAACTCTTTTATGGGTTATAAGTTATAACCTACTATCAAATAAAACTTATAAACTCCTAAACAAGTTCTTCAACCTATTTATTTTTTCGTAGTCTTATAAGCAACAATTATTTTACAAAAATAACAACTTTGTGTTGTTCTCAATATGTATGTCTAGGATAAGATTAAAGTGAATCTAAGAGCACCCACAACCGTGCTCTTGCCAGCGGCACGGTTGTGGGCCCGGGCGGTACTATTCATGCCTGCTCTCTGGCAATAGCACAACACCCACAACTGTGCTCTTCCGCAAGGACGAGCACAATTAATATAAAATTCAATTACACAAAAACATTTTCATAATACTAAAATTCATTAAAAAAACCACAATAAAAATTAGAAATTACAAATAAAATAAAAAGACATAATTAAAATCCTAAAAATTAAAAATTACATAATTAAAATACTAAAAATTAAAAATTACATAATTAAACTCCTAAAAATTAAAAATTACATAATTATTGGCTAATATTACCCGAGGAAGACTACGCATCCGGCGGCACCAACCCCAATTGTTTTTGGAGACCCAATATCATGGACTCGTGCGTTTGAAGTTGCGAACCGAACCATTCGGGGTTCCAACCGTGGGAGCCGCTTGGGTTGTCGTCGTGACCGGACATAGTGGTGTTGTAGGGTGTGAGAGGAAGATGAAAATGGATATGAGAGATTGAAGATGAGAATGGAGATGAGAGAATGATGATGAGAATTGTGTAGTGAAAGTGTGAATTTTTGGGAGTGAAATTGGGGATATTTATAGATGAAAGTGTGTATTGTTGGGGTAAAAAAAATGAAAAAAAAATTAAAAAGGTGTAAAAAACGGTTATAAACGGATATATTTTTTTGGGGAAGTGAAATTTTTTTTTTATTTTTTATCGGTTTTTTAATTAAAAAACCGATTTTTAAAAAAAAAATAAAAAATTTTTAAACTCAATGGCTATGCCGTTGACGAATGGGAGGGCGACACGTGTGCGTCCGCTGGCACGGACGTGCTCGATACATCGAGCAGCGCCGTGCCAGCGGCGGTCTTTCGCCTTGCCAATGGCTCGGACGGCGGTGGCGACTCCGCTGCGGATGCTCTAAATTTTATACCAAACTAAGACCAAATGTGGTCCATTAGATAAAAAAATGGATGGTGTAGATTTAGGTTTTGTAGTATTCATTATATACACCCGAATAGGGTTTTGAGAGTGAAATGGTCCAACTTACACTTGTACTATTAAACATACATATACAATTAAAAAATACCCACATTTTCGGCAATATATACACTGCCTAAGGACATTAGATACATTGCACTTTGTTATGTTAGAAAGAAAAATATGTAAGTAAGGAAAATAGGTAAGCAAGGAAAAAAAATTAATTAGGGAATGAGTATTATGGCAAATCTTGCCAATTTTTATGTAACCCTTGGCCTATTTAAAGGAGGCGTACCTATTGTAATTCTCTGAACAAGTTGAATGAATAATACTCATATCTTTCAACATGGTACCAGAGCAAAGGCTCATAACAAAATCATCATAGCCTAATACCTTTCCCGACCAAGAAGGCGGTTATTTTCAACCTGCAACATGTCAGACGATGAAGAGAAACCAAATATGGAGGAGACACGATTAAAGATGAGTAAGAATGTTACTCTACCCATTAAACTCAACGGGATGAATTATCCCCTATGGAAACGGCTGATGAGAGTAGCCATCGTGGGAAGACGAGCAAACAGGTATATCACCGGTACACCGCAGCCGCCGTAACCTGGAATGAAGGGGTACACAGAATGGGAGGAAGCCGATATGACAGTGTTCTCATGGATAATTGACAACGTCGAAACATAAATTGTTGTCGACTTTGCACATCACCAAACCGCGCAAGCTCTGTAGGAGAGCCTACAAACTACATTCGAAAGTACTGCAGATCCATATCTGTTGTACGATCTAGAGGAAAAAGGCAGGCCGAATCGTGCAAGGGGAACATGGACTAGAAACATATTGGCGACATCTCCACGGAATCTGGGTCGAAATTGACCGATGCCAACATCAACCTGTGGATTGTTACGACAAGGGGATTAGCCAACTTCGAACGTATGTAGCAACAAGACGGCTGTTCAAATTCCTAACAGGCTTGAATGCAAGATATGACGGGATCCGAAGGGATATTCTCAAGGAAACCCCGTTGCCCTCAGCTGAGACCGCATACGGTCTGGTAAAACGAGAAGCTACGCGGTTGAAAATCATGTCGGCAGCAGACATCGATCTCCAGACCGGCGCAATCAACGATGGATCATCATCGGGCCAAGTCGGACACGGGTTCGCCGTCAGAAACCAGCCACCACCGCGACCAAAACAGCCACCACCACGAACCGCCGCGCAACAGCCCAATCGCCAAGGCGGTTTCAAACCCGACAAATCAAAATTTTGGTGCTCTCATTGCGGAAAACAAAGACATACTCGAGATACATGTTTCCTCCTCGTTGGATTTCCGGAATGGTGGGATGAAAATCAAAAGGCTAAAGCTCGATTAGCCATCGGAGTCGAAGATGGATGCGGATTATTTCTGCAAGGAGCAGGGAATAGGGAGATGACTAACACCCGTGGGAGAGCAGGAGATACCGGTCCTCAACCGGGTGGAGGCGGCAGGCCCGGCGAGGCAGTCTTCGCGGAGAAGAAAGGAGGCGGGTCATATGGAGGTAACGGATTGGGGTTGAGAAACCCCGATCCCCAATTTGATTTTCAGAATAAACCCCAAAGCATGAGTAATTTAATTTTTGGTCCTTATAGTTCAGAATATATGCAATATGACCCGGGAAAATTACCGTTAGGACCCCAGAAAAACTATATTCCACGTTTGACCCCAAAACTGTCTGAAAGTTCCGTCTTAAGCCCAAATCGTTTTGCACCCTTGGAAAATATACCTATTGCATGCATTGCCCAAAGTAAAATTGACCCTAAGATGAGTGAGTGGATTTTTGATTGTGGGGCAACTGATACTATGACCTACGATCTGAAAGATTTTTGTGAATTTAATGGGGCAACTAAAAGCCAAATTCAAACTGCCGATGGAGAGTTGACCGCTGTGGGTGGGAGTGGAACCATAGAAATATCCCCAACCCTAAAGCTTACAAATTGCCTCTATGTGCCCAAATTATCTCATAAACTTATGTGTATCAGCCACGTGACGAAAGAATTAAACTGTACGTTACTAATGCATCCAAATTTCTGTGTATTACAGGATATCAGGACGAGGAGGATAATTGGGCGTGGCACTGAGCGTCAAGGTCTTTATTATGTGGATGAGATTACTCAACAAGGTGGCACCGCGATGCTTGCTCACGGATCTGCAAATCGGGAAGCTTGGTTGTGGCACCGCAAATTGGGGCATCCATCCTCGGGGTATTTAAAATTGCTTTTTCCAAAGTTTTCCCATTTTAAGGATATTACTTGCGAATCTTGTGTTTTGGCAAAAAACCACAGACAATCCTTTAGATCAAGTGATACTCGTGTTAAGACTATTTTTTCTTTGGTGCATGCCGATGTTTGGGGTCCAGCTCCTATTGTTGGTGATCATGGTTTTAAATATTTTCTCATTTTTGTGGATGACTGCACTAGATTGACTTGGGTATATTTTTTGAAGCATAAATCTGACGTTTTTGAAAAATTTACCCGTTTCTTTACAATGATCCAGACACAATGCCAAACACGATCAAAATTCTTAGATCCGATAATGGTAGGGAATTGGTTAACAAAGACATGACTGATTTTTTTAAAGAAAACGGGTTAGTTCATCAAATACTTGTCCTTACACTCCTGAACAAAATGGTGTAGCTGAACGAAAGAATAGGATAATCCTAGAGGTCACGAGAGCCCTGTTTTTTGACTCAAATGTTCCTAAATTTTTATGGCCCGAAGCTGTTGCCACTGCTGTCTACCTGATTAATCGTTTGCCTACAAAAATTTTGGGTATGAAAACTCCTTTGCAGACTCTCGCATCCCTTACAGATATTCCCCCACCTCTCATACTTCCGCTCAAAATCTTTGGTTGTTCCGTTTATGTGCATGTACCGAAACACGAAAGAGGAAAATTTTCTGCATGTTCAATAAAATGTGTTTTTTTTGGGGTATGGGGTAAATCAGAAGGGCTATCGATGCTATCACCCGGGGTCTAGAAAGGTTGTAACAACCATGAATTGTAATTTTCTAGAAAGTGAATACTTCTATCACACCTAACCTCGGGGTCAGGAGGGGAGTGATGTTCAGGGAGAGTGTGATAAAATTGGACCCCTCAGTTTTCCGATGCCACATCCAAGTATCTCGAACGTGGAACCAACAGAACAAGCTAGTGTCACTGCCGAGTCAGTCACATCTGCTGTAGAGCCTCCTCAACCGCCTACACCTGAATCGAGTCCTCATCCAGTGATATCCGAGGTAATTCCTGAAACTAGCTCAGATAATACATTTATTACTCCTGACACTTTTGGTGTAGACGAGAATGAGAATGCAGCAATTGATGGTGATACCGGCCGCTATATACTCCCCAACAGAACTACTCGTGGGGTCCCGTCTAAGAGATACAGTCCTGAGAGGATTAGTAGAAGCCGATATTCTATGGCGAATCTGGCTAAAGCAAATCTAACAGAGATGGCTAGGGCGTTTGAAGCAGCACTTTACGAAGAAGAAATCCCATATACGGCCGAGGAGGCTATGAAAATTGCTCACTGGCGAGAAGCAATGCTAGTAGAAATGCGAGCTCTGATGAAGAACAATACATGGGAAGTATGTCTTAAACCTGATGGAGTTCGAACTGTGGGGTGCAGATGGGTCTTCACTATCAAACGGAGGCCAGATGGGTCGATTGAAAGGTATAAGGCGAGACTTGTGGCCAAAGGATACACTCAGACTTATGGAGTTGATTATGCTGAAACATTCTCACCGGTAGCAAAAATGAGTACTATTCGAGTGCTCTTCTCAATAGCGGCAGTCAGGGAATGGCCACTACATCAGTTCGACGTGACAAACGCATTCTTACATGGGGAACTGAAGAAGCCTATTTACATGGAGCCACCACCTGGATTTGTTGGAGATTTCGAAGGAGGAAAAATTTACAAACTAAAACGAACACTATATGGGCTAAAGCAGTCACCTAGAGCTTGGTTTGGGAGATTCTCTGAGGCAATGAAGAAGTATGGGTATGAACAAAACAACTCTGATCATACATTATTCTTGAAGAAAAGAGAAGGAAAGATTACATGCCTCATCATCAATGTAGATGACATGATTCTCACGGGAGATGATGAAGAGGAAATAAGCAAGCTAAGGAAGAATTTGTTTGCAGAGTTTGAAATGAAGGACTTGGGATTACTAAAGTACTTTCTGGGTATAGAAGTGCTAAGGTCAAAGAAGGGGATCTTCATCAGTCAGAGGAAATATGTACTTGACTTGTTAACCGAGACAGGACTACTGGACTGTAAGCCAGCAGATACTCCTATGGTTCAGAATCATGGTCTGCGGATAGTTGAAGGAGCTGAAGCCACTCACCGCACGAGATATCAACGTTTAGTTGGGAAATTGATATACTTATCCCACACTAGACCCGGCATAGCTTATGCAGTTGGAGTAGTTAGTCAGTTTATGCATGCACCTCAAGTAGCTCACTGGGAAGCAACACTGAGGATTGTTCGATATCTGAAAGGGACAGCGAACCATGGGATTCTATTCGAGAATCATGGACATTTAGAGATTCATGGATTCACGGATGCTGATTGGGCATGGAACCCAAATGACAGAAAATCAACTGCTGGATATTTTACCTTTGTGGGAGGAAATCTTGTCACGTGGAGAAGCAAAAAAACAGAAAGTGGTAGCCTTGTCAAGTGCAGAAGCTGAATTTCGAGGGATTAAGAGTGGGTTGACTGAGATTCTGTGGCTGAGGAAATTGATAACTGAGTTGAACTTAAACTCACATAAGTCATGTAAGTTGTTCTGTGATAATAAGGCGGCAATCAGTATATCTGAAAATCCAGTTCAGCATGATCGAACAAAACATGTCGAGGTGGATCGACATTTCATCAAGGACAATATAGAGGCCAAGACGGTAGAACTTCCTTTTGTGAGATCTGAAGATCAGTTGGCAGATATACTCACGAAAGTTGTCGATGCAAGAAGCTTCCATGAGGTATTGGGCAAGTTAAGTATCGGTAATCCCATTACTTAACTTGAGGGGGAGTGTTAGAAAGGAAAATATGTAAGTAAGGAAAATAGGTAAGCAAGGAAAAAAAATTAAATAGGGAATGAGTATTATGGCAAATCTTGCCAATTTTATGTAACCCTTGGCCTATTTAAAGGAGACGTACCTATTGTAATTCTCTGAACAAGTTGAATGAATAATACTCATATCTTTCAACAAAGTACATTACTGCAACATACTTCATTGAACCACAACTACTTGCTAATTCGAAAATACACACATTCTTTTAGCATTATTTACATTGAACTTATGCATTATGTACATTGACTCAAGGCATCATAGCAATTCAATGAAGAACATTTTATTGCAATTCATTATAGATATATACAAATTACATTTTTTGTTTGGATGTATGCGATTGAGATTTTGTTAGAATCCAGGTAAAATTACCATTAATTTGATAAATGGTATGTTAAAATATAATTTAAATCGAAGCGTTAGGTAAAATCTATGTTTTTTAGGATTTTTGAGAATTTTAAGGATTGCCAATTGTCATTGAAAGTGATCTTGCGTAGAATTTACCTCTAATACGGTGAACTAAGTGTCTCGGAGGTAGTGGGCGATTGCAGCTGTGGTGCGTCATTGTGGAGTCCTCATGCGGATGAAGACTGTAGTGTCCTCACACAAGAGTAGATTCGCGCGAACTTTTCTGACTCGGTGCAACTTAGTAGATCTGCGAACTCGATGTGGACTGACTCGAGGTTCGCTCAGTCATGACTCGGCTTCTTGAAGATGGTTATCGAGAGAGGCCGGGATTAGATGGCTAAACATATTGAAGCTAAAGGAATAGACAAGTGTGTTGTATTCTTTTCGGATGATTAGAATGATTTACAGCTCCTCTTTATATAGGGAGAGATATTATGTACATATGGAAACAAGATAATTCTTATTCTAAGAATTATCAATTAAATCAATTACTGCTCTCCTGATTTGGGTGATTTATTTGTTTCCTTATGCATATTTTGACACTCCCCCTCAAGTTGAGCAACGGTATCTCCGATGTTTAACTTGCTCAGAACATCCTTAAAGCTTCTTGGATTCACAGCCTTGGTCAAAATGTCGGCCCACTGTTCCTCAGATTGTGTAATGGGAATTCTATAATCCCTGCCTCAAGATTCTCTTTGATGAAGTGACGATCAACTTCCACATGTTTTGTTCTGTCATGTTGAACGGGATTCTCTGAGATGCTGATTGCTGCCTTATTATCCCAAAATAGTCGACTTTTTTGTGTAGGTGGAAAGCCAATCTCTTTTAGAAGCCTTCGTAACCATAAGATCTCTGTTAGGCCACTTCTGATTCCACGGAACTCGGCTTCTGCACTTGACAATGCTACTACTTTCTGCTTTTTACTTCTCCATGTGACTAAGTTTCCTCCCACAAAGGTGAAGTATCCAGCCGTTGATTTTCTGTCAACTGGATTACTTGCCCAATCAGCGTCAGTGTATCCCTCGACTTCCAGGTCTTCCTTCTTTTCTAGAAAAACTCCGTATCCTACAGTTCCCTTCAAATATCTCACAATCCTCAACGCCGCATCCATGTGATCCTCTTGAGGTCGATGCATGAATTGGCTCACAATGCCCACTGCGTATGTGATATCAGGTCTAGTATGTGTGAGATAGATCAACTTCCCAACTAGCCGTTGATATTGTTCTCGATTTGCCAAATTTGCTCCTTCCGCGATTTTAAGTCCGTGATTCGGGACCATAGGAGTTTCTGCGGGCTTACAGTCCAGCAATCCCATTTCAGCCAATAAGTCTAGAATGTATTTCCTTTGCCTCAAGAAAATTCCGTGTCTAGATCTCAGTACCTCAATTCCCAAGAAGTATTTTAGTGCTCCAAGGTCCTTCATCTCGAACTCTTTGAACAAGTTTATCTTCAATTTCTCAATCTCCTCAGCATCATCTCCAGTAATGATCATGTCATCCACGTATATAATCAAACATGTTACCTTGTCACCTCTTCTTTTCAAGAACAATGTATGGTCAGAGTGACTCTGCTTGAAGCCATGCTTAACCATTGCTTGACAGAACCTCCCGAACCAGATTCTAGGGGACTGCTTCAATCCATATAGAGTCTTTCTTAGTCTGCAAACTTGTCCTTCACCGAATTCTTCCGAGCACCCAGGGGGAATCTCCATATACACTTCTTTGTCTTTCTCCAGTTCTCCATGTAAGAAGGCGTTAGTAACATCAAACTGATGTAGAGGCCATTCTTTACAAGCAGCTACAGATAGTAGAGTTCTTACGGTGTTCAACTTGGCAACTGGGGAGAAGGTTTCCGCGTAGTCCACTCCGTATACCTGAGTATAGCCTTTAGCCACTAATCTTGCCTTATATCTCTCGATCGAACCATCGGCTCTCCTTTTAATGGTGAAGACCCACCGACACCCAACTGGTTTCTTCCCTTTTGGTAAGGTACACTTCTCCCATGTTCCATTTTTTATCAAGGAATCTATCTCTTTTTTTATAGCTTCCCTCCAGTGCTTGTACTTCATTGCTTCCTCAAATGACCAAGGAATTTCCTCTTCTTCGTATAGGGCAGCCTCGAAAGCACGCGCCATTTCTGTGAGCTGTCCTTGAGCCTTATTCGCCACGGAGTACTTGGATTTTCGCCCTTTCCACTCAGGAGAATATCTCTTTGGTGGAATGCCTCTAGTGCTTCTGTGTGGCAATTCATATTGTCCTGTGTCTTCATCCACTCTAACTACTTCTCTGTTATTGTTAGTATCATCAAAAATAGACTCATTTACCTCAGGATTTGAAGACGAGGCGGATGGTGAGGCCATGTCACTGAACTCCACGTTCTGTATATTGGAATCGATTGACTGCCCGGCGGTGCCGCTAACCTCCTCTGATGGACCAACTTCCAGAACACGATCTGATTCGGCATGATCGGGATCGGGTGGTGTAGGTGGAGTAGGTGGTGTAGGTGGAGTAGGTGGTGTAGGTGGTGTAGGTGGAATGGGTGGTGCAGTAGGTGGAGTATGAGTGGTGGTCCAGTCTAGTAAGTCACTTTTTGGTGTATTTGGTTGATTCTCCCCCTGACTGCTAGGCTGGCTATAGTAGAATTCCCCCTCAACAAAATCACAGTTCATAGTGGTGTACATTTGGCGTGTTTTGGGGTTGTAGCACCGATATCCTTTTTGATTTTTACCGTATCCCAAGAAGACACATTTGACTGCACAAGGGGAAAATTTTGTTCTTTCGTGTTTAGGGATGTGGACAAAGACAGAGCATCCAAACACCTTAGGGTCGAGGCTTAGTGAGGAAGGTACTTGGCAATGGGTGGAAAAGATGTCTAAGGGTGTTTTAAAGTTTAGGATATTTGTAGGAAGTCGGTTTATAAGATAGGCTAAAGTAGCGATGGCTTCTGGCCAGAAGGATTTTGGAACTTGTGACTCGATGAGTAGTGCTCGAGTTATTTCCAGGAGATACCTATTCTTCCTTTCGGCTACCCCGTTTTGTTCTGGTGTATAAGCACAAGTTGTTTGGTGGACGAGACCATTATCAGTAAAGAATTTTTGCATTTTCGAGTTGACATATTCACCCCCATTATCAGATCTAAGAATTTGGATGGTTTGATTAAATTGGGTTTTCACAAGGGTGTAAAACTGGGTAAAAGTCTCAAAAACCTCAGATTTTGATTTTAGAAAGTACACCCAAGTCATTCGAGAATAGTCATCAACAAAAAGCAAGAAATAGCGAAGACCTTGACCACCAATAACAGGAGCAGGACCCCAGATATCCGAGTGAATTAAAGCAAAAGGAGTCTTCATTCTAGTATTGTTTAATTGAAACGAATGTCTGTGGCTTTTGGCCAAAAAACAAGTATCACACTGCATAGAAAAAGAAGTAGCTATCTCGGGAAAAAGTAAACGCATATATCCCAAGGAAGGGTGCCCTAACCGACGATGCCAAAGCCAGATCTGCCTTTCTGCCAGTCCGTGAGTAAGCAACGCAGCACTCTGTTGGGTTGTCTCGTCCAAATAATACAGTCCATGTCGTTCAGTGCCACGCCCAACTATCGTTCCCGTCTTCGTATCCTGTAACATGCAAAAATCGGGCTGCATTAGTACCTTGCAATGGAGCTCTTTAGTCACATGACTAACAGATAAGAGTTTGTGAGACAATGATGGGACAAATAGACAATTGGAAAGGCGTAAAGTAGGTGAGATAATAATAGTGCCCGCCCCTTGGACTGGTGCTAAATCCCCACTGGCTGTTTGGACATAGGATTTTTTTGACTGGGTAATGGCTAAAAAATCAGAGGAGTCAAAGGACATGGTATCGGTTGCCCCACAATCGAAAATCCAATGACTATCTTTCTTTCCTACAATGGAGGTCGAGGAATTGGCTAGAGCTTCAAAAGTGTTTTTACACTCGATTGTGGGTTTTTCGGCTAGATTTTTGCATTTTTGGTCAATGGGGATGGGATTATCTGATTTTGAGGGACCAAAATAGACATGGGTCGTTTGTGAGGGGCCTGTTTGGTATATATAGTGAGACTGGGGTTCAAGTTGGGTGCTTGAGGTATATATGGGGTCTGTTTCGAAAATAGGACAAGATGGGGGGTAAGTTTTAGAGTCTGGAGAATGGATGGGGTATTTTATGTTATTTGGGGTAATTACGGTAATCCCCCCCAAAACCTCTGCCGCCTCTCTTCCTCCCCAAATTCTAGCACTCTCCGCCGCCTCCCCTTCGGTGCACATCACCGCCGACTCTCCTGTCGTCGGCTTACCATCATTCCACACTCGTGCCACCGAGACTGAGGCCACAGCTCTCTCCTCCTCACCATGACTTTCGGCAGCTTGAGCGTTGCTGGAGACGCCGCTGCCCGTCGATTTTTCGGCGAAGGCGGCGCGGTCACCCACCGCTGCGGCCGCCACAGCTCTTCCCCCACCGCCACGATTCCGGTTTTGTCTTCCCTTCTTCATTTCTTCCCACCAATCGGGATACCCGTGGATGTGGAAACACGTCTCCTTGGTGTGTTTTTTGCCTCCACAGTGAGTGCAAGAGAGGCGACTTTTATCTTCCTCCCCTCTCCGTTCGGCGGTTGTGTTTCTGAATGGGATGTGCGGTCTAGGATTGTTTCGGTTGACGGCCGCGAGCCCAGTTCCGATGCCAGGGGCTGCTGGTTCTGCCGTCGCTGGGTTAAGAACTCGGTTGTTCGCCGCTGCCTGTCTTACCATCCCGTATGCAGTACGGACATCTGGTATGGGATCTCTGTTCAGGATCTCCTTCTTTACGGCATCATGTTTCTCATCAAGGGCATAGAGAAACTGATATGTTCTGTGTCTCTGGGTTCTCTTGTTGGTCTTCACGATCGATTCTGGATCTGTTATATCGTTCGGATCTCTGGAGTCTATGGAAATCCATAGATCTTGAAACTTCTGCCAGAGTGCTTCGAGTGTCATGCTCCCTTGCTTCATTCTGTCAGCTTGTCGATGTAGATCGAACACTTGGAGTGGGTCTCCTCCACTGCCATATGTGATTGCTAGGCCTTCCCACAGATCCTTGGCTGTCTCGTATATTGAGACTTCATTCACAAGTTCTATCTCGATGTTATTGATTATCCAATTGAAACAACAATGATCTCGTTGTTGCCATTTGGAATAGTCGGGATCGGTTATGGATGGGGGGTTTGAACCTGCATAGATATGAGATATCAAGCCCTTTCCTCCTATGGCTCGTTTCATGAGTTTTGTCCAAAGGGGATAATTTTCCCCATTAAGTTTGGTTGTGACGTGGACGTCACCAAGGGATTCAAGTTGATTTTGGGTGGTATCTGAGGTTTTTGGTTTGGCTGATGAACTGATCTGTTTCAGAAAATCAGCGAATTGAGTCGCCATTTCGAAGGGGATATTGATAGAGGTTTGAGTGGTATTTGTGGTGGTTTCCGAGTCAGATTCTGACATCGTTTATTTTGGTGCAGGTAAAGGGCCGAGAAGGGGTATATGGGATGGTGATGAACTCTTTTCTGAGCCCCCCACCTCTAGTATCCTGCTCTGATACCATCTTGAAGATGGTTATCGAGAGAGGCCGGGATTAGATGGCTAAACATATTGAAGCTAAAGGAATAGACAAGTGTGTTGTATTCTTTTCGGATGATTAGAATGATTTACAGCTCCTCTTTATATAGGGAGAGATATTATGTACATATGGAAACAAGATAATTCTTATTCTAAGAATTATCAATTAAATCAATTACTGCTCCCCTGATTTGGGTGATTTATTTGTTTCCTTATGCATATTTTGACACGGCTGACTCAACTCGGAAACTTGGTGTGTGAAGGCCGAGCGAGCGTGTCGTGTACTTGTTTAGGTTTCTTGTGTTAACCTTTTGTTAGTAGTAGTTGATTAGGATTAAATTTGTAAGAGGAAATAAAGGTTTTGTGCAATAGTAATTAGAGATCAAGATCCACACCAACTTCAACCAATTCAACAATTTGAATGTTATGAAGTGATCAAGCTAATCTTATTAATTTCCTTAATTTCACACCTTTGTACATGTTCGTGATAACTAAATGAATAATAAATGAAATTAATAAACTAAAATAAGACCAAATTAAGATTATTAACATCATAGCGCCCTAGCAATGTTTACTTGGATAGGTTTGGGCTGCGCCATGGTCCTCCTTTTCCACAAATTAATTTCCTTCCTCGGCTCCAAAACGAAGCCGCCAGCGCCAGCCATCAACATCGGCGCCGAGAAGGGTATGCCGGCGCCGCCATCTTCCCCGTCGCTATCTTCACCAGAATCCGGCGTTATCTGAGCTGCCTTCCAATCAAAACCGGCGAACGTGTCGCGGCTGCTGGCGAATCTCCTCATCTGGCTCAAACTCGGCGCCCTCTCGGCGAGCGGCGGCTTGTCAATCGAGGCGTCGGACTTTCTTCTTCCGCTGAACATCTTCATCAATCCCGAGCCGGAAGACTGGGCTTTGTCGACTCTCTCAGGCCCGGGATTTACCGCGGGCTTGAACCCTCTCGGCAGAGAGGTTTGCTTCTTGCACATCTTCTTCTTGTGCTTGATTTGGCCCATGCACGAGATTTTCGGAGAAGTTGGTTCCTGCGTTTCGAAGTTCTTCGATTTTCCCCGGGCCTCGGCCGGGATCATCGGGCCTGAGAAGCCCTTGGCCCGGCCCGGGCTGAAGGCGGGGTTTTGGAATGAAACCGCTGCTTGAGCTGCCTTTGGTAGAAGCCTCAAAATCTTGTTCTTCGATTTGGATGATGGCTTCTTCTCCTTTGCATTTTTGGGGCTATTCATATTTAATTTTGTCACCTAATTAATTTTGTTGGAGATAACTTTGTGACTGAATTCTATGTGTGTGTATATATATATATAAACACGTATTGCGTGTATGTGTGTGTGAAGAGGAGAAGATAGAGTACAAGGGAGAGATCAAGATAGGGATGCGAAGTTGACCTTTTCAAGAAATAATTGAGAAAAGAACAAGGTTTTAGTTAATTTGGTCAAATGAGAAAGGAAGACTGAGCAAAACAAGAGATGCGATTAGCATTGAATATTACACCTTGGATTTGTTTGGTTGTTAGTATTAGTACAATAATTAATTACGATTACATGGTCCAAATCTCCGGCGGACTCCACAATTGATTTACATTTATTGGGTTAATCGTACAATATTAATAAACACTGATATGAACAATTTGCTAGGGATGTCAATGTAACCCGGAACCCGCTGGCCGACCCGAATAACCCGATAAAAATACAGGGTTAGGGTTATAATTTCGCAACCCGAATTTAAAATCGAGCCATTCGGGCTGACCCGTTCGGGTTACGGGTCGGCCCATCGGGTTGAAGGCTTCTGCACAACGAGCAGTTTTTGTAACGGTCATAACTTTCTCTACAAAGCTCCGATTGAGGCGTGCAATATATCCACGCGAAGCTCTTTCGAAGACGAAGAGAATGCTATGAATTAGAGGTTTATCAGACTTCAAAATCGCGAGAAACATTGACTCAAACAAGGCTGCTGCACATCCACATATTTTGTGTACATTTTCTAATTCATTTTCTATCATTTCTCAACAAACATGTAAATATACCAAAATATAGAAATATAATCAAAATCATCCAAGACAACCCTCTAAAACCATGCAAAATCCAAATACGTCAACCGACTATATAAGATCACGAAAAAAATTACTATATGGTTCGTGGATTCATAAATACTCGTATATAAAAGCTTTCTTTTAGTATATTTCCAATATAATAGTGCAAAGTGTTTTGACGCCGCTTCGTCATTAAATTATGCGTACTTTGATGATTCTTAAAACAAAGATAAATTATTATTTGACTTATTTACAACTTGAATAAATTAAATTTGACCAATCATAATTCAAGAAAACTTAGAGTTACTTCAATTAGCTAGCATCTTGATAATTCACTCTTTAACAATTCAAAATATTTTTGTTACATCTACGATGCACCTCTCACGTTATGAAAATTTTATTCAATTTTCTACGAATTGATTTATGTTTGAATTTTGAAAGAAAGTATTGATTTATGTTTTAAATACATAAACATAAACATACTATTGATAGATATTTTGTAAATAATTATGTAATGATTAAGTTATTTAAATTTAAATAACTTAATCTTTTTAAAAATATTAAAGAAAATTAAAAATACGTATTTCATTGTTGAATGATTAATTAAAAATATGTATAAAATTAAAGAAAATTTAAAATACACATTATTTTTTTGAAAATATTAAAAGAATTAAAAATACGCATTGGCCCGAATAACCCTGTGGGTTAGCCCGAAACCCGAAGGGTTAGGGTCGAACTTTTATAACCCGAAAAAATCATAACCCGAATAGCCCGACAACCTGAACGGGTTGGCCCGATTGACATCCCTACAATTTGCTATACTATAAAGAGATAAAATAGTCATAAATTTGTTTTAAAGGTCATAAATGTATTTATATTTAAAAAAGTACATTTTTGACTTTTTGTATATTCACTCAAATTAGTCTGAATTTATGACAAAATAAGATTTGATTTATAAGAAAAAAATATGATCAATCCCAACTGAAAAAGCTTTATAATTGTGAATGTAGTAGAAAATTGTAGAATAATTAAGTCTTGATTAAAAAGTAATGGTTGAGAATTATAGGAAAATTATGGTCAATTAAGCTTTGTAATTTTGAATTATAGACAAAATAAGATCAATTCACGACTAACTAGCTAATAAATGAAATACGAGTACTACTTTTGTTACTGTTCTTAATAATATACGTTGACAAAGTGAAAAAGGAGTAAAAATTATTTGTATCGTCGTTTAATTATATATGTGATGGGAAAGTAGGTCATGTGAAGTAGAGTTATGGGTATTATAAGGGTGCTGATGAAGAATATTACAAACAAACACTACTATGTTAGTATAATTTCGGCGGTTATGAATATGTCACATGCATGAATTTAATTAAATATGAGATATGCAATTACTTGGAAGTGTGCAAACTAGGGATGTACACGAATATATGATTATATCAAACATCTGAATTTTGACACTGACTAGTGATCTAGGGAAACCACCACTTAAATGCATAACTAGAGAACACGAATTTAGTTCACTATAAGAGCAATTTAGTTACTATAAGAGTGATTTAGTTCACTAAGGAAGGAGTGAACCAAAACGCTTTTACAGTGAACTAAATCATTCACGAAGTAAATACTTAACTGTAATGGTGTTTTGGTTCACTCATTTCTGTAGTGAACTAAATCACTCTTATAGTGAACTAAATCGCTCATATAGTGAATTAGATTATTTTGATCTAATGGTTGAGATTTTTGTTCTCTAGTTATATACTTAATATTAGTTATACTTTGATCATCTGCCATGCGTATAATTATAAATATATAGAGTAATATAGAAAAATAAATTTATAATAACCTTAGTCATATTGGCATATTGCCCTGACATTAGGCATAACTCGTCGCACTATTACCGTGCTGGACTATATACACTACGCTTTATGGCATTGGCATTCGGGTTAGGGATGTAATTAAATATAAACTCTAAATAATGTACAAATTCTAATTTATGATCTGCACCGTTAGAAAATGTCAACGGATGATAAAATAATACTCCCTCCGTTTTTTTAAAATAGAAACATTTGAAACGACACGAGTTTTAATGCACACTTTGGTAAAGTAAGAGAAATGGAGAGAAAAATTGGTAAAGTAAGAGAGAAAGAAAAATTAATGTTAGTGGATTATAGGGTCCACTTTATAAGTGATAAATAAATTGATGTATACGGGTGTAAAGATTTCCTAAAATATAAAGTTTGAAAGTTGCTATTTTTAAGAAAATGACTAAAATGGAAAGAGTTGTTATTTTTAAAATACGGGGAGAGTAGCAACAAAAAAAGTCAACAGTGTCAACGGGTTAATGTTGTGTTGACATTGTGTTGAAACCGTCTTGACATATTTTGTTGTTGTTATTATGAGTTTGTACAATATTTAGAGTTTGTATTTTATTATTAAGGTTGCATTTATATAATTATTTTTCTGTTCCGATAAGCTGATTCTCATTAGGACAAATCACGCCGTAGCCATTTAATATTGTTAAAAAAATTATTCACTGCTCATAAAATAAGTTTGAGGGAATCGTCAGAAGTTATTAATTGAATTAAAAAATAGCGTGTGCATTAACCAAATTGCAGCACGCAATTATTGGCTGGCCTGTTTTGATTAATTATATGTAAAATTCGAAGGGGCGCTTGTAGTACAACTTTCCCATGGTAGAGGTCAACACATAATGCACACAGTTTTAACATCTTGACGTAATAAGTTAATAAGGATTGTAGCCAAACATTTTCTTTGACAATTAAACAAGAGGTCGGCAATGTTTTTTTTTTCTTTTGTTTAAGTATTATTTTTGTTTGGATTGAACTTTTTTCTGCCGCAAAAAAACAAATAAATGATGCAATTGCTGCGTGGTTTAACGTTTAAAATGAAGTATTTGCTTGTACACATCCATAAGTAATCCTCCAATTGAATGGTTATTGATTTTATTGTCATCTTATATGGGAGAGTCTTGCGTGAAAATAGAAACTTAAATTAATAGTTAATCACTAACTTAATACTTTCGATATTCAACATAAATTAATTCGATACTCTTTATTAAATGAACTGCAAAAAAGCTATACGGATAATGAAGTTTAATTTGCATAACGATTAACGAATACTCCCTTCGTCCCTAAAATAAAAAAATTTTGAAATTAATTTTTTTTAAATGACACGAGTTTTAATGCAAAATTGGTAAAATAAAAGAGAAACAAAAACAAAAGTGTGTTAGTGAAAAATGAGTCACACCTCATTAAATAATATTTTTTTTCTAAAAAGAATTTCTATTTTTAAGGAACGAACCAAAATGGAAAGACTTTCTATTATATATTGAAGAGACGGATGGAGTATAAAAATAATATCACCAATCAAATTGAAGTATATTTGTATTTTAAAGCACATAAAATTGGGTTTGGATCCCCTATCGTGGCTTTAAGCACAGCAAGGGTTGGTGTTACATACAACCATCTTTTAAATAATAAATTATAATATTAAAATAATATATAAAATATTATTTTTTTATTAAAAAAATTGCTATGCTTGGAGCCACAGCATCGGATCCAACCCACAAATTCTTGTTATTTTTTTTTATTGATATAAAAACTGTACTCCATCTATAGAGATTTGACTCGAATTTCGGATGCGGTCAAATTTAAGAAAAAAAATAGCATTTAATTTCAATTTTGTTGATGAGTATTCTATTTTTACCTTTTTGCTTCTACTTTTCCTAATTATTGCAACAAATCACTTCTCCAATTTTATTAATAACTAGTATCACGGCTGTACCACAAATTAATACATTTTAAAGTATTAATTTTCAATTTTAAATTAATTAAATAAAATTATGAGTAACAATTTTAGTTATACGAGAATCAGAAATCTATACAAATCAATTAAATTAATTAAACAAAATTATGAGTAACAATTTTAGTTATATGAGAATCAGAAATCTATACAAATCAACATTGAAGCATAATAATTTGAAACAAATCACATGATATAATGTTTAAGCATTAAATCATGGAGTAGGAAGATAAAAATCTATCACAATAAAGAATTAAACACAATGGATAATTACTCATCATTTTAAAAACTTCTTTATACACTTCATCAACTTTAAAATTAAAATAACTCATTTGTCATCTTTAAAGCCGTCCGCCTCACCTAAAACTACAGTAAAATAAGGAACAAAATCAATTTGCAATGCACAAAATCAATAATTATTATGTATAGCTACTTTCGCCTAACAATTTGTATAGTTTTCAATAAAATTAAAGACAAATTAAAATATACATTAAATTTACCAACAGAATAATCCTTTCATATGACTCAACCTACCTACTTATAGATATGTATAAAAAAGTTAGCCAATTATAATTTCAATATAAATTTTTTAACATGAATCAACTATAAAGTAATATAAATGAACTAAAAATCTAATCATTACTATTGATTTTTTTTATAATTATTAAAAACAAAAAAGAAAGAAAATGGTGATACTAAGCTAGATATTTTGAGTTTTACCTTCTTTGCAAGCTGACTGAAGGCCTGAATATATTTGCTCGGCAACTCTTAAACTTGCTATACTTTAAGATCCATATGATGTGAGTATGGGAGTGTCTCAAACTTGTAGTGCTACAGAGCACCCCAAATAAAAATAAATAAAAACAGATAAATAGTAATCAATAAAGAATAGAGATTCACCTCAACACCACCATTTTCCTTGAGGGCTTTTGATACCACAACTATCTCTTAGTTGCTTGTGCTCTAGCACGGATAGCTTCTGCTTCTCCTGATATAGCAAAAATTTAAGGGATAAGCATAATTGGAGAACCCAATTTTTGATTAAAGAAAAATATTTGAAGCATCAAACCGCTAAAATCCTTTTAAAGGAATACAAAAGGTCAACCAAGCTTACTCCCAACTTAAACTTTTTAGGCATAAAATATGAATTAACCATTGGAAATTGTATCACCAGCATGAAACAATAAATACAAATGAGATAACTGACGTAGAGCTCTGTTCACCTGGTCCATCTTCGCAGCTTCAGATTGAAGGATCACAGAGGTTTTCTTTCCATCGGCGAGCCCTACTAATTTTACTTTATAGTTTCTTTTTTTTAAATATGACAAATGATCTCAATAACTCCCACTCACTCCATTTAATCACGTAGCATAGTAAAACCTCCCACTCACTTCCTTTAATCACACATTTTTAAGTATAATTTTTTAAATTAAATGACAGTCTTGTAAATTTGTCCAAAACTCTCATTTTATATATTGTATAGAAAATAAAGACTTCGATGGTTTTTTAGATGAATATCTGTTTATTTTCACAAACTTTTCACTTTCACTTCCCCTATTTATTACAAATATAAAAAATCATTCTTTTACATGTTTTTCTTCTCCTTGAATCCTATGTTAGTTTTATTATTTTTCTACAGCTATTATCCACAAAGTAAGTTAATGTAAATATTTTCTAAAATTTTGCTGTATTAAAATATACAGTAATTCATTACTAGTTTTTTTTATCATTTATATCAAATTTTATTATGGTTTTTTATGAAGATGTATACTTACTAATAACGTTTATTTATCTTCTATATTGAATTGTCGGCTCTTTTGACACCGTGCTACTTTTAACGAGTTATTCAAAAATACTCTACAACGGTAACAGTGAATTGGACCTCAACATCAAAATTATGTGTCCGCCACCTAAAAACAGGGTCAACCATACTTGTGGGTTCTTTCAAAATTACCCACCAAGTTCATAAAATTATTCATTATACGAGGGCATGATAATAACGAAATATAGGGGAGAATATTGAAATGATCAAGTTAGGCACTTTCAAGTTAATCATGAAGAACTAGTAATATTCAGTCATTGAATATTTATTATTAGTCGATCTCATGAAGATATGAAATAATCCAGTCCATAGTTATATAAGCTCAAATGTTTGATTGAATTATAGATTTTTATAGAAGATACAGGTAATCCACGTGTTAATTACAAAGAAATTAAATGTATTTTAATCTAGGGTTTCTTATCCTGGGCCCAACTCTTTTTCCTACTAGTATTATTATACTCCTATTTAGTTATATAAAAATAAATTGTCTCTGCTTATCGTTTCTGTACATCGCGGCAATATCAAGTGAGTTTTCGCCAGTTTTTGTTTCAATATTCAATTCCTTATTTTCCACTACGAATTTGAGTAAGTTGCGCTTTTATATCTTTTTTTTTCGATTTTAATTTTTAATTCCCACCATTTCAATCTCACTGCTACTCTCCCTTACCTTGATTCCGATCATCATCAGTTGCCTCATATCCAACTTGTGTTGCAATCAATCAACCACTGAATTTGACTCACAATCAAACTCATGGATGCCGTACCTAGCTTCGAAGGTATAATATTTTCAAATTGTGAGTTCAATAAATGATAATGCTCGTGTACTTGTAATATTTTCAATTGTTTACAATATTGATGTTGTAGTTATGTACAAACCTGTATGCAAAGATGAATTCAAGCCTTGTGTTGGTAAGAAGTTCAAGACGGTAGAGGATGCAATCGTCTTTTACAATTATTATGCTCGTGCGGTTGGTTTTGACACTCGCAAATCTGGTACAAAGTATTCCGGTGACGTGATCACATGGCAGTACATAGTGTGCAGTAGAGAAGGCCAGAAAAGGACGGTAGATGGAGATGCATCGAATGCACGACAAGGCTTTGCCAACAAGCGTAGACGCGCATCAAAGAGGTGCGGATGCAATGCTAGGATATCTTTCAAGTATTTTTCAGATTTTGGAGTTGCTGGATATGTGATTCATCAGTTTGTTGAGGAACACAACCACTCGATGGTCGAGGCTCAGCATAAGAAATTCATGAGATTGAACCGTAAACCAGATCAAGTGCATAGGAAATTTGTTGAGGATTGTGCTAAGGTCAACATTGGTGCCACACTCACATCCAAATTGTTGAACGAGTTGATGGAGGGATACGATGTTGGTGGGTGTACTATTGTATTGGATGTTGAAAAGTGTGCTCGTGACATGAAAGCAAACATTGAAGGTTCTGATGCTCAGATGCTGATGGATGTAATGCGTAGGAAGAAGGAAGCATGTGGTGGATTCACTTTTGAATTTGAGTTAGACAATGAAGACAAGTTAAATCGGCTTTTCTGGTGTGATTCAGTGTCAAGAAAAAACTATCATTATTTTGGAGATGTTATTTCATTTGACACAACATACTCTACTAACAGGTTGGCATTATAACGATATTCATTTAACACTATACTGATAATGTTGTTTCACTATGCTGTTTTTAAAGGTGAAGTACTCTTATTCATAATAATCATTGACACATAGTTAACATTTGATATTTGTGCTTAGGTATGATGATTGCTTCCCACTGTTAGGATGATAATTGTAAATGCATTATCTATTGGCTATTGTGAATACTACGATAATGTTATCATTGAAACAATATGATGGCATTTTCTCTGCATAATGATGATTAATATGATTCACTTATATGGATATCCAAGTATGTTTCTGATTGTATTGTCTAATGAAGGTACAACATGATTTTTGCCTCGTTTACCGGAAAAGATAATCATTCTAGACCCGTTACCTTTGCAGCTGGGTTGCTATGCAAGGAGGACGTCGACTCATTTTCATGGTTATTAAGTTGTTTTGTTCGATGCATGGGTGCATCACCTAAGTTGATAACTATTGATCAAGATTCAGATATGAAAGTTGCAGTTGAACGAGTCCTTGTCAACACGAGGCATCGTTGGTGTATGTGGCATACCATATTGAAGCTAGCAGACCAAGTTCCTAAAAATCTGCTTGCGAACGAAGATTTTAAGAATGAGTTAAATGCACGCGTTTGGTCAGATCTGATAGAACCTATTGAGTTTGAAGAATCCTGGAAGGATATAATGGAACGCTATGGATTGGAAAAGGAAGAGTGGTTCACAACCATGTTTGACTCAAGAGGATTCTGGGCGCCTGCATTTTTCAGAGATTGTTCGATGAGCTCTGTGATAAGAACAACATCAATATTCGAGCCTGAAAATAGTTTCTTTAAAAGAAACACAAAGCCTAGTTCTAATCTCTTAGAGTTCATCATGAGGTATGATAATGCTTTGGATGCTCAAAGGAATCTGAATGCAAAATTAAATTATACGGATTCGACAATTGTTCCTATCTTGGCAGCTCATGAGCTGTCTATTGAGAAACATGCATCCACGATCTACACCGGCAGTATGTTCAAAACTGTCCAGGCAGAAATAATGGATGCATGTTATAATTGCTTCATTGTGGAGATGTCTCCTAAGAAATATAAATTGCGCGACGATCGTCATAATACATGGACTGTTATATATGATGCTGAGCATGAGATATATGAATGTGTATGCAAATTGTTCGAGAGATCCGGTATTTTATGTAGCCACATATTCTATGTGTTGAAAAACAATGGTGTGAAGTTGATTCCCGAGAAATATTTCGGATGGAGGTGGTTGAAGAACTCGTTAGGGAAAGCGGTGCACGCTGTTTCAAGCGAGGAGTCACAAACAGGTGTGTATGACATTTACCTTAAAAAATATGGTATATTTGTTGATCATTATTGTTATATAATGTTTGAAACTATATTATGATACTCATTAGAGTATAAAGTGATGCAGGTGTGGATGAGAAGCAGAAGGTTCTCAACATGTTGTGCACAGCCTTTTATGAATTAGTGCACAAGTTAGAGGGGAACATGAACAAGGACCAAATTTTAGCAGCCACTGCTAAAATTAGGGCTTTTGGTCAACGCATTTTGGGCGATGGTTCATGTGATACTTCTATTCTCAAATGTGTCAAGACTGAATCTTAGGAATGTATGAGCTATTATCAAGCTATGATTTCATCTGTGGATTATCAAAATCTTTTGTTTTGGATTTTTGTTAAGATTGGACAATTTAATTGCGTCCTCCATTCACCTGTCTTATTCCAAAAACAAGTATAGAGAAAGATATTTGGTTGAAACTTTAAACGATAGGGTTGATCAGCTCAAGCTTATTAGCAGCAATATGCCCTTCATATTAATTATTGGTTTATTAAAAAACCATAACATTCTTGGTGCTATATTTATGGTAAATGTTTAGTTATATTAATGCGAAATCTTTGTATGTTAGTAATCGATCAAACCGCGTGGCTTGCTTGGTTCTACTTAATCTGCTCGTGTGAAGCATATGTCTGAAAAAAAATGATATGTTGAGGATTCTTGATCCTAGAAGAGAATAGGAGTAACTTAAATTGTTCAATAAGGAGTATTACTTTGTTTATGTATAATAGAATAATGATTTTCTTGTACCCAATAAGATAAAATAATTCCTTACTCAAGATAAATAATGCATAATGTCCTATTCTTTGAAACATGCATATCACATGTACTGAAAAAAGATAATAAAGAAACCCTAGGAATCTAAACAAGATGAAGAAATAATCGTCAGCTTACAACGTTCCTTCACTTGATTTTTTTTGTCCCATATTTCAAATTTTGCAATTTATTTTTTTAACAATAATATTTATTGATTTTATTCTCATATTTTACTAATGGCAATCAAAAAAATGCATATAAATAATTTCATAAATTTTTAGTAGTCGTAGAACAATTATCATAATTTAGAAATATATGCATAATGATGATGTATTCTTGTTTTCACAAAACAAGAATTAGGAAGTCTAGGAGCATATGTGATACGTTAATATCAGTTGACATTACAAAATATATTAGTTATTGATATTCATGAATCAACAAGCTAATATTGAATAAAAATTGATATATTTTGTGATATCTATTGATATCAATTATTTGCGAACTGATACATTAGTTCTGTGTTCTGACTTTAAAAAAAGTTATGATCCATCTCCTTTTGTATGTCTTAATTTTTACTACATAGAAAATCATACATACATAAATATAATATAATGAGTGGTTCAATTAAGAACTATATAGAAATGAGAACTTTACAGTTGTCAACATGAAATATATCGGTTGGGTGCAACTAATATGTTTTGTAACAACTGCTATTTAATGTTCTAACTAGATAAGTTCTCCAATTCTCATTTAAAGAGTCGTTCTCAATTGAACCACTCCCAATAACAATAATTATATGTAATGTATTTAATCATTTTCTTTTAAAACATGCATAACACATGCATGGAAAAGATGAGAAGAAACGCAAGGAATGTACAACAGTTTGAAAAAGAATCAGCGCGCAGCTGCAAACAAGCAAGAATCGAAAACTCAGGTCTGTAAATATAGATGCAATACTGATTACACATATCTAGCCATTTCACATCACCCATTAATATTGATAGAGTATAATAGTGCGTGGTGCAATAATGCGTAATTATTCATTCAATACAATTGATACATTTTCCCCAATACAATTCAATAAGATCTAGTAACGGGTTTTGGTGATCTTATGGTTAAGTACAGAGGAAAGGATAATCGAAATAAGATTTATGAGTGTAAAGGTGTGTTTGGTTGGTGGCCTTCTTTATAAATAAGTGTTGATTCACATGTAATTATCTTAATAATGAGGAGTGGTTTGTTTTATCTTTCTTTTATATAGAATACATAATCTGTAATATCATGCACTATATGGAATTTATGAACTTTAAAATTGCTCGCAAATATCATGAACTTCAATCGATGTGTCAATTTTCCACGACTACGATTTTTCCCGAATTAGAAGTAATGTGCCAGGTTAATTTCATTTCCCAATTATACAAGACTTCAGATGCGTTTCCAAATCCCAATCCACTAGCTAGCATTCGGAGTAACTCAATATCACTCTGTTAAAATTATTTAACTTGTCTTTGTCATCCATATATATGTACAAAATAGAAACACTAATAACAATATCATGAATGCATGAGATGATCTCAAATCAAGCAAAACACCTCCGGGATTTTTCAAATGAGTGAACTGCAACAAATATGTCTAATTTTTTTACTTCTTGCACCAGTGATCCCTAATAAAAAAAAATAGCGCTGGAAGACCCTAACGTTAAATATAATCACGAATGAAGTTTTTTAGCCACTTTTCAGACGAAAATGGCCAAATAGCTTGAAGGGGGCATTTTTGGCAATCCCTAAATTCGCTGACATATGACTTCTGTCACATTTCTGTCAACGACTTTTTATGTGATTTCCTAATAAGTTCTGGTACTTCAAACGTGATTAAAGTTTTGTCAATATTTATACATAAAAAAATCTTATATCCCTCTATTTCTAGTTAGTGGTAACAATATACTAGTTATATCATGTAGGAAATTCATTGAGAAACAAAAATATAGAAAAGTGAAGTTATTTGTGCAATAAAATCTAAATTAATAATACACAGAATAAAAAATATTTCACATTTAATTAAATGATACAATAATTATTTTATTGAAAACACTGAAATTTAAAATATTATTTCATTATATATCATCGAACTAATTTGTTACTCTAAGCCTAACTTTAAGACGATTTTTATGATTGATATTTTATCGAGCAATCTTTAGATATAAATTTGCATAGTTTCTTGCAATTCATGATAAAATTGAAACGTGAGTAATATTTTGAAAAAATTCAAGCATGTGATATTAGCTATTTAATACTTGTAGAGTTTTTTTTTATTAATAATAGTATTTAAAATTAAGACAACGTGAATTTATAAATTAATACTGCAAAATTAGGATATTCTCATAATAAATAATATCCATAAATCAATGTAAATAAAACAAATTAGGGGAAATAAAAACACGAAAAAAAATACCAGAAAATGAGTTTTATAAGGAAGAAAGGGTCTCATTTTATTATGTATATTAATTAATGCAGATAATGATAAATATGTGTATTATAAAAAAAATTAGAAAGATTAAATAATGATAAAAATTTAATTACGTATGAAGTACAAGAACTTATTAGAAAATCACATAAGTTCCTGACAGAAATGTGACAGAAATCACATGTCAGCAATATAATGGAGCGACAAAAATGCCCTTTTAGGGCATGAGGGTGTTTTGGTCCAAAAAAAATATGAGGGTGTCTTCTTGCGGTATTTTTTTTTGTTAGGGGTCATTGTTGTCGAAGTCAAAAAGTTAGAGATATTTGGTGCAGTTCATTCTTTTCAAATACGCTTATGTTCCTTTTATGATTTTCAATTACTAATTTGTGATATATTTATTTGTAAAAAGTTGGTTAAAGTTTCTGCTGGACTCTTTTTTAACGCAGTTAAATTTAGATAGTATTATGAAAAAGAAGGTCCGGAATATTATTTTTCCAAGCAAAAAATATTTTTTTGCCTAATTAATTAAACAAAAAAAGAGTAGACGTTTCACGTTTGTACATATTCAATAGTGAATCTCGTATATAATCAGACAACGAGATTTTTTCGTCATAATTGATCATTTCAATTTGTTCATTCCCTGAACTAAAAACTTTATCCCTTAAAAAATATGGTGTGTTGAGCATTCCTGATCCTAAAAAGAATAACTTAAATTGTTCATTAAGGAATATATTACTTTGTTCATGTAAGTATAATAGAATAATGCTTTTCTTGTACCCAAAAAGATAAAATAATTCCTTACTCAAGATAAATAATGCATAATGTCCTATTCTTTGAAACATGCATATCACATGCATGAAAAGATGATAAAGAAACGCTAGGAATCTAAACAAGATGAAGAAATAATCATCAGCTACAAACAAGCAAGAATCTCTATCCATATATGTACACACATATTTTTAGCCATTTCACAACACCAACTAACATAGCAGTGCTAAACATTCCGGTGTGTTGCAATGTGCGGCAAAGGGATAGTGAAAAAGGTGTGTAGCAGCATCACCAAACGCATCGTTGCATCAGTGCTGTCGAAGATCGAAAAGCTCCTTCTAGCCAAGGTAGACGAAGAGAAGGAAAAACTCGACCAAGTGATAGAAACCATGGAGCAGAAGTTTCTAGAACAGCTGAAGAAGCTAGAAGCCGCTGCTGATGAAATTGCAAAGAAGGTAGAGGCGGGGGTCAAGGAGGTGGGAAATGCTGCAGACAACGCAAAAAAAGAGATCGTTAATGGGTTAAACAAGGGGTCACACGAGATAGGCCAAGCTGTAGACGCCGCGAAAAATGAGATTGTAGTAGGGATAAAGGAGGGTGCTCACAAGACGGGGGAAGCTGTGGAAGCCACCAAAAAAATGATTGTTTTAGGGTTAGAGGAGGGGGCGCGCGAGGTGGGCCATGTCGTGGGCCAGATAAAGGAGGGGGCTCACAAGGTGGGGGAAGCTGTGGAAACCGCGAAAAGGGAGATTGTGGGGGGGATAAAGGAGGGGGCTCGCGAGGTGGGTGAAGTTGTGGGGCAGATAAAGAAGGGGGCTCATGAGGTGGGCGGGTTCGTGGAAGGCGCGAAAAGTGAGATTGAGGAGGGGATAAAGAAGGGGGCTCATGAGGTGGTGGAAGCTGTGGAAGCAGTGAAAGATGAGATTGTGGAGGAGATTAAGGAACAGGCTCACAAGGCGGGGGAAGTTGTGGACCATATAAAAGAGGGGGCACATAAGGTGGAAGAATTTGTGGAAGCAAAGAAACATGAGCTTGAGGAAGGGGTTCACGAGCTTGCAAATAAAGTGAAGAGGTTATTCTAGGGGGAATCATTTGGATTTAACGAGTAACAATCAATTTGGTTGATATTATGTTATTAATTACTACTATTTGTTTCCCTAAATTAAAACTTGTTCCAATATGTGTTATCACCCCAACAACTTTTTGGGTATTCGGTCTAAATTATCACCGTGTGTTATAAAATGTGTTTTAATTACCTTAAAAACCCGTCAAGTGTACACTACGATGAATTGTGATCATTTTTTTAGTCATTCTCAACTTAACGGTCAAGGGGAGAGGGAAAAAGAAAATGAGGTTAACCTACTAAGTTGGTTACCAATGCCTAATTATAAACCAACTAAGGTTCCGCAAGAAGTGATTAACACTGCCAACGAGCATGTACTCCCTCCGTCCATCACTATATGCCTTAATTTTAACTGGTGCGGGTTTTAAAAATTGTTTGACTTTATGAAAGAAAATGGAGAAAAAGTTAATTAGTGTAAGGTGGGTTGATAAGGCTCGTTTCATGCATGTGTTTTGTGATAAAACTACACTCAATTCTGTAATCTAACGTGCAATTGTGAGCCAAGTGTGTGTGAAAGTCCGCCATATTTAGAGGTTGATGGGATCAGCTGGGCGGACGAACGGACCAAGGAGGAGGAGTCTTTTTGCTGCACAAACTGATCAAGATAAAGCAAATGACAGCGACAGGAGCACTCGAGTAGGAGATGGAGCGTAACATAAGAAAGATCCCCGAAAGGCAAAGGGCAAGGAGGACTTTTCGAATGAAAGGTTGCCGTAGGGATCAAGGTCTCACGCCTTCCTATAAATGAAAATAGGAAGGAGGAAGGAAGCAACACTCAACAGATATTCATCTCTCTCCTATGGTTGAAATGAGGGCTCCCAACACTCCACACTCCTGATGTTCCGTCACACACACACACTTGGTTTCTTAGTTTAGTTTTAGTTTAACAGTGGTTGGGTGTTAGTTCTTTCACTCTTGTCATTTCAGTTCTGTAATTCCGTCCCGAGAAGGGGCGATGATACAATCTCTATTTTCTTTTTCATGCTCGCTACATTTGGTTTAAGTCTTTCATCCTGTTATCGAGTCTGGATGTTTTTGTGAAGTGAACTTGATGTTATGATTTTTGCTTGTCTTGAAATGTTTTGTTTACCATGCATGATTTCTCCGGTTTACTGTTGGTTTCTGATTCGTGAGCATGTCTTAGTAAATGATTTGTTGTTGTTGATTTGTTCAATCTCAGTCGCTGATTTACTAATTTGCTTGGTTGCGAAGAAGTCTTAGATGGAATGTTTTAGGACTTTTAGATCTGGTCATGTGAAATATGGTAGAGTAGATCAGAGTATGTTTCCGTTGATTGAAGGTGTGATCATGTCCGATTTGGTTTCAGAAGTTGTAGATCTGATAGTCGAATTGTGATTCATGCATGATTATGGATTAGTCATTTTGCTAACGTGGTTGTAGCCATCTTTCGTAGCATGGATCTGGAGTAGTGAGTTCAATTTTGCAAGTTTGTTTCATTATGCACAGTTCGTTATGATGGAAGTTTCTGCAGATCTAGTTACATTTTAAATCGATCGTATGAGGAAGATGAGTTTGTTAGTAAAGTTTTGCTTTACCGTACGTTTTGCAGGTTTCTGACAAACTTTTATTATGTTTAGCCTTTTCAGGAAATTACCGTACAAGTTCCTCAGTTCAAATGAAATGATCAATCTAGTTAGTTAGTCTCTCAGTTTGTCTAAACCCTTAGTAGTTTAAACTTAATCCACTTCTAAAGCGTGGCAGCAGCCATCCCAACTTATCCTCAACAAATGTAGAACACTTCGTCTCTGTGGGATTCGACCCTTACTTCCCTTTACTACGTAATAGTATTGTGGGTTAAGGTTCTGAAAGCCCTTGAGTTCCTCCGTTCGCATACTCACAGAACAAGAGTAGGTTGAATCAAGTTGATCAATTAAGATTTGCCACTGAATCAGTTCATAGGGCATGTGCAGGTGATGGGAATCATTGTTCAGCTGGATCTGCTCGGTACTTCGACTTGATCAACCCGCAACAATCTGCGCACGCTTCAGTAGGCGCGACGAATTAACGACAAATACACAAGAGGAACATCAAGAGAACAAAAGGGGCAGCTTTCAAATGGCTTCGTTGCTGGGGATGATGGTGTTCTTCATACATTTGTTGCAAGGCACCTTGGTGTAAATATTTTCAATAAGTTTTTCTTTTCTTTCTTTTGGTTTTCAGTTGAAGAAGAGACAGCTCAAGCCACCAAAAGTGCAGACCAGCTAACCTATCTGCTATGAACAATTGCCGATTGGCAGCAAGGGAAGAATAGCACTTAGATGGGCGGAGCATCTCAGGTTTTACTTAAGAAAATTAGTGTAAATCTTGTAAATAAACTTTTCGTTGTTTTTTTGTTATCCCCCAGTTGAAAAGCACCAAGTTCGAAGAGCAAGTGAGGGAAGAAGTGGAACCAGACACTGTTCAATCCTAACCGCTTCTCATTTCACCGACTAACTCGGGTGCTCGAAGTAAGGAAAATTAGGACATCATCTTTGCGGGTCCGTCTAAATCAATAACGAGTAAAAGTGACTTGAGACATTTATTATTGAACGGACGAAAAATAAAATGGGACATTTAACGGCTGAGAAGGGAGTACTATTGTATACGGTACAAACAATGGTTGAAAATATCGCTCTAAATCCCCAAATGATATCCGAGGTACGATGATTTTTTGTAAGTTTCCTTTGTTGATGGATTGGACACAAATTATGTGTTCCATTGCACATGTAACTTTGATCATAATAACTGCAAAACATACAATACGTATTAATTTTTGTATACAGAGTGGCTATCATTGAAAATTGTCTTCATCACTTCTTAAAAAAACACTATTTCATCAATCTTATATAGTTTGATTTTATTGTACTTCATAAAAAGTACGCAAACAGTGCTTCACAATCAACAAATTAAGAAAACTGAAAGATGAAAATTTGGGGTAATGCACAGATTTAATGGTTAATCCTGTAGTAACTGAAACGAATTAAACGTTGCAGCCACGTCGATCAATTATTCCATCTTCAATTGTTGAGGAGAATTCACGCTTCCTTTCTTCATCATCTCCACAAATTCATCGTAGTTTATCCTCCCATCCTGATATTTCAAAAATCAAGAACAAATACAATGTGAGTTTGATGATGTTGGTGCTCCCTAACCATGTACATGAGTAATTAATAATAACATTTGAGCCCAATAAGGTATCGTTTGGTTGCTATGACTCATATGATTAACCATGTAAAATTAAGTGGTGAGACTATTTTAGTTCGAGGGATATGGTTATGACTGATTATTACTACTATATGATTATTCATCTAAGATTAAGTTGTGATCAAGCAAACATAATACATATTCAATCACGAGATACAATCTTTCAAAACGAATGACCCATAAAAAGGAAAATCAAGATGTCGATTATCTACGTACCTTATCGGTATCGACATCATCAAGAACCTCATCGATGGTAGCTTCGTCGCCCATCCCATACTGTGTCATGGCTTGTCTCAGCTCATCTCTTGTAATAAATCTGATAAATTGTAGTACTATATGTTAATATTGTAACATTTATTTATAATGAGAACAATTACTAATGTTAACGCACCCACTATCATCCTTGTCAAAATACTGAAAAGCCTTGTGCAAATTCTCTTCTTTCTCCAATCTGTGACGATGCATGGTTGCAGTTATAAACTCCACATAGTCTATAGTCCCATTCTTGTCAACATCAGCCTACACAAAATTAGAGTAACAATGGTCATTAATTATAAAAAAAAACTTTAGTTAACAAAGTGTAAAATTAAAAGTGATTTTCTACCGCTTCCATAAGTTGTTGAAGTTCTGCTTCACTAAGCCGGGATCCTAGCTTGGTCAAGCCGGTTCTGAGCTCGTCGTACGTGATGGTGCCACTTCGATCAGTATCTATGTTGTCGAACATTTGTTTCAATCCCTTGATGTCCTCTTCCGACATGTTTTCTGCAATAACCTTGAGAGCCACCTTCTTGAGCTTGTTCATTGCTCTGAATTGCTTCATCCTGATTAGGACCGCGCTGTCGATGGGGTGGTCGGATGCTTCGCCGCCTTCCATGAGCCATGGATGCTCTGCTCAAAAGTCATGGTTAACAATGTGACATTTTCAATCAAATAATTAATTGTGTTACTATTTACCAAGTGCTTCTGCAGCAGAAATTCTCAATTTTGGATCTATGGTTAGCATTTTCCTGATGAGATCCTTTGCACCAGTTGATATGGTATGCCATGGGGACATTTCGAGGTCTAAGTTTCCCTTCAATATTTCTTCAAATATGCCTTTTTCTGTCTCTGAAAATGTACCATAATTAACCCAATAGGGGAATTAAATCACATATGTTAATGTTACACTAGAAATTAAATTAGTTACCAGCCCAGAAAGGAGGAAATCCACTGAGAAGTATGTAGAGAATGACACCAGCACTCCACACATCAATTTCCTTGCCATAATTTCTTCTCAATACTTCAGGGGCCACATAGTAAGCACTGCCCACTAGATCTTTGTACACTTTTCCTGAACATAATATTTAACTTCAACAATTACCATGCTTTTTAAAATATAGGGAAAAGTAACTAATAATAGTTGTAACATTTTACCCATGAAATTATATTAATTTGAGTAATAGATAGTTAATAATAACACCAAAATGATGATACTAAATCCAAACTGTTATTGGGACAATTTAGTACTCCTTCCGTCCCATAATAGATGTCACACTTTCCTTTTTAGATTGTATCATAAAAGATATCACATTTTCTTTTTTAGTAAAAGTTCTCTCACATTAATATAAATATACTTACTATTTTATGTCTTTATTTAACACATAAAACAACATCTCCTAAAACCCGTGTCATTATCCAAGTATGTCAATAATTATGAGACGGATGGAGCAGTAAAGTAAATATTTATGTTTAAGATAAAAAAATATGGATTTTATCGATGCATATAACGAAAGCAAATTGCCATAAACTGACCCAAAAAACTGAAATAATGAATTGCTGGTTAGTCAAAAAAATGAATTGCTGGTTAGTCAAAAAAATGAGCTCAATTGCAACTCTAATTAGTTCAGGGCTAGATTAAACATGTAGTTAGAGAACTATGTTTTATGATTTTTAAGATGTCTGACAATATGTTTTAGGCCATCCGCAATGGCGCCTAGCGCACCGCCTAGCCGAGCGCCGGCGCTAGGCGGTCCATTGCAACCGCCCAGCGGATTTCGGAAGTCAAAACCGCCGAGCGCTCGGGGGTTCCGTGGCGCTAGGCGGTGCGCTGGGCCATCTGCTCGGCGCTATTGCAGCGCCCAGATCGCATAGCGCACCGCCGAGCGGATATTTTTATTTTTTTTTTAATTTTCGAAACACTATATATACGCGGTTTGCACGTCATTTTCATTCGCACCACTTGTTTTAACGAGTACTCTCTCTATCTTACTTTCTATACAAGATCAACACCAAGAAATGGAGAACACCAACGAAGGCACTCCAGTGACGAGCGGGGCTCAAACTCCCTCGGTCCCCGTGGGAGGTGGATGGGGTCCGATGCCAGGGTACTACAACATGTACCCGTGGCAGGGGATGATGCCCGGGATGGCAGCTGGGGGGAATATGCCCGGGATGGCAGCTGGGGGGAGTATGCCGGTGTGGCAGAGGGTACCGGGGATGCAACCCGGTATGCAGATGATGCCGGGGTGGGCGCTCGGGATGCAAATGATGCCGGGGGGGTGCCCGGGATGCAGATGATGCCGCGGGGGGGAGGGGGGACGGCGATGCAGTCCCCGACAGGGGGGGTACCGGCGACGCAGGGGACGCCGGGGGAGGGGGACGTCTATCGCCCCAGTTTTGATTTTTCGACTGCTTCTTCGCACACATCGACCCCAACGGATGCGCAGTTTACGCAATTTGAGACTTTTTCCTTAGAGGAGTTGGGGTTTGATATTCTCGGAGTTCCGGATACTCCCGTTCAAACGGGGGGAGCAGTGCAGGGTCGTGGCACCCCAAAGAAGAAGGGCAAGGGGAAGAAGGTCGGGGAGTCGTCGCAGCAGGGTGAGGACGACGGCTCGGTACGGAGAAGGTGGACGGATGCGGAGAACGTCGCGTTGTCCAAGGCGTGGGTGAGTGTTCGCGACGATCCTCTCGTTTCTAACAACCAGAGGATCGTCAACTTGTGGGGCAAGATAGCAGCAGCCTACCATAGATTTTGCCCGGAGGGGAGGCGACGCAACGGGGAGGATTGCCGGAAGGGGTGGGACCGAATCAGGGCTGTCGTCTCCCGATTTTATGGCTTGTACGCCAACGCCCTCCGCATGCAGAGCAGTGGCCAAACGGAGGAAGACTGTAGGAGGATAGCAGAGAAAGCCTTCCCCCCAGCCCGGGTTGTATAAGGACTTCACCTACTGGAACTGCTATCTTGTGTTGAACAACTCCGAGAAGTTCCGAGTAGGAGTCGACGCTGGCTGGCCGAAGAAGCAACGACTGAACTATACCGGTGATTACAGCGGCAGCAGCGGTGGTTCCCACGACCTCCCCGAGACGGCCAAGGAGGTCCCGACCCCTCGTTCGTTCGCTCGCCGAACTCGCCTGGTTGGGCACAAGCTGGCTCAACGGGAGGCGAGGGGGGCAGCCGGGGGTTCACAGGAGGTCCAGTCGACATCCCCCTTGGCCAATCCACAGTGGATCTCAAATTCTTCGCGCGTCAACAAACGCGGAATCAGATGGTCAAGACGATGGCCGAATGGCGGGCGGCGGTGGACCCCGTGGAGAAGAGTTTGCTTCAAACATTGCTCCTGAGCATGCAGGAGGATTTGGAGGCGGCACGGAGGGAGACCGGCGGGAGTAGAGGCGGCAGCGACGGTGGCGACGGAGGAGGAGGCGATGTTGGCGACAACGACGGAGGAGACGACGACGGAGACGAGGAGTGAATTATTGTACTTTTTTTAATTATTGTAATTTTTTTAAATTGTTGTAATTTTTTAAAATTATTGTACTCTTTTTAAATTATTGTACTTTTTAAAATTTTAATAGTATTATTAATGTTTTCCGTATATGTCTCGTAAATTAAATTCTGTATATTGTGTGATTGTTAATTATTTCATTTTTATATAATTGTTATTAGTGATGTGGCTAGTGATGTGGCTGGGCTATGGCTGTGCTATTTGCTTGTTTTGATGATGTGGCAGGAGGATTTTTAGTGTTGATGATGTGGCAGGAGAAGTTTGTGGCTAGGCTATTGCTGGGCTATTCATATTGTGGATGGCCTTAGTGAGGATGATAATTAAAATGATTAACTGCATATTATTAATTATTTTATTTTGAATAAATTTCTAATTGATGATTAGACTACATTTCTCTACTATCGGATGATTAATTGATTTTAATTTGCAGATGATTAAATATAACATGACCATGACTGAATTACTACGGTGCGACTATCGAACAAGAATTGGTAGGGAGATATTGACGTTATAGATATACACAGACCATAGTTAAGAATAAAATTACTCTTAAATAGAAAAAAATAAAGTTGAGACTTAGGTTGCTGCTGCTGGCCCATGAGAGAGAAACTATTAGACATGGGGTTGACCTGTCATTGTCTGGTTGACCAGGTCAAGTTGACCTGAAGTGGCATCCACATATAAATGGATTCCAAATTTCAATTATTTAGTTATGCATGTCACAATTCACATTACTCATTTTTGTCCCATATCAGTAGGTAGTCTCTTAATCTAAATCATGATCTAGATGAGTAAACAGTCGGTTCAGTTATTAATCAAATCGCTAGTCAGTCAATTATTGAAAAATATCGAAAAATTAATCGATACGTACTGATCTGAACTCCAATTCACTTATCAAGGTTAACCAATTTTGTCAATTCCACCCTTTTCAGTAGTTAGATAACCAATTATTCAATTCGGTTAATAACTGTGAACCGACAGTTTACCCAAATCTACCTATATAGATATACATATACACCGATGAAACTAAGATGAGATTAAGCACCTCAAATCAATTCTTTTTAAACCTTTGTAACTAAAACTATTCGACTTTAGCCCATCTACGAAGTATTTATTCTATTTTTAGTAACTACACCAACCACAACCCACTTAATATAGTCTTGCCCATCCCATTCACAATTACTATCACAAATAACTCTAAAACATAACAAAAGTGAGTATTATTATACAGAAAGAAAGATGCACACTCAGGGCATCAAAGAAGAAGCTAAGCCGCCATTATTATATTTTTTATCATTAAGTAATGACTACAAGTTTAAATCTTGTACAACACAAAAGAAAACCAAAACTTTACAACCAAGTAATCAATCATCTCAAACTCAAGAACCGAATTCACATCAATTAATCAATAACCGAAGAAAATGTAGCATTCCAAAATGGACCCGAAAAGAGAATCATAGTTCCGGTTATAATAGCCGGTAAAATAGGATTTCGATGTTTAGGAATTGGCGTCGACATAAGAATAAAGTAGAATAATTATTAGAAATGGTATATGAGTTTAAATTTATAAGATAAAGCGATTAAAATCAAATTCGCCGACCGGGGTTTGTCGATGATTGTTTATGGATATGTTACTGAAAATTAATCGGATAGGGGTGTTACAAAACTAACCTGACTCGATAAACACGGAGAGGCCGAAATCAGTAGCCTTCAACGAGAAGGCGTCGTCCCGGCTAACCATCAAGAAATTCTCGGGCTTGAGATCCCGATGCATCACGCCCATGAAATGACAGACGTGGACCACATTCACGATCTGCCTCCCGATCCTCGCGGCCTCCTTCTCGGTGTAGCTCCCCCTGGCGGTGATCCGGTCGAAGAGCTCCCCGCCCGAGCAAAGCTCCATCACCAAATGCAGATTCCTGGCGTCCTCGTAGGCGCCTCGGAACTCAACGATGTTGGGCTGCCCGGTGAGGTGCTCCAGGATCATGATCTCCCTCCGCACGTCGTCCACGTCCTTCTCGGTCACGAGCTTGCGGGTGGAGATGGACTTGCAGGCGTATTTGAGGCCGGTTGCCCTGTCTGTGCAGAGATATGTGATGCCGAATTGGCCTCGGCCGAGCTCCTTGTCGAGGTGGTAGAGCGCGGTGATGTCCACGTATGGTTTTCCGAGGATTCGGCCTACTGGAGGAGGAGGAGGCGGAGGCGGTGGCGGTGGAGGGGCGTCGGGGAAGGGGAAGTGGTGGGAGTATGGGGAGTCGGAGTCGGAGGAGGAGGATATTGGGATGTCTCTGGATTTTCTGCATAGCTTTGAGAAGCAGAATCCCATTTTGCAAGGGAGAAAGAGAGGATATGAGTATGACGTTGGATGTGGAAAGGTGTTGTGGACGAGTTTATGGAATATGTGGTGTTGTTGTCTACTTTTTTAGGTGCTTTGCTTTGTTGTTTGTTTCCGCTACTCTTTGCCTCTTCTTTCTATATCCCTTAACGCAATCAATTCCAAATCATCTTTCTTTTATTTCTATATATTAACAAGGCAAGATTGTATTACACGAAAGTCCCTTTTAAAATGATAATGTATCACTAATGAGAATTTTTAGATTTAAAAGCAAATTTAATCTTAGTGCTACGTGGCAGATTTGTTTGCCTATGTATTATAGGTTGTTTGATTATCTTAGATTTCGTATCACATATTGCTTAGAACCATATGCTGAATTGTTAGCATATGTATTGCAGATTACATGTTACTTGTTGTTATGTTGTCACTTTAAGAGTGGTGTCACCTTAACAGTGTCCACAATAAGGCGGAACAACCGCGGCACAGCCGCAAAAAACGTGTCCGCCTAGTCAGCATAGCCACAAAAAACTTGTTTGCCTAGTCATCACAAAATAAATTAAGAAAATAAAAAAATATATACGTTTTTGACCGCCGCAGCGGTCTCGACGGCTCACAATAGGCTGCCGCGGAACCCACAAAGTTTAAAATTAGAATATTAAATTATAAAGTTTCAATTTTTCTCAATTATACAATCTATATTTAAAATTTCATCTTTAAATGATATTCGAAATGGCGTGTTTTATGAAAATAAGTATATTTTTTTCTTTTAATTAGGTTTCTTTATCTTTCTTTTTTAATTTTAATGAAAAAGTTAGTTTTTGAATATCATCAAATGATCAATTCATTAAACCCGATCTGTATTTCCCCAAATAAGCCCTCATCTTCTTCCCAACGCTTCCTTCCCCAATTCACTGGACGAACCCCAATCTCCATTTCCGCCGGCGTCATTTATTCAAATCACCTTCTCATCTCAAGTCACCTTTCCTCTTGGAAGGTTCTCCACCGCTACTCACTTCATCACAGGTTTTCTTCCTCTTCAATTTTTTTCGACGGAGGGGGCGACCATGGCTTTTCCCAGCCAACCCTTAGGACATATTCGACCCTCTTGGACGCCGGGATCCGCCACCGGCACACAACTATCCTTTCTCGGCAGAGCTTTTTGGATGGGGCAGAAGCGTGGAGGTTCAGGTTCCGGAAGGGTGCTATTTTGATGATCAAGGAAATTAATTAATTAACGTTTTCTTCAAATGTACTCATGTGTTAGCTTTATTGAACTTAGAGTATATTGTTACCGTTCAACCCCAATATTAAAATATGAAATATTACTCTTGTAGCACAGTAGCAGTATAGCTACTGTAATTACTAGTACTCCCTCCGTCTCACATAATTTGGGACACTTTCACCGGGCACGGGTTTTAAGAAATGTAATGAAAAGTGAATTGAAAAAGTTAGTGGAATGTGGGTCCTACTTTTATATATTAGTTTTATAATTAAATGTGAGTATAAATGAGTTAGTGGAATGTGAGATTCACTACTAAAAATGGTAAAAGTGAAATGGGTTAAATTAGGTGGGACGGCCCAAAATGGAAAACTGAGTCAAATTATGTGGGACGGAGAGAATATTATTCTTGGTGGTAGCGGTGATGTGCAGAATTGGAGTAAAATTATTACAAATGTGGTGAATATATTAAGGGGTAATTTGGTCAATTTGTAAATATTGTGGGAGAAATAATAACAAAAAGGAAGATAAAAAAGATAAAAAATTGAAATCCCTAATTCTGATATATTCGTATGTCACGATCCCATATTCCTAAAGGTCAGTGAATTTAATCCCAAATTCTGAAAAACTTGCTAATTGTTCCTTTTTTTGAATTTAATCTGAAATTCCGAAAGACCCGTGAATGGTCCCTTTTTTTAAAATCTCTCTGGTTCTTGTTAGGGACAATTTTATATTTTTTGATAAAACCATAAAAAATTAAAGAGCTGATTCAACCGGTCACTGGTTTCCGGTCCAACCTGGCGGTTTACCCATTCCAAAACAGCCCGACTATCTACTGGTTTAATAGCACAAACCGGACCGGACAAGGCACCGGTTCATGGATAAACCGGTTGGACCGACTGATCCGGTTTTTAAAACAATAGTCGGCATCATAAAAATCAAAAGGTCTAACTTCAAGTACGACCAATTGATTTTTATAAGTAAAATATTGATTTGATTTTGTTTTAAGAAATTGTCAAACTGCTAATTTTTGGATCATAATTGCCAATATTGTGAGAGAAAAAAACGGCGGTTTTGAATTAGAACCGGAACTGGCTAAGCCCTTGTTGGGTCAGTTATGGTTCCACCATTGTGAAACTGGATTCGGATGTTTTTGTACTATGGGCTTCATATTAAGTCATTGTATGCGGCAAGTGCAATGAGGTTAGAACTTTGTCCTTTCTTGGTTAGAGATTCATGCATCTCTATTTTACCAATTCCAATTGTGTCGTTATTTAAGTGCATCATTTACAATTCATCTACTATAGACGGTCTATTATTTACTCCCTCCATCTCATAATAGTTGAGTCATATTTTTCTTCTGGTTGTCCCACTATAATTGAATCATTTCAAATTTTTTTAGTAAAAACAAAACTAAAAATTTATTTTACTTGGTTAGGTCTACTTTATTCTTTCTCTTCATTTAATTCATAAAATATCATTTTCTAATCATGTATTCCAAAAAAATGCCTAGTAGCGCAATGGGAGTATGAACTTCATCAAAACAATTCTAGTGCACCTACTTTATTTTCTCCCTACTTAATTCATGAAATATTATTTTCTTAAATCATGTAACAAAAGAAATGTCTAGTGGGATGGAGTGAGTAACAACTTCATCAAGCACTTGCCGTTTGAGTCTGGTTGTCGCGCTTTTCCGTTTCCTCGTGCAGCAGCTCCTCCTCCCGTTAAGAATTGTGAAATCTTGTTGGCCGTAGGCGGGTTGTAAGATGATCAAGCTTGGGGCGTCCTCAATGCCGAACCTTGTGTTCAAAGATCTCTTCGTCTCCAAGTCGGAAAATGGAATGGCGAGCCATGGCATCAAAGCACGGTGCTAATCAAAAGCGGGCAAGTCTTCATCACACGACACGAACACTACCTCAAAGCCAGGCCCACGGTCCTTGAGCTGCTTGTAAGCGTTGGCGAGTAATGGGGTGAAGTTACAGCACCAATTTGCAGAGAAGTAAATGTGCCTATGGGGACATAGGGAGTAGTTGATAATAAAATATGAGAGAAGTGAGGCTACTTACTATTTAGATTTTAAAGTAAAAAATGAAAATTGATGATAAATGGGAGACGGACGAAAAGTGCAAAAGTGGACTAAAAATGAGGGACGGATAGAGCAGTTGTTATGATAGAAATTGCAATAAGGCAGTAGAAAAATGCATTCTAAACCACAACTACTAAAATTCCAACTTCAAGATACAAGAGTTATGAACTGCACCTTAATAGAAATTCCAAAACATTGACCAAAATTAGTGCAATCACCTAATACATAAACACACCATATATAGTCAAGAATGAAAAAGTCAGCACACAAGTTGTAGTCTATCATCAAGATTGAGAGAGAGAAGAGGGGGAGAGAATAGATTACCCTTGTTCCAGTGGGGAGGGAGAGCAAAAAGTCACGATCTTTGGAGGCCAGGAGAGAAAAGAGTTTTGAAGAAGTCATTTCAGCAATACCCTTCTCTTCTCTTCTCTTCTCTTCTCTAAAAATATCTGTCTCTGCCCCACAAACACCAAAGTAGAGTGTTGTGTGTAATAAATGAAGAAGGAACTACAAAAGAGTAGTCGTACTGTCATGGATTTGCTGGTTCAGTAGAGAAGCAACACGCTGCATTAATGTGGCGTGTGAAGTCAACAAAGCTCCCCTGCTTTCATTTTTAATCTATGTAATGTGATGAGTAAGTGGGAATAATTATGCCCTGTTTTATAGTTTACCATTTTATATTCAAACTATGCCCTCTATTTTTAAAACAATTATACCCTGTACATTTCATTTCTATTTTTTATATAGCTCGTTCTTTTATTATTATTCATCTATATCTCTCGTTCTTCTATATTTTTTAGATTCATAGTCATACTAACACTTACTTATTTCGCTCTACTTGAACAAACTTCGTCAAAATTAGTTTGGTATACAATTGAATTATGGGGATATCATGTTGCTAATATGGCATTATTTTACATGGATTTTAATTGGCTCAATATTTAGACAAACATGTAAAGCAATACATATAATTTTGAATTCTGAAACGGCTTTGATTAAAATATTTAGATTATAAGCTTTTTTTTTGCAATTAGTTGAGAGTAATAAAAAAATTACAACCACCTCGAATTGAAAGATTTCGAAATGAATTTGGGGGGAGTATATGCGGATAACTAAACAGTGGAATGTTTTGATGCTATTTAAAAAGTTTAAAATTCTGTGTCTAAATTAGAGTTTAGGTAAAGCTTGTGATTTAATTTACATTAAATACCGTTTTATTATATTAGGTGTATCGATCGAGAAACATACATCCACTACACACATAATACATTATGGTGCATTATGTGTGCGCTAAGCAACGAATCCACGTGACATATTTCAAATAATTAGTTTCCATCATCATTTGCTTTAATGAAAATTGCGATTTAGATCATAAAAACCATTGTTCATTTAACAAAAATACATTATTAAAAAATCATGTTGCAAAAATATTTTAATTTAAAATGTACTACCTCCGTCCCACATTAAATATCACATTTTGTCATTTCGGTTCGTCCCACAATAAGTGTCACATTTCACTTTTACCATAAATGGTAAGTAGACCCCACATTCCACCAACCAATTTTATCGCATTTTATTATAAAATAAATATATATTAGTGGGACCCATAGACCATAGTCAACTAACTTATTCAACCGACTTTTCTTTACATTTTTTAAAATTTACACTCACACTTAATGTGGGACGGAGGTATTAATGTATAATTGGTAAAGTAAGAAAGAGAGGAAAATGTAATCAAATGAGCGTCATTGGATTGTAAGTTCATATAATAAATGATCTCTATGATTATTATTTTTTAAAAATATTTATATTTAAACTTGGTCTATTTTTTTGGGCGGCCTAAAATGGTAAACTAATTTCTTTTTAGTAAAGAGGAAATAGAATATTTTTGTTATTAATGAGCAGATACCCACTCAATAAACACATTTGCCATGTGTTAATAGTTTTAATAAAATATTAAAAACTATTTGGACGAATAAAATATCTCTTAACTATTACTCCAAAATGTATCTTTTGTTTTAAAAGAAATAAATATGTAGATCATATTTTGCTGGAATAATATATATTGAGTAATTAAGTGAAAATGATTAAGTTGTGGAAATTAAATGATATAAGTAGTTAATGCTTACTTGTCGAGCACACGCCAAAATGTTGCTTGCTCTTATAATTTAGCATAACTTTTTTGTGCTAGGGAATTTTTTTGTCGAGCATACGCTACCCCCTAAAAAACGATTTTTTCCTTGTGTTTTAATAGTTTAATTAAAATACAAGGACTATTTGAAATAATAAAAATACCTAAAGTATTTATTATAATTTATAAGTACAATAATGTACCCAAACTATTTAAATTCTACCAAAAATATTCCGTAGTTTGATTTCTAGGTGTTGTTCAAGACTAAAAACTCGACTTCATTAAATATTCCATGCCATAAAATACTATACTAGCATTTAATTTCGACACTGGAGACCAGTGAAATAATACATCAGAAATTCACTGGCTTAATTTGAGCAACAAAGTATTTTTGTTAATTTTCGTTAAGTATGGTCCATTATATTTAAATTTCGAAATTTAACAAGAACATCGATTTATATATAAATTGGGCATGACACGTTGCTTCATTATTTGGGTAACAAATTGTGCAGGTTAAATACTCGTCGGGTCGGGTCAATCTGATAAAAACAACTCAACCTAATAAGGTCTAAATCAAGCTCGACTTGTTAAAGGTTGATTTGTTATCAGGTTAATCTAATAACGACCCAACCGAATAAGACATAACACGTACCTTTTCACGAATTGGTTAATGGCTCGTTATAATATTGGTTGACACGACACAAATCTGATTTACATGATTACTAATATTAAACGGTTAAAATATGATACTACTATTACACAACAAAACATGATTTACCCGATTAAAATCTGACATTACACGATAAAATGTGATTTTATAAACCTATTTTACACTATATAAAATCCAACATACGTAATTTAAACCTAATTTACACAAATTAAGAGAATAAAATTGAAGTATTTTTAAAAAAATATCGTGACGTCTTAACTCCAATATCATTAATAACATTAAGAGAGGTAAAAGTAAGACGTAATCGTAGATTACAAACAAGATTTCCCAAATAAAAATGTTGGTTAAATGCTCCTATCTCCAGAGGCTAATTATGTCAACCAAAATGCAATTTCTCACGCAACCAAATTTGCCAGCTGCTTTACAATTCAATTCCACCTTTCTCATTTTCCATCAACCACAACCAATTAATGAATGAAACTCATAAACAAATAATAAAACTGATTGAGTAACTTGTTAATAGCAATTCTATTCCACTCGATCAAAAATTGGTACAAAATCGGAAAACGAATGAATCGATTGATTCAGCAGGGGCTGATTTGATCGGGATTGAAGAGGTGAGGGCCGAGCTTAGCTCTGCAGACAGGGCAAACGGAGTTTTTAGAGAGCCACGCGTCGGCGCATTCTAGATGGAAGCCGTGGTTGCAAGCGGGGACCATCCTGGCGGGATGCTCGGGCTCGATTTCGTCTAAGCAGATGGCGCAGTCGGTGTCCATGACCAGATCTTTGCCGGTCACCTTGGGGAGTTTCTGGAGATCGGAGGCGGAGAGGCCTGTGTTTTGGGAGGGCTTTACCGGCGCGCGGAAATGGTGCACGTGGCTGCTTCCTCGCGCAGAGTAGCAAAGCAAGCAGATGTAGATGAGGAAAATGACGGTCATTCCGGCGCATGGTAGAAACAGAGCAAGGAATATTGATAACAGCATTTCCGGAATTGTTTTTGGAATGGAAATGTGGTCTAGGCAGGTTGGAGAGTGAGGGAGACCATGATTTTTAGGGTGGCAATCAATGGAGTAACAAAACACTGGGATTTATATAGGAGGTGGACAAGGGTTTTAGGGGGTTTATATAGAGAAGCTAATTAGGATGACAATATTTTATTATATTGCATTAAATAATTTTATTTGTTTGATTGTGGTTTATATTAAGAAAGAAAGAGATGTAATAGAGATTTAAGACGTCGCCATGAAATTTTAAGAAAATTGATATTAATTGAGTTAAGCGAAAATAATAAAGTAAGAGATAGGATAAAGTAAAAGAGATAAAAGAGAGGGTAAAGTATGATGAAGAATTAAGTAATAGTGATTACTGATTAGATGTTTTATTGTTAGCTAAAAATGTAAATAAATAACTTATAGACATGGTTGGAACAAAAAATGGAAAATAGTCACATATAGTGGGACAGATCGTTTCACTGTCTATCGTTAATTGGGATTGGCGTCTCTTTTCTGTGACCAATATCTGATCGAGAAATGAGTTGATGATAGTATTGTGAAAGTAAGTCATATCAAGTCATGTTATCGTAGGAATTTTGATTGGTTGCCGAATAAAAAATTTAATAGTTTTGTAATTTACATGTATATTTTAAAGTTAATATGCAAAACCTTATTTTAGTGGAAGTTCGTCGATTTATAAATAAATATCCTTATTTTTTATATTAATATGCAAAATCAGAATTTAATAAAAGTTTATGACTTTACAAGCACATATATTTATTTTTATGTTATAATCTCTGCATCCACTACTAAATATCTCATATTTTCATTTATAATTCCATCATTATGGATCCCAATTTACTAATAGATCTCATATTTAATTAACTAATTTCACTCTTCTACATGTCATTAGCTTCTTTTTACCTATTTTCTTTACATTTTTAAAAAATTCGGTGAGTCAAACTGTGACCTTTATTCTTTAAAGGGCCCTGTATAAATTCAAATATTTTAATACCATTCATTAACAAACTATTAGTAGGTAAACACACTTAATTCGCCTTTTTCTTGTTTTAGGGTAACGATGTGAAATCAGATGGGACAAATATAGTAACACAAAAATTGTTTATTGTTTATTGTTGGGGAAAGGTGGTTATTGTGTAGTGGAAATCAATAAAATAGAAAGTATAAATGCAAATGATGCAATGGCAAAGTGATATTATTGATAGACCTGGGGCAGGCGCTTTCTTTCTAAAGAAAAAGCAGCCAAACATCTTTTTATGGGAGGGAAAAAAACATTGAATACTACATTTGTTAAATCAAAAAAAATTTATTCATGTATTCCATTCCAAGGAAAAACAAAAAAAAAAGTATCCTAGATTTTATAGCACTTGCTGTGGATTCAAATTGTGTGCGGAAAATATCTTTTGTTTTACCAGAAATAAATTTGGAGATCATTTTTGGTGGTATAACTATGTTGAGTAATTAATTGAAAAGTAGTGAATTTGTTGGTGCTTAGTTGTCTACATATTGTGACTGCAAGTTTTAAATGAATCAACTCTATGGGCACTTTGCCGTTGAATTTGTAGGATTTTACTCCGTTACTGATTTTCATAATTACATTCATTTATTCGAGCATTCTAGACGAATTTCGAAAATTCTACAATTTCTAGGGAGCTTTTTTTCCCTCAAGGAATCGAGATTTTTTATTTTTTTTATTTGGTGAGAATTTTGGCAAATATATTTTTGAAGAGATCATTTATTGTAAATTACATGACAATTATTCCTAGTTAAGAAAATTAAATGGCGAAGGTACGTAAATTAAATAACTAATAACAGAATCAGATTTTAGAATTTTACATTTACGAATATAAGATGAATAAAAAGTTGGTGTTTGTTTTAAAAATTTGTGAGAGTTATTTAGGGCTATTTACCAAATTAAATTGAATTTTAGCATTATTTTTTGATTTTTTTAATATAAATAAGCGAATTAATTAATTTTCTGATTTATCTCAACTACGAGCAATTGATATAATTTATGAGTATTATTTATTTTAATATTGTATCATTGCCACTAGCACTAAATTAAATAGTGAGCATAATTTAATTTGATTTTATTTTTTATGGTTTGAATATGACGAGTTTATTAAAATATAATGTGACGTAGTGTAAATGAATGTAACTGAATATTAGTATTTGAATTGCAATAAAATACAAATTATTTGTGGTTGAAGAATAAGTTAAATATTGGATTATTATTTGAATTATTTGCGAAACAATAGTTTTTTTTGTTTAACCACAGGTGTACCGAATCCACTTTTTGGCGGAGTCCAACTAATCCTGCTCGACCGGGCTTACGGATTATGGCCGAAAGTCTCTCAGCGGGTGGTGGGATTTGAACCCGTGGCCTCAAGGTCACCACAGCTCCACGCCGAAACAATAGTTTTTGAACAGTTATTATTCCCATTGGAGATATGCATATCATGGTTTCAGTTTAATTTTATTAATCTATTTAAAATTGTCAAATAATTGATAATGTCATAACTAAGGTGCTATGCCAAGCATAGGTTATATATCATCAATATTGAAATTGAAATATATGGATTTGAGTTAATATATAAACTTAAAATTCTTATTATATTAATCTTGAATATCCAAATTGTTGAAAGTTTGCATAGTTGTAAAATAAAATCGTCTTTGTTAGGTAAAGAACATACTAATAGCATAATATTAAATATTACAAAATGTTTACTCCCCATTTAGCATTTTTTTGCCAGAGAATAATATGAACATGTATATTTTTTTTATTAAATTAATATCGAATATGAAAGATATTTTCATTTGCACAAAGAATTTATTTTGTAAAAATTGGCTAATTATTAGTTATATACTTTACCTGACATAATTGCTCAACCGTTACTGAATCACTTAATCCCTTCAGTCTTCACCATCTTTCTAAATCACTTAAGCCCATCAAATTCACTTTAATTAAGGTCAAAATTCTTTGGTGTCCAACCTAAAATAAACACATGAAATATGGGCCGATCCATGTGAAGAGCCTATGGACTTAAAGCCCCTAATAAATGTAATTTTAATTGTTTTTCAAAGTGTTTTTAAAATTAAATTTATTTAAAATTATGTAAAGTGGAATGCCAAAGTCCCTACTCCCTATTAATAATATAAATTATTTAAAAATATAATTTTTGTACATTACTCTTACTATTATTATTCAAATTTTTGAATATTTATTCAAAATTTAAGAATGAAGTAGCCTTAAATTATTAGATCGTTATTCCCATCTTCAAAATGCTTATAAATCAGTATGCAAAATAATTATTAAATCTGCATGTAAATATCTTAGCCTAATAACTAACAAAAGAAGATAAAATTATTAAATGGGAATTACAAATCGGTCGTAGCGCAGTTGACAACACGGAGCTGTGGTAACCTTGAGGCTACGGATTCAAACCTCATCATCTGCTGAGAGACTTTCGGCCTTAATCTGCAAACCCGATCGAACTGGATTAGTTAGATTCCGCCATAGATGAGTTTGGTATACTATGGTCAAATTAAAAAAAATTAAATGGGCATTAAGAGCCGACATATCACAGTTATTACTGACTAGTGCAGAATGGACTAATGGTTCACATTGTAACCCTTGGTTAGACTTTAATCTTTTTTATAACGTTTTCAAAACTAGTACTCCCTCCGTCCATAGTAATAGAGTCATTTTATCATTTTGGTACGTTCCATAGTAATATAGTTATTTTCTTTTTTAGTAAAAGTCAACACATTTCTCCAAACCTATTTTACTCTCTCTTCATCTCTCTACCTTTTTCATTTTCCACTTTATTCTCCCTTTACTTACCTCACCTAACACAATTTTCTTAATCTCCGTGCCGAAAAAAATGCTTCCATTACTATGGAACGGAGGGATTACTATTAATTATTCTAATATCCACGTGTACGTCCTCAATCAATGCTGCATGTTGCACCGTCCAAAATTTCCTACACACAAGGTTAATTTTACGAGAAGTAGAACCACAAAAATGGCTCATAGACTTGCCGTTTGTACGTATCATCTATCATGTACGCGATCTTTAAAATTTTAAAATATTATTTGCTGATCTGAATTTTGATGTTTGCATGTTTTTGGTCTTTTTACATTTTTTTCAATTTTTTTTGAGCTGAAATGTCCTATAAGTCATGACATTTTTATACTCTCTCTTTCTCTCTTTTGCATTAAAATATATTAATTTTCTACATTTTATTAGTACTATTTTAGTACTAATATATTTATTTTGTATTATAAATTGAGTCTTTAATATCCTTTATTTTTTACTTTGATTCATTATGTGTAATAGTATTATAAATGTGTTAAAACGTGCTTAGTCAAATTTAGATTATCGTGCCAGGAACAATTATTTATTTATGAAAATATTAATTTAAAAAACTCATCTAAAAGGGGGAAATTATAGCCAGCTGAAATTGTTACAACTAATATTATCTCTCTCGGAACCGACATTTTTGAACGTCCATATTCATATATCTATAGCTTATTGGTAAATTATTGGTATATTAGTTTACAAAGATTTGTAGAAATATCATTGTCTGTTTTATTATATAGACACAATTGTGAGGGCAAACAATTCCCATATTGGAGAATGAACAAAAGTTGCAAGCATATATAAAGGGCTACCCCAACTCCATTAGTATGAGGCATTTTGGAGATTATCCCAAGAGCAAAACCGTGAAGGCTTTGCCCAAAGCGGATTCAATTCCATTAGTATGAGGCCCTATCCCATTACACTGGAGAACAAGAGTTGCAAGTAGAGTTGTCAACTGGGCCGGGCTAGCCCAGCTCGGCCCAGGCCCGACGAGGCCCGAGGGTGTTGAGGCCCAGCTTGGCCCAGGACCAGGGTCTGAAACGAGCTGTGCCGGGCCGGGCTTATTTTCATATATCTCAACCCAGCCCAGCCCAGACCCACTTGGTCAGTGGGCCGAGCTGGGCCGGGCCGAGCTGGGTTGGGCCGGTCTGAGTTAGAATCTCTCTTCCACTCTCTTTATCACACGCACACGAACTCACGAAACGGGATACTGAAAAGGGATGAGTTTGATTATGGCTGAAGCCGACGGAGGAGGGGACGCGAAAGCACTGTTAAGCTCTTCCATCCCTTCCGGAAAGGACACCGTCTGGTTTGATGTCTCGTCTCTCTTACAGCGCCTGCCACAGTCCGTTCCTCTCCATATCTCTTTCTCAATTGCGATCACTATATTTATAAATTGGACTAACAGGGTTGCCCCAGCCTTACTCCGTTTAATACATTCGCTGATTTCTTAATGTATGTAGTTAATTCTTTTCAATTGCTGTATGGATTCCCGTTTTCCGGTGTAAACGATGTATTTTCTTAGGGAATATTTCTATGTATGTATGTTTTTCCGATGCAGCAAAACTAAGCTGGAGTTTCCATAGGGAATACAATTACATGTATTTATAGGAGTGGGTTGAAGCTGGGCTGGGCTGGGCTGGGCCTGGGCTCGGGCTGGGCTGGGCTGGGCCTGGGCTGCTAGCGGGCCTGGTCCTGGGCCGGTCCTGGGTTTACAAATAGGCCCAAATAGAGCCCGTTACACTCAACAAGCCCAGCCCGAGCCCGTTCCATTTCTCTAACGAGCCGGGCCTGGGCCGGCCCATATCGGGCCTGGGCCGAGCTGGGCTGGGCCAGCCCAGCCCAGTTGACAACTCTAGTTGCAAGCATATATAAAGGGTTACTTCAATTCCATTAGTACGAGGCCCTATCCAAGAGCAAAACTGTGAAGGCTTAGCCCAAAGTGGACAATATCATAATAATTTGGAGTTCTTGCATGCTTTCTAGCATACTTACTATATTACTTACTGACAGCGCAACTTTCAACATATGATTCCTTCAGACATATAGTCAACGACTTATTAAGGTAAATTATTACAGAAATTAATACATAAATCTACCATACTACAAAACTGAAGCAAACAAAAACGAAAGCGACGATGATAATATACACAAACAAGAAACATCACAGCTAAAAACAGGGCATAATTAATCATTTATAGACAACTTCGTTTTTGCGCCTTTGGAAAATTAAGTATGCAGTCTTAGCCATGTTTACGCTTTGCCGCAGCATAGCGATGGATCAACACAAGCGCGTTGCTGGTGACCTGCTTACAATCCATGACCCTTTTCATCACAGAAATCTTCACATCTCCAGCCATAAAAGGCGCCGAGAATCCGTCGAGGCACGTCTGCTGGAAGGTCATCGCAGCCCCGATCCACGACTCGACGTTGCTCTGGTGCCAGCTCAGCTTCTCCGACCCGATCCTGCCGAGCTCCTTCGCGGAGAGGCTGAGCTGGTCGACCGCGCCGGCCATGTTGTCGGCACAGTCTTGGATGGCACGGCGCTCCATTGGCTTCAGGCCTCTTACGAGAGCCGCCTTGGAGACGAAGTCCGAGCTGGATTGGGCGCGCGACAGGCCTACCGAGAGGGCGGCCCGGGCGAGCTGCTTGGGGCTTTTTTGGACGGCTTTGGAGAAGGCGGAGAGGGATTGGATGCAGAGGGAGGGGTAGTGAGTGGCGCGGCATTCGGCTTCGATGAAGCCGGTGGCGGCGTTAGGGTTTGGAGTTGAGGCGGCGGCGGAGAGGAGGAAGTGTGAGGAAAATAGGAGCGCTAATAGAATCTTGGTTTTTGACATTTTGTTACTATTGTTTTGTGTTTTGATAGTGAGACATGTGTTAGCTTGCTTTTTATAGAGGCGTATTTGATTTAATTGGTGGAAGTAAATTATAGTATAGCCAGTAAAATTTTGAACATTGCACTAAATTCGAAGTTTTGAAGATACCTTACTAAGAAGGAAGGGTTATTTAATTATGGGAATATGTTTATAAAATATTAGTGTGGTTACTTGGATTCATGTGATTTTGGCACTCTTGTTTGGTAGTAATCCATTGGGTGAGTGGGGAAGTTTCCTTGTTACTATTATGCCTCGTGGTGGTTGGGAGACCTCGTCAGCAATTAGATAGAGATGTAGTAATATTAAAATAAATTTATGGTGTCAATTATGAGAGGCTTCGACCTTAATGAGTGCCCAATTATGAAGTGTTACAGTATCTTAGTAATGGAGTACTCCCGCCGTTCGCCATTTAAAGAGTAATTTTGATTTTGTACGAGTTTTAAGAAATTGTTTGATTTTGTAAAGAAAAGTAAAGAGAGAAAGTGAGTAGAATGTAGGACCCATTTAAAGTATTAGTTTTATACTCCATCCGTCCACAAAAAATAGGGCACTTCAATTTTCTGTACTCGTTTTGAAAAAATAAAAAATAAATAGTTAAAATGGAGGGAAGAAAAGTAAGAAAGAAAGTAATATAGACAAGAGACTTCTCTACATTATTATCTCTCATACTTTACTTTTTCTCCACTTTTCAAAACAAGTGTAGAAAATAAAAGTGCCTTATTTTTGGTGGAGGGGGGAGTATTAGATTGTGAGTGTAAAACGTTGGTGGGACGTGAGATCCACGTATTAAAAGTGACATAAAGTAAATAATTCTATAAATCGTGGACAAATCAAAATGGCAAATGGGTTTTTTAAAATAAATGAGTAGGAGGCACTTGCTGACGGTTTCTCATCGATCTTTCTGTCAAAATTTAACCCGGATATTAAGGAATACCCACGGGTTATGTAATATGTTGTAGTTTTTTTGCTTTGGCACGTGGCCACCATAATTACAATTAAGGACTATTATTAGTGTAGTGAGTGATTAAGATATGTTATTTGGATTTGAATTTAATCAGAGTTTAATTCAATTTAGTTAAAGATAGCTTAAATAGTAGTATGACTCAGTTCAACTTCACTATGAGTTCTATTCTGATCTAACATAACTCTATAAATATGTGACTAGACGTGAAACAAAAACTCCTATTGATAAGTTTCATATTCGCAATTTTTGAGATCCTCCTATTGATAATATTCAAAATTTTGTTTTATTTTAAAGTAAAGTTATGTCACTCTTCTAGTCTAGTCCTTGAATTATTCGATAAGTTTTGTCCATACAAAAATCGAATAAGAGTTTGGGAAACAAATCGGAAAAATTTGCAGTGAAATACAATGATCCTCAAATTAATTGATACATCATTATCCTCAAGTAGTAAAATTGAGATATTATATACTCCATATATGTGTGAGTTGGTCTAGATCACCTCTTAACTTACATATTGCGCATAATTATAGAGCGCCGAACATTAATATTACAATTAGTTAGTCTAAAGACGTTATCTACTAGTCTCTACTGTGCAATAAAATAATAAAGAAAAACAATAATAGATGTTCAATTAGTTTATGAAAATAATCGTGTGATGTAGTGTGGTGTTCAATTAGTTTATCTTAGGAGAATAATAGTGTGATTTAAACACATATGAAAAGTGAGACATTTTTATGATCGACACTTTACAGTTGTACTCTTACTTTAATATTAGCGATATTTTATTCAAATTGGTGAGCACATATACATTGAAGCACAAACTCTAAAATTACAGTTCAACATACACCATTCATTTATTTCTAGGATAATTTTGTATATAAATCGAGACTTTTTTGTTGTCCTACGATAATCTCATAACTTTTTCAAATATAAGTATGAAATTATAAATTTTAATTATTTTCAATAAAAAAAGTTTATATAATAAATTAAATATGATATGACAATTAAATCACGTCATTTTAGATATATTAATATAAAACTCAACATATAATGAATTTTTTTGTTATTATAATATGTATTTGATTTTGTCATGTTAGTTTCAATTTTGAGAAAAACTTAAGAGTTACGATTTTATATTTCAGTTTTAAAAGTCACGAAATTCGACCAAATGTCAGCGAAAGTTATTATTTAAATGACAGTTATTCCTTCGCTTTTCATATTTTTCTGGTTCTTGTTTACAAATTATTTACTTTTAATAATTTTAACTTATTTACCAATAAAAAATTAAAAATTTATTACAAACTATAGAATTGAAATAAAAAAAATAACACAATTGAAACAAATGAAAATTTATATAATTAGATCCTAAAATAAAAAAGGTAAAACTAGGCAATAATTGTTTTGTTTAAATGAAAAATATGGATGCAAATAAAAAATAAAATTCAAATTCAAATTTTTTGAATTATAAAAAAAACCGAAATGAACATCACATAACGGAGCTCCGGTTGCTCAGCACCTGCAAAATGTGTGGCGCCGGCGGCCAATACGTCCGGTTGGCCTTAAATATAATGAAGAAGAAAAGGCAAAGCATCTTTTCCTTCCCCGATATAATCAATCCCTTTCGATAAAAACGTACTCATCTACCTACGTCACGTCGAATAAAATGACGTAGTCCACTCAACAACTTCATCTCTGTATTACTCTCTGTTTTGCTCTGTTCTGTTCATTCTCAACTAATTGAAAACGAAGCTGGAGAGATGAATTTTAAGTGTACATCTCTGGGGTTAGTGACGCTATGGTGTTTGTTGTGGCCGATTGTGAGCCAGCCACCGATGCCGGATGGATTCTGGTACGGCGAGGCAGCGGAGGAGGAGAAGGTGTTGATCGAAGCGTTTTTCGACCCGGTTTGCCCCGACAGCCGCGATTCGTGGCCGCCGCTTAAGCAGGTCGTTCACGAGTTCGCCTCTCGCGTTAGGCTCGTCGTCCACACCTTTCCTTTGCCGTAAGTAATTAAATCTTCTCAATTCATTTTCAATCAGATCATAAATTTGTTTGGCTTGTAAAGTTTCTTGCACAGTTTTGTGTTGTGTATGTAATAAGGGATGCCAATGTAGCCCGTAACCCGTGGACTGACCCGAATAGTCCGCCAAATTTATAGGGTTATGGATGGAAATTTCTAACCAGATAAAATCAAAACCCGATTAAAACCAAAAATGAGAATGGTTTTAATGTATTTGTGAAAAGTTAGCTTTCTGTATAGTTGATTACAATTATATGACAATTTTTAAAATCGTTAATTTCAAAATATTGAAGCGGATATTTATGTTATGATAACTAGGTTAATACAAATAAGTAATGAAGTTGGACCACTTACCCGTTTCAAAAATTAATCTGGCCAAAGAAAATCACAATACAAAGTTATAAATATAAATTATTTCCTTCTTCCCAAAATTTCCTGCGATCGCACCACTATCGCCGCCCCAGCCCCGGTTCCTTCTTCAAAACAAGCCTTACATTTCAGACGACCACGATCGCTTTGTATGCCTTCTCTCATTGCTCTTCTCTAACTTATTCATATAATGTTGAAAATTGCTGCCGCGCTTTTTCCTAAACCCTAGGTGTATGTTTTCAATTTCAGACAATTTGATTGAGTTCAATCTTTTACTGTTACTTCTGCAAAATATACACTATGAGAGATCCCAACAATCGAACGTTAGAAGCCATGATCGTCTATGTGAGAAGAGAAAGAATGTGAGAAGAGAAAGAAATAAAAGAGTTATTGTGGGTGATGACCCTAATACTTCCTCAATTCTATACACTATGAGGGATCCCAATAACCGTGGTGGTGAGATGAAAAGAACGAAGGTGAATGATGTAACAAACATCTCTGAAAAATTGAACAACCGTGATACGAGCATGCAGCGCGAGGACGAAGAGGAGCCGACGGACAACGCAGGGGAGCCGGAGCCCGTGGAGGCAGACGCGCAGCATCAGACGAAGAAGCCGGCAGCACAGTCCACACGAACGTTGAGGCCGAGGGACCGCATCAAGCCTCCACGGAAGTTCGCAAGCTAGTCGTCAAGCCGACGGATTTTTCCTTATTTTTTCTTATTCTTATTTTTGGTTTATTTTCGTTAACTTTAGAAATCCCTTTATTATTTTAATTGTTGTTGGGTCGGGCAAAGTATAAGCCCCGTTCGGGTTTTCTTAGTTGGTTCTTTCCCGAACGTATTAGGATTAGGTCGAACCAACCCTAGGGTTTAGTATAAATAGAGCCTTCGGTCATCTTTGATCCATATATGAAATTATTAAACATTGGCTCAATTGACTTGTGCATCAAGAAACTCTACAAACGCTGCCGACGAGACGCAATCTCGCGCTCAGCATCCTTCATCGGGAATCATCGCCGACCCAAACCTATTGGGCGCTCGACGATTTCGGATCCGTTTCTTGTTCGTGGACGAATCGATTCTATTAAGGGACTCATCCCTTAACAACTGGTGTCTTTCATTGTGTACTCAACATGGAGAACGTCGACGATCGCGCTCCGCCAGCCGGCCTCCTCACTGGCGGCAACGCTCAAATTTTGATCGGCGACTCCTCGCGCCGTGTTCCGACGGTCAACCGCGCGGGGGATGGCGCCCCACGCATACCTCGGCGTGAATCGCCGGACGGCGGCAATCCCAGCGACGCCATGTCGCTAGGGTTTGAGAAGATTTTGGCTCGCTTTGATGATTTTGAATTAAGGTTGGGAATATTGGAGACGAGCCGCAGTATCGAACCGGATCCACCGTATGCTTCGGACGATCCGGACATCAACGACTGTCGACGTGATGGTGGTCCGCCAGACGACGATCTCCCCTGGACCTTCAACCACGGCCGGCGGGACCGTGGTGGGGACATCCGTCGCCGGCGTGGGGCGATCCGCGAGTCGCTAAATCGCGGGGGGCGTGCACCGCAGTTCGACCAAGGGGGCGCTCCTTGTCGCATGCGGACAGAGGCTCCGCGACGTACTAATTGGGATAGACCAGTCGATCGGTTCCCACGGGACCGCGATAGGGATATTCGGGGCTATCGGCACCCCACGGCATGGGATCCGCCAGTCGCTCGTTATGATAATCACATGGCGAGAAACGAGCGACCAAAAGATCTGACCATGAAGGCACCCCGGTTTGATGGTTCTGATGCCACAAATTGGATTTCTCGGGTGGAGTATTATTTCGATCACCTGCATATGCCAGACTCGGAACGTCTTCATTATGTGGTTATGCTGTTTCAACCTCCGGCTGCGGAATGGATTTTTAATTATCGGGAGAACAATCCTATGGTGACGTGGCTCGAATTCTTGGAGGATGTGCGCCACAGGTTTGACCCTCAGAGTTTTCGTAACAGCATCGGACCTCTATCGAAGTTGGTTCAGACAGGGTCAGTAACCGAGTACCATGATGCTTTCGAGCGCTACCTGAACAGGGTGAAAGGCCTTTTTGACGAGGCATTAATTCCCATATTTATAACCGGCCTTAAAGAACCGATCCAGGAAAAGGTGGAATTACAACAGCCGGACTCGTTGGCCGAGGCTATGGCTTTGGCTTTGCGCCTCGGCGCATCTCACGAGGACCGTTATCAGTCGTCCGGCCGCGGCAAGTGGTCCAACAGGGACTCTAGATTTTCGGCGCCCGCCGGGCAATCATCTTCGGGCCATACCGATTCGGCAGGGAAGGAGCCCGCGAAACCGGTCTTCAAACCTATCAGGGTCTCCAACGCAGAGAAGGCGGAGCGTTCACGGAAGGGCATGTGCTATCACTGCCCGGAAAAGTGGGTACCCGGACATGTGTGCAAGCAGAAAATGTTGTCATACATCGGCGAGGATGAGGCTGACCTTCCGAACGACGAGTCAGAGGGTAGTGAGGGAGGCGATACTATTATTACAGCCGATTTATCACATCTCCATGCTCTGGCAGGCGGGCCTAAAGGTAGACCGTTCAACGTAATGGGTTCGATCGCGCAAACAGTAGTGAGCATTCTAATTGATACGGGGAGCACTCACGATTTCTTACATCCGCGAGTGGCGAACAAACTTCAATTAGCCCTATCGCCTATTCGGCCGTTTAGGGTGTACGTGGGCAATGTAGCGTCTTTAATATGCTCACACATAGCCCGTCGAACCAAGTTGTGTATCCAGGGCATCGACTTCCTCATTGATCTACACATTATGGAGATTCACGGCCCCGATATTGTGTTAGGGATGGAATGGCTAGAGTCGTTGGGCAAGATATCAGCTGACTTCGTGGGCAAAACTCTAGAGTTCAGTCGGGAGGGAGTCCGCCTATCACTGCGGGGCGTCCTACCGTCTCCGCGCCGCATATCCTTACAGTCATTGGCGTCATTAACAGCGGGCTCGTCGACCCATGAGTTTTACGAGCTTGTCCAAATTGAGGCGGCAAGCGACGAGGTCACGCATGGAGCAGAGGAAACATTCCCTCCGGATATCCCTCCGGAAATCCACCAAATCTTAGAAGGGTTTCGGTCAGTGTTCTCCCTACCGACGGGCATGCCGCCACACCGGGAATTTGACCACCGCATCCATTTGTTACCAAACGCGAAGCCAGTCAATGTTCGCCCGTACCGCTACCCCTACTTCCAAAAAAATGAGATTGAAAGGCAGGTCAAGGACATGCTCGAGCAGGGAATTATACAACGAAGCCACAGTCCGTTCTCTTCCCCGGTCCTGCTCATACGGAAAAAGGACGGGACGTTCAGATTTTGCATCGATTACAGAGCCTTGAACGTGGCCACTATCCCGGACCAGTTTCTGATCCCGACAGCGGACTAATTGTTTGACGAGTTAGGCCGCGCGAAGTTTTTCACTAAATTAGACCTTCGTTCAGGCTACCACCAGATACGGATGCATGACGCGGATATCTTCAAAACGGCTTTCCGGACGCACGACGGGCATTTCGAATTCTTGGTTATGCCGTTTGGTCTTACAAACGCCCCATCCACCTTTCAGGCCGCGATGAATTCTATTTTTCGGCCATTATTACGGAGGTGTGTGATTGTGTTCTTTGATGACATCCTGGTTTACAGTCCTACCTTGGAGGACCATGGTTCGCATTTGGCAGAAGTGTTGACGTTATTGCAGAAACACGAGTTCTTTGTGAAGCTGTCCAAATGCTCTTTTTGCGGGACGACGGTGGAATACTTGGGTCACTTGGTGTCTGACGGGGTCCTTAAGGCCGATCCTGCAAAGATAGTGGCCATGTCGGCGTGGCCGGTTCCAAAAACGGTCAAGCAGCTACGGGGATTTTTGGGTTTGACAGGTTATTATCGGAGGTTCGTGGCCAACTATGCCATGATAGCAGCCCCACTCACTGATCTCCTTAAAAAGGAAGCGTTTTCTTGGTCCGGGGACGCGGACACGGCTTTCGCAGCATTGAAAGCCGCGATGACTTCAGCGCCGGTTCTCAGCTTGCCGGATTTTGATAAACCATTCTGCATTGAGACAGACGCATCCGACGTGGGCATTGGAGCGGTGTTGATCCAGGACAAGCACCCAATTGCATATTTCAGCAAGAAATTGGGCCCACGTAGACGCGTGGCATCAACCTATCACAAGGAGCTATACGCTATTGTGGAGGCAGTTCAGAAGTGGCGTCAGTATCTCTTAGGGCGAGAATTTGTTATACGGAGCGATCAGAAAAGTTTGAAGGATCTTTTACAACAGGTGGTACAGACCCCGGATCAACATCTTTATGTGCGGAAGCTAATGGGTTATCGCTTCACAATTGAGTATAAGACTGGACGCTCAAACAGAGCAGCAGATGCTCTCTCTCGGCGGGACGACTCAGCCGGTATTCCAGCCGATGGCGGATCAGACGGCGTGCCCGACGCTCGGAACACCGTCGAACAGCTGGATGCGTCGGCCACGGCCGGTTTTTTCGCGATAGTAGCCCCGATCCCCGATATAGTAGACCGACTTCGCCAAGAAGCAACTCAGCTTCCCGACATCCGCGACTTGGTCGCCCAGATTGCCGCGGGAAAGGCACCGCCACATCTCTCGGTCGCCGACGGCCTTGTTTATTTCAAGCGTCGGATCCTGCTCAGTCCCGATTCAAAACTTAAGCGGCTGTTATTGCAGGAACATCACTGTACACCGATAGCGGGTCATCCCGGCCATGAGCGGACTTTCCGCCTCCTATCAGCGGGCTTTTATTGGCCACGGATGCGCGCGGAAGTCAAGAAATTTGTGGAATCCTGCATCGTTTGCCAATCGACCAAGTACTCCACCCAAAAGCCGGCAGGACTACTCCAACCCCTGCCGATTCCCTCGCAAGTTTGGGAAGACGTTTCCATGGACTTCATCACGGGTCTTCCGCCTTCGAGGGGGTACACGGCCATCATGGTGGTGGTCGACCGCCTTTCAAAATATGCTCATTTCTCCCCGTTACCAACTCGATTTGACGCATTGCGGGTGGCGCATTTATTCATCAACTCGGTAGTCCGTCATCATGGGTTCCCAAAGACGTTGGTCTCCGATAGGGATCCGGTTTTCTTGAACGCCACTTGGGGAGAAATGCTTCGCCTCAGCGGCACTAAGCTCCATTTCTCTACGGCCTATCATCCACAATCGGACGGCCAGACCGAGGTTCGTAACCGTGGTCTCGAACAGTATCTGCGTGCTTTCGCGTCGGATCGGCCTTCGAGATGGTGTAACTTGTTGCCTTGGGCCGAGCTTTCATTAAATTGCTTTCACAATGCCGCACTGGGTATGTCCCCCTTCAAGGCACTTTACGGCAGGGAACCACCATTATTAGTGGCCTTCCAACCGTCGGCCGCCACACCTCCGAAGGTGGCAGAATTGATCCAGCAACGAGGCGCCCTTCTCCGAGAGCTGCGCGACAATTTGGCGCGTGCCCAGCAGCGGATGCGAGACTCCGCCAACAAGCATCGCCGACACGTCGAATTTGAGGTAGGGGATCTCGTGTGGCTGAAACTCCAGCCGTATCGCCAACATTCGGTGGCCAAGCCGCTTTCTGCCAAGTTGGCCAAGCGGTACTATGGCCCATTTGAGGTCGTGGAGCAAGTAGGGCCGGTTGAATACCGGCTGCGTCTCCCGGAGGGCAGTCGCATACACGACGTGTTCCACGTCAGCCTTCTGCGAGAATTTGTGGCGGGAGAGGGATCAATGCAGCATGTGCCGCTTCCAAATGACTTTGTAGGTGGCCGCCCAGTCGTGTATCCGGTCGAGTTTTTGGAATCACAGATAATGTGGCACGAGGGTCACGCGGTTGAGCACGTTTTGGTGCGATGGTCGGATGGGACGGATTCTCCGTCATGGGAACCTTTGGAGATGATTCGCAGACGGTTCCCAAATCTTCACCTTGAGGTCAAGGAGCCCGTTAAGCCCGGGGGGGTTGATACGAGCATGCAGCGCGAGGACGAAGAGGAGCCGACGGACAACGCAGGGGAGCCGGAGCCCGTGGAGGCAGACGCGCAGCATCAGACGAAGAAGCCGGCAGCACAGTCCACACGAACGTTGAGGCCGAGGGACCGCATCAAGCCTCCACGGAAGTTCGCAAGCTAGTCGTCAAGCCGACGGATTTTTCCTTATTTTTTCTTATTCTTATTTTTGGTTTATTTTCGTTAACTTTAGAAATCCCTTTATTATTTTAATTGTTGTTGGGTCGGGCAAAGTATAAGCCCCGTTCGGGTTTTCTTAGTTGGTTCTTTCCCGAACGTATTAGGATTAGGTCGAACCAACCCTAGGGTTTAGTATAAATAGAGCCTTCGGTCATCTTTGATCCATATATGAAATTATTAAACATTGGCTCAATTGACTTGTGCATCAAGAAACTCTACAAACGCTGCCGACGAGACGCAATCTCGCGCTCAGCATCCTTCATCGGGAATCATCGCCGACCCAAACCTATTGGGCGCTCGACGATTTCGGATCCGTTTCTTGTTCGTGGGCGAATCGATTCTATTAAGGGACTCATCCCTTAACAAACCACCAGACCGTGATACTTCAAATTTGAATACTCAATCATTTGTGAATATAATTTATCACTTCCCTTGATATGTCCCATTGTATATTTGATTGTTGTGTAGGTAGTAAATGCTCTAGAGTTTGAATGTCACGCGGGTTGCATAACAAGTCACCCGAACAATCACATACACTTAGAGAATGACATGACCCTCCATTTGGTTGTTCAGGAGTTAAAGAACACCACCCCACCAACTATGTTATGTGATGCCATTCAGGCTGTGATCGGTCCTTCTCTGAATCGAGAAGCTTTCAGTTCTTGGAAAGGTACGATCTCTCGTGGTGCACCTATTTTTTCGTTTGTCTACAACTTTTGTACTCCCTCTGTTCCTTGTTAATAGAGGCATTTCTTTTCGGCACAGAGTTTAATAATAGTGTGTTAAATGGATGGTGAGAAGAGTAAGAGAGATGAAGAGAGAAAAAAGTAAAAATGAGAATTACATTTTGCCAAAAGTAGAAATGAATCAATTAACTAGGAACTTTCCAAAATAGAAAAATGACCCTATTAATATGGAACGGAAGGAGTATCTCTTATCCCTTAATCTTCATGTTTCGCTGTATCAGAATCATTTGAAGCAATAATGAGAGTCTGATTAAGGTGTAGTTGAGAAAATTCTCTCTTTTCACTAATTGAACACATCAAATGCCGTTTGTTGATGGACCTGAACTGAGAATTTTAGCGTTGGTAGACCTGGACTTGAGACTTTTAGCATTGGGTAGTAACCACTTTATCACATTACTAACACTCTACACATGTACATTCTTGTTATTATTTAGATTCATCTTTAAATTATCTATATTTGTATTGCATAACTATAAAAAATGTTATGTTCGTCATATAATAATTTTTGGTTTCTCAAGTAGAATCTCTACTATACTAGTTGTATTTGTTTTTTGATAGTCTACTCGTCTACTATTTAATAGAAAGTTAATGAGGTGTAAGTGTTGTTGGATAAAATTGGGAAAATTCACGAGTCATTGACAGGCAGTACTCTAACTATTACAATCGAAGAGCAATACAAATACAAGTGAAATGGAAATTACAAGGAAAATAGAAAATAACCGTACTAACTAAAAGTCGAGTCGAGGAAAGCCCTCTTTTCGCAAGACAAATTACGCCCCGGCTAGTGCTCACGGATTGGCGTAGTGTCCCCAAAGATAAAACGACTTCGTCCTACTGGGTAGAAGCACCTCAAACCCACAAGGCACCGACGAACTTTTGGAATTTCGTGAAAAATGAACGATGCTCCTAAAGTGGCTATATGAGAATGAGAGAACTAGTTTAGAGAGGAAATGGAGATGTTGTGATGTTGATGTTATGAATTTCTCCTTCAACCTCCACACATATATATAGGCTTAGGAAAGGATGAAGTGGTGATCATTTTGGATTTTTCTTGTTTCAAGTAGCTTCCAAATTGATCCTTAAAACTTAAGTGGTCATTTTGGATTTTACCTCTTTCAAGTAGCTTCCAACTTGATCACCAACTTGATCCTTGAGTGATCATTTTGGATTTTACTTCTTCCAAGTAGTTTCCGATTAACTACTATACGAGGATTTGTGGAATTATTAAGACGATCAATTATGTATTCCCAAACCTCTATTACGACAATCCAAATTATTGTTTTATCAGTTATCCGTTCATCTATTATTCACAAAATTTATTTCTTTTATATGTACTAATTTCTATTTATGCATGTTCCTAATTACTCCATCCGTTCTATAAAAGATATCTCACTTTCCTTTTTAGTTTGTCCCATTAAAGATATCACATTTCCATTTTTGTAAAAAGTTCTCTTTCACATTAATATAAATATTATATTTTCTCTTTCCACTTAACACACAAAACAATACTCCCTTCATCCCACGAGAATATGCACTCTTTCCTTTTTAATTCGTCCCACAAGAATATACACTTTCTAATTTTGTAAAGTCTTTTCTCTCTAATGAGATGAGACACATTCTCCACTAACAATACGTTAATTACTTTTTTTCTCTACATCTCTTTTACTTTACCAATTTTACATTAAAACTCGTGTCGAACTCAAAGTGCATATTCTTTAGGAGTACCTCCTAAAATCTCATGCCGTCCTACAAGTGTGACATCTTTTGTGGGAAGGAGGGAGTAGTTATATTAACCATTCTCACTAAATTATTATCAACGATCGATTATGTATTCCAAAAACCACCAATAGGAATAGTATAAGCTATAATAAATGAATTATGGGAAAGAAATATAAGTTGTAATAACTTAATATTTTTTAATTAAATCACTCAACCTTGCGACCTAACATACATCTTAAGTTCGGTTGGTTTTACGAAGAGCTTCACTAGAAAAAATAACATTAATTATCTAACATTTATTTATTTATTTATATGTAGTATGTTCCTTCGATCATATTACATATGCTTCAAAACATGACTTACTTTCAGATGACTAACTACCTTTTTTGGATCGAAAACATTGATAAGAGGACACGGTCTCCATAGCATGCACATGGGCATCATAAAACAAAAACTAGTTGAAATTCATGTCATATTTGGACTGTCCGTTTGGATAAAAAAGCCCAAAATTCCTCTCCGTCTCGGCGCCGGGCTTCAAATTTTCATCAAACAGAGCAAATATGTAGGTCTCTATAGGCCCAGGATGTCTCGGTGTCCCATTATCCACAACACCAAGCAAATTCTCATTAAAAGTTTTCGCATTAACCAAGTTTGCCGATGGGCCACCGCTTGAGGGATGTCCCATCTCCGTCACCACTACTTTCGGCCCTGCCCGACCGCCCCTACTCCCTGCTTTCTTTTCGGATGTACGGTTATGCATACCACCGGTCGTATGTAGCGAAGGATTGACCATCCTGTCAATCGCCGCATAGACAGCATCGACCATCGCATAGTAAAGATTGGCGTAATAGACTCCGTTTATCTGAACACAAAAACTTTAGTGAGGTCGATCGATCTGTTGGTAAATTCTTTTTTAATTAGGGTTACTTGATCCTGTATGATTTACTAATTAGACGATTAAATACTCTAGCTAGTGTATCATAGAAACATATTTTTTAAAATTATTTGAATATTTTTGGATACGGATAAAATTATGATTTAATTAATAACGTAAGTTTGAAAAATTATGACACAATAGTTTAACATTTCCTTCAAATAAATAATTTGCATGTATGGGGCAACCACGGTATCCCTTTAATGTATACTCCCTCCATCCATATAAATAAGTTAATTAGAAATGATATGAGTTTTAATTCACAATTGAAAAGCTAAAAGAAAAAAAAAGTAATTAAAATAGTGTAGTAGATAGTGCGACTCGTAAATGAAAATTAAAAGACAAGGAGAAAATGTTTCTATATCCTTATGGACTATTTTTATGAGACGAAAGTAAAAGGAAATTCAACTTATTTCTATAAGACAGAGAGAGTAATTAATTAACAATCCTTATTAAAATCTGAGCCAAGACTATTTTATATAAGTGGGCCACTCACGTGGGAAAGATTTAATAGATCTTAACATGCCTCTGCACGTGTGGATCAGAATGAACATCGGATTTCCACACGTGGGATAGACAAGACAAGAGATAAGAGATCAGATCCATCATCGAGTGGGGGCTAGAAAGAACATAGGACTTCTACACGTGGGGTAGACAGAACAAGAGATCAGATATATCAAATTATCCACTATGAGACCATACTAAAAATAGAACACTCACACTCTTAAAAGGCTTCATTAGGTGGAGGATATATATTAAAAAATTATATAAATAAGACATGATCATCACCAAGTCGATATATGACAAGATTTAAGAGATTTTAACACTATCTCTTACCTGAATCCCATGACCCGGCTCCAATAGCGCGTATCCGAGATCGATCTGCCCCTTACTATCGACATAGGCAAAGTAAGGATACACATTCACCATGAAAGGCGCGCCGGTGTCCATCATGAACGCCAAAATCGGCCTCAGGTACGGCGCCACGTCGTCACGGAAAGCGCCGTCCTCCGGCGGAAACGACTTGCTGAGGGTGCTCATGCTGACGGTGGTGGAGACCTTGACCTGGCCATCGCGTCGGGCGCTGAAGATGGCTCTATAGACGTTGCACATCGCGGGGAAGACGAAGCGCGCGTAGCGTGACGTGGCGGCGTCGGCGGGGCTGACCTCGTTGCCGACGGAGATGGACTTGAGATTGACGTCGGGGTAGCGGAGGACGTGGTCGCGGACCCAGGCATTGGCGTTGTTGGCATCGTTTGCCAGGCGCTCGATGAATTGGTTGGTGATGGCCACTGTGAGCTCGATGCCGGAGCCGCGGAGGGCGTCGAGGATTGCGCATTTTTTTGATGTTGTGGCGCTTGTAGAGGCTCACCACTTGCGCCGGCGAGAGGAGGTTGTTGCCATTTCTTCCGTAGCAAACTCCAACCTCGGCAACTGCATTGTTGTTGTCCTTGTGTTCAATAGTATGTTTGAATGAGTAAAGATGGTTTTCAAGAAAGATTCATTCCTTCTCTTTTTTTCATTGATAAATTATTATTATTCCCTCTTCTTCTTTCCACAAAAAGAGTCTCATTTGTGGACAACACGAGTTTTAATTAGAAATTGATAAATTAAGAAAGATGGGGAGAAAAAGTGGATAAATGTAAGAGAGATGGGGAGAAAAAAGTAGGTAAAGTAAAGAGGGATGAGAAAAAGTGAAATTAATTTTTCATTTTTATAAATAAGACTATTTTTTTTGTGGACATCTTAAAATGAAAAATAAAACTATTTTTCGTATACAGCAATTCTAAAGAATTGAGACATTTGACTTCAAAGCGTTAATTACTTTCACTAGGTTATAAGGTCAACACATGCATACAAGAGAACTTCAATTCTATGCACAATAAAGATAAGAGTTTAAAAATATTTCATACCGTTATATGGAACACTCAACAACAATATTCAAATCTTAAATATAAATTTAAAATTTAATTTATTTTTTTTTACTACTATCTCCATTCATAAAAAAAGTTTTGGTGTGGATGTTACTGAGTTTTAATGTAAAATTTGTAAAATACAGAAGATGGAAAAATAGTTATTGAAGTATTATTTGTTGAGAATTAGTCATAATTTTATTAGAGGAAAAACCTTATTATAAATAGATAGAAATTGATTTTGGTGAATGACCCAAAATATAAAAACAAGACTATTTTCGTAGACCCAGGTACTTATAGGAGTATAATGAATCTGTTAAAAAATTTAAAATTAAATTAACATAGAAGAAATTAAAATACAAGAAAGAATAGCTATATGTAGCATAGTGTTTCGATAAATATATATGCATAAGAATAATTATTTAAAGATGAAACGAAGGAAATGAGATGCAAATTGACCTGTGAAATCGAGAGAGAGAGAGTTACAAGCAGCCCGAAGATGAGAATTGCAAAGAAGTGATTTGATTTAGTAGCCATGGAGAAAGGAGAGCTCCAAATAAGATGGAATTGTGCAAGTTAATTATATCCTTATAGCCACTTCATTATTTATAGAGGTTAATTTGAGTGCTAATAAATGAGCCAATTATATTTTCTCTGTTTGCCGTCAACATTTTCTTGCTAATATAATCTTTCAACTTGCGCAATATATTGATAGAATATTAACGTTATGAAAAATTAATAACTACAAAGTGGAGAAAGAGAATGAAAATGATAAAAGATCATGGAATTGTGTAGAATGGAACTGGAGACTCAAATTTCAATTCTGCTATGTGGTATCACAAAAAATATATGGAATTAAAATTAAATTATAATTTCAAATTTACCAAATTTACAATTGGAAATCCACAACTTTAATTCATTTCTCAGGTCAAAATGAAGAAAACACGGAACCTAACATTATATTGATCTTGTATGAGAAATTATGGATTCAGATATAATCACATCATTTTTAAAGTGAAACTTAACACTGTATATACTTCATCTGTCCCCAAAGAGTATGAACTATTTCATTTTTCGTCTCTAATTTTAAAAAATTCAAACAACATACTACCCCTACACATCATTTTATTTACAACTTACACAATTACCATTAACGCTTATGCCATCATAATAATGTGGACTCTACTCTACACTAACATTATTTTCACTACATTTTCTCTACATTCACCAAAATTAATTTCCTCTTATTTATTATTTATTTTTTAAGGAATTTCCTCTTATTTATTAAGACTTGAACTCACGCTAAACCCAAAATTCATACTTTTTTGGGACGAAGGGAGTATAAGAGGTCTATTGCACTAAAATAAATTCTCTCTAACAAGTCTTCATGAATTCCAAAGATAACAATTTTCCACATTATCATGTCCACCTTTAGTGCTTGGAGCACTTTGGCCACAAAAAGAAATTTCAAGACATCTTCACTTGATGTGCATCTTCCTTCGAGCCTGGCCTTCCACCGATTACATGCCATTTCCAACCTATAATTCCCTTGGTCCTAACTTAGTGCACAATTTTAAAATTAGACAATCCCCCCTAAATCAACAAACTTAGGCCAATTATTTCTGATTTTCGCAACGAAGATTTTCGGCTAAACAAAGCTAAGAAGACTCTTGCATGTCCGGTTGATTTTACTTTATTACATGTCTTTCAAAATTTAAACAAAAAATCTATGAAATTTCAATTCTCTAATTATTCTATAGACAAAGATCCGGCTAAATCAAAGCTTAGAAATCTTTTACATAAGTATATTAATTAAAACAATGTTCATTTATCCGAAATACTCCCCCGGTCCTACAATAAGAGTCATATTTTGTATGTCTCATAATAAGAGTCTCATTTCACTTTTACCATAAATGGTAAATAAGACTCACCTTCCACCAACTTATTCCTCTCACATTTTATTATAAAACTAGTATATATATATATATATATATATATATATATAAGTGAGACATATATTCCACTAACTTATTCAATTTACATTTCTTTATATTTCTTAAAACCCGTGCTATAACCAAATATGACTCATATTGTGGGACGGAAGGAGTTAGAGCATCCCCATCCATGCTCTTGTCAAAGAGCATGGAAGTGGGTCCGGAGCCACTTTTATTTATTTTTTACTCCCTACTCTTTGGCAAGAGCACAACACCCACATTCATGCTACTCCGCAATAGCATGCTCAAGGGTCCCACCATTCCATTATTCAATTTAAATACTTCAATTACTAAAAACATTTCCACAATATTAAAATGCATTAAAAATACCCGATACCATTAAAAATTACTAAAAATTAAAATTTACATAATTAAAATCCTAAAAATTAAAAGTTACATAATTAAAATCCTAAAAATTGAGATTGAGAGAGTTGGTTGGTAGTGTCATTTTTTGTGTTTGAAATGAGAGTATTTATAGATTAAAGTATGAATTTTGGGGTAACAATAATGAAAAATAAATTAAAAGTGTGAAAAAATGGATATATTTTATTAGGAAGTGGGAAAATATATATTTTTTAAATCTGAATTTTTTCAGATTTTTCAATTTTTTTAAAATAATAATAATAATAAATGATAAACCAACGGTCAACTAGAGCATGCCACGTCGGCTACTAGTGCTCTTGTCGTTGGCACGGACGTGCTCTATGCATCGAGCAGGGCCATGCCGTCAGCAAGAGCATAGCGGCGAGCAGAGTCTGTTCTTGCCGACGGCATGGACGCCGTCCTTGCGCAAGAGCACCCATGGGCATGCTCTTATAACATGATTTGTTGTAATGTCATATTGGATTTTGTTACATTAGTTTTGATTTTGATCTTGATCATGCTGGTCTAATTGCAAATTGCAAAACTGCTTTTTATATTTCAGTTTCAATAGTTATGAAATTGACAAAAATTCAAAAAAAATTGTGATTTAAATAACAATAAAATCTTCGTCTTTGTCTCACGGTTTCATAAGTGTGAGTTTACTAGTTTTGTAACTTCCGAATTCTAACTTGAATTTTTTTTTGAATAATTACTACTCCTACATAATTTAAATTGTGTATTACATGTAATCATATATTGATATATGTCTCAAGTGTTTTTCAATGTAAGTAAATTATACACATAAGTCTTGTGCAAACTTTCTACTTCTTTTTGCAATGTGAATAGTACAAAATAAATTTTGTAGATTATTATTTGAATTTCGTTTATAATGACTCGTCTACTAAGTTAAGAACCCGTTTAGTGGCCTGTCTTTATTTACTTTTGTGTCAACCACTAAATGTTGAAGTTGATGGATTTGGTGGTGATATTTAATTTTCCAACACTAGACATCTTCCAAGAAGATACATAGTAGTAACATTTATTTTATTATATGTCAACCCATATAATATTTTTTGCATGTACGCGTGCTCCATCTAATACTGAATCAACATTATTAAAAATAGTTTATCAAAGGTGGGTGTGATAGAAAAGGATGAAAATGTCAAAATAGTGACGAAATATGCTACAATTATGAAAGGTTTTGAAGCCATATACACGACCATGTTTTACCTATATTCAAATTCAACATATTTAAATATATTTAATTTACAAGAACCGTGGTACCATGAAAACATGTAACCACAGAAGGTCGACTACCGCAAAAAATATGTAAAACATGGGAGTAACAATTTTTCGAGATTAGATATCATAAAGTCAATATTTTATTAGATGCCGTTTATGTTTTCCCTTACAAATGATGGTCTCTGTTTACTTTTGTGTCAATCCCCAAAATGTTGAAGTTGATGGACATAATGGTGACAAATTTCCAACACTATGTAAAATAAAATAAAATTGGCCAATTGTGAAGACCCGTTACAAGAAGATACATAATGCATTAGATTTTTGTATGTGATCCATTATTAATAAAGGTGGGTCTAATAGAAAGAGATTGAAAATTTGAGAATAGTATCGAAACATATGATACAAATGCGAGGTTTTGAAGCCATATATAGTATATATACTCCTCTTTTTCATGGCATTAATTTTAATGCATAATTAATAAAACAAGAAACGAATAGAAAGAAAAAAATTATTAGAGTATGCTAGTTGGGAATGAGACCCACCTTATTAGAGAAAGAATCAAACATAGAAACGAACTATTTTTATGTGACAGACCAAAATAGAAAGAATCTTTATTTTTGTTCAACGGATTTTACCAGACGGCATAACCTTTAAAATATTTAATTTACACACACATGACTGCATGTAACATGCACAGTTTTGGCAGCGATACATTATACACACTACCTTGAGAAAAAATGTGAACATCATAAAAATTACAAAAATGTTCTGAAAATTGCATGGAAATAAAATTGAATGTAAGTTGCGAATAATAAACTCGTTGTTTCCTATGAGACAAAACAAGCCTTTCCAGACAGCTGATGATATATGAACTCTTGCATTCAATAATTAATACACTGTGTAACTATAATTAAGGGTGATTGATTTTTTGGTTATAATTGGTGTCTAATATTACAGAAGTATCGATTTTTTTTTCATAAGTGGCTTTTCGGGTCTAGTTAAATGGCAATTCATCTCCTAGTTCATTTTTATAAGCTGAAATCTATCATCGGTATGAAATTGATATACCGATCAAAGTTCATGATATTATTTATCAAGTTTAAAGTTCGTGAAAAAAATTAAAATTTTCAAAAGTTGCTTAATATTTAAATATTTTTGATATAGCTAGCATTTTCCTTTGCAATTTGAGAGTGGAAATATACGATTGGCTAACTTCACTAAGTAGTGGCAAATACAATTAACACAAGTGGATGGAGACACTTATATCAGTCGCATAGTCAAATGACACTATTACTAGTCTTCTGCAATACTCCCTTCGTCCCATGTTACTTGAAATGTTTCTTTTCGTCACGAGATTTAAGAAAGTTGTGTTTAGTGAGTTAAATAAAGTAGAAGAGAGAATAAAGTAAGAGAGATGAGAGAGGGTAAAGTAAAAGAAAGAATAAAGTAAATGTGATAAAATGTTTTGTTTTTAGCCAAAAAGAGAAATGACTCAAGTAACTTGGGACAACCCAAAATGGAATACGACTCAAGTAACTTAGGATGGAGGGAGTATAATATGTTCATTGTCGACACTATTAGCATGCGCGCAAAAAAAATTGGTTATGCTCACAACTTTATAAATAGCGATCAATACAAGGTCGATCTACCTAGAGATTTTATGGATTGATATATCTTGTTGCCTAAAGATGTTCTCCAAACACCAAAACATAACTAAATGACATTATTGACTCGATCTAGACTTCTAAGTAAAACATGCAAAAGAGAAAAAAATGAGCCCATCAAACCTTAGTATACTAAATTTATTGTATTTTGTTGTAAGGAATAAAATTTTCTCATTGTTTTCTAGATAAAAAATAATAAGAGTATCAAAGATGTTGAACATGAGTCTAACAAGATATTCCATAAGGATTTGACAAAGTAACAATCAACAATAGGAAAAAAAACATGAGTCTAACAAGATATTCCATAAGGATTTGACAAAGTAACAATCAACAATAGGAAAAAAAAACTCCCTACAAGTCCCAAGTAAGCTGAGAACATTTAATTTTCTATAGATCCCAAAGCACTAAAAAGAGATGCAAAACAAAATCAAAACAAAAACACAACTCTCACTAGAAATCAAACCTAAAGGTAGCGTTCACACATATATCCTCTAAATATGGACGTGACTGTGCTATGAGATGTCCTTATAACATGGTAGGAGGTGTTTTGGAATGTCCGTCGGGTTGTCCGCCGGGACATTCGTCCCTATTGTGGATGCTCTTAGCATAAAATATCTTATTCGGCGAATGTGGACATAGATTAAATTTGTAGTAGTGGAGCATAATCAAATTTTGTGGTGATCTTATTTCCAAATTTGACAGCCATTCACCTAATCCACAACATATCATTAATTAGCAAGTCAAGCTTCCCCACTCACAATAGACACTAAATCACATAAACAGAACCTCTCAAAATATCTCAATTAGAATTATTTAGAAATAAATATATCTCGACTTCATCTCATGTAAATACACAGATAATAATGAAGACTAATATCCTTATACTTACCATTTTAACCCTAATCACCTTCACACAAACCTCATGCCGAAAAACCCTCAATCTCACAACCGATCAACACACACTACTCTCTTTCAAACACACCATTTCTTCATCACATCCCAATTCCATCTTGGCCACGAGCTGGTCCACCAACACACCCACATGCCGCTGGCGAGGCGTCTCGTGCGGCGCCAAACACCGCCGCGTCACGGCCCTAAACCTCTCCTCCTTCGGCCTACGTGGAAGCCTCCCTCCACATCTCGGAAACCTAACGTTTCTCCAATTATTAGATCTCAGCTCCAACCGCTTCACCGGCCCCATACCCTCTCACCTCTCTAAACTGCGTCGTTTAAAGATGATCAACTTAGGGTCCAACAACTTCACCGGACAAGTACCGTCGTGGCTCGGAGCCTTTTCCGATCTGCAATACGTGCGGCTGAGCAACAACAGCTTCTCGGGGGAGATACCTTCGTCTCTGTTCAATGCTTCCTCTCTGATTGAGATTAATATGAGATATAATATGCTATCGGGGAAGCTTCCGGATGATATATGCAGTAATAGTCGGAAATTGGAAGCTCTGTTTCTCACCGGGAATCGGCTCAATGGGGAGATTCCGGCGAATATATATAAGTGCAGAGAGCTTCAAGATTTGCGGTTGCCTATTAATAGTTTCAGCGGTAGGATTCCGGTTGAAATTGGGAATTTGAGCATGCTTACGGTTTTATCTCTTGGGATGAACCATTTCGAAGGTGGGGTCTCTTCTTCTTGTTACCTGTTTCGAGTATTTTCCACAAACTTTTTAAACGGTCTTAAAAGTCACAAACTTTTGAAAAATATGCAATTTTCCCAACTCGACCCAAATTGAAAATTTTAGGCAGATTTTGATCATGTGTAGCTAATCGTGAAATATGTGGTTTACTCTGAATTATGCATGAAACGACGTCGTTTTGAGTTAGTGTGTGCCTAATAGGATAAAATATGTGTTTTTTATGTGTTGAGTTTGAAAAATGATCCACTGTGAAAAAATGTACACAACCAATATAAAAGTTTTGTGATTTTTAAGAAAACTTTAAAATTTAGTCAAACGCTTATGATTTTTAAGAATAATATTCATAAATTTAAATATTTTTATCGTAATAATTTCAGGAGGAATACCGGCTGAAATAGGAATGCTTTCTGAATTAGAGAGATTATCCATCCCTAGCGCTTCCCTAACTGGAAATATTCCAAATTCTTTCTTCAACTTTTCGTCTATGATATTGATGGATCTCAGCAACAATAGTTTATCTGGAACTATATCAATAGTCACTTTCCACATCCTCCCTAAAATTCAAGAATTGTATCTTCTATATAACCACTTGACAGGTATATTTTTTAACTCCTACATTTTTTCTTAACATTTTATAAGTATTTTCTAACTGTTATTCTTATTGTATGATGGGAAATTCAGGTGTTGTGCCAAAGGAATTTGGAAACTCAACTTCCTTGACAACTTTGGATCTTGCTTATAACCGATTGACAGGTGCATTTAAAATATTGTGCTACATTTTTTGAGATTCAAAGTATGTCGATACTATATTATATTAGGCTAATTAGCATATTATTTCACGAATAGGATTTATAAAAGAGTAATATTTAACCTTATTAAAAATTCTTAATTGTAAGAAAACGGCATCAAAAATAGCAATTAGCAATCAAATGCACGTAGGAATTAGAGCATCCACAACCGTGCTCTTGCCAGCGGCACGGTTGTGGGCCCGGGCGGTACTATTCATGCCTGCTCTCTGGCAAGAGCACAACACCCACAACTGTGCTCTTCCGCAAGGACGAGCACAATTAATTTAATATTCAATTAAACATAAACATTTCCATAATACTAAAATTCATTAAAAAATCACAATAAATATTACAAAATACAAATAAAATAAAAAAGACATAATTAAAATCCTAAAAATTAAAAATTACATAATTAAAATACTAAAAATTAAAATTTACATAATTATTGGCTAATATTACCCGAGGAAGACTACTCATCCGGCGGCAACAACCCCAATTGTTTTGGAAGACCCACTATCATGCCCTCGTGCGTTTGAAGTTGCGTGGGGGTCATAGTTGACCTATCGGCCATATTGAGTTGGGCCAAAAGGGCCCACAACGAGTTGTTCGGGGGTGGAGGTGGAACATAGGGTGCGGGTTCGGGGGCGGGGGCCGATGGAGTAGCGGAGCGCCGGCGCTCGGCCGCCGCCTTCTTCCTTCCTCGCGGTCGGCGTTGGGAACCGCTTGGTCCGGCGTCGGGGCTACCCAAGTTAGCTCCGGCGAGTTGGCTAGCCACTTCTTCGGAGCCGAAGTCGGATAGGGATACCGACCTTGACCGTTTGGAGGAGCCGCTAGAGGAGGATGTTACGCCTCCCAGATACCTCGGGTGGAACCGCGTTTCCTGCCAAACGTTGAGGTACTTGAACGACTTACCGTTCATGGATTGGTATGTGCTCAGCGCCGCAGTGATGATGTCGACCTCGCTCCGGCCGCTCCTGGCATTCCGCGACTCCTGGAGGAAATAGCCATTGAACTTGCCAATTTCGTCGTTGGCTCGGCCGATGCAGTTGCGCACCATATTCTCGTTGCGCTCGATCGTTCCCGGCGGCCGGTTTGCATTGTACCGGCGAGATACGCGCCACCAAAAGTGATCGCCCGATTGGTTCGTGCCAACCGCCGCATCTTCGGAGATTTCGAAGTACGCCTTGAACAATTTATCCATCTCCGCCGGCGTGTACGGTGTGCGGACACCGCTGCCGCGAGTAGGAGCTTGCGGAGGTTGGGAGGGGGCGGTCTGCCTAGGCTCCGGTGTCCACCCGTATCGTCCTTCGGAGGCACCTTGGTCGTCGATTGGGTATGGACGGTAGCCACCCGGAACGGCCGAATCTTGGGTTTGAGGAGGGGCAGAATATTCCATTTCCGGACTAGGAAACGGTTGTGAACCGAACCATTCGGGGTTCCAACCGTGGGAGCCCGTAGGGTTATCGCCTTGGCCGGACATAGTGATGTTGTAGGGTATGAGAGAATGAAGATGAAAATGGATATGAGAGATTGAAGATGAGAATGGAGATGAGAGAATGATGATGTGAATTGTGTAGTTTGATGTGAATTTTTGGGAGTGAAATTGGGGGTATTTATAGATGAAAGTGTGTATTTTTGGGGTAAAAAAAATTAAAAAAAATTTAAAAAGTGGGAAAAACGGTTATAAACGGATATAATTTTTTGGGAAGTGAATTTTTTTTTATTTTTTATCGGTTTTTTTAATTAAAAACTGATTTTTTTTTAAAAAAAATTTATTTAAACCCAACGGCTATGCCGTTGACGAATGAGGGCGCGCCACGTCAGCTGCTCGCTGGCACGGCGCTGCTCGATGCATCGAGCAGCGCCGTGCCAGCGGCGCGAGCGCAGCGGCGGCGGGTGGCGTCCGTGCCAGCGGCGCGGACGGCGGTGGCGAACAGCGCCACCGTTGCGGATGCTCTTGGTAGTCAAACCCAGGGAGGCAGGCCGTGTGGTAATATTACAAACTACACAGCCGTGTCGTGGCTTGGAAAGCGCACGGTCCATGTGCTCGATTATGGATGGTGATGCGATGCAGACACGAATCGTGTGGTAGGGATTGCGGATCACGCGGTCCATGTGTTGGTTTTTTGGATAGAATTTGGCATATCACAAGGGTTGTATGTTCTATCAACAGACCACATGGTCTATGTGGTTTGTGCATATTTTTTTTTATCAAAACTTGGTCCTTTTTTTTCCTCTCTCTCGAGCCACCACATATAGGATTAAACTAGTAAAATAAGTTTATAAATCACTTTAAACTGCGTAAAACCAAGGGAAAAATTACTATTTACATCATTTATCCCCAAAAATTAGTCTTGCTCGCTCTCGAATAAGATAACATTTAAGCACATAAGTTTCAATAAAAATTGAGACTTAGAGAACATTCCTCCATCTCACATCATTCCGCACAAGTCAAAAGATTACATTTTCCTATAAACACTGCTCCTTAGAACATGAATCATGCACAAACTACTCCTTCAAATCTAGTTACATCAACACATCAATCTATGTCCAAATAGCATCTTTCATGTCTCACACCATCCTTGTTATGTCGTCAATATTATCTCCGTTTGTTTTATATTTTGAAAACTTTTATAATTAATCAACATAAAAATAATATATAATGCATAAATCAAAATTTCTTTCAAATTTGGTTATGTATATTGATATTCAACAAAAAGTAAGGCTTAGAAAGGCCCGAATTGGCTCTTAGGAGTTTATGTAGGATTATGCATGTTAATATTCATCCGTGAGGCTTAAGTCGCAATGCCTTAATCACTTTCATGTATAACCATTACCATAAACATCAACCCATTAAATAAAAATATGCAAATTGGCCCTATAGATTTATTCTGTAAGCCATATCTCAGCACTTTAATGATTTCGATAATGAAATCTAATTCTAGATTTGAATTAATTCAACCAAAATATTTATACTATAAAGTGGGCATAAAATCACGAACCTCCATCCATGCTTTCTAGTCTATGTACAAAATTCGACATACCATATGGGCCATGTGTTCTTTCAAAGACGACACAGTCCGTGTGGTTCTTGTGATTTCTGTTTTTTTTTCCTCTTATTGAAGTTTGTCCTTTTATCCATTTTTTTCTCGAGCCATGACCTATATTATTAGACTAACACCTAAATAAACCTATAACTAGGAAAAAATATTACAGGTTGATCCATATCAATAGGATTGCGACACTTTTTAAATATACATAATATATTTTGTTTATGTATTTTGCTTGATGTCAAATGTTTCCTACTTGGTAGGTGACATGAGATTTTATGGGATGTTGTGTAATGTGTCATGTAGAGAGAAAAAAGTAATTGGATATAATTGGAGTAATAAAGAAGAGAATGAGAGAAATGTAATTGGATACAAAAAAGATGATTTATTTTTTCCAAAAATGAAAACATGACATCTTTTATCTGTTGGTTTCTGGATTACAAGATAAAATAGTAGGGCGTAATACAACCCAAAAGAAGAAGGAATACAAAAGGAGGAACTGAACTCAAAATTACAACGTAAAAACGAAACTACTAAACAGTGAATTAGCCGAGTCGAGGAGTCCTCTTCCCGCAAGACGAGATACGCCCCGGTAGTGCTCTTCGGTTGGCGTGTCGTCCCCAAAGGTAAAACGGCTACGTCTCTATTGATGCAGCACCGCAATCAGTAGAGCTCCGGCGAACGGGATGGAGGAGAGGGCAGAGCTTTCGACAGAAAAACAATGCAGAGAGGGAGAGAGCTTATGATGCAGAGAATGCTTGAGAATAATGTAGTGCAGATGCATGGAGTGGCTAGCCTATTTATAGGCTCAGTCCACTGGTGGGGGTCAACAGCCATGATGGCTGTCATCATTGCAGATTCGTAACCGTCGTCGGTTACAGGCGTGTGACAGGAGTGTGCCTTTCGCGTGTGGAGCGTGTGGATTTCTCACGTGGCAGCCGTGACTGTGCCTCGCTTGACGACATGTCAAGCCACTTGGATTGCTGACTCGGCGGTGGTCTAAAAAGAATAGTTCGGGCCAAGCACCAAGCCCAAAGACCAATTGCCAAGATCCAAGTCCAAGATTGAGATCGGGATCGGGATCGAGCCCGGGCCCGAGGCCCGCGGCCCGCGAGCGCGAGCACGAGCACGTGCACGGGCTCGGGCTCGGGCGGGCGGCGGCGGCGGCGCGTTCGTGTGCGCGTGTGGGCTCTTTCACCCATCTTGGTCCACTATAATTATTAAGTAACATAAAGTCACTTAATTTATACACATTAAAAGATGTGTTAATCCTCCAATGTGGGATAATTAACACTAGTTAATTATTCCCTAAGCTCCAACTCCAAGCTTTAATTAAAAGCTAATTATGCCCAACTTTAATCCACTATGTATCACTCACCGGAAATCGGATTAGAGAAAGTGAATATACTACATTTATCTACGTAAAATGTAGATCGACGCTATATCATTTAATTTTGCAAAATTAAACATCTCGTCACATTTATTATTTCGTCAAAATTCATTGACCGGGCATATTCAATCCATGATTTTTACAATCCCCCACATGAGTGGAAATAGCCGAATGCATATGCATGCAGACACAAGCTCAACCCTCACGAGGTATATAAGCATAAGGATAGGTAGTTGTTGGCTTTGAACCATCCATAGTCAACACCATCGGATACACAGGCGGCTTAGTAGCGCGATGCTTTGAACTAATCCCCCACTACGTGCACCGAGACAATGGTGTTAATGCTTAAACACCTCAACCTCATCCGTTCTCACGTTTTGTGTCCATTGCGGTCTTGGACACCACTTTGGATTCATAAGTGTGTTTTATGAAGCGACCACACTTCGCACTTACAAAGGTGATTCTTAGTCAAGTACCTTGCCATACTTGGTCTCTTTGAGAAGTCCATCTCTTTGAGATCTTTAAGAACCATTAAAAGTTATAGACTTAGCCTTTACCACTATGCAAGTTCTCCAACACTCTATTGCTCTTAGGGAATAGATATAATTGAGTGTTTCTCATGAACTCTCATAGCTTAGTTGTCCCTTTGAACTAAGTTCTTGGGATCTCCAGTCATCATGGTTGGGTTACCACTATGATAATTCTTTAGTTTGTGGATTTCAAACCCATTCCCTCTAGCAACTTATTCATTTGATCACGGTTTAACCCTTTGGTTAGCGGATCCGCTAGATTATCTATTGACTTCACATAGTCAATTGTAATCACCCCTGTTGTGATCAAATGTCTCACGGTGTTATGTCGTCGACGTATATGTCGAGACTTACCGTTATAGAAACCATTGTTTGCCCTTCCAATAGCCGCTTGGCTATCGCAGTGGATCAACACTGGTGGCACTGGCTTAGACCAACATGGAATATCTTCAAGGAAGTTCTTAAGCCACTAGGCTTCCTCACCCGCCTTATCTAAGGCAATGAACTCCGATTCCATTGTTGATCGGGCTATACATGTCTGTTTTGTGGATTTCCACGATACAGCTCCACCCCCAATAGTAAAGACGTATCCACTTGTTGAAAGTGAGTCTCTATTATCGGATATCCAATTGGCATCACAGTACCCTTCAAGTACCGGGGGGTATCTCGAGAAGTGTAGCCCAAGATTTTGAGTATGTTTTAAATATCTCAAAACCCTCACAAGAGCTCTTCAATGCTGTTTGCTTGGATTGCTCGTGTAACGACTCAACTTGTTCACGGCACAAGCAATGTCAGGTCGAGTGCAATTAGTTAAGTACATAATGCACCCGATGACCTGTGCATACTCTTCTTGTGCAACGGGCTCGCCTTTGTTTTTGCTCAAGTGAACGTCGAGTTCAATTGGAGTCTTAACTGGCGCGCCATCATAGGCTTTGAATTTATTCAATATCTTCTCAACATAATGTGATTGTGTTAAGATGATTCCATCAGACGTTCTTAGAATCTTCATTCCAAGAATTACATCGGCTAGACCCATGTCTTTCATGTCAAAGTTTCTCTTTAACATGACCTTTGTATCGTTAATTACTTGAGTGTTACTACCCAAGATTAACATATCATCAACGTATAGACACACTATAACATGGCCGTTATTAGTGCTCTTGATGTAGACACATTTGTCGCACTCGTTGATTTTGAACCCATTCGATAACATCACATTATCAAACTTCAAGTGCCATTGCAATGGCGCTTGTTTCAATCCATATAGAGACTTTACGAGCTTGCATACCTTTTTCTCTTGTCCAGGTACTACAAACCCTTCGGGTTGCTCCATATATATTTCATCTTCTAATTCACCATTTAGAAACGCGGTCTTTACATCCATTTGATGAATCTCAAGATTGTGCAATGCAGCAATAGCGAGAAGCACTCGGATAGATGTAATCCTTGTTACAGGTAAATATGTATCGAATAAGTCATGTCCTTCCTTTTGTTTAAAACCCTTTACTACTAGTCGGGCTTTATACTTATCTACTGTTCCATCGGCCTTAAACTTTCTTTTAAGGACCCATTTGCATCCTAAAGGTTTAGCACCTTCGGGCAAATCAACCAACACCCACGTGTGGTTTAGCAAAATTGAATCAATTTCGCTTTGAACAGCTTCTCTCCAATGTAACCCGTCTGGGCCATCGAATGCTACTTTTATAGATGTCGGTTCTTCATCTAACATAAAAGCAATGTAGTCAGGACAAAATGTTTTTGGTGTTCTGACCCTACTACCACGTCTTAGTGTTGTATCATTTGGATCGGGCCTTGCACGCTTGCGCGATTTAGGTTCCTCATCCGCTGATTTAGAACTAGTGGCTTCTTCTTCCACTGGTTTAGAATTAGTGGCTTCTTCAATTCTTGTCTCAGAATTTGTTGAGACTTTTTCTTTGTCTTTGCAAGGAAATGTATTTTCGAGAAATACAACATTCCTCGACTCAATTGTTGTTCCTACTGTGATAGTCGATATTTCAGACTTGTGAACAACAAAACGATATGCACTACTGTTAAGTGCATATCCAATGAAGATGCAATCAACCGTTTTAGGTCCGATTGTAACTTCTTTGGGTGGAGGAACCATCACCTTTGCCAAACACCCCCACACTTTGAGGTATTTGTAGGATGGCTTCCTTCCCTTCCACAACTCATAAGGAGTAACATCTTTTCCTTTGAGAGGGATCTTATTCAAGATATAGTTGGCTGTCAAAACAGCTTCCCCCCACATGTTATGTGGTAATCCTGAAGTCAAAAGCAGTGCATTCATCATCTCTTTTAGAGTTCGATTTTTGCGTTCTGCAACACCATTAGATTGTGGTGAATATGGTGCAGTCGTTTGATGGATTATACCACTTGCGTTGCATAATTCCTCAAACGGGGCTACATATTCGCCTCCTCTATCGCTTCGAATCGATTTGATTTTACAACCAAGTTGATTCTCAAGTTCGTTCTTATAATTTTTGAACGCTTTTATTGCTTCATCTTTAATTCTTAAAATATAAATATAGCAATACCTTGTGCAATCATCTATGAAAGTGATAAAGTACTTTTTACCACCTCTAGTTTGCACCATCTTTAAATCACATACGTCCGTGTGAATTAATTCAAGGGGTTTTGTGCTTCGTTCAACCGAGTGAAACAGCAACTTAGTCATTTTTGCTTCAAGACAAATTTCACATTTATCTTGGATATCCAATTCATTAGCCTTTAGTAAATCTACATTTACTAATCTTTTAATGGCTTTTGAATTTACATGTCCCAATCTACAATGCCACAAATTTGAACTCTCAGTCAAGTAAGAGGAAGTAGATGCTTTATTTTTATTAGCCAAAGGCTTTGCAACACTGCGAGTTGCCACACTAAGCTTGAAAAGCCCATCGGTTACATAACCTTTTCCGAGGGATTTTTCAAACTTATACAAAGTAAACCTATCAGACTCAAATACAAGTTTAAACCTCTTATTAACTAGTATTGATCCTGACACTAGGTTCTTGTTGATGTCCGGGACATGCAGCACATCCTTCAAAGTGATCGTGACGCCAGACGTCATCATGAGAATCACGTTACCAACGCCGAGGACTTCGGACGATGCTTGATTCCCCATGTTGATCTTCCTCCCTTCAGCAGCAGTGTAGGAGGCAAACTTGCTCCTATCTGAGCAGACATGAGCAGTAGCGCCGGTGTTGATGTACCAGCCACCCTTGTTATCCACAAGGTTAACCTCTTCGGTGACCACTGCAATGAGGTCGTTTTCATCCCAGTCCTTGAACTCCTTCTCAACGACGTGGGCAGCCGGCTTCTTCTTCTTGCTGCGGCAGTCCTTAGCAAAGTGGTCTTGTTTGCCACATTTGTAGCAGTCGCCTTCAAACTTTTTTGAAGGCTGCTTTCCCTTCCCTTTGTCACTTGGACGGTTTGGGCGAGGGCGTTTGTTGGAGGGACCGCCCCGCTCCAACAGATTGGCTTTGGCTTCAAGTGGGGTGAAGCCCTTAGCCTTTTGGTCGCTTTTGCGCACATCTGCCTCAATGCGCAACTTCCTGATCAAGTCTTCAAGGGTCATCTGCTTTCGCTTGTGCTTGAGATAACTCTTGAAGTCCTTCCAACTTGGAGGGAGCTTGTCAATGATCGTGCACCTTAGGAATTTATCGGGCAAGGTCATCCCTTCAGCCACTAATGAGTGGATGATCATTTGGAGCTCTTGGACTTGCTCCATGACGGGTCGAGAATCGACCATCTTGTAGTCCATAAATTTGGAAGCTACAACTTGTTCCGTCCCTGCAGCATTATCTATGCTATACTTCTTTTCTAGGTTTTCCCACATTTGTTTAGATGTGGTTACATTGGAGTATACATTGTAGAGGCTATCATCTAATGCACTTAAAATAAAATTTTTACATAGATAATCCCCTTTTCTCCAAGCTTCATAGTCCGCCATGACTTCGAGCCTAGTCTCTTGGTCGCTTGGCGCGGGCGGCTCGTTTTCAGTGAGAAAGTTGGCGACGCCCAATGTTGTCAAGTAGAACAACATCTTTTGGTACCACCTCTTGAAGTTAGATCCTCCAAACTTAGGTGGTTTCTCGGCAGGTGGCATCATTCTTGGTGCCAAAGGTGCCGCAGTTGGTCCATGGAAGGGACCAATTCCGTTGCCCCCGAAGGAGCCAACAACTTGGTTGGGCATAGAGCCCCCCATGTTCGTGTTGGGCATAGTGCCCCCCACATTCGTGTTGATCCCGGAAGATCCAACACCAGTATTGAGCCCGAAGGCACCAACACTCGATCCATTAAAGGATCCGAAGGAACCACTAAAAGTGGAACCAACCGAACCACCAAAGGTGGAACCAGTGGACGCCCCGAAAGGGTTGTCCCAAACCCAAGGGACAGTGGATGAGGCGGCTGGGAAGCCGGGGGTTGGCATCATCGAGGGAATCGATGAAGTGTTGACCGGTCCAGTGGTCGCCATGGTGGAGGGAATGGCAGGGGCGGAGGTGGCAGCGGCGGTGTTGGAATCAGTCGACATCTCCAGCAAAGGTATTAAGTGTTTCGAAAGTTTTTAGGTTCAGTTTAGAGTCCAAATTCCTTCAAAGGCAAGTTATATCTCGTCTTGCGATTGTTGGTTTCTGGATTACAAGATAAAATAGTAGGGCGTAATACAACCCAAAAGAAGAAGGAATACAAAAGGAGGAACTGAACTCAAAATTACAACGTAAAAACGAAACTACTAAACCGTGAATTAGCCGAGTCGAGGAGTCCTCTTCCCGCAAGATGAGATACGCCCCGGTAGTGCTCTTCGGTTGGCGTGACGTCCCCAAAGGTAAAACGGCTACGTCTCTATTGATGCAGCACCGCAATCAGTAGAGCTCCGGCGAACGACATGGAGGAGAGGGCAGAGCTTTCGACAGAAAAACAATGCAGAGAGGGAGAGAGCTTATGATGCAGAGAATGCTTGAGAATAATGTAGTGCAGATGCATGGAGTGGCTAGCCTATTTATAGGCTCAGTCCACTGGTGGGGGTCAACAGCCATGATGGCTGTCAACATTGCAGATTCGTAACCGTCGTCGGTTACAGGCGTGTGACAGGAGTGTGCCTTTTGCGTGTCGAGCGTGTGGATTTCTCACGTGGCAGCCGTGACTGTGCCTCGCTTGACGACGTGTCAAGCCACTTGGATTGCTAACTCGGCGGTGGTCTAAAAAGAATAGTTTGGGCCAAGCACCAAGCCCAAAGACCACCCAAACACCAATTGCCAAGATCCAACTCCAAGTCCAAGTCCAAGTCCAAGTCCAAGATCGAGATCGAGATCGAGATCGGGCCCGGGCCCAAGGCCCGCGAGCACGGACACGGGCTCGGGCTCGGGCTCGGGCGGGCGGCGGCGGCGGCGGCGCGCGCGTGTGGGCTCTTTCACCCATCTTGGTCCACTATAATTATTAAGTAACATAAAGTCACTTAATTTATACACATTAAAAGATGTGTTAATCCTCCAATGTGGGATAATTAACACTAGTTAATTATTCCCTAAGCTCCAACTCCAAGCTTTAATTAAAAGCTAATTATGCCCAACTTTAATCCACTATTTCTCACTCACCGGAAATCGGATTAGAGAAAGTGAATATACTACATTTATCTACGTAAAATGTAGATCGACGCTATATCATTTAATTTCGCAAAATTAAACGTCTCGTCACATTTATTATTTGGTCAAAATCCATTGACCGGGCATATTCAATCCATGATTTTTACATTATCCTTAAAATAATGTGACATCATTTTGCGGATGTGAGAGTAATACTGATAAGGGTATTTCCCTTATCACGATGCCGGCGACGATAAACAAGAAGTCCCGGGAGGTAGATTCCCGTCGACAACTCAAGCTTTAAACAAAGTGCATAAAATAAAACAGAAAGAAGCGTAAAACAGAAAGAAGCGTAAATTCATATATTCATTCAATGATTGAAAAGAATAACAATGATACATATTTATAATATTAAATACCTTAACTTAAGGAACAAGAAAATATCCTAAACATATATGGAAAAGTAATGACAAATTAGTAATTAACTAATTAATAAATATATGGGGATATGCACGTATCAAATACATATCTATATATGTAGATAACTTTAGCTAGTAAATGCATGAATCAATGTCAAATATAAAAATGACTGTTCACATACTATACACGGATGGAAGGATAGATGCATGAACAATGAATCGATCATTTCACAAATGGTTATGATATTTCATCAAATGTTGTCTATCTATGACAGGTGAATTACCAGAAGAACTTGGTAACCTGGTAAATCTTGAGATGTTTGCAGCTTCCTTCAACGATTTCTTATATGGAACCATACCATCTTCCATATTTAACATTTCATCATTGAAGGTCTTATCTCTTCAGCAGAACAATTTCTCAGGAAACCTCCCTCCATTTATGGGACTCTCCCTCTCCAAACTCCAAGAGCTTTATCTATACTTTAACAAGCTCAGCGGAAAAATCCCAAGCTCCATCACCAACGCTTCTCAACTTATTGTCATAGAATTGAACAGAAATACATTCACTGGCTCCATCCCAGACTTTGGTAATTTAAGACTCTTGAAAGCACTTCGACTTTGGGAAAACAATTTGACAGGAGCTGAATCTCCCCATCAAGTGATAAGATTTCTCTCTTCATTAGCTAACTGTCGCGATTTACAATACTTGGAAATATCAGACAATCCACAAATGAATGGGATCCTCCCGGCCTCCATTGGGAATTTATCTACTGATCTTGTCACTTTTGCAGCATCAAACTGTAATATAAAAGGTTCTATTCCTCACGGGATTGTAAACTTAAGTAGTTTGCATGGTTTGTATCTTCACCAAAATCATCTCACAGGAGATGTTCCAATACATATAGGAAACTTGAAGCAACTTGAAGGTATAAACCTTGGTACAAATCATCTTCAGGGGTTCATCCCTCATGGTCTTTGCCAAATGAGAATTCTCAACTTGTTGAACTTGAGTGAGAATATTTTCACAGGTGATGTGCCTGGATGTTTGGGAAGGATTAGAACCTTAAGGGAGGTGTATTTGGATTCAAACAAGTTGAATTCCACCATACCTCTTGAATTATGGAATCTCGCAGATCTTACGAGTCTAAACTTGTCCTCAAACTATTTGAATGGTGAATTATCATCTCAAGTTGGTCGCTTGAAGGCTATCAATGAGCTAGACTTGTCTTGCAACCAATTTTCAGGTGATATTCCTAGCTTGATTGCGGGGTGCACTTCTTTGGAGTTCTTGTCTTTGTCGAATAATACGTTTGGAGGATCTATACCCCAATCTTTCGAGAATATGAGATCATTGAACGAGTTATATCTATCTCATAACAATCTCTCTGGTGTTATACCAAAGAATTTGGCTAACCTGGACCTCATGTATCTTGATGTATCTTACAACAAGTTGGAAGGGGAGATTCCAAATGGAGGGTGTTTCATTAACTTCAATGCTGAATCGTTTGCTCAGAACTATGCTCTTTGTGGTGTTGAAAGATTTGGGGTACTAACTTGTGCGAAAAAACATGCTAAATCAAGACTGAAGAGTGTTGCTGAGTTGTTGAAGTATATTTTGCCACCTGTGCTTTCAGCTTTGATATTGGTAGCTTTTGCAGTTATGGTAATAAGGCGATGCAGGCCAAAAAAATTACCATATCAAGATGATACTTCAGTAGGTGATGCTTGGAGGAGAGTTTCGTACTTAGAGCTTGTGCGTGGAACTAATTCTTTCAGTGAAACGAGTCTGCTTGGACGAGGAAGCTTTGGTTCAGTATTCAAAGCGATGCTTTCTGATGATTTGGATGTTGCGGTGAAGGTCTTTGATATGCAATCGGAAGGATCTATGAAGAGTTTTGAGACTGAGAGCCGGATACTAAGTAACATTCGACATAGGAACTTGCTTGGGATAATTGGTTGTTGTAGTAACGTTGAGTTCAAAGCGTTGATTCTTGAGTACATGCCTAATGGGAGTTTGGAGAATTGGCTACATTCTGAAAATTGTTGGTTGGATTTACTGCAGAGGGTGAATATAGCAATTGATGTAGCACTGGCCTTGGAGTATCTGCATCATGGCTATACATTCCCCATTGTTCATTGTGATATAAAGCCGAACAATGTGTTGCTTGATAAGGATATGACTGCTCGTGTTGGTGATTTTGGTATTTCCAAGCTTTTTGATGAAGGGCAGACTGAGGTTCTGACTAAAACATTGGCAACTATCGGATATGCAGCACCAGGTGATGTTTATATGTACTTTGAGATTTATTTTTATGTTTCATTTTGGGTTATTATCAACTCGGGAAAATTTCGTGTGATTAGAGTATGGATCGGAAGGAAAGGTATCCACGAACGGAGACGTGTATAGTTATGGTATAATGCTCTTAGAGATGTTGACCGGGAAGAAGCCCACGGATGATATATTCACTGGAGAAATGAGCTTCAAAGAGTGGATTGGCGAAGCAATACAAGAAAATGCAGTAAGTGAAGTTACAGAACATGGGTTGCTAGCAAGAGAAGATAGGCATTTCAATGAAAAAGAGGGATGTGTGTCATCTATTTTTCATGTTGCAATCAAATGTTTAGTCATTTCACCACATGAAAGAATCAACATGATTGAAGCAGCAGCAACTCTCAAGAAAGTAAGAGCCACACTTTTAGCAGGAACCACAAGGCGTTAGTAATCTCAAAGTGTCTCTTTTTTAAAGTCTGTGCATAAATTCCTCCAGATCTTACTTAAAATTTGGAATACAATGCATAGTCAACACTTGTAGCTGATTTTATTCCTATTTATTTTTTGCTGAATTTATTCATCAAATAATTATAAAGAAAAATATAATCGAAAGCTTCACAAGAACAAGAAAGATGGAGAGAAAAATGAGAGGAATCTTATTGAATCTGAATTGGAATGCTTCGTTGATTACACTCTAACATGAGCCCTTATTTTTAGCTAAGAAGAATTAAAACTAGTCATCAACTAACTTGTTGATCTAACGGTCACAATGAAATCTATCAACTATACAAATCTACGGACAGGATTAAACTCTCATTTAAAACATTCCCTCTATTCTCTAAGTGTTGGGCTGAGTTGATCAAGTTGGGCTGCATTGAGCATACTCCACAATAATCAATTTTTTTACTTCCAATCGTCTTTATTCTATGCATGGTGATTGATATTAATTGCCTCTCGGAGGAAAACAACCTTGTCCCCAAGGCTGAATGCCGAGATCCTCGACATCGTCCACCCCTGCCTCAAAGCCCTCGTTCATGATCTTTGAGGACAATGACTGGGAGACTTTTGGACGGACATTGATGCGTTGGACTGTACTTGAGGCCACATTGAAAACATGGTCTTCGGCCACATGTGTCTGGTAGTCCTCCCGAGACATATTTCTATAAACGACGATTAGGAAGAGACACTGCAGAATGTGCCTGCAAGGGATGACACGAATGTTGCATTGAGGAACGATGAGGAAAGGAGTTACTGGAGTCGTTAGGACTGGTCAAAGGCGTCGAAAAAACTCCATACGTTTGGTCATCTGAACTAGTCACTACAAAAAAAAGCGCTCAATAGTGATGGCGGCCTATAGCTAAACAACTATTGACGGATGAATAACTGAAAAGCGTCAGTCACCAATTAGCGACGGACTAATCCGTCACTAAAGCGAAGCAGCCGCCTATGTTTTCCGTCTTTGGGTGGATTAATAACTTAAGTGACAGACAAATCCGTCACTAAAGTTTTTTATTGACAAGTTTATTAATGACATATCTATCGAAACTTACCCTGTCACTGATCTGTTAAATGAAGAAATTTCACTTGCTTGTGACGGAATTATCCGTCACTAGGTAGCGATCTTTTTTGTAGTGGCATGCGAACAAATCGCAATTCCATAATCAGTCAACTGTCGGCAATGTGGTTTGAGTTTTGCTAAATAGAAACCTAGAAATTGGTGGTAAGATTGGGCAAATGCGACTCAAATGCATCAATGTAATCCGCCAATGACCCATCATAATAGCTAGAAGCTAGGTCTTCATAATCATCGCGAGCCGAATAATAGACAAACCAAATGAAGAGTTCATGCCAAATTTCGGATCAAGAAAGGCCAAATTATCCTTCACGGAAGCCTACGGTTTACATTGATAATTGATCTTTTTCTGATACATTCTTCAAAACCTACATACTACAGATAGGAGTTTACAATAAAAGAATCACAACCATACTTGCACCTAATTGATTCAAATTAATTCTCAATTGATTCACATTCATTCTAATTTATTCAAATACTTACACGAAATAAGAATATAACGCATAACAATATTTATTTCTTAGCTTGATTACGTGTCTAGACTTTGATACACACCGTATTAAATTGGGTAAACAACTCTTATATTTTATCTCATTTATATTTGTGGTTATCCGTGTTTATTTTTCAATATTCGCTACATGGGATGTATTATGGCCCTACTGCCTCTTTAGTGTTAAGCATCAAACAAATCACAGCCATTGGATCTTTAGATTGGATGGTTGGGATAAGCTACATTATTAGACTAAGATGTTACATTATTAGCCGAGCTACATTATTAGACTAAAATGCTACATTATTTTACTAAACTAGTACATTATTAGCCAAACTACATTATTAGATGACGCGTGACATTAATCTAACCGTTAGATCACAAGATCCAATGGACTACAAGTGTTTTGATTTTGAATACTATTTAGCTTATGAATATGAATACATCCATTCGCTACGTTGCATTATATATGGTTCCTTCATTTATTTTATCTTCGATCGCAGCGACAACTTATATCTTTCAACTCATATCATCTAGAATTTTCCTTTTCTTACAAGTAATCCATGATGAGTAGGGTCCCAAATATGCTCACTCCAAAGTGGAAGGTGGTTAGAGTGCCGGCAGACCTAAATGAAATTGTTGTAATTACCCTTGTTTTTTTCCCTTCACTATCTTATAAAACATCGAACACACATATTAGTTATTTATGAGAAGGAATGGGAATCATGAGATAGTTGATTTTTCTTTTCTCAAAGAAGAATCTGATTACGTCTGTTATGGATATACCTAACGCACATTACTATTACACTAAAATTACATGCCACCAACTTTAATTATGTTATAATAATTAAAATGACTTTTCTCTGTCATTGTTGTGGAATTATTTGGCAGGTGGTATGAATATGATGATAATTAGCACGGGTTTGAAAATGGTGAATGTCATTACCAGGTTTATGCACAAAAATTAAGAATTTTTGTGCTATAAGTAAGTGTATTTAACTGTACTGGTTTGTATTTATCACACACTAGAAAGGGATCGATTCTTTTTAAATACTTTATCTTTATTTCGAACTTTGACAAGTGGATCAACCAAAATCATGAGACAAGTTAGTACAATTGAATACTTAGAGCTGCACTATTTAATTACGTGAACTCATGCACATACAAATGCACTACTACTAATATTAAATTATGGATAATAATAAAATGCAAACTCTAAATATGAAACAAACTCCAAACTATGGTCTGAACTGTTAAAAAATGCCAATAAATGACAAAATTTATCAACAGAAAATGTCAACACATTTTCAACATATCATCAATCATTGACACTATATTGACATTTTCTGTTGATGTAATTTTGTAATCATTGATGTAATTTTGTCATCGGTTGACATTTTCTAACGGTCCAGATCATAGTTTGGAGTTTGTACAATATTTAGAGTTTGTATTTGATTACTCCCTCCGTCTCACTATAGGAGTCACTCTTATTGTGGGCACGAGTTTTAATAAATGTAAGGAATAGTGAGTTGATAAAGTTAGTGGAATATGTGACCCACTTTTTTATATTGATTTTATAATAAAATGTGAGTGAAGTGAGTTAGTAGCATGTGACATCTACTTACCATTTATAGTAAAAATGAAATATAATTCTTATTGCGGGACGGACTAAAATAACAAAGTGTGGTATTATTATAGGGAGAAGGGTGTACATTCCATTAAATTATTAAGTGAACTACCTAACCTGCACATTGCACATTTAAGATACTTTTGCATTTCGTTGATTTTATTTTCAAACCACACAGCCCTCAACCACTTAAGGGCATTTCAGTTCATATAATTTTTTTTTTACTTTCTCTCTCATGACATTAATCTATATAGTATATACTATGTTCTACGTTCAAATATTGTTCTCTCTCCACCCTTTTATTACTTTCTCTCTTACTATTAGAGGAGAGAGAAGATAGATGATCGACCTGGAATGTGTTGCGTAATACTTCAGATATCTAAAACGATATTTTTATATCACGTTATAAATACCTAATATGATACTACTAAAATTCAATTACTTAGGTATTTTGTTGTGATTTCATATTTTGATTTCTTGCTTTGGAGAGAGAGAAAACGATAATAAACAATAAAAAAAATGGAGAACAACAAATGAATATGTAACATGAATTAATGTTAGATGATAGAGAGTAAAAATATACTATATATGAAGTGAAATGCCCTTACGAGATTAAGGGGAGTTTGGTCTGAAAATTTCAAAAAGGTGTAAAAGCATCTCAAACATTTAGTGTAAAGTTGAGAGACCTCTCATAATACTATATTTTTTTGAGCAACCGTGGAATATGCAACCATGTGAATAGGTCCCTTTTATATAGTTCACTCTAAATTATTTAGTGAATAGTGTATGACGAAGTTGCCTTCTATAAAAAAAAGACAAAGCAAAAATGGTATTTTAACGAGATAGTTGAAAGGAATATATAGAATAGATTCGATGTCTATGAGATTTTGTTAGTTTTGAAATCAGTCATATTTTACACCTAATTACACTTGAATAGGTATAATTGTTTTGGCACCTTTTACAATTTAGTTCAATAGAAAGCGTTACAGAATTTGTACTGTGGCTAAACATAATTCAATCAGCATAATAATTGGAGGCATATGCAAATGTGCTCATTGTTAGCACTTTTTTACACCAAATTTCAAAGGATTAATAATTAAAGACAACAACTCAAAGTGGTACTAGCTCAACAAAACATACCAAAAAGGAACATGGTGTGGGGGTAGGGGCATGTTGTTAATCCTATAAATACAACTTACAATACCCTAATTCCTCATCAAGTCAACCCACACAAGCCCAATTAATACACCACAACAATGCCTACCACACTTGTTCATTTACTAAGTATTATTTTTTGTTTGATTATCAAGTCTTCAAATGCATTAACTCCTGATTACTATCTTCAAACATGCCCCAATGCTGAGGCCACCATCACCAAGGCTGTGAGGAGAGCCATAATCAAAGACAAAACAGCTCCAGCAGCTCTACTCAGACTTCACTTCCATGACTGCTTCATTAGGGTAACCTCTCTTTATTTCTTATAGTAATTATATATTTAAATTCTTGCAATATTTGAGATTAATGTGAGTTATATTATTTTCGAAGGGTTGCGATGCCTCGGTGCTGCTGGACTCCAAGGGAAACAACAAGGCAGAAAAAGATGGACCTCCAAACATTTCCTTACATGCATTTTATGTGATTGACAATGCTAAGAAGGAGCTCGAAAAGATGTGCCCCGGTGTCGTCTCATGTGCTGACATTTTGGCTGTTGCTGCTAGGGATGCTGTTGCACTTGTAATTCCTCTACTACTTCCATCATAATACTAAGATTCTTTTCATATAGTTATAGTTTCTATAATTTTTTGAATTTTTGCTTAATTTTTCATGTCACAAGTCTGGAGGTCCAACATGGGATGTCCCTAAAGGGAGGAAAGATGGCAGAGTTTCAAAGGCTAATGATACATTGCAATTACCATTTCCCACTTTCAACATTTCTCAATTGCAACAAAGCTTCTCAAAAAGAGGCCTCTCTTTGGATGATTTAGTTGTACTCTCAGGTAATGGGCCTAGTGACTGAGGTGGGCCTCAGCCCCTTCCAAAAAATATAGTACTACTACATTTTTTTGCTCCTTCCAATATATGAAATTCGGAATTAAAATTTCCTGACTCCGCCACTGCTGCTACAGGAGGACACACACTTGGTTTCTCGCATTGTTCGTCCTTCCAGAACAGAATTCACAGCTTCAGCAACGCAACGGAAGTGGATCCATCGATGAACCCGGGGTTTGCAGCCAGTCTGAGGCGGATTTGCCACGTGCACAACAAGGTGAAGAATGCTGGGGCCAATCTGGACTTTACACCAAATGCATTTGACAATGTTTATTACAAGTTGCTGCTAAAAGGGAAGAGCATATTTTCGTCGGACCAGGCACTTCTTGCTACTTCCAGGACAAAGGCATTGGTCGGGAAATTCGCCACCTATGAGAAGGAGTTCTTTGATGCATTTGGCAAGTCTATGATCAAGATGAGCAGCATCAACGGCGGTGGAACTGAGATCAGACTTAACTGTGGATTAGTTAACTGATTTGCAATTGGATTGTTAGTTCTGTCTTCCTAGGATATGTTTTGTTGTTTCTCATGGTTTTCATTTTGCAGTGCAGAATATTAAGTGCATTTGTAACTTCATTTTATTGTACTAGTAATTGTTTTCATTTCCCCTTGACTAAGTGTAAAAGAAAACACACAAAGTGAATTTATAGTATATTAAAATTAATAACATAAATAAATAAAAGATTTAAAGAATAATCTTCATCTAAATCATAACTTTTAATTGATTTCTAATTAAGCATGTAACCTTTCAAAAAGTATAGTAAGTTAAACCCTAGTTTGTTTTGTTCGCATACTAATAATATTATGATAAAATTTATTGTGACTTTCGTATCTTTTGTCATTATATCTTCAGATTGGATTTCCTATTATGCTCAATTGTACAGCAGGTTTTCTCTTAAAAATTAAAATACTGAGAAAAACAGAGACTTGATTGCTGCATTTTATGACTCAGATGCTCTGTTTTAGTGCACAGCATCATGGCCTGCTGTGCAATAGAGTACAGCGGAGGATCTCAACCCTATAACAAAGTAGAACAATGAACAATTAAAATGTAGAACAATGTCAAATTTGTCCAAAATTCAATCAAAAGTTATACTCCCCCGTCTCAAGGTTCCTTTTAGTTTTTTTCATAAAAGATGTCACATTTTTTTAAATGTTTATCTCACGTTAATGTACTAAAATATATTTTCTCTCTACCGTTATTCAAGTGTGATATCTATTTTAGGACGAAGGGGTATTAATGAACATGATAAATTTCCTTAAAATTTATTTTTTATTCCTTTCGTGTTTTCATTAGATGTCTCATATTCTCTTATTTGGATTGTCCTCATTAAATGTAACATTCACTTTCACTATTTTTAGTAAGCGGATCCACATTCGGACATTCCACTAACTTATTTGTTTACAATTATTATAAAAATAATAACCCTCCCCATTCCCACATAGTTGAGGCGGAATTTTTTGACACGGAATTTAAGAAATGGATGTTTAATGTGTTAAGTTGATAGATAAAAAAAAGTATTTAGGGGAAAAGGTAGAATTAAGAGATTACAAAGTGAATAAAACATAGGGAATAAAGTAAGAGAGAGTAAACTAAGAGCGAGAAAATTATCATACTATGTATAGAAATGATTCAACTATGAGAAAACTTCCTAAAATGAAAAAATGACTTAACTATGAGGGATCGGAGGGAGTATATAAAAATTGGTTTCACGATCCACTAACATTTTTTCAATCAGCTTGGTTTAACAAAGTTAAACAATTTATTAAACATAAAACAAATATAATATATACATGGATTAATTTTATTGGTGCTTCCAATGCAATTTTTGAGGTAATTACGTGTTATATACACAATGTTTCACCATTTTTTCAATTTAGTACAAAATGTTTTAAATTTACAAATTTCGTACAAAAATTTACTTAATATTCCAAATTCATACATTCTGTCAAATTCCTCTAACACCGTAATTTTTTTCTTTTTTTTCTTTTTGTTCACTCCAAAATTAATTTACCGTAAATTATCACTGTGATGAGCAAGAAGAAAGAAGGTTAACTGTGTACTGGTAGAAATCACTCTTCTCTCACTAGATTCGTGGATCTTCCCTTTCTTTATATTGCGCATCATTCGTCAATGCATAGTTAGAGCATCCACAATGGTCTAGGACCTCCCATAGCCCTCACATAGCCTCCATACTGCCACATCATCAGCACTAAAATTCTCCTGCCACATCACCTTGCCACATCAACTGGATATCAAATAGCCCTCACATAGCCTATCCACATCACTAATAACAATTATATAAATTTAATTTACAATTGTAGCAACATACGGAATTTAATTTACGAGATAAATACACGAAAATTGAATAATACTATTAAAATTTCAAAAAGTACAATAATTTAAAAAAAATACATTTAAAAAAACTACATAAATTTAAATAAAAACTAATGCCTTCTAATCCTCCGCGCCCACAACTCTTCAATTAAATCCTTTTGGAGTCGAATATGAGCCTCCGTCTGATGCATGTCGGCATGTGCTTGGAGGAGGGCTTCTTCATCGTGTGGTACCCCACCTCGTACGTTGGCGGCGGCGACGCCGTGGCTTGGACCGGCTTCATCATCGTCATTGGCCCAATCAGTCAGTTGTACACCTTCATCTTCGACAATCATGTTGTGCATGATAATACAGGCGTACATTATATCAGCAATGCAGTCGACATGCCACAAACGCGTTGGTCCCTTCACTGCAGCCCATCGCGCCTGAAGCACACCAAATGCGCGTTCCACGTCCTTTCGCGCCGACTCCTGCCGCGTCGCAAAGTAGGCCTTCTTCGCATCTGATGCGCACCTGATCGTCTTCACAAAGACGGGCCACCTAGGGTATAACCCATCCGCCAAGTAGTAGCTCATATCATGCTGGTTGCCGTCGGCGACAAAACTGATGGTCGGACCGACGCCCTGGCACTGCTCGTTGAAAAGGGGCGACGAGTTGAGGACGTTTAGGTCGTTGTTCGAACCGGCTATCCCAAAATACGCATGCCAAATCCACAGCCGGTAATCAGCTACGGCCTCGAGGATCATCGTGGGATTCTTTCCCTTGTAGCCGGTCGTGTAGAACCTCTTCCAGGCAGCGGGACAGTTCTTCCACTCCCAATGCATACAATCTATGCTGCCTAACATTCCCGGGAACCCATGCTACTCCCCGTGCATCCGCAGCAGATCCCGGCAATCTTCGGGGGTAAGCTTTCGGAGATACTGATCACCGAATACTTCAATCACGCCCTGACAGAAATACTTCATACATTCGAGGGCAGTCGTCTCACCGATGTGGAGGTATTCGTCCCACATGTCTGCCAAAGTGCCGTAGGCCAACTGCCTGATTGCCGCAGTGCACTTTTGAATAGGGGTGTGGCCGGGTTTGCCAGCCGCATCATGCCTGAAGCGGAAATACAGATATCGCTACTCCAAACCGTTAACAATACGCATAAACAAGTCTCGCCTCATCCTAAAACGACGCCTGAAATGGTTGGCGTTAAAACGCGGCTCCTCTACGAAGTAATCTGTGAACAGGCTCTGATGTGCAGCTACATGATCACGATCAACCACTTGTCGACGGCGGACAACTGGTCGTGGGCGAGGTACCGGCGGCTGCATATAACTCTGCATCCATCGATCAACCTCACGGCTCGTATAGGCATCTAGCTCTTCGTTCAGCATACGCTCGTACTCATCAACATCCCCATCACTACCACCACCACCACTACCACCGGCATTACTCATTTCTTAAATTGATCTTGTACAGAAAGAAAGATAGAGAGAGTACTCGTTAAAACAAGTGGTGCGAATGAAAATAACGTCCAAAGCGCGTATATATAGTGTTTTCGAAAAAACAAAAAAAAATTTAAATTCTGACGTCGGTCTGGCGCCGATCCTGGGTCTATAATGGCGCCGTGAGGATCGGCGTTAGAACCGGCGTCACCACACGAATCGGCATGGATACGCCGAAATTGACGCCTATTTCTCCGACGCTGGTCGCAATGGTTCGACGTCAGAACCGGCGTCGGCGAAAAATCGGCGTCGCGGTTTTGACGCCTCCATTGCTGATGCTCTTATAAAACTTTTACAAAAGCTTTGCAAAAAGTTAATTGGGTGTGATAAATAATTTTGTCGGGAAGAAAGAGAGAGATAATAGAGATTGGTGAGCTGCTTTGTATGTTTGTAAGCAAGAAAGGAAGAAGTAATTGTCCTAGTGGCAAGGAGTTTAGACATTATTGCATGAGGTGCCGAGTTCGAGCCCTCTTGAGATTAGTTGTAATTTCCTCCTATCTATAGTATAGAAGTTTATTTGTAATTTCAGTATATGGGTATATTTGTAAATTCCCCTTTATATAGGAGATAATTTTAAAAAAATTAGATATAAAATATTTAAAATTTACAAATTTCATACAAAAAAAATACAAAAGAAATATTAAGTTCAACAATTTTATGCTTATGGTCTTGTGTCTTTCTTGTATATAGATAAAAGATGAGAGGAGATTTGGGGAATTTTGATTCTCAGGTATTAAAATGGACGGAAATTTTGGAGTGTGAACAGAAAGAAAAAAAAAGAGGAGAATTAACAGTGTTAGAGGAGTCGAAGAGAATCTCCTGCTTAAAAACTCCAACTTTATTTCTACTCCAACACTGACTGACTTTATTTCTACTCCAACATTTACTGACACAATAAAATAATATTGAGATTTGCATTGGAAATCAGAATTTGTTGGAATATATAATTGAGTAAAGGCTAAAATTGGTCCTAAACATATAGTCATTTTACGATTTTGGTCCTAAATATTATCTTTTGGATTTTTTGGTCCTGAACATATGGACATTTGATCATTTTGGTCCTGCACATATGGAAATTTGATCATTTTGATCCTCCGTCAACATTTTCGTTAAAAACTAACGGTCAACATTATCTTTTGGATTTTTTGGTCCTGCACATATGGATATTTGATCATTTTGGTCCTGCACATATGGAATTTTGATCATTTTGGTCCTCCGTCAACATTTCGTTAAAAACTAACGGTCAACGGCCGATTTTTTACTAAAACAATGGGTTGGGTCGGGTCGTGTTTGGGTCGGGTTTGGGTTACACGTTAAGAAAAAAAATAATTATTTTTTATTAATTAAAAAATTATAAAACTTTAATTTTTAGTTATTTTTGTTGAATAATCAAAATTAAAGTATACTAATATTAAATCTATATAATATAATTAAAAAGTATTTTTAATAAAATCTAAGCATAATATTTTCTTCAAATTCATGAAAAAATTAATTAAAAAATACTATACTTTAATTTTATTAATTAAAAAATATTAATTAATTTTTTAAGAATATTATGCTTAGATTTTAATGAAAATATTATGCTTAGATTTTAAGAAAAATATTATTTTTTTCTTAACGTGTAACCCAAACCCGACCCAAACACGACCCGACCCAACCCATTGTTGTAGTCAAAAATCGGTCGTTGACCGTTAGTTTTTAACGAAAATGTTGACGGAGGACCAAAATTATCAAAATTCCATATGTGCAGGACCAAAATGATCAAATGTCCATATGTGCAGGACCAAAAAATCCAAAAGATAATGTTGACCGTTAGTTTTTAACGGAAATATTGACGGAGGACCAAAATGATCAAATGTCCATATGTGCAGGACCAAAAAATCCAAAAGATAATGTTTAGGACCAAAATCGTAAAATGACTATATGTTCAGGACCAATTTTGGCCTTTACTCTATATAATTTGGAAAATTAACTCAACTTTTTGGAAGAAACGTCTAACCTGCACTTTTTGTACAATATCTTCGAAACGTTTTGCATTTACTACATGATTACCCCCAATTATCCAATCCAGCAGCAATTAAGATCAAATTTGAAGTGTTAAAGTTAGGGTTCAATTGTCATTTAATCACATTTGTATTACAAATCGACTAATTCAGTGCAATTCAAACAGCAATGACAGCAGCAGACGATGAGCAACACAACTCCCATCTAAATCCCCAAATTTCTGAACAGACAAGCGACATTTCTGAGATTGAGCAAAAGCAACCGAAACAAGAAGATAAAGAATTGCGACGGCTTTTGTTGCCTAATGTGGACGAATTGCCGCAAGTTCCCCCTTCCTCTATTGAAGCCAATTTCACAACTTTTTTCGCTACAGGTATGCTTCAAATCCTAATTTCAATATTTTTCTGTAGAGAAAGGAGAACATACATAATAGTGTCACCGTAACCCTTTATATTGTGATATGCATATGTTATCAGTTTTCTCTTTATTTAGCCCTTTTTTTCTAGATTTGATGGAGCTTGGACATGATCAATATGTTCATCGTCATGCCAATGGGTATGTTCTTTCTATTAGCCTTGTGCTCATTGGTATCATAGTAGAACATGTGTATTATACATACTTGTAGATATGTTTTGTATATGAATTCGGTTTATTCTGATTAATAGGCTGTGTGTAATTGGTTTGGCTCCACACCACTTGGCATTGAAGGAGAAAGGGGGATTGTTTCCGTTGATTTTAACGTTGGGAAATCGGACCGGAGTGGAATTAAAGTCACTGGAAAACGCAAGAAGGTTGAATCTCTGTCACTTTCTCATCGTGTAATTGTGCAAATATTTCGGTCCAGGCTTCAAGTCATAGATTGTTTGTTGTTATATCATGTTTATGTATTTGGATATGAAGATATAGTGGAATGGGGATAGTAACTTTGTGGATGTATTTATGCCAACTCTGTTTGCCAAGTGTTTTTGAAGTAGTTATAGAGAAATGATCCATTTTGTGCTTATTGTGTGCTAGATTTTGCTTCAGTTCATCAGCTGTTGATGCTCAGCAGTGTTAATATATGAGTGTTATTTGACTCCTATCAATTGAGAGTGAAAGCTTAGGCGATATAAATTCTCTTAACCTTCACAAATTCGTTACTATCCATGTTCAAATGATGGTAATCTTTATCTAATTCAGGACCAATTGCTAATTGTGCGTGATGTAATTGTATTTCATCTGACCTTTGCAACACATCTGTTAGAAAATTCTCCTATTGAAAATTGTGCGGAAACTTTGTTGCTTTTTGTTGTCAAAGAAATTATGGTTTAGACATAATACACAGAGTCCATCTGAAGTCGGTATTCAGTGAAGTAACATACACAAAGCTAGCTAATCAGGAGGCTTTAAGTTACACATGTCAATAAGCTTAGATGTGTCTTACATGCAAGGATCCATAGGTATTAATTTTTTTTATTTCCTAGAAGTTTAAGTTGATCCTTTTTAGTGTAGATCTTTCGTCTTTCATGTTTGCATCTTTGGAAGGGTTGCAGAAATATATTAGTACTAGTACTTATTAGCGAAATAGCTATTTCACAATTGAAGGTCAAGTCTCATTATATATCTGATATATTGGAGTTTATAATCATGTTTTTTTTGCAGAATGCACAGCGTTTTGAATCCAACACGGCTTTATGCAAAGTGTTCACTGCTGAGGGTTCTTACATAGTGAGGTTAAATTTGTCTTATTCTTACTTCTAAATCATGTTGTTCTTGATTAATCAGATCTCACATTTCTCTTTCAGATGTTGGTTAAAAGGGTCTCTATTGGAAGTGAATGATAGGCTAATCAAGCAACCGGAATTGCTTAACACGATGGTAGGTGAATTTGTGTCATCTTCAATGGCTATCCATTCTCTCAAGCTACACTTGTGTTTGTGATCATTTTTAAAGTTCTTGGTTCCAATCTCCTAGAAGCTTTTGAATTGTCCATAAAAGTTGAACTGTTAGCTTATAACTAGAGAACATTTAACAACTTGAGCAAAAAAAAAAGTATGTTGTACAACATAATGGAGTTCTGCGTTGCTTGCTGCATTAGGGTTGGAAAATGGAAATGGTAAGGGATAGGCATGCTTGATTCTTAAAAACCTAATAATGGGTATTGCTTCTTTAGATCTCCAAGATCAGTAAGTGTATTTAGTGAAATTCTGTTTATTTTTCAATCCATCCATGCTCACCTGATCATTGATTAGTAACACTATAATCTGTGACTGTAGCTAGAGAGTGGGGTATGTTGCAATTATGATGCCAATACCTGCAGATTGGCTCACAGCCAAGGCTTCTCTGCTGGACTTTGAAAGCTATCAGAAGCTGAGAACGAAGCAGTGAGTCGATTTATGCTCGCCAATGCTTGCTTCTTACGCTGTGAGTCATGAGGGGCTGTTGCAACAAACTGCATTGTCAGCCTTTCGAAAACGTTGATGGATAGAAATAGTGATCAAACATTATCATTCTTTTCTAGTTTATTTGTTTAACTTTGTAACTTTTATCTCTAACTTTAATGCTATCTCATTAAAGGGACTTCAACAGATATATGCATTACTTCTTGTACACAATAAAATCACAGTTCTCAACTATTGGTAAGCAGTAGATTGTAGATATATTTGACCTTTTTTTTATTTAAGGGTTATTAGTGCCTAAGATCATGTTACTATTCAAAATATTAATGTTTTCCATAAACTTGAAATTTGGTAAACTAGACTCTAGTTTGATGTGGTACTTCAAAATATGTTGACTTGGCCAGCATTTCATGAAACGACATTGTTTTAGTAAGTACTATTAACATCTAATACTACACAACTTTACGAAATATTAATATTTTCCACGAACTTCAAAGTTGCTATAGTATCTCAAACTTCAAAGTTGCCATACATGAATCAGAATTTGCACGTGACATGTCATTTTGTATAAATGTATATATTCTCCCTTCATTTCTCCTTAAATTAAATCATCTATTTTCCAAGCCCAGTCCGAACCAGTCGATCCAGAGAAACTCACAAGACCAAGTGATTTTGTGCCTGAAACTCACTCGGTCCGAGTGGAGCTGAGAAGACAGAGCGACTGACAGGATTGTGATCCAAACATCACTTGGACCGAGTGAGGCCGACAGATTATTAGTAGAGCAAACATTCACTGAATAAATAAAACATAAAAGGTGTCTGAGCAAAATCAAACACGAGGGGCGGAAAAGATGCATCAAGAATATGAGACTCAAATTATTTTTGTTCCACACTTAGCAGTGATAGTTGCTTTTAGTTTAGAGCATTTGGAGATGTTTTATCCAGCTGCATTTTGACAGGCATAGAAATATTCTCAAAAAGTTTATTAACAGAGGGGCAAATATACTTATATAATATGGATAGGACGAGTTCGGTTAAAATGTATAACCGTACAAAATAAAGTTAGAGAAACGAAGAAAATTGTCTAAAAGCAGCCCTAGCAGAAGCAACCTTACAGACCATCATGACTCAAATGAGCCACTGGATCTTCTCTTTGCACCAATCAAGCTTTTATTGGCAGCTTTAGATATTCTATTTGCGCTTGCTCTATTCAAAAGCCCACGGGTACTCTCGCCGGATTTCCTCTTCTACCTCTGCTGTGAAGTCATTCTTGATGTTGAAGGTCTTCAAGATCTCCTCTGGAGTTTTTACCTTGATCTTGTCGGCGACTGCCTGGCAAGTCAGGTCCAGAAGGGTTTTGATATTCAAGTAATTAGCAGCCTGATGTGAACAAATGCAAAAACAGTTGTGTAAATCACAATGAAATGCACATAAAACACCAACATTCATCTCTGGTTGGTAACTACAGAAACAAGAGTTTTAAAGCAATGATCAGAAGAAGTCACTCTCATCAGCCAGCCTTCAAGATCCAATTTCAAGGATCGGATTACTCATAAATGGTTAGCAATTTTACATTATCAGAGAAACTATCCAAAACAAGTCATTCTCAACTTGCAGCTAAACTACAAGATTCAATTCCAAAAACCATATCTTGTATGCAAATCCCGAGGTTCAGTCGTTAACCATCATTATCATCATAGAGAATTAGAAAATATCAGCAAGAACCGCACAAACATATTATGGTGAGTTATTTTGCTAAAACAAAGGTACCATGACTCGCAGTTTTACAGGACTTAAAATTTATATCAGCAAGCAGAGTCATTATTGAAACCACTCAAATAAAAGCATCACACCGTGCACGTGCATTATTACAATCACTACCTCTAACCAAGTAGACGATGTAAATTTGGCGGGTAACAATCAACTACGGTGTCGCTCGGAATAACAATCTAGGATTAAGTTGTGAGATTATTTTAGTTGGAACGAGTGGCTATGACTCATTATTATACGATTATACATCTAAGACTAAAAACCAAGCATAATACATATTCAATCACGAGATATAATCTTTCAAACCGAATAGACCCTAAATATTATGAAATGGGGGCAGAGTTCGCAGATATGGACCTCTAAACAGCTGAAAAAGCAACAAGAGGAAAATCACAAGGATGAAGGAAAAATAGAGTAGTGCCAAACAATTCTCTGGATCTAAAAACAACAGTTATTGGAGTTAAAAAAAACAGAGCAACCAACATAAACAGGAAACCCTAACGCACAATTCACAACACAACAAAATCTAGGGGCACAAAATCAAATAAAACCGAGATTTATACCAAAATAAGGTCGACGAGCGTGGCTTCATCGACCCTGACGAAATCATCGTCGAAGGCCTTGAGCTCCTCATCGGAGACGGCGGAGGCGAGCTTGTCCTCGGAATTGGTGGCGGAAGCGGCGGCATCGACGTGTCGCTTGCAGTATTCGATGACTTTGGATAGGATTTTACCGGTGACGTTAGGAAGGGGGATGACGCCGTCGGCGCAATCAACCTCGATCATGTGCTTGATGATCTGCGGCTCCCGGGCAACCGACTCGTCCACCTCAAACACCTCGCCGTCAGAACTGCGCAGGGTGATCTTCTTGCTTCCGTTCTCATCCGTGGACGACGACATCGTCTCCAAATTGAATATCGAATTTGAGCCAAGGAGACTTAGAGAGAGATGATCACAAGATAACGATAAGATAATTGGGGAATGGAGTTTTAAAGTACTCCCTCGGTCCCACTTTAGAGTCCCGTTGATCAATTTTTTTGAGCGTGCCGCTTAGAAGTCACGGTTAGGATAAACTAATAAAAAGTAAGTAAAGAGTGTTAAAGGTAGGTCTCAATATCGACTACAACATTTATTTATTACATAATCAATTAATAATGAGTCCCAACATCCACTATAACATTTATTTATTATACACTTAAACACTTTCTTAAAACCTGTGTAGATTACCGGACTCCTAAAGTGGAAAAGAGGGAGCATAAAATAATACTCCCTCCGTCCAGTGTTACTTGCACTTATTTTCTTTCTGGGCGTCCCAAGTTATTTGCACTCTTTCCATTTTTAGTAAAAATTATCACATACAGTCGCAATTGTTGACTTTGCTATACACTCATTCCTTAATCTCCGTGCCGAAAAATCCAAGCCCCTTGGCCTAGTGGTAAAGGGTGCTGGATACCGCGTCCATCCTGGAGGTCTCGAGTTCGAACCCTGGGTGGCGTAATTTGTCTTTCCTCCTTGTTATAGGAGTTGATTTGTAATTTCCTCCTTCATATATATGATATACTACCTCCGTCCGCCAAAATTCGTCCCGGTTTGACAGGGCACGGGTTTTAAGAAATGTAATAGAAAGTGAGTTGAAAAAGTTGGTGCATTGTGGGACCTACTTTTATATATTAGTTTTATAATAAAATGTGAGTAGGAATGAGTTAGTGGAATATGAGGCCCACTACCAAAAATGATAAAAGTGAAATGGGACAAATTTTGGGGGACGGCCGAAAATGGAAAGTTGGGACAAATTTTCAGGGACGGAGGGAGTAAATATAAGAATCAAGCATGCCTATCCCTTACCATTTCCATTTTCCAACCCTAATGCAGCAAGCAACGCAGAACTCCATTATGTTGTTCAACATACTGTTTTTTTGCTCAAGTTGTTAAATGTTCTTTAGCTATAAGCTAACAGTTCAACTTTTATGGACAATTCAAAAGCTTCTACGAGATAGGAACCAAGAACTTTAAGAATGATCACAAACACAAGTGTAGCTTGAGAGAATGGATAGCCATTGAAGATGACACAAATTCACCTACCATCGTGTGAAGCAATTCCGGTTGCTTGATTAGCCTATCATTCACTTCCAATATAGACCCTTTTACACAACAGATGTGTTGCAAAGGTCAGATGAAATACAATTACATCACGCACAATTAGCAACTGATCCTGAATTAGATGAAAGATTACCATCATTTGAACATGAAAAGTAACGAATTTGTGAAGGTTAAGAGAATTTATATCGCCTAAGCTTTCACTCTCGATTGATAGGAGTCAAATAACACACTCATATATTAACACTGCTGAGCATCAGCAACTGATGAACTGAAGCAAAATCTAGCACATAATAAGCACAAAATGGATCATTTCTCTATAACTACTTCAAAAACACTTGGCAAACAGAGCTGGCATAATTAATTCTTAATTAAAACTAAAGTTATTTCTGCTAGGCTGTACAGCAATATAATTAGAATGCACTGCTGAAAATTCAGAGGGAAAATTTCCATTGCGGTTCACTTCAAGCATAATAAATTTAGTACGAATCATGAGTGTAAATTGCAGTTCACTTAAGAATTTTCGAAAAATTCTTAATATTAAAAATTCTTAATAAATTATGCAGTTCAAGCATAATATAATTCTTAATTTTTGAAAAATTAAGAATTTAGTTTTAATTAAAAAAATTACTTTTAAATATTAAAAACATAATCAAATCACAATCAAAATTAAATTTTATGAAAATTATTTTATAATTAAATTTATAATTTTGATTTTTATAATTAATATATTTAATAATTTCATAGTACTATTTTTTATTTTTATTTTTAGTGAAAGAGAGAGAGAAGAAATGTTGAAAAAAGTGAAGTGAATAATATCATTTTAGGTGGTTGAAGTGAATAATATCATTTTAGGTACTCAAACTATAAGAAAATATCATATTTAGTACTATATAAAGAAAATATCAAATTCAGTACCTAGATATGAAAGTCCCAAAATGCCCTTCATGCCTTGGGGGCATTTTAGGTGTAAAATTGTGATGAATAGTGAAAAAGTACCAGAAATATGATTACATCTTAGTTCAGGGACTACCCACGATATTTTTAAAGTTCAGGGACCATTGGTGTGCAAAAGGCATAGTTCAGGGACTATTTGCGTAGTTCACTCTAAAGAGAAAGGGAAGATCCACGAATCTAGTGAGAGAAAGTGATTTCTACCAATACACAGTTTACCTTCTTTCTTCTTGCTCATATCACAGTGATAATTTACTGTAAATTAATTTGGGAGTGAACAAAAAGAAAAAAAAGAAGAGACGTAACGGTCTTAGAGGAATTTGACTAAAGGTATGAATTTGGAATATTAAGCAAACTTTTTGTATAAAATTTGTAAATTTAAAACATTTTGTACTAAATTGAAACAATGGTGAAACATTGTGTATATAACACGTAATTACCTCAAAAATTGCATTGGAAGCACCAATAAAATTAATCCATGTATATATTATATTCGTTTTGTGTTTACTAAATTGTTTAACTTTGTTAAACCAAGCTATTGAAAAAATGTTAGTGGATCGTGAAACCAATTGTTATATACTCCATCCGTTCCCTCATAGTTAAGTCATTTTTTCATTTTATGAGGTTTTCTCATAGTTAAATCATTTCTATACATAGTATGATAATTTTCTCACTCTTAGTTTACTCTCTCTTACTTTATTCTCTATGTTTTATTCACTTTGTAATCTATTAATTCTACCTTTTCCCCTCTATTACTTTTTTATCTATCAACTTAGCACATTAAATATCCATTTCTTAAATTCCGTGTCAAAAATTCCGTCCCAACTATGAGGGAACGGGGGAGGGTTATTATTTTTATAATAATTGTAAACAAAATAAGTTAGTGGAATGTCCGAATGTGGATCCGCTTACTAAAAATAGTGAAAGTGAATGTTACATTTAATGAGGACAATCCAAATAAGAGAATACGAGACATCTAATGAAACCACGAATGGAATAAAAAGTAAATTTTAAGGAAATTTATCATGTACATTAATACCCTTTCATCCTAAAATAGATGTCACACGTGAATAACGGTAGAGAGAAAATATATTTTAGTATATTAACGTGAGATAAACATTTAAAAAAATGTGACATCTTTGTCACTTCACTTACTGCATTTCAAAAGAAAAGATCTCCTTGAATTCTTGTTGCGGCTCGTTGCAGTGATAGGGAAGGGAATGGATCCTCTACTATCTCTTTTTTTTGGGATGAGTAAACTTTGGTGGAGGGATGAGACAGGTGAAAGTGACGGTATTTAGGTATGAGGAAAAGCAAGTGAACTGACAAAATCCTATGTCAAATATTCTCATGATCCTATCTCAAATATTCTCCTATGTCAGGAGATATTTCTCATGATCCTATCTCAAATATTCTCCTTTGTAAGAAGATATGATTGCCTGCTATAAGTAAATGCAGCATTTAATGCTATGTGGAAAAATTAGTCGTAGTATTAAATGCTTTGTGGAAAAAAAATTAATCTCATTTGTGAGGAGATATGATTGCCTGCTATAAGTAAATGCAGCATTTAATGCTATGTGGAAAAATTAGTCGTAGTATTAAATGCTTTGTGGAAAAAAAAATTAATCTCCTTTGTCAGGAGATATGATTGCCTGCAATAAGTAAATGCAGCATTTAATGCTGTGTGAAAAAATTAGTCGTAGTATTAAATGCTTTGTGGAAAAAAAAATTAATCTCCTTTGTCAGGAGATATGATTGCCTGCTATAAGTAAATGCTGCATTTAATGCTGTGTGGAAAAATTAGTCGTAGTATTAAATGCTTTGTGGAAAAAAAATTAAACTCCTTTGTCAGGAGATATGATTGCCTGCTATAAGTAAATGCTGCATTTAATGCTGTGTGGAAAAATTAGTCGTAGTATTAAATGCTTTGTGGAAAAAAAAATTAATCTCCTTTGTGAGGAGATATGATTGCCTGCTATAAGTAAATGCAGCATTTAATGTCGTGTGGAAAAATTAGTCGTAGTATTAAATGCTTTGTGGAAAAAAAATTAATCTCCTTTATCAAGAGATATGATTGCCTGCTATAAGTAAATGCAGCATTTAATGCTGTGTGGAAAAATTAGTCGTAGTATTAAATGTTTTGTGGAAAAAAAAATTAATCTCCTTTGTCAGGAGATATGATTGCCTACTATAAGTAAATGCTGCATTTAATGCTGTGTGGAAAAATTAGTCGTAGTATTAAATGCTTTGTGGAAAAAAAATTAAACTCCTTTGTCAGGAGATATGATTGCCTGCTATAAGTAATGCAGCATTTAATGCTGTGTGGAAAAATTAGTCATAGTATTAAATGCTTTGTGGAAAAAAAATTAATCTCCTTTGTCAGGAGATATGATTGCCTGCTATAAGTAAATGTAGCATTTAATGCTGTGTGGAAAAATTAGTCGTAGTATTAAATGCTTTGTGGAAAAAAAATTAATCTCCTTTGTCAGGAGATATGATTGCCTGCTATAAGTAAATGCAGCATTTAATGCTGTGTGGAAAAATTAGTCGTAGTATTAAATGCTTTGTGGAAAAAAATTAATCTCCTTTGTCAGGAGATATGATTGCCTGCTATAAGTAAATGTTGCATTTAATGCTGTGTAGAAAAATTAGTCGTAGTATTAAATGCTTTGTGGAAAAAAAATTAATCTCCTTTGTCAGGAGATATGATTGCTTGCTATAAGTAAATGCAGCATTTAATGCTGTGTGGAAAAATTAGTCGTAGTATTAAATGCTTTGTGGAAAAAAAATTAATCTCCTTTGTCAGGAGATATGATTGCCTGCTATAAGTAAATGTTGCATTTAATGCTGTGTGGAAAAATTAGTCGTAGTATTAAATGCTTTGTGGAAAAAAAATAAATCTCCTTTGTCAGGAGATATGATTGCCTGCTATAAGTAAATGCAGCATTTAATGCTGTGTGGAAAAATTAGTCGTAGTATTAAATGCTTTGTGGAAAAAAAATTAATCTCCTTTGTCAGGAGATATGATTGCCTGCTGATAAGTCGAATTCTAGGCCTTGGCTACGGGTCAGTGTGATGTGCATAAATGAAATATATCTGCAAAATAGTTGCTAAAGCGTGCAGGTTAAGCGTTCTAACCGCTAGGAGAGAGTCAGAATGATTCAAGTGAGAAGGGCGTCAGGACGACTTCGTACTGACCAGTATACATAGTGAGAACGGCTCGAGATGGAGAAGAAAGGTAGATGGGAGGATCAGCCGCTAGCAAGGGGGCAAAAGAGTCATTTCAATGCCTGAAGTCTACCCTAAAAATCAAGGGAGGCCTCCCTATATAAAGAAGCCACTTGGAGAGAAAATAAGAATCAATCGAGTAGTGAGAAAACTCCTAAGCTTAGTTAGCAATCTCTTCGGCAGATTATCTCCTTCAGCATTACCTTTCAGATTTCTCGTTCCTCGCCACCACCATGGTCACTTGAGTTCAGAAGCTCCAGAGTTCCAGTCGCCGTCCGTTCCAGTCAGCTAGATCGTAGTTCAGAGATTTTATCGCCCGGAGTGGCAAACAATCTTTAAATCGCTTTCGTAGTTTAATTAGTTCTCCGTCTTTACGTTGGATTTCTGTTGCATTTTGGGATTTCGTTGTTTTGAAGTGCTTGCTTTAAAGATCCGAACGTGTTAATGCTATGAAGTTGATTTCCGTTTCGTTCATTGTATTGTTCTTTTCTTTCCTTGCCTAGTTAGCTTAGATCTAAGGGTTCTCGGTGTTTTAAGTGCTCAACCTCTCATTTCTGTTTTACGTAGTAAGTTTATCTGGGAAAGTGTAACGGGTACTGTTCGTATTTGGAAAACGATCGTTGCATGCAAGTTTTATTTAGTTTTAATTTTTTCGACTCGTTTTACCATGTTGACCAGTATGCAGGAGTCCAGTTTCAGTGTTGATTTCAGATTTGAGTTCTTAATTTAGATCTGTGTTCGTGAGTTGTTAATCTGAGGTTTCCGTGTTGAATCTGGAATTATTATCTGAGTTTAATTTGTGTTGTTGGAGAAGATGATGTCCACGTCCAGATTTGGGGACCACCTTGCTTTTATTTACTTTTGCTTTTGACCTTCACCTTTAGTTGTACCTGCAGATCTGTCAGCCTAGTCACCACTACTTCCACTATCCTCTGAATATTCTGATTCGCCCAAAATAGAAACATCGTCCTTTCCAAACACTTTCTGTTACACATGTTCCCTCATCCCCACGTACACAGTTACAGTCCCGAATTTTCTCCCCCATTCTAGTCAGTGGGATACCACCTTTACATCCTAGCCTAGGTATAAACTCAACCCAAGCGTGGTCGCTAACCAACCTTCCAAATATCACTGCAGTAGTTTAAACGCACCATCTCTGTGGGATTCGACCCTTACCTCCACTATACTGATCAGTAGAAGTGGGTTGAGGAATCTTTGAAGACCAGGTCTAGGCTTAGTTAGGATCTCTGTCCTAACCAGTAGGATATATCCTTGCTTGAACGACACCTACGCACCTTTGGGACCTTTCAAATGGCGCCGTTGCCGGGGATGGATGGCGTTTTAGTTACTATTGTGTGTGAGACTTTGGCGTAAATATTGTGCATAATATTTTCTTTTTTTCTTTTGTTTCAGTTTATGAGAAGCAGTTCGGCTCCTAATCAGTGGAGACCGAAAATACTCCAGCGAGGATCCATACTTGTAACCACTCGTTCTGGCCTGTCAACAACCCTATCTGACCTAGGCACGAGTAGTGACGAAGAGCAGGGCACCATAGAGGGACCAATACCAGAAGAGAAACCGTTGTTGGAAGGCAACCCAAGGGAGATGGCCAACCAAGGAGAAGAAGACCCGGAAATCGGGACGTTGAATGCACATACTGAAGGAGAACCACCGCAAGCCATAGTAGTTACTCCAGGGCAAACCGCCTGCGATGTGAAGCCTCATGTGATCGCGATCCTGCCTACATATTGTGGGAAGAGCTATGAAGGGCCGTATGAGTTTCTTCACGAATTTTGTAAGATTTGTAGAGCGCAGAGAAGACCAGCTGGAGCAACTGAAGATGATTATAGGCCGAAGGCTTTACCATTTGTGCTAAAAGGGGAAGCCAACACCTGGTTCATGCGCTTGCCCCCCGACTCTATTGAGACTTGGGCCGATTTCAAGTCCGCCTTCTTAGGTGAATTTTTTCCGTCATCCAAGACAAGCGCGCTGAAGAGAGAAATTACTAATGTAAAGCAATGGTACGATGAACCCATGAGTGATTATTGGGCAAGATACATGGGTCTTTTGAAATCATGTCCCAACCATCGCATGGCGGACATTGAGGTGCATCATACCTTCTACGAAGGTATGAACGCGGTGACCAAGGACCTGGCAAATTCATCGTCAGGAGGAAGTTTCACACAAATGCGGGTCAGCGAAGCAAAAAGAGTCTTGAGGAAGCTGCTGAATGCGAAGAAAGAATATGACCATTCAAGGGAAGGGTACAGTCGAGAACGGGCTGTTGTTGCCTCGTCTACTGATCAGGACAACAAGCTGGAGCAGAAAATGGACTTGAAGATGGATGAGCTGAAGAAGTCACTTCTGAGTGCAATCGAGAAAAGCACTCCACCACCTCCCCCAGCTGGGAATTATAAGGGAACTGAGCAGGGTAATCAAGGACCGAATTATGACCAACCTAACGACTTCGGGAATATGGAGCAAGTTAATGCTGCGGGGTACTTTAATTCCAGTGGGAATTGGATTCAAGGAAGACAACGGGATGCACCATGGAGGGATCATCCAAACTTCCGATGGGGCGATGGGAGCCAAAACCAGAACCAAGGACAGCACCAAAACCCTAACCGTGGACCAGCAAACCCAGACTTCCAGCCCAACTGGTCAGGAAGAAACCAACAATTCCAAAACCAAAACCCACAAAGCTCAAACCCGAACCCTGTTTACGTGCCACCCCACCAGAGAAACTTCCAAAATTTCCAAAACCAGCCAAACCATGCACCCCAATTTCAAGCCCAGCACCAGAATCAATTTCAAGCCCAGCACCAGAATCAATTTCAAGCCCAGCACCAGAATCAATATCCTCAAGATCAGTACACCCCTCCTGCCCAGTATAACCAATACCCGCCTAATCAAGGCCAGCAAAACTCCCAGAACTATCAACACCAAGGGCCAAGTCATTTCCAAAATTCGAACCGGCCAAGGAGATCCGTTGAGGACATGATGGGTGAAATGCTAGCATCACAGCAGAGCATCAAAGGAGAATTGCAATCCCATAATGAAGTCGTGCAGGGGATGCAAAATGTCCAAAAGGAACATAAGGCGAATATGGATATGATGAATAAGCAGTTGGCTCAGCTGGCCAGTTCGATGGGTGATTTGAAGGGAAATGCAGGGAAACTCCCATCTACAGTCCAAATGCCCGAAAAGGCAAATGTGAGTAAGGTCACGTTGAGGTCAGGAACTACTTATGATGCACCTCAACCGAAACAGCCGAGTGAAGGATCGAATGGAACGAAGATAGGAGGCGATACAATTTCAGCTGAGGAAATAGGGAAATCTATGCCTCGGATGCAGGATGTCACGCCCGCATTTCCTAAGGATAGGAAGTACGGTGGACCGCGACTAGGGGAGGGATAAAGAAGCGGGGAAGAAAGGGGAGAACAAGAATACTTGACCCGAAAACATTTAATAAAAGGAAGTTCACTTCAAAACATTGTACTGTGACGACATTACTAAAGTTAAAGTATTCAGAGTTTAAATAAAAACACTGTATCGGATTACAAAGCAGCGGAAAAGACCAGGAGACAGATAATGCCGGGTATGACGACACGACATTATCCCAAACAAAGTAAAACGCATTTTGGCTTTAACTGCTCAACATCCGTCATCCCCATCGCCGCTCAACCTGCACATTAAGAAAACAACATGCAGGGCTGAGTACTTATTGCACTCAGTGGACACACGCCAAAATCATAGTTTGTCATGCCATAACAGTGTAACCTTGGGGTTTTAAGTGTAATGAAAATAGCCCAAGTACACAAAAATATATTTCATAAATTCGACTGCGCAGTCATTTTCAGATATTGCCACCCTTATTCCCACCATCATACACTATCTGATCCAACGGTGACAAGGGGCGTGGCCACACCCCAGGTCATCTAGACCGGCCAACTTGCTCTCAGATGGCTCCCGGTCTCGTGTACACTAGCCTGAGGGTTCGCAGCCCAACAGACCCGAATTCGATTAAACATATGTGGTAAACCACTTCAGATAGGTTTCAAATCAAAACAATTGGCAAGACAAGCAGTTCACCTCCTTAAACATTTCCGGAACGAAGTCCGTATTAAAGATAACCCACATAAAAGTAGGGTAGAAAAGCCCACCTCGATTGCTTAGCTTTTAAAACAGTTCTCTTCAACCACACTTTCCTCGTAACAGTCACCCTTTTGAAAGATAAATAAATCGTGATTAGAGTCAGAGTAAACGAGGTTTAAACGTCAATGCATGATTCCTACGTGGACGACTTCAACATCTAGCACGTTACACGTACACACACCTAACAACATGTTATAAATCAAACACACAAAGCCACACGTTCGAAACGCACCCCGCACGCACCCGCCACGCGTACGACGTACCCCAAAACGCGCACACGACACACACACACAGCACTCCAACCCTTGGCATACCCTTACTGTGCAAACGGCTCACTTGGCTCGGAAAAGGTTCGGAAAACACTCGGAAAAGGATCGGCGTCTCGGCATGGCTCGGTGTCTCGGCCGCCTGGCTCGGCACGTCGGCCATCTGGCTCGGCACGTCGGCCGCCTGGTTCGGCACGTCGGCCATCTGGCTCGGCACGTCGGCCGCCTGGCTCGGCACTTCGGCCGCCTGGCTCGGCACCTCGGCCGCCCGTCTCGGCCACCTGGCTCGGTGTCTCGGCCGACTGTCTCGGCCGCCTGGCTCGGCACCTCGGCCGACCGTCTCGGCCGCCTGGCTCGGCACTGGCGCGGCACCCGTCTCGACCATGGCTCGGCACCTGGCGCGGCACCCGTCTCGGCAATGGCTCGGCACCTGGCGCGATCCAGTTTACACCCCTTTTCCTCTAACCCCCGATTCTCAAACCCTATACGACAATCACACCACGCATTCTACATCCCAAAACACACCCAAACACCTGGGATCATCCCTTCAAAACTCTCCACAAAACCACCCTAGGCTGAACCCTAAAACCCTCGACCAACACACACAAAACTCTCGAACCAAACACTGATTTTTCCCGAGCCATCTCTTGGCCAAACACACCCACATACATCACAAAAGCACAACACTCAGAATCACAACCATTGCACATGAAAACATCTCCCAAAAACATACAATTCGTGAATCTGCGCAGTTTACTTGCAAAAATCATAATAAAATCATACGACATCCAATGAAGCTGAAATTTACACACCACACCCAAGACACATCCAAGTTTATACAGTTAAAATTTCGTATCAAAAGGAGATCGTTTGCTCAGTCAAAAAGGGGTCGGAACCCACTGTCAGTTATCACCGAAAACATGTTCAACACAAACACATAGCCACAAATCCTATTCAACATCTAAACCATCCAAAAACGTCCTACATGCATGTTTTTCGAAATTATCATGAGTTAGGGTATCGGGTTACCTTTCCCGGATAGTTCAACGTAATTCACACGCTTTACTTCTTCTTCCGACTCCGATTCACAACGAGAGTGCGTAACACCTTGAATAATCCACCATTCGATGAGAGGGAGTGAATGGAAAAGATGAGAACCGAGAGGGAGAAAGGAGAGAAGCTTACCGATGAGAGAACACTTCGAGAGAGAGATGAGAGATTGAGAGAGACCGAAGAGAGAAAAAGATTGGGAGAGGGGGATGAATCGGTTAAGAAGGAGTGGGGGAGGTTGAGAAATTTGTGGGTGAGGGGGAGGGGTTTTAGAAAAAGAGAGAGGGAGAGGGAGAGAAAAAAATTATTTAATTAATTAGGAGTAATTTAATTCATGATTTATTAATTATCCCAATTATAAAAAAAATGCTTAGGTGAATAATATCACATCCACAACAATAATATGAATAAATTAAGATTTTCCACACCATGTATTAAACAAGAATTCCCAAAATAATCCATTAAGTAAAAAGAATAAAAAAAAAATCATATTTTTTTTTTTCGGATATTACATTCCTCCCACCTTAACAAAATTTCGTCTCGAAATTTGCCTAGATTACTCAAACAGTTCTGGAAACTTCTCTCTCATCCTATCTTCTGATTCCCATGTTGCTTCTCCGACTCCATGATTCCTCCACTGTACTTTCACCGAAGCAAAAGACTTATTCCTCAATTCTTGCACCCTTCGATCCAAAATGGCCTCGGGCTTTTCCTCATAACTTAGATCGGGATTTAGAACCATCATCTCTTCTTGGTGAACTATGTGTGTGGGGTCAAACACGTACTTCCTCAATTGTGACACGTGGAAGACGTTGTGCACATTTCCAAAGCTTGGTGGTAGGGCCAATCTGTATGCTACCACGCCGACTCTATCCAAAATCTCGTATGGACCGATAAATCGGGGTCTCAGCTTTCCTTTCACTCCAAAACGAGTTATTCCCTTAGAAGGGGAAACTTTCAGAAAGACCTTTTCCCCGACCTCGAACTGTAAATCGGTCCTTCGAACATCCGCATAAGATTTCTGTCGATCCTGTGCCTCCTTGATCCTCCCACGGATTTGTCGGACAATCTCTATCATCTCTTCTACAGAGTCTGGTCCGAGAATTCTTCTCTCACCCACTTCATCCCAATGAAGTGGCGATCTACACTTCTTTCCATACAATGCCTCATATGGAGCCATCTTGATAGTCGCCTGGTAACTATTATTGTACGCAAACTCAACCAATGGCAACACTTCTTCCCAACCCCAGCCTCGATCAAGCACCATGGCTCGTAGCATATCCTCTAAGGCTTGTATTGTTCTCTCCGACTGCCCGTCGGTTTGTGGGTGGAAAGCTGTACTGAAATTCAGCTTAGTCCCCAACTCGCGCTGCAGGCTTGTCCAAAATCTAGAAGTAAACTTAGCATCACGATCAGATGTGATTGTCGCTGGAACTCCATGCAAGCGTATAATCTCCCGTACATATACCTTAGCCAACTGGTCGGATCCATAAGTAGCACGAACCGGTACAAAATGAGCAGATTTGGTGAGACGATCTATAATCACCCAAATCACAGTGTTCCCTCGCTGGGATCTTGGCAGTCCTATCACAAAGTCCATAGCAATATGTTCCCACTTCCATTCTGGAATCTCGAGGGGTTGCAATCTCCCATAGGGCCGTTGGTGTAGTGCCTTTACTTGTTGACATGCTAGGCATCTCTCCACAAAAGCTGCAACATGCTTTTTCATACCGTTCCACCAAAATTGTCTTTTCAAGTCTTGGTACATTTTGGTGCTTCCTGGATGAGCAGCGTATGGGGTTTCATGTGCTTCTCTCATGATTTCCATCCTCAGGCCTTCATCCTTAGGCACACACAACCTTCCCTTGTAGGTGAGACCGTTATCCGCTGCCTCACGGAAATTTCCGGGTTCACCCGTCCTCACTTCTGAGCGAATTTTTTTTTAGTAACGTATCTCGCCGTTGGGCTTCCACAATTCTAGCTCTTAAGTCGGGTTCCATCACCAACGTGGCTACTATCCCTTCCACAGTCTCGGGCATTCTCACTACTTCCAACCGCATCTTACTGAACTCTTGGATTAAACTCTCCTCGATAGTAAGAAAGGTGGCCAGCTGAGATTGAGACTTCCTACTAAGAGCATCGGCCACTACGTTTGCTTTTCCCGGATGGTAATTTATACCACAATCGTAGTCCTTCACCAACTCGAGCCACCTACGTTGGCGCATATTCAACTCCTTTTGCTCGAAGAAGTACTTCAGACTCTTATGGTCCGTGTATATCTCACAACGGACTCCATAGAGATGGTGTCTCCAGATCTTCAAAGCATGTACCACGGCTGCCAGTTCCAAGTCATGTGTCGGATAATTCAGCTCATGGGGCTTCAATTGCCTCGATGCATATGCAATCACCTTCCCCTTCTGCATAAGCACACATCCAAGTCCCACCTTCGACGCATCCGTATACACCGCATAGTCAGTCTCTGGCTCCGGCACAGCTAGGATTGGTGCGGTAGTCAATTTCTCCTTCAACAACTGAAAGCTCGCCTCACATTCTGGTGTCCAAATCATCTTGACTCCCTTTTTCAGTTGTTGCGTCATTGGCCTTGCTATCTTCGAGAATCCCTCGATGAATCTTCGATAATAGCCTGCCAGTCCTAAAAAGCTTCGGATCTCATTTTGTGTAGAAGGTGACTTCCATTCCTGCACTGCTTCCACCTTGGCCGGGTCCACACGAATTCCATCTGAGGTTACTACATGTCCAAGAAAGTTCACTTCCTTGAGCCAAAACTCGCATTTACTGAACTTGGCATATAGTTTCTCGTCCCTTAGAGTGGCTAGGACGGTTCTCAAGTGCTCTTTGTGCTCCTCCTCGTTCTTTGAGTAGACCAGCACGTCATCGATGAAAACTAGGACAAACCGATCCAGAAATGGATGGAACACGCGGTTCATAAGGTCCATGAACACTGCCGGGGCGTTCGTCAGTCCAAAAGGCATCACGACGAACTCATAATGACCATATCTTGTTCGGAAAGCTGTCTTGGGTACATCTTCTCGCCGAACCCTCAGCTGATGGTACCCAGACCTCAAATCCATCTTAGAGAAGACTCCTGCCCCTCGAAGTTGGTCAAACAAGTCGTCTATCCTTGGTAGTGGATACTTGTTCTTCAGCGTCAGTTTGTTTAGCTCTCGATAGTCGATGCACATTCTCATCGTTCCATCCTTCTTCTTTACAAACAACACTGGTGCTCCCCATGGCGACACGCTAGGTCTAATAAATCCCAATTCCAGCAACTCTTGCAGTTGCACCTTAAGCTCCTCCAACTCTTTTGGCACCATCCTATAAGGTGCTTTGGATATTGGTGCCGATACGGGCTCCAGATCGATCGTGAATTCTACCTGCCTGTCGGGCGGGGGTCCCGGCAATGCATCGGGGAAGACATCGGGATATTCACCCACTATCGCCACATCTTCTATCTTCCTGTCTTTCTTCTCCTTCCCATTCAAATAGACAAGATACGCTGGACATCCCTTCCTCATCATGGTAGTGGCTTGCAGTGCAGAGACAATGGACTTGCGTCGGCTCAACGAGATTCCGTAAAACTTCGTCGGCTCCTTTCCTGGGGTTTCGAACGAGATTTCCCTTTCTCTACAGTGAAGGGTAACGTGGTTCTCCGCTAACCAATCCATACCCAAGATTATGTCTACGCTACCCATCGTCATTATTTGCAAATTACGAGCCACTAAACTGAGTTCACCTATTCCAAAGTTCACACATGCACAAGATCGGGATATATCTATAGTCCCGCCTACCGGTGAGGTCACACTCATAGTGGGTTCGGTCTTAACAGTTGGTAATCCCAAAGTATCCACACAAGACGTTGATATAAAGGAATGCGACGCACCCGTATCAAACAAGACAACTATAGGCATATTTAGAAGTGTGCCCATACCTGCCAAGTTTCCTTGCCCAAAGGTTTCTTTCCCGTTTGCCGGCTGCTTCCCCTTCAAGGCGTAGGCCCTTGCTTGCGACGGCAATCCTTGGCGGCGTTGTTACGGTGGAGGTGCAGGTAGTGCCTGGGATTGTGGACGGAAGCCTAGCTGGTTCTGTCTCGTTCCCGTTCCCATGTTCTTATTTGGGCAACTTCGGAAGTAATGGCCACTTCCACCACAGTTGAAGCACCTAGGGTCCCGACATTCTCCGGTGTGGTACTTGAAGCATCTTCCACATTGAGGGTTCCTCGGCGGAAAATTTGCCCTCTGGTGATAGGTATTCTGTCTCCCGCCATTGTAGGGTGGATTCCTCATGTGTTGTGGCCTCTTGCCACTATGCTGAGTTTGCTCACCATCCCACCTCCTCTTCTCTTGATGACCTGACTGAGCTTGTAGGGGTGTCGCGTTTGTTGTCGCCACAACTCTTGGTTTAGGGAGTGCATCTTCCACGTCCAGTGCACAAGTCAAGATCTCCGAGTAGGAGAGTTCTCCTCGGCAAGCCAATGCGGCCTTTATCTCATCTCTGAGCCCGGCCCGGAACTTCACCGCCCATTTCTCGTCGGTGTCCATCAATTCGGGCGCATATCGTGCCATCTGCGCGAGGGCTCGGTCATATTCAGTTACTGTCATTCGGCCTTGGCTCAACGTGTGGAATTCTACCACCTTGGCCCGTCTGTACGTCTTTGGGACATATTTGTTATCAATCTCCACCTTGAACTCTTCCCATGTTAGCGCTTCCAGGCGTGCAGGATTCATAGTTCTTTGCCGAGTCTCCCACCAGTAATCGGCAGCACCTGACAGTTGAAAGGTAGCGCCAGCAATGCGCTCCCTATCTGTGCACTCCATGACCCTGAAGATACGCTCGAGGCCGCGTATCCACTCTTCCGCTTTTGATGGATCTCCTTGTCCATCAAATTTTGGGGGATTCTGCCTTGAGAACGTAACTATGAATCTTTCTTGTTGAGGCGGGGGTGGAGGTGGTGGTGGAGGTGGTGGTGGAGGTGGTGCCTCCACGTTGGGTCCTTGTCGTGGTTGGCGTACATGTCTTGGCGGCATTCTGATTCAATATCCAACCAAGTGTTACTACAATTCTCATCCAAAATTACCACTTTCTCCAAAATTTTCTTATAAAATCTTCATGTAGTATAAGATGCAACACATAGGATATATATCAGAATCAAAATTCTCATAAAAGAAAGAAGGTCAACGTTGATTCCCAAGAGCAGATCGTACTAAAAGCAAAACTAAAAAGACAACGAACTATTCTATTTCTAGACTACGACTCGATCATCCTCCTCCATAGGCCCTTCCTCCGGGTCTTCATCATCGTCCTCCTCAGGGTTCCCTTGCGGAGCCACCTCGGGATTCCCTTGCGGAGCCTCCTCGGGTTCCTCCTCATAGTCATCTTCAAACCCTTGCTCATCCTCGTACATGCTCACATACTTGTCCTGATACACGACCCTCTCTTCCACATCCTGTGGGGCTGTTCCTCTCGAGAGTCTACCAGTGCACAATACACGGCCTTCCGAAAGCCAGCCATGTCACCCACCATGTCATCGGTAACGGGCTCATGCCACGTGTACCTCCTCGCCGTTCTTTCGGCCCACTCCTTCCAGCTGTCGGGGAGCAATTCTATTAGCTTCTCAATGCCGTCATGCTCTGTCACTCCGAACTCCTGAGCTGCCCTCCAGAGGGTATCGAAGTGTGCCACGAACTCGATCAACGGTACGTGATCCTTCTTCCGGTACACTCTATAATCTCTGAGCACCCTCTGTGCCCTAAGTCTATCGCGATCACTCCGTCGCGGGGTTCGGAACATACGCGCCATCTATAGGAAAAACATAAAGAGTGCATAACCGAAGAAGAGAGAGATATGCGTATGCAGACGTATCGCTGTTCTAATTCTAAACCCGCTGGTGTTCAAAGGCCAAAAGTTCTTATCTACTATAGGTCCAAGAAGTACTAGTGAAATCCTATCACGTCTAAGTTCAACCATTCAAAAGGCCAACACATTCTCACATAAAGGCTCACATCAACATTCACGTCATCATATCATCACACATCAACCACATGCTTTCATATAATTCCGTCGCACAATAACAGTTCATAATATACCATAACAGTTCATAACTCAAAATAATTCCCAACTTTTCACATCAATTTATACCCTTTTACTTGCATCAACCTTTTCTTAAACTTTACAAAAAATTATTTCCAAACCCAAAATCATAATTTCCTCCACTTCTATATACTTTCCAAAAATTCAAAATTTTCATTACCTCACTTCAAGTTGAGTGCGATGAGTCGGATGTTGAGCCAATGACACTTTTGAAAACTTAGTCAACACAGAAAAAGACTTTTGGGTCCAGAGCAGAAAGAAAACTTGGGCTCTGATACCACTCTGTCACGCCCGCATTTCCTAAGGATAGGAAGTACGGTGGACCGCGACTAGGGGAGGGATAAAGAAGCGGGGAAGAAAGGGGAGAACAAGAATACTTGACCCGAAAACATTTAATAAAAGGAAGTTCACTTCAAAACATTGTACTGTGACGACATTACTAAAGTTAAAGTATTCAGAGTTTAAATAAAAACACTGTATCGGATTACAAAGCAGCGGAAAAGACCAGGAGACAGATAATGTCGGGTATGACGACACGACATTATCCCAAACAAAGTAAAACGCATTTTGGCTTTAACTGCTCAACATCCGTCATCCCCATCGCCGCTCAACCTGCACATTAAGAAAACAACATGCAGGGCTGAGTACTTATTGCACTCAGTGGACACACGCCAAAATCATAGTTTGTCATGCCATAACAGTGTAACCTTGGGATTTTAAGTGTAATGAAAATAGCCCAAGTACACAAAAATATATTTCATAAATTCGACTGCGCAGTCATTTTCAGATATTGCCACCCTTATTCCCACCATCATACACTATCTGATCCAACGGTGACAAGGGGCGTGGCCACACCCCAGGTCATCTAGACCGGCCAACTTGCTCTCAGATGGCTCCCGGTCTCGTGTACACTAGCCTGAGGGTTCGCAGCCCAACAGACCCGAATTCGATTAAACATATGTGGTAAACCACTTCAGATAGGTTTCAAATCAAAACAATTGGCAAGACAAGCAGTTCACCTCCTTAAACATTTCCGGAACGAAGTCCGTATTAAAGATAACCCACATAAAAGTAGGGTAGAAAAGCCCACCTCGATTGCTTAGCTTTTAAAACAGTTCCCTTCAACCACACTTTCCTCGTAACAGTCACCCTTTTGAAAGATAAATAAATCGTGATTAGAGTCAGAGTAAACGAGGTTTAAACGTCAATGCATGATTCCTACGTGGACGACTTCAACATCTAGCACGTTACACGTACACACACCTAACAACATGTTATAAATCAAACACACAAAGCCACACGTTCGAAACGCACCCCGCACGCACCCGCCACGCGTACGACGTACCCCAAAACGCGCACACGACACACACACACAGCACTCCAACCCTTGGCATACCCTTACTGTGCAAACGGCTCACTTGGCTCGGAAAAGGTTCGGAAAACACTCGGAAAAGGATCGGCGTCTCGGCATGGCTCGGTGTCTCGGCCGCCTGGCTCGGCACGTCGGCCATCTGGCTCGGCACGTCGGCCGCCTGGTTCGGCACGTCGGCCATCTGGCTCGGCACGTCGGCCGCCTGGCTCGGCACCTCGGCCGCCCGTCTCGGCCACCTGGCTCGGTGTCTCGGCCGACTGTCTCGGCCGCCTGGCTCGGCACCTCGGCCGACCGTCTCGGCCGCCTGGCTCGGCACTGGCGCGGCACCCGTCTCGACCATGGCTCGGCACCTGGCGCGATCCAGTTTACACCCCTTTTCCTCTAACCCCCGATTCTCAAACCCTATACGACAATCACACCACGCATTCTACATCCCAAAACACACCCAAACACCTGGGATCATCCCTTCAAAACTCTCCACAAAACCACCCTAGGCTGAACCCTAAAACCCTCGACCAACACACACAAAACTCTCGAACCAAACACTGATTTTTCCCGAGCCATCTCTTGGCCAAACACACCCACATACATCACAAAAGCACAACACTCAGAATCACAACCATTGCACATGAAAACATCTCCCAAAAACATACAATTCGTGAATCTGCGCAGTTTACTTGCAAAAATCATAATAAAATCATACGACATCCAATGAAGCTGAAATTTACACACCACACCCAAGACACATCCAAGTTTATACAGTTAAAATTTCGTATCAAAAGGAGATCGTTTGCTCAGTCAAAAAGGGGGCGGAACCCACTGTCAGTTATCACCGAAAACATGTTCAACACAAACACATAGCCACAAATCCTATTCAACATCTAAACCATCCAAAAACGTCCTACATGCATGTTTTTCGAAATTATCATGAGTTAGGGTATCGGGTTACCTTTCCCGGATAGTTCAACGTAATTCACACGCTTTACTTCTTCTTCCGACTCCGATTCACAACGAGAGTGCGTAACACCTTGAATAATCCACCATTCGATGAGAGGGAGTGAATGGAAAAGATGAGAACCGAGAGGGAGAAAGGAGAGAAGCTTACCGATGAGAGAACACTTCGAGAGAGAGATGAGAGATTGAGAGAGACCGAAGAGAGAAAAAGATTGGGAGAGGGGGATGAATCGGTTAAGAGGGAGTGGGGGAGGTTGAGAAATTTGTGGGTGAGGGGGAGGGGTTTTCGAAAAAGAGAGAGGGAGAGGGAGAGAAAAAAATTATTTAATTAATTAGGAGTAATTTAATTCATGATTTATTAATTATCCCAATTATAAAAAAAATGCTTAGGTGAATAATATCACATCCACAACAATAATATGAATAAATTAAGATTTTCCACACCATGTATTAAACAAGAATTCCCAAAATAATCCATTAAGTAAAAAGAATAAAAAAAAAATCATATTTTTTTTTTCGGATATTACACAGGATCCATTCTTCTTGGATGTTACGCCAAGTGTAAGAGGTGAACCCGCTACCTTACTGACCAGGAAGGAACCTCCTCAAGAGAAAGATCCCAGAATGGAGGCTCGAACCCAAGAGCTACCAAAGAAAGACTCCAAGAAAGTTGCTGAGGAACCCGTAGAGGAGAAAAAAGGGGAGAAACCATTCCCATTCCGATTTGTTACAAAGAGGAAGAAAGAGAACCCGGTCGACTACTTGTCGATTTTTGGAAAGTTGGATGTCACCATACCATTCCTCCAAGCCGTGAAACTACCCCCTCTCGGAAAATTCATTAAGGACTTCATAGCCGGGAGAGCTCAAAAAGATGGACAGATCATGGTGGAAGGGATCGCATCCGCAATTGTGCAAGAGAAACTGCCGCCCAAGAGGGCCGATCCAGGTATGTTCACTTTGCCCATAACTATAGGGGACGTGAAAGTTGAGCATGCGATGTGTGATCTTGGAGCTTCCATTAATGTCATGCCATTATCAATCTATAACCGACTGAAGGGAGTGAGGCTGTCAAATACTAGGGTGTTGATCCAGCTGGCTGATAGGTCGTGCATAAGTCCGGAGGGAGTTTTAGAGAATGTGTTAGTTCGAGTACATAATTTTACATACCCTGCCGATTTTTTTGTGATCAAAATGAGTGAGCATGAAGCAAGAGAGTCTAGTGGAGTCTTGTTAGGAAGACCCTTTTTGAGGACGGCTAAGACGATAGTGGACATGGCCGAGGGGACTATTTGTATTGATTTTAATGGTGAGAAGTTTACTTTTGATATAAATGATGCCATGAAGAAACCCATTGATTCTGAAAATCTATGCTTTGTTGATGTGATTGACCCTCTAGTCCAAGATTTTCTTGAGACCGAACTATTGCAGGAAAAACTCCAGGCTTTAGACGCTTGTGATCAGGCCGACGAAGAAGCTGCTGCATGGTGTGATCTGATCAGTAGCCAGGGGTTGACCGACGAGGAAATAGAAGGAGCGATCAAGGAATTCTGTCAGAAGTCGGAGTTCATTGGAGCCGCAGGGGCCAAGCTTCCAGTCAGTACAGAAGAACCTTCAGAGGGAGACTTAGAGAAAGACGGGGAGGCTCAGAAAAACCCTCTACCCGAAGACACACTTCCACCCCAAGTCGAGCTGAAAAAGTTACCATCGAACTTGAAGTATGCCTACCTCGGGGAGGAGAACTCATATCCCGTAATCATCAACAGCAGTCTCACAAAAGAACAAGAAGCGCGGCTACTGACTGTGTTGAGTAGGAACAAGAAGGCAATCGGATGGAGCCTTACAGATCTAGTAGGGATAAGCCCCGACGTTTGCATGCACCACATCAGGTTAGAAGAGGGAGCGAAGGCACATCGAGATGCTCAAAGGAAGGTAAACCCTAACATGCGAGAGGAAATTTTAAAGGAAATCTTGAAGTTGTTGTCTCTAGGGATTATCTATTCAGTGCCGGACAGTGAGTGGGTCAGCCCGATCCACATGGTTCCAAAGAAGTCCGGGATCCAAGTTGTCAAGAATGAGAGGAACGAGCTGATCCCAACAAGGCTGGTCACGGGTTGGCGAATGTGCATCGACTACCGAAAACTGAACAACGCAACGAGGAAGGACCATTTTCCTTTGCCTTTCATCGACCAGATGTTGGAGAGATTAGCTGGGAAGAAATTTTTCTGCTTTCTAGATGGGTACAGCGGGTACTTCCAAATCTACGTAGATCCTGAGGACCAGGACAAGACCACTTTTACTTGCCCGTTTGGAACCTATGCATACCGTCGCATGCCTTTCGGTTTATGCAACGCTCCAGGTACGTTTCAACGATGCATGATGAGCATATTTTCCGATTTGATTGAGGAGTGCATAGAAATATTTATGGATGACTTCACGGTTTACGGAGACTCGTTCGACTCTTGCCTTCATCATTTGGACATAGTTTTGGAAAGGTGTCAAGCAAAAAGTCTGGTTTTGAACTTCGAGAAGTGCCATTTTATGGTCACCGAAGGGATAGTCTTAGGACACGTGGTCTCAGAAAGAGGTATCCAGGTGGATCGAGCCAAGGTGGATGTTATATCCAAATTACCATTCCCTACGGATCATAAGGGAATAAGGGGTTTTCTGGGGCACGCCGGATTTTATCGAAGATTTATTAAGGATTTCTCCAAAATCGCCCAACCCCTTACCAGGCTACTTCAAAATGACGTGGAGTTCGTTTTTGATGAGCAATGCAAGGCAGCTTTCGATCTTCTCAAAGAAAAATTAGTATCCGCACCTATCATACGAGCTCCTGATTGGAACCATCCTTTCGAAGTAATGTGCGACGCCAGCGACTTTGCGGTAGGGGCCGTGCTGGGTCAGAAGATCGATGGGAAGAGGTACGTCATTTTTTATGCGTCCAAAACTCTGAATCAAACCCAGCGGAATTACGATACCACCGAAAAGGAGATGCTGGCAGTGGTGTACTCTTTCGAGAAGTTCCGGCCATATTTGCTGGGATCCAAGGTCATAGTATATACTGACCATGCAGCCATTAAGTATCTGATTGCCAAGAAGGAATCCAAACCACGCTTGATCCGATGGGTACTCTTGTTACAAGAATTTGATTGGGAGGTGGAAGATAAGAGAGGAGTCGAGAACAAGGTGGCAGACCATTTGAGCAGAATAGTGCAAAAAGGAAACAGCGAGGAGGTGCACGACAAGTTTCCAGAGGAACATTTATGTGAGGTGATTTTTGCACCCAGAAAAATTGATTGGGAAGAAGTGTACAAACTTACTGGTCAGAATGATACAGCAAAAGGAAAGGAGAAGGTAGGGCAGGAGCCATGGTATGCGGACCTGGCCAACTACCTAGTAACTGGAGAACTTCCAGAAGCGCCAAGTGTTACCAAAGCACAAAGAATGAAGATCAAGAGTGAAGCAAAATATTATTTTTGGGACGACCCCTACCTATGGAGGGTAGGATCCGATCAAGTGATAAGAAGGTGCATTCCTGACTGGGAGCAGCGGGATGTTCTAACCCACTGCCATTCGTTAGCATGCGGAGGACATTTCGGGTCCAAGAAGACGGCAAGGAAGATTATGGATAGCGGCTTTTATTGGCCAACCCTCAACAAAGATGCATACGAGTTTTGCAGGAGCTGTGACCGTTGCCAACTGATCGGTGGAATATCTGCCCGAGATGAGATGCCACAGGTACCCATAATAGTCTGCGAGCTATTCGATATATGGGGAATGGACTTCATGGGTCCATTTCCTTCATCCTATGGGAATCTGTATATCCTAGTTGCGGTAGATTACGTCTCCAAATGGGTAGAAGCCAAGGCCACAAGTACGTGTGAAGCAAAGGAGGTGGCTAAGTTCTTAAAGAGTCATATTTTCAGCCGGTTCGGAGTTCCAAGGGCGATCATATCAGATCAAGGTACACACTTTTGTAATCGCACAATTGAAGCCTTAATGAAGAAATACGGTGTGCACCATAGACTTTCCAGCCCGTACCATCCGCAAGCCAATGGTCAAGCGGAGATTTCTAACCGCGAGATCAAGAAAATTTTGGAAAAGACTGTGAACACCTCTAGGAAGGATTGGAGTGCAAGATTAGAGGATTCTCTCTGGGCGTATCGAACAGCCTACAAAACCCCCATAGGCATGTCCCCTTACCGGATCGTTTTTGGGAAGATGTGCCATTTACCGGTTGGGATCGAGCATCGAGCATACTGGGCAGTACAGAAAGTGAATATGGATGCTACAGCCTGTGAAGAGGAAAGGAAGCTGCAGCTGCAGGAGCTTGAGGAACTTAGATTGGAGTCATTCGACTCAGCCATGTGGTACAAGGAGCGAACCAAATTGTGGCATGATCGAAATCTGAGAACTAAGGAGCTGCATGTAGGGCAGAAAGTACTACTCTTCCAGTCGAGGCTGAAGCTCATGCCAGGGAAACTCAAGTCCAAATGGACAGGACCTTACATCATAACTGCACTCAGATCCAATGGAGCAGTAGAAATTTCAGGGAGTTTTCCTAACTCGGAACCTTTCATAGTAAATGGACATAGGTTGAAAATATTCAGGGAGAATAGCGAAGTGGGTGTAGTGGATGAAATTCCACTGCAAACACTTACATCGGTTTCATACTGATCAGTAAGATAAGAATTTGGAATTCCACATGGCTAGTTCCATTTTGATAATTTTCTGCGTATACTGGCCAAGTAGGATTCCAAATTATCTAAGAAAGGTGTAAATATTGTAAATACGTAGTTAATCTTTGCGTGTTTTTCTATGAAAATCCAAAAATATTTTCAGGCTTTAAATTAAAATTGGAGTACAAATTGACTAAGAGAATTCCTATTTTGTGCTATTTCAATTTTTATCTTAATGCCATTTTGAATTATTTTCTGTATTAGGTAAGTATAGAGGGAAATTATGGATAGGACGTAAATTTGAATTAAGCGTGTGCAGCTTTTGCAGGGTGGCAGTGCTGAAATGGTGTGGAGCAGGGAGAGTACACACGCTAGCCAATCAGAAACCAACGCCTGTCGCTCAACCACTTTCCATATGAAGCGGCGCGACCGGTAACCTCTGATAGCCGGTTGAAACCACCTGCAACTGCCACTTCTAATCCGAATTAAACCAACCGACCTTCCCTTTCTCCCTCACAAACCCTTATTTTCAAAATACCTTTCAAGAAATTCTCCTCTATCCCTCTCACAGAACCATCGTTCCCAAACCAAACCCTAATTTCTACCATCAAATCGAAAATTTCAGTCATGGGTAAGAAAGCTTTCGCGAGGAAAATCAAGCCCCGTCGTGCGAACACCCAAGATACGTAGCCGCCGCGAGAAGAAAACCCAGAGGCACAACCACAGTCAAATCAACCGCCACCCGCACCGACTACTCAACCGCCGGCCACCATTTCTTTGGATGCCGTAATGGCATTTCTTCGCCAACAAGACCCGACTAGGGACTGGACAACGGCGCTCACTAGTATTGGCCAGACGGGAGGCGTAGAAACCGCAACAAGCGAAGTACCATCTGTGCCGGTTAGCCATACCGCAGCAATTTCAGAGGAAGGAACTCCGTCGGCGACAGCGCCATCGGAAACTTCAGTACCGACTTCGGCAGAACTCGACGCCATCGCTGCCCACTACGATTCCAGCCTTGAGGAGCATAAGAAGAAGAAGACTCAGGAGGAGAGCGGAGGAGCAGAGAAGATACCCGAGAAGGAGCCGGTTTCTCATGAAGTGGCAAGGGAGGACATAGATCTGAACGAGTCGGCCAAGAAACAGGGCCTCATGACCGATGAGGAATTTCAGACTATCATAGATGGTGTCAATTGGATGGGCGATAACGATGTCTCGATGGTTGAGGGTCTAGACCTCACATCGAGGGCAGTAGGAGAAAGTGAACAAGCTGTTACAGGAACCATACCGCAAAGCCAAATCTACCAGTCAGTAGGAGAGGTAGATGAAATACAGAAGGAAGAAAGAGAGATGGAACCCACGAAATCTCAACAGGAAACAGGGGAAGGAGAAGAACAGAGTGAAGAGAAAGGGCCAGAGCCAGTTGGTACCCAAATGGAAGCAGGGGATGATCGATTGCGAGTAGATGAGGAGAGACCAACCGTGGACACTTAAGTACCGGAAGCTGTGGCGCCTCCCGTCTTAAAACCCCAACCAGTGAAGCGGCAATTGGTTCTGAAGATGCGGGTATCTCAGCGATGCCTGGGCAAAAGAGCAGCAAGCAAGGCCAAGACAAACACGGCTGAGAACCCAGTAGAGATCGAGAGCGAGGAAGAACAAGCCACACCGAAAAAATCTGAAGGTGAACCTGTTCAAGATTCTGATCAGGAAGAAGCTGGGGTGTCCTTAGTACAGAACGAAGGGATGGCTGAGGTTCTAGACCTCGCATCCGAATCAGGAGGGCCTGATGAATCTGAGAAAGTCGATGCTCGTGTCCAAGAAGAGACTGTTCCTACTGGCCAGGATGAGGCGATACTCCAAGCTGAGGAGGAGGCCAGGTACCAGATGGAGAGGAAAAGAAAAGGGAAAGCCGTTGTGAAGAGGAAGCCGAGTACCAAAAAACCGCGCACCGTGAATGCAGGCGTAGTGATCACCGAGGCTGCCCAGAACACCCCATCCGGCCAGCAAAAGCAGAGTGATAGCGAGTACGAGGTTAGTGAAGAATCTGAGTCAGATAGCGATACGTCCATGGAGGATGAGGAATACAAGGAGCAACAACTCCCGAACGATCATCTGGAACTATTACATCCACCTGCAGAGCCACTCCGATATAAGCGTTGGACGGTGGAACTCACGGATGACGTTGTGGAAGAGATGAAGTTGTTTGACAACAAGAAGCTCCAGTCAGTTTACCGCACAAAGAACGCAAAAGGCAAGAAGGTTAAGTGTGGGAAGGTAATTCATCTCCCATCTTTAGATGAATTGCAAATTCGTGAATCGTTTCTAGCCCTTTTGCATGAGTTGGGTTTTGAATGGTTGTTGAGCAATGAGAATTTAAGTGTCCCGGTCGATTTGGCCAAAGAGTTTTTCGCAACTTTTCGATTCAACGTCACGACTGATTTGGATATAGAGTGTGTTAGCTTCAGGGTATTTGGAGAAGAAATTCGGATGAATCTGATTGAATGGACTGTGAGGTTGGGTATATGCAGTTTGGAGGAGGCAATAGGACTTGAATGGAGAAACAGGGAGCGGGGGATTCCCCGCCGGCATGTGGAATTTGAGCCCCAGTCGGCTTGGGAGGAACTCACTCACCCCGGAGCAGGGCAGTTCCAATCCACGATCTCCCGATCGATCCACCTCAGCGACCCCGTTTTACGCCTGGTTCAACTTTTTTTAGACTACAATCTTTTGGGGCAGTCTAATTCGGCAGTCCGGACATCAATGACGGAGTTGTACCTTATGTGGTGTGCAAAGAAGGGCAGGAAGCTGCATTTAGGATTCTGGACCGCCTACACATGTCACCTCATCGCTACACACCCGGCACGCAACATTTCCCTCTGCCATATATTGGGAATCTTCGTGAGGAACAACATCACCGTTTCGGAGGACGAAGACTTAACCCCACTAACGATGGTGGGCGCCCCAGGATTGTTCAACACCCCTCTGTTCGTCCGAACGAACACGGTGTACATGAGGCAGGGCGTGCCCCACTTTTATGCGATGGGAGAAGAGGCAAATCCCCCTGCTCGGTTAGCAACAGCTCAGGAAGCACCAGGACACGACCAGAGGCGAGACAGAATGGAACAATCTGTGGAAGAGATGGCTGAGGAAAACAGACAGATGAGGGAAGAAATGATCCGTTTAGCGTCAGCAATGGAACGGGTATTGAAGGAGTCTGCGGAGCAGAGTATACAGACTCAGAGGCAAGCTGCTATGGAGACGATAGTGGCTGATTTAGGAGGAGAGAACCAGCGATTGAAAGCGGAGGTGGGAAGGTTGGCGGAAGAAGTGAACAGGCTATTAAAGGGGACAGCAGAGCAACAAATGATGCGTCAGAGACAGGAGGCAATGGAAGCTATTGTATCCAATCTTGGGGAGGAAAACTACAAGATGCAAGCGACAATGAACAGGCTGTTGACCAATATGGATGACATCCTAGAGGAGATGACCTACCTGAGGAAGGAGCAAGTTGCTGGATCGAGTGGCCATGGAGGCCAGACCGATGAAACCAACCCACCACAAATCGTTACCGAAGAACCCGAGACCAAGGAAGCCGAGGTGCCGGCAAGGGCCGAGGAGCCGGCTAAGGAAGACGAGGACCGCAACGAAACGGAGAAGGACCAACCGATAGAACGACCTGCACCACCTGCCCCACGACAGAGTAGGAGACTCCGATAGACCCCCCCTACTGACCAAGTTAGTTTTTCTTTTTAAATTTCAGTTTTTTTTTTCTTTTGACTTTTCGTATTTTTGTTATGTGTTGGTATTTGTTTAGGTAGTGTAATTTGTGTTTGCACGCAAACCCCACTTCATAACACTTAGCCTATTCCATAGTCTAAGTGTGAGAAGTTAAAGGTTTGATTCTTTGGAGCATGTTTTCTGTGTCGTATGCAGGTTAGCTCACACTTAGCCCAGTGCATGGTCTAAGTGTGAGGAGTTTGTATATATGTGTTTGTGGTTATGTTTTGTTGATCTCTGTTTAGGTGATCCAACGTCTCTCACTTAGCCTATTCCATAGTCTAAGTGTGAGAAGTTTTTGTAGTTTGTTTTTATTTGTTGTTTTGTTGTCTGTGTGATCACCTTACTGGCCATTATCTTTTCCACTTCACAGCCTTATCTAAGGGCAGACACTTGTGAAGTGGGAGGAGGGAAACACAATGGCCAGTAGGATGTGATGTGAGTATATATGTGTAGTCCCTGTTTTCGTATTTTCGTTTTACTAGGTCTAGTTTTTTTTTATGTGTGATGATTGGGCTTAAAACTCAACTATCTTGAGCTGACGGTGAAGGGAATTGAGGGAGATAGGACATGCTGGAAAACCGAAACTATCCCCATTAGCACCTTCTAGTCAGGATAAATGATGTGAGTATGAGAGAAAAGCCCATACTTAGAGCCGAACACGAAGGCCCCCTAAAAAGTGAGTTATAAGCCTTAAAGTGGAACCACTTTCCACTTACATTGAAAAGAAAAGAGAGGCTGCCACAATTTGCCTAGGGTAAAGTGACCACGGGTAGCAAATACTGAAGGCAGTAGGAACCCTCCTCGTTCAAAAAAAAAAAAAAAAAAAAAACACCCTTAGAACCCTTTTTCTTAACCTTTTACACCCAGATAAAAACCCCTAGCCCCTGGAACTGTGTGCAAGGCAAGGAGCTTACTGATCAAGAAGAGGGCGAAAAAGCAGAAACCAGCTGGGCAAGAAAGAAAGAAGAAAATCGACGAGGGAGTCATCCCCAGTCCAAAAAGAAGAAGAAAAAGAAGAAGGAATAAGGGTGGCGAAGCCACGAAGAAAAGAGAAGAGAAAGAGGGAACAGAGAAAATAAAGAAAATGGTCAGAAAGATTTGACCACAAAAAAATGAATGAAGGAATAAAGGTGGCAAAGCCACAAAGTAGATACTGACCAGTTGGAGGCCAGGACCAGAAGCGCTAGAAAGAAGAAAAAGAAAAAGAGGCAACTGATCAGAAGCCGGATACACACAGTTCCCCCACATCGGTAAAATAAATTTTGTTTTCTTTAAAAAACCATAGAGCCTTAGGAACATCCACCCAAAACACTACAAGCCAACAGCCCCATTACAAGCCTGTAAGCCCTTCAGTAGCCGCTCGTGAGACCTAAGTCCAAAGCAATTGTGGATGAGCATAAGAGAGAATACAGTCCTAACATTCCTGGTGAGGTATGAGTGACTGAGCGAACCAAGTGTTAAGCCGAGAGTGTGGGCGATCTTGACAAGCGGATATACTGACCAGGAAGGAAATAAGGGGTGGCAGAAGTTCAAGGCTGTCTAAGGACGGATTGCACCTGATCCCGAGGTAAGGGATGGTTGAAAATATAGCCCAATCTTTGTGTTTTTAGTTGTCTTTTGTGTTTGTTTATGTGTTTTTTCTTCTATGTGTTTTTTTCTTTGCGTCGTAGATAGAGTCTAGATTAGGTAGAGTCTGTCAGGGGAGTATCCAGGCTAAAATTCGACTTACTTCTTTTGTTTGTTCTTCACGCTTGAGGACAAGCATGTGGTAAGTGTGAGCAGTTTGATAAGTCGAATTCTAGGCCTTGGCTACGGGTCAGTGTGATGTGCATAAATGAAATATATCTGCAAAATAGTTGCTAAAGCGTGCAGGTTAAGCGTTCTAACCGCTAGGAGAGAGTCAGAATGATTCAAGTGAGAAGGGCGTCAGGACGACTTCGTACTGACCAGTATACATAGTGAGAACGGCTCGAGATGGAGAAGAAAGGTAGCTGGGAGGATCAGCCGCTAGCAAGGGGGCAAAAGAGTCATTTCAATGCCTGAAGTCTACCCTAAAAATCAAGGGAGGCCTCCCTATATAAAGAAGCCACTTGGAGAGAAAATAAGAATCAATCGAGTAGTGAGAAAACTCCTAAGCTTAGTTAGCAATCTCTTCGGCAGATTATCTCCTTCAGCATTACCTTTCAGATTTCTCGTTCCTCGCCACCACCATGGTCACTTGAGTTCAGAAGCTCCAGAGTTCCAGTCGCCGTCCGTTCCAGTCAGCTAGGTCGTAGTTCAGAGATTTTATCGCCCGGAGTGGCAAACAATCTTTAAATCGCTTTCGTAGTTTAATTAGTTCTCCGTCTTTACGTTGGATTTCTGTTGCATTTTGGGATTTCGTTGTTTTGAAGTGCTTGCTTTAAAGATCCGAACGTGTTAATGCTATGAAGTTGATTTCCGTTTCGTTCATTGTATTGTTCTTTTCTTTCCTTGCCTAGTTAGCTTAGATCTAAGGGTTCTCGGTGTTTTAAGTGCTCAACCTCTCATTTCTGTTTTACGTAGTAAGTTTATCTGGGAAAGTGTAACGGGTACTGTTCGTATTTGGAAAACGATCGTTGCATGCAAGTTTTATTTAGTTTTAATTTTTCGACTCATTTTACCATGTTGACCAGTATGCAGGAGTCCAGTTTCAGTGTTGATTTCAGATTTGAGTTCTTAATTTAGATCTGTGTTCATGAGTTGTTAATCTGAGGTTTCCGTGTTGAATCTGGAATTATTATCTGAGTTTAATTTGTGTTGTTGGAGAAGATGATGTCCACGTCCAGATTTGGGGACCACCTTGCTTTTATTTACTTTTGCTTTTGACCTTCACCTTTAGTTGAACCTGCAGATCTGTCAGCCTAGTCACCACTACTTCCACTATCCTCTGAATATTCTGATTCGCCCAAAATAGAAACACCGTCCTTTCCAAACACTTTCTGTTACACATGTTCCCTCATCCCCACGTACACAGTTACAGTCCCGAATTTTCTCCCCCATTCTAGTCAGTGGGATACCACCTTTACATCCTAGCCTAGGTATAAACTCAACCCAAGCGTGGTCGCTAACCAACCTTCCAAATATCACTGCAGTAGTTTAAACGCACCATCTCTGTGGGATTCGACCCTTACCTCCACTATACTGATCAGTAGAAGTGGGTTGAGGAATCTTTGAAGACCAGGTCTAGGCTTAGTTAGGATCTCTGTCCTAACCAGTAGGATATATCCTTGCTTGAACGACACCTACGCACCTTTGGGACCTTTCACCTACTATAAGTAAATGCTGCATTTAATGCTGTGTGGAAAAATTAGTCGTAGTATTAAATGCTTTGTGGGAAAAAAAATTAATCTCCTTTGTGAGGAGATATGATTGCCTGCTATAAGTAAATGCAGCATTTAATACCGTGTGGAAAAATTAGTCGTAGTATTAAATACTTTGTGGAAAAAAAAATTAATCCTCTAGGATCTGCCTTCTCTCTTTTTTTTATTATTAAAGTAATTATTTGAGTATTTGTTCACTTGTTTATTTAATTTGGTGTAGGTATAATCGGTTCAAGTTCGTGGTTGTCCGCTTTGAAGTACCCAATTTTTCTTAGAACGCAGGATGTATAGATTAATTTTCATAGAATCAGGGAAATAATATGTGATTAATTTAGGAGTATATCATGCCAATAATAGGGTATCATTGTAAATTAGGTTTACCTTTTATAGAGAATATTTAGCCTATAAATATGTAACTCCGTATTATACAATTCAGTGAATAAGAATGAATATTTCTACCGACTTTAACAATGTCAAAAAAATTGAAGAAGGTAATTGAATGTTTAAAGTTCTTTGCATTTAATTTTATTATTGCAACTAACTGATTTACTTTATTTATAGATTACATATTTTTTGTGAGGTAGGAAAAATAATCATTACATGTTTCAAAATTAATCAATCTCCATTATTCGTTGGAAAAAAGTTGGAACTAAATACCTTTGGAGGGGATGATTTGAAAAGTATTGTTATAGTATTATGGACATTGCTATATCTTGGAGTTGTTAATTTGTTATGGACTGGTTTAGAATATTATTGTTGTTATTGGATGATTTGGTATCTGCGTTGAACAATTCTAATGTAAGTTGGAAGTATTTGATTTTCGGATTTTCGGATCTTTATAGTACTACTATATTTTTATGCAGGAATATCAATGAACCCGATTATTGCAATTGCTCAGGATACCCTTTTTTAGCTTCTAGGGTCTATTTCTTAGTTCAAGACCCCTCTTACTAACTGGAATAAAATTCAAAAAAATGAGT